>NC_087475.1:66805926-67478784 GCF_036417665.1 Passer domesticus | reverse complement strand
CAACACAGAATTCTTCCAAAAATTAGAATTAAATTAACCTTGATAATTATTTGAAAAAAAATGGAAATTAATTTTCTGAAAATACCAACAGATATATGTAGGAATATATATTACACTGATATATACTGATATTGTTGATATTAACATTTGCAATTTTGAAAATGAAATTCACAAATAAGTATGATTCCTTTCCCTTCTGGTAAATCAGTTCTGAAGCAATAGAAAATACTATATTTATGTGACTTGAAGTGAATTTTGTATTCCTGTATAAAAAAATGTCTGCATGAGTGAAGGCATTTACACATTGTGTAAAGAGATACTGCTTGTATGGTACATATAGATAGCTGTTGTATGGACATATACACACATATATACATATGTCCACACAAATGTGTTGGTTTTTTTATAAAAGTCATCTGTGATTTAAATTAATTCACCATTAAATGATGTTAATAAAACCTGAGATGCTCACAAGTTCCCAAGAAGCAGCCTGTGCCTTGGAGGCTGAAGTTCGCTCTGGATTAGTCAACAAACAAGAAATCACCTGTACAGATATAATTACAGCATCACATGTGCCTGGGCTACAAGCCTTTGTCCTTCAGCTGCTTGGCTGGACTTTGCATTAAGTTTCTTTTTCAGCAAATGTTTGTTTGTGGTATTCCATTATATACCTGTCAGTCTAGGGCATTAAGAGTGGCGGACATCAGTGACCTGTTAGGAAATCTCTCTCTGACATCTGTTCTTACATTTATGCCGTGAAGTGGAGGAAAGCACAGGTTGGCTTGTGGGAATGAAAAAATATGTACCTTAAAAGGATTCTTCTGTATCCTGAAGCATTTATGGTGCCTCTCACTGTTTTATGTCTGAAGGAAACAGCAAAATTTACCAAGATAGTAATGTTTTTGGTGGGATTTCATGTTAATTCTGTGTAGCCAATGAAAAATTCATAAAGCTCACAAGAAAAATATTAAGGGTCAGTAGTTCAGGCTACGGTATATATATAGGTACATAATGCACTGTGCATTTCAAAATCTGACAGTTTAGTTTTCTATGAATGCTTTATTCTTGATTTTACAAGGTCAAATAAAGTAATACCTGTCTGAAAAATAAGGAGTATTCTCTAACAGCATTGTTTCTACAAGTAAAAATTTTTTGTCAAAATTTTTAAGAATATATCTTAGATATATTTTTGTTTGAATGAACTCTTTGAGTAGCAGAGGTATTTCAGTATATGTACTGTATTCTATTACCTATTGAATTAGTAGAATAAGATTTATTGGAATATTAGAATTAGATTTATTCTGAAATTACACTTGTGCTAAAGAATGTGTTTAAATTGCAAAGTTTTCATTTCTAACCCATGAAGCCTGAAAGCCCATGAAAAAATGCAGTAAAATTAAGGATAAAATAAATATTCAGTGAATGAATGCAAATTGGAAGGATTTCTACATTAGTCTTACTGTGCCTGACAAGGTTCTTCTCTGGCATTTTTTTGTTTTCACCTACTAATGCTGTTGAAATAATAACTTTTTTATTATTATATTTAATACATAAATTTTATTTCTCAGTTTTCTTTTCTTTCCCCCATTTAAGATTCCAGAGGCTTATTTTATTAGAGACCCTCATACTTTCCTCCTTACAAAGGACTTTATTAAGGTATATATGTTCTTTTAGTGCAAAAATCCCAAAAGCTCTCTCAAGACCTGAGCTGCATGTCCTCACAGGTTAACATTTTCACATATAATGCCAGTTACTGGAGATGAGAATGGTTACTTGGTTAACTGAAGCATGCTTGAAAGGAGAAGCAAAGCTTGTCTACAAAATACTAACACTTGGATGAGTCTGCAGCCTGGGAGGAGAGCACTGGGTGAATTTTCTGGACTTTTTTCATGGCTGACTTGGGATATGCCTGCATTGTCACACAGTGTGTTGACCTCTCTCCTTGATGCATATTGCTCCTGACAGTCCCTCTCCTTTGCCTGCAGGCCATGGAGGCGCAGATACAGAACTTTGGACAGACGCCATCGCAGTTGCTCATTGAGCCCCATCCACCTCGGAGCTCTGCCATGCACCTGGTGAGACATGACTGCTGGCTGGGAATGCATTCCCTTTGAACCCTAGGGTCCCTTGTAGGTCATAAAGTACTCATTAAAGCAACACTTTTGATGCCCCCCATTGCCCATGCAGCCATGCTTGCTTTGGGTAGCAACAAATCACAAGGATCTAGCAGAGCAAGCTGGAGGTGTGACTGGCTTTAGCTTCATACAGTCCTGGATTTTCCCTACTAATATGGTATAAGAAGGCCCCATCTTAAAAATATAAACTTGATAAATACATATTTGCATTCTTGTTTCTGCAAGTAATGGGAATGGCTGCAGGCTTTCCTTAGAGTGTGTATGTTATGTTGTTTTAAGGGATGCATTGTTAGGGGCTGATTTATGAACAATGTCTCTTGACAAAAATGAAGTATTGGAGCTCAATTCATGCTGGAATCCTCCCGCCCATTCCCTCAGGAGAATGAAATATATATTTTGAGTTTCAATTCAAACTCCCAAATTCATTTGCATCACATTCTTCTCTATTCTTCTTACAAAGAATCGTATGAAATAGCCAGAATGAACAAGACAGATTTCTGTGCCCTGAGAGTACCTTTGATGAAATGCTTAGAGCTAGATTTTTTTTTAAGCTTTGTAAATCAACAGTAGTAGTTTTAATACATGCAGTAGTTTCAATCATTTTATCTATCTGTAAGGAAATCTCTCTATGCAGCTGTACACTGTGAAAGTGGAAATTGATCTGGAAGTGATTGTTGTATTTTAAGTGTGTAAAAGTCCAACTTAGATAATATTTATTTTACATTCTTAAGATACAGATAAAATATTTCTAATAATTCAAGGTGATAAGCAGAAAGGAACATTTGACCTTATAGAAATAGTTCATTTTGTTATCACAGTGGCTGGAAAAAAATACCTTAAAACCAGTATTCAATAGCTATCCTTGTCCATGTAAAAATAATTGTGTCATTTGCAGAATCATGGAACAGGCTTAGGTTATTATAACCTTATTAGGTTACAGACTCCCTAATAAGCATATGCTTTACTTAAAATTAAATTGCCTGTGTTTGGAAGTGCTGTATTTCATATGAGGAATTCATAAAGAAAAATATCTGTGCATTTTTTATTCACTATTAAAATTTATTTTTCAGCTGTTGTAGTTTAGAGATTAATATTTATTATGTATAAATTGATTAACTCATTAAGACATATCTCTATGAATATTAACTACTGAATAATTTTACATTTTACTGTATGCTAATTAATGCTAATGGTCATTTTGTACCCTATAATGATAACCCTTACCATACCTATTCTCTATTTATCCTCTCGTAATGTTCCAATAATAGCTTGTGATCTTGCTCTCCTCCATCACTAGAGTAGATGTACAGGTAGTGTTGTTTTCCCTGTATGTGCACATGCTTGCCTGCTCTTTTTTAACCTCGTTTTCCCTCAGACCTCCTCACTAATTGTGTTATCCCTTCTGTTTTCTTCTGCTCTCTTCTCCTTTCTACTCAACAGTGTTTCCTTCCACAGAGCCCCCTCATGTTTAAAGATCAGATGCAGCAGGATGTCATCATGGTGCTGAAGTTCCCATCAAATTCCCCTGTCACACACGTGGCAGCCAACACGCTGCCCCACCTGACCATCCCTGCCGTGGTGACAGTCACTTGCAGCAGGCTGTTTGCAGTCAATCGGTGGCACAACACAGTAGGTAGGTCCTTGCAGGCACTCTTCATTCAGATTTGAAGACCTTAACAACACAGCTTTAATTCTGAGTGCAGTGTAGCTCACTCACCTGCCTGTGCACCAAAATTTACTGTTTCTTCTGGTTTGTGTCAAATAATCACAGCTTCTGTTTTCTCTGGCGTCATTCCTAGAAACACTCTCCTTAACAGCAGCACATCACCATGGCAGCCAATCGATTTGTGGTTACTTCAGGATCAGTCTTTGATACAATGCTTTTCAGGAGACTGCTGTTGTTCTTGACACAGCAAATATTAATATGTCCCAGGTTTCAGGAATACATACTGACATGCTAGAGAGGGTATATCCCTATCTGCTGCTTCAGAAAAATTTCAGGATCTTGGCATAATCCTTCCCCTGGGTCGCTGTTGGATTATCTGGGACCCTAAACAAGCCTAAGCAGCCAGACACTGAACTATTCTGAGAAGTTTCCTCATTCCCTCAAAAAAGCCCATCAAACAGGGCCATCCCAAAATTCCCTTCCAGCCCTGCTGCTCACTCTCCATATTGCCATTAGGACTGTCCATGTCACCTGGACATGCAGGTGCTAAGGCTGTTCCAAGCATTGCTAAATGGGTGGAGGGGCCATGAGGTACATGAGGGAACAAACAGGTTTAATTTTCTCAGATAGTTTGCTGTAGCAATAGCCCTTATTCTGCAATATCTGGAAACATTTATAATGAATATTCCATCAGGTGCAACTACATTACATGTAAAAAATGTTTTTCCAATTTTTTTAAAACAAAAGTTAAAAATCTAGAGGGAAAAAAACCCCAAAAACCAGCGGGTTTTTTAAGTATTTAGTGACAGAGTTCTCAATGTAAGATTCCAATTCAGGAATGGTTCAGAGGTGCAGAAACTGCCCTGTGTTGTTTTAATACACCTTTGACTAACATTGATTGGCTAATTCCTAATTATTTTCCTTTGATTTTTCAGGGATTCTGTCCAAATACTCTGTACTCATCATCTTTCACGTCTCCTCTATTTGAGGAAGTTTATTTGGTTCTGGATTTCTCATCCAGATTTTCAAGTCAAGAGAACACAAAATTCCTACCCATATTTTACTGTGAAGGAATTATTCTCATTAATATTGCAGTATGCTGGAGTGCAAGGGTTTCCTTAAAAATTGTAATTTCAAGGCCTTTAGTATAGCTGAAGCTTTGTTGGTCTTCATGATGCATATGACATTAAGGTTTTAGGTGTTCCTCTATACTCTTGTAAAATATAAGTCATGTTGCAAAAATTCAGAATTCAAGGCATGAATTAAATTTCACACCATTTAGTCTAAGTTAAAAAAAAAGAATAGTTTCTAAATATATTATAATAGAAAGAGAGGAAAATGAAATTGTTTCTTCAATGAGACTCAAATCTCATTGAAATTATTTTCTTAATTTTACATCCTGCTTGGCAGTGTTGCTTGTTTTGCAGGAGGCTAATCCAGGATAGGGTATCAATTTCCTACTATTGCCATAATATTATTTTAATAAAGCATAACTCTAGTATAAAGGATAGTTTTATCTACAGAAATGTATGTAGATAAAGAGACCACTTGGTGTAGAATGTATGGAGAGCTTTAGAATTAACAAGCAGCAGGAGGCATTTACAGAGACATCTCATAATAGAAGTGGATGAATCTAAGTTAATACCAGTAAAGATCTGTCCCAAACTGCTTGGGTTTTGCAAGAAGAGACAGAAAGAAGGGAAGAAGATCTCAGAGCTGTGTCTTCATGAAAATGACAGAGCTAACTTTTCTTTTACCTCTTCCAGTTGTCTATTGCAGTAGTAGAAAATGGACTTTATTCTTCAGAAATCTGTAGGCTCTATTGTAGAGGGTATTCTTGTGTAATGTGGCGGTTCATGACAAAAATTGTGTTTTCAGTAGTGACTATTTGATTTATACACCAGGGAAGGTGCTCAGAAGTGCCAAAGCAATGCTATCTGTGCATGAGAGAAGATAACACTAAATTTTCAGCCCCTGATGTACATTTGAACATCTTAAGAACTGCTTAGAATAGAATGAACAGGAATAATTGTGGCATATTTACTGTACCCTACAGTTTTACATCTAAAAATTTTAGATAAATCCATTAAAAGGTCCAAGTTTCTGTCACATATAGGTTTCCATATGTAAGAAACTCATAAAAATCTTTCATTTAATTAACTTTATTTTCTGTGCTAAGATCTCTTCTCAAAAATAAAAAAAAACCCAAAAAACTTTTATACTCTTTTAAATGAATTATTTAATGAATGTATGTGGCTGAAAAAGTTGTGATGAAGATGATGCTTCTATATTTATAGTTACTTTTACATAAACGAAGAATGAACAAATGCATGTTTGTGAAGCATAAAGAAATCTTAAAACATTAATAAAGGAAATAGTAAAAAGTTACTTTCTAAAAATATATAATAATCCAATAACAAACTCTTAAACCTAGAAAAGTCATGTCAAAAGGTTTCTATGTGCTTTATTCTTCCTTTCATGTGTAGGCCTTCGGGGAGCCCCAGGATATTCTTTGGATCAAGCCCATCATCTTCCAATTGAAATGGATCCATTGATTGGTATGTCAAGATGAAAATGTAGCAATATATTTGAAATTGGCATTTTCAGGAATTATTGATTAAGCTATATTTGTATATTATGCTTCATTTAACACAGAAAATAGGAAAATATTTATTCTTGTCAATCCTGAAAAATTAAAAAGCATTAGCTATTGATGCTGAATTAATTACATGAATGCTATTTGTTATTAACATCACCAGCAACTGGTATTTGAGAAACAACCAATTAAGTCAGTTACATTGTCATCCCATATCTATAATTCTGTTCTCTTATCAGGTCACATTAGTAAAATAAAATGTGAGGGTCCTGTGGAGTTAACATGTTTTTTTTTTACAGTCAGCACTATGTTTATCAGTACACATGCAGATTCATTTATTTTCATTCACTTTATGATTTGGATTTAATCAACAATACTAATTTAATAATAAAAAGCCTGGATTTTAAATTGATAGTATTTTTAAAATCCAGGGTTTTTTGGGAAAATGAATTATTTGAGAAATAGCATCTGCTAAAATTGTTAGATTGCAGGACTTCCTAATGATCATAAATTTTCATTATTGCACTTATTTGATTTGTAGGGGGGAGGGAGTTCAGAAATTTGAAACAGAAATTTGGTGTAAGGAAGGTTCTTAGGGACAAGCATTGTTGAGAAAAAAAAACCAAAACAACATTTTTAAACATAGCCAGATATAAAGTTCCAATTTTTTTCTGTGTCAATATTCATGTTCAAAAGATATACATGGAACTACCTCAGGAGATTTAGCCTTCTCATTCTGTGTGCTTCATTTGATCTCATATAATGACAGTGGTTTTCTCTTTAGTTTTCTCTCTCACAAGCTAAGGCCCATCTGTTCTGGAAATTTGAGTAATTTGCTATTCATTATCTTTCAGCTAATGGACATAGAGGGTCTGGTAATTTAAATATGTGTTCTTAGAATGTATGCAAACATGATATTAACTTCCACAAACAATTTTAAAATAGAATGAAGTGGAGTTTTTTTTTGTCTGAATCTCTTATTCATGCAGTTGTGAGCACTTTAGGTCGAATAGCAAAAAAATAGGGGAAAATCAGATTATTGTCTGCATTAGATTGTGTTCTTTCTCAGAGTGATTATTACCTCCATAACTTTGGGTAACTGAAGTTAGTTGTCAAAATTCCCTCTATAACTACTGTAGAAAGACAAACTCTCCTCTGGAGTTGTCTAGCACTTAGACAATAACTACAGTGGGAGATGACTTGTCATGTGAAAAATATTTTCTTCTCCAGTGAGACTGGATGGAGTGGATAAAATTAACTTAGATTATATACTCAACTTTCAGAAAGTTAATACTGAGATGGTATTGAAACACACTTTTATGGTGATGCCATATCTTGTCTGTTGTGTCACATGGAGGACAGTGCACATCAGCTGTGGGCTCCCAGTCATTAGTGTTTTTATAAACAACTTTGTTTGGCAGTTGGGTTGGTGGCACTCTGTATGACCCATTCCTTTTCCCTCAGTCTGGGGGAGTTTCTAGGTGTTATTTCCTCTTTTTAAAGTACTGTCCATGGCCTGGGTCCCCGCTAGAGGAGCAGATGATAACCCTTACTTTTCCTGTACTGGAAAATCACATTAGGTTCAAATAGAGTAATGGAATCATAAAATATGCTGAGTTGGAAGGGACCCATCAGGAACATCAAGTCCAACTTCTGGCTCTGTGCAAGAGTCACACCATGTCCTAAGAACATTGTCCAAACTCTTCTTGAACTCTCTCCAGCTGGTTCTGTGACCAGTTCCCTGAGGAGCCAATTCCAGGGCCCAACCACCCTCTGGGTAAAAATATTTTCCTCATGTCCAACCCAAACATCCCCTAACTCAGCTTCATGCCTTTTCCTTGAGTCCTATCCCTGGTCACACGAGTAAAGAAATCAGTACCTGCTCCTCCACTTCCTCTCATGAGGATGCTGAAGACCACAATGAGGTCTTCCCTCATTCGTTGGTTGAATTTTTTTTCTGTCTTTAATCTGGTTAAGCATCTGGAGGTGTGGGGTTATCAAGGCCACACAATACAAGCCGTTTTCTGTGGAAGAGATACCAACCACCAAGAAGTAGCTCTCTGCAGTATTGTAAATATTGATTTCATATTTTAGATGGACTTCCACCACTTTCCCCTGTTTCATATCTACTTCTGCAGAGCACTAAAATTATTACCACATATTATGCAGTGCATCAGGCAACTTATAAGAAATTGTCATCTCCTGTAAAATCTTATCTCTTATTCAAAGGGGAGCCAGAAATCCCATAATAATTTTGTATTTCTGACACCCATATAGACAGCTCTAAATGTTCATATTCAAAATGCTTACTCAACAACAAATTCACAGTTCATTGAAAGTTAAATGTATTCATTTTCTCTTGTAAATGGATGACAGGAAGGTGTTGGAATGGCTTACATGTAAAATGTGTTTTGCATTTCGTTACAGCCAATAACTCTGGTGTGAACAAACGTCAGATCACAGACCTTGTGGATCAGAGCATCCAGATCAACGCGCATTGCTTCGTGGTCACGGCAGATAATCGCTACATTCTTATCTGTGGTTTCTGGGACAAGAGCTTTCGAGTTTATTCCACAGAAACAGGTGACCTCAAATACAGCTCTCTGGTTCTTCTTGTGTCACAAAGCAGACAAAGACTATTGTCTTAATAGTACTATATCTAATACTTGTGCTTACACATCAATAAGTGGTAAAGGGCAGTTTATAAAATCCCTCATTATTGTTTAGCATGATAAATTTAAGATTTTTTTCAATGGAAGATAGAGGATGTAAAAGGAAATGGAATACAGTTTTATTAATAGTAACTTTTGTAAACCATAATTGTCTTCAGGAAATTTATCATGTCAAAAGAATCAACCAAAATTTTTGTCACAATATTTTCATGGATCTATTATTTCTAGCTCTATTTATTTAATGTAGTAAGGAATTAAGTTGACTATCCTGTTACAGGAACAAATATTTTGTTGGTTTGTCTGATTACTTTGCCTAATCAGCCAGTGTATTGCTAAAAACTAATTGTAATAATAGAAAGGAGGAAGTGATAATCATAGCAAACCTTAGTTTGACATTAACGTAGAAAAATACACATTTTTAACATAATAATGTAGCACAATTATGGAAAAGTTCATGTGCAGTCTTATGCATATCACTCATGAAATTCATAAATAGTGTTCTAATGCCATTGCTTAAATACTGATGGAGCCGTAATTCCACTTAATATTCAGTGACTGCAGCACTGCCTTGATTTTTAGAGATAAGAGTTAAATTATGGATTGCCACAAAGCACAGCCTTCAACAGGAATGAAAAAAAAAGGTGGGAAAAAAGTTTAATCTTTGCGATTTTTTATTATTTTTGTAGCATTTAGTGAACTTTAGTTACAGGACATGAAACAAAAGTTGCATTTGAACTGAATATTAATGATATAGTTAATGATTTCTAAACGCTGCTAGTACCTTAGAAAACTGAATTTGTATGACTTTTCATTCCCGCCAGGAAAATTAACTCAGATTGTGTTTGGCCACTGGGATGTCGTGACTTGCCTCGCCAGGTCGGAGTCCTACATCGGGGGTGATTGCTACATCGTGTCTGGGTCTCGCGACGCCACATTGCTGCTTTGGTACTGGAGCGGCCGGCATCATATCATAGGGGACAATCCAAACAGCAGTAAGTATCCTTCAATAACACCTCTTCCAGAGGTCTTCTGACACACCTCTTTGTTTTAACATTCCTTCTTTCAGCTTCAGTTCTTCCCAAATACATCAGTAGCTTTGCTTGCAGGTTAAAAGTTGGTATAAGAACACCACATGCTAAGCAATGCATTGATTGCTTGCCAAAAAAAGTTTAAACACTCTCTGCATGTTAAATAGGATGGGAGTATAGTTCCTAAGTTTGTAATTGCCTTTATCACTTATAGCATCATGTCATCATCTACTGGAACAAGATGGTTGTGGCCTTTAAGTGACAGGACATATATCACTATATTTTGACTTCCCTTTCCCTGGAAATACTTTTTTTTGGCATTTTAACTTACTCCTTTTGTGCTACAGCATGCTATATCAGCTGCTTGCCTTTTCAAAAAAAGAAAGTCTCACATGCCATGGAATTAAATGAGACTCTCTTGAGAAAGGTCTTTCTATAGTTTGGGGAAGCAATCTGACTGAATAAAAATAGAAAAAGATAAAATGTCAAGAAAAGTTTACACTTCATTTGCATGGGACTATCAGTGCTTTGCAGAGTGAGTGGGACAATAATAAAAATTAATTTATGTAAAGGGGCACTTAAAGTGCGCCACAAATTTAAAGATCCCATCACCCAAGCCAGAGATATGGCTGCAGCTAAAGAGCAGCTTTTACCATGCAGTAGAACAGTTTTATGCAACACCAAATCCATTTCACTTAAAGAAGTTTCTGATTTCTAATGATAATTTTCAACAGAAGGGTTTTGTCTTTGGATAAAAATGGGAGAATCTGTCACTATCAGTTGTGATCTCTGATTCAAACACTGACTGGAAGCCATACTGTCAGTTACAGACCTCTAAGTGAAAGTATTTCTTCAACTGAATGGCTGGTAGAAAAGTGTTTTATGTGTTTCAAAGTAAATATTTTGCTAATTTTGCAGCAAGAAACTTTTAATTGAATTTTTTTTCCATTTGTCTGTAAGCAGAGTAAAAGGGAGATAAAAGATAAAAAGATAAAAGCCTTGCTTTCTCATGAGATTTTATTTGCTTTTATAAGAGAGAAAATAGAGGGGAAAGAAGAAAATTGTGTTCCAATAACAAATTTATCTAATTTTTGCCTATATTCCATGACTTTTTTAGTATGTAATTCTCCAATATGTATAAATTCAGTCTGACAAGGATTTTCATGTCTTAGCAGTCTGTTTAGGTTGATGCCATTTTTCTTCTTTGAATCCTGTGTGATTCATATAAAGTATTAGTCATTTCTATGTTAAAAGAAAAATAAAAAGGGTTTTCTACTCTAATTAAAGAAAAAAGTGTAAGACTTTCTTCTTACCTCCCTGGAATGTAAAGGGCTTGGACAGCCTTGCAATTAGCATCCCCTTTCTTGCTGATACAAACTGCTTCAATTCTTTTCCAGATAGAATTATTTTAGTTCTGGTATTATTTTGTCATCACTTACATATCTGAATGCACAAAAGTGGTACTTTTTGGTATCTCAGATTTAATATCTTAGCTGTATTACTTTGGAATTGTCTGCTTTGGAGGGCTTTAATTTTATGAAAGGAAGGATATGACCTGGGTGACAGAAATAAATGAAAACAAAAATTACTTGCATGACTTGCTCTCTGTCTCTGCCTCTATGTGGATAAGGCACAGTTTTGCTGAAGAAATGGCTTTATGGTCAGATTAATAGGAGAGAGCAGATAGCCATGTCCAGTCAAATGAAATATTACAGGCACAGGTAACAGAACTCAGGAAGCCTAAGTAGCCAAGACCACTATGGTAGTTTTGAAATACATTGATAAGATTTTTTAATATTCATGTTGAAGACATGTTGAAGACTCATGCTGAGGAAGAGTGATGGTATTTCTATTATTTCTATCTCTATTCATTTGATTTAAGCTACCATGGATATTCTAATTATATACTAGTACTGCACTATAAACAGAACTACATGTGTTTGAAACATATCAATATTAACAGCTACCTTGACTTTTCATGAACATACATAAATGGGGATAGATCACAAAAACAAAGGCCCTTTGAAAAAGGGCCTTTAAAAACTTCTAAAATTACTAAGTGTTTCTGCTGAACTAATGACAGTAGTTTCTGCTTGCTACCATGAGCAGACATGCTCATGTCATATGACTGGTTCCCTTTAAACTAATTTCCAAGAGTGAAGTATTCTCAACAATCCTTATGAAAATACATTTGAAGTTTCACATGGTTAAAGCCACCAAAGTAATGAAGAAATATTTCCTAATCTACTCTTCTATAGTAGATTAGTAGTATATTGTAGAGCTGTTAGAAGCTTTCCTTGTAGGAAAAATGAAAGTGATAAGATCAATGTAGATCATATCCATCTTTAGATCCATCTTTAACATCTTTAGAATTAATTTCCAGAAAGATGTAGATGATATTTTCAGAGGGAAAAAAAGGAGTATTGGTTTTTTTAAAACCTGCCATCTGGAGATACAGATCAGGTGCTTCATACCCGAGGACATAAGGTGAAGAACTCAAAGAAAAATGTCAGTTATAGTAATTACCTGGGTTAGATGTTTGACTTTATCTTTTAAGCTGAAAGGCAGTTAATTATCAATTTTAGCTTCAATACATCCAGTTACCAAAAGGAACTTTAGTTGTTTCAGAGAATCTTAAAGGGGAGAAAAAGCAGACCTCCAGTCCTAAACAGCTTCTGTGGTTTGACATTTGTATAGAAAAATATAGATACCATTTCATTCAAAAACATAGAAATCACAATTTACTGTGAAATACTCTCAGGCTAAAGATTGTCAGATCAAATTTCTTACAGATTCTGCTAAAATTTGTATTGCAGAATGCATGAGGTAGATGTAATCTTTACTAAACAACAAGTATGTCAACAACCTAACCTGTCAGACTTCTGTAGAACCTTCTGCTGAAATACCTGTACAGGCGTATGCTCAGTGGGTCACTTCAATTGGGTCTCTGGGAAATACAGAACCAGCTCTTTTTTAAAGAGGAGAATTGAGAAAAGATGCAAATGTTTGCTCTAGCTCAGTAGTTGAAAGCTTGCCTATGAGAGCATGGTAAACTTTGTTTTATAATTTTAAAATAATTTTTCCAATCAATACATTTATCAAGTTATCATTTTTATTCTACAGTAAGTGTCAAAAATTATTTTATGGTTTTGTTTGCATTTGGCACAATTTCACGACACATCTCACAATCACTCTGAGAAGAGTGAAGTTTTACCAGGTTATAAATGTAATGCTTTCCATACAGTAGCTTTCTGAAAATGCTTGAAGAAAGTCTTCAGGTAAGAGTGCTTGTCCAGGAAGTAGGAGAGTACATTCTTGTCCCCCAGAGACTGGGGGAATTAAAGCCCTCATTCCCACATTCACATGCATGTGCTATCAGCTATTAGTTATCATAGGATGGGGCCCTGAGAACCTCTAGATTTGGCAGAAAGAAAAATTCTTTTCTATGCTCATATTTATGCATGTTAGATGCCATGATGAGTGGATATAGAGATAAATCAAGAAATCAGGAGTGATATGCTGCATACCTTTAATAGCAGCATGTAGGGCAAATCTTGTCCCTGTTTGTACTTTCCCTAGTTCAACACCGGTCTCATGGCCATGCTATTGCTAAGCTCCAACCTTGGTGATGTTGGAGGTGCTGTTAAGACTGGACTAGAGGCCGATATTTGGGAATGCTTCTGGAAAGTAAGAGATGTGGCATGATTTTCGTGTAGGCTGAAGGGCAGCTGAATGCAAGGTTTATGTATGTTTGAACTTTCCTTTCTTTTTTATTTCTTTATCCTTGCTTGCTTAAATACCACCTATTGGAAAAACACTGAACCAAATGAAGCTTAGTCCTCTTGCCAGGGTCAGATATCTACTTTCTAAGATAAAATTGCCCATCTGAAACAGCTAATCTGAATCTGCACCTTATTAAGTTGATGAGCAGATTGTATAAGTCTGCTGCAGTTGTGAGAACAGTGAAAGGTATCTGTTTTCTCTTAGTAAGACACGGCACATGCAAAGGACATTGTTTGCTTATTTTATTTGTTTGAAGTTATATGGGAAATGTAAATCTTTGCAGTTCTCAGAGACTGAATAGAAAAATTACTGTGATGGAGTTTGACAATTTGGGTTTTGATTTTTCTTCTCTTATGATATATGGGGATTTGTTTTATCTGAGTGCTAATTTGTATACAAATTTCTTCTCACATGGCAACTGTATTAGTCATCACAAAAAGGAGCAAAGAAAGTATATGATATGCCCTGGAGTTCAACATGTATCATTATAGCTGTTTTTTATTTTTATATTTTATGATTACTTTATTGAATGTTTCTTTCAATCAAGTGACTTTAAAAATGAGAACTATCTCAGAGTCTTTGAACAGATATACCAAAGTGGATGATAGAATTGCAGAAAAGTGAGGGACAGATGCTTTCATCTGAAACAGACACAAATTCAGAAAGTAATTTGGAAGTGATAAAAATTAATTTGCACACTTTAATTGGAACCAGACTCCTGCATGAAAGAAAGGATGGGTAGGCAGCTTGTGCTAAAGGCTGATTGAATTTTTTGTCAGGTAAGTATGTTGGACCTGGCCGCTTATCCTCTTGAGCCTCTCCATGCAATATATTACATTCACCCTCTGACTGGTGTTCTTTAAAAGGATCAATGCTATTCCTGTTTTTTCCCTAGAGCCTGAAATTTCATTGATCTTGGGACTTGACATTTCTCATTACCTATTGTAGCTTCCAAGAGGATGGTCACAAAAGGTGTGGGAGTTAACCCCACTTTTTCTAACAGCAACTGTGCTGACCATTGAAAAATGTTCTATCAGCCATAATATGGGTTTGTTTAGCATTATAACATAATCTTACCAGTGGCTAAAAATTCATCATGTCCCAGTGAGTGTATTCAGTGTATATCTGAATGGGAGGGTAAACTTTGCCATAAAATATCTTTGTCAAGTTAATATACATTTTTTGTGTCCATCATGAAGTATATATTTATGTGCTCCTTTTACACAACACAATTTTGAAACAATTTGAAGTTGTGAACATTAAGGGTTCTGCAGGTTTGTGTCTTGAAAGAGTAGTTATTCTGAACTCAGAACTTTCACTTGTTTTATATCCCTCTACATTTTAATGTGCACTAGATTAGCCTTTAAATAGCAGCAGTTTAAAAACAGTCACCAGTGTGCTCTGCACCAAGAGGATTGGGTGGCTGTCTGAAGGCCCTGCACTAGCACATGGGCACATGTGCTATCTGCTTTGTCTGTTTAAGGGGTTATTATGGTACTTATAAGTTTGTACAATTTAGGTATTAATTTTTGAAATAACAGTAAGTTAGCACTGTTTTGCCAGAGCAGAAGATTTTTGAAAACTAGTTTGAAATTTTAATTGGCACCATCTCTGCTCTGGTTGCCAGACATCCCTCTTCTAAGGCTGCTATGTAAAGGTAAAAGAGCCAATAATCCACCAGAGATAATGCAGTTATCTCTAGTATTTTATCAACACATGTCTGTGTCCATGCTACACAGCATGCTCCATGGGAAGTGTACAGTGCAGGGTGGTTCTGCAACTTGCCCAAGATCCCAAAGCAATTTAGTGAAAGAGATAAGAAGAGATGCTTCAAATCCATAATCTCCTGTACTCCACTGTATTTTACCTTCTGGATTAGTGTAGGGTACCTGAAAGCCCTCTCACCTGGGTGAATTGTTTGTAGCTATATACAATAATCCTCAGCAAATAAACCAGCTCTGCTTCCCAGAGCTGGGAATATTTTGAATATACTAATATTTTCCTGTCAGCAGTCTTTCTTTTACACTCATTGCTCCCTTGTGTTGTGGGCATTGTTATTGACTATTTTCTGTTTTGAGATATTAATATTTATTGTTTGTAGCATTATCTTTTAATCAAACTGTAAGATTTTTTTTCTGACAGTAAAAATTTGAGAAGGCTCTTACATTTTTACTTCCATGCAAGCCATTGGATTTTCTAAAATTTTGTTACCTGATGAGCATCCCTGAAAAGTCCTGGCAGTAAAGCAAACAGCAAAGTAAATTCCTTTTTAGCAAGTAATTCAGGTATAGCCTTGTACTTGCTTTTGTCAAAGTGAGAAATGAAATGGAAGCTAAAATTTGCCATGTGCTCTCACGTTTCTTTATACAGAAGCCTCTTAGATGTGTCCCCATAGAAATCTCTACATAATTCCTGGGAAAGGACAATATGAGAGAAATAGTAACAGTCTTTTGTCTTTCTTTCCCTCTTTTTTTCTTTGTTATGCAGGAGCACCATCTGTTCCCGAAGAACCTTACAATAATATCAAGCATTATAATTTTCAGCAAGAAGGAAATATGTGTGTTATTTTAGACTTTCTAGAAAAACTTACTTGTTTGGAAAGACAGCACATTTTTTTTTCATTCTGCCCACTAGTAATTCAGTTCAAAGGTGCACCTTTGGGGAAATCACAGGGAGTTTACAGTGATGGTATCTCAGTTCTTAGGTAGGATATTTTCACCTGCAATTCCCTTAGAGCTGCAGCCTTTGACCTCTGGCTGCATCTATCAGTGGTGATGTGACAGTGACAGAATATTTTGCTAGATTTTGAATGATTCCTGGAGTTCACAGCTTCTTTCCTTTGCAATAAAATGCAATATGACTGGGGTTCATGCCACAGCTTTTTCTGTAGCATGTATCAGTGAATATTTTTTTCTTTGAGCCCGAAGGGAAAAAAAATCCCATTTTCAATTACTGCTGGACAGTTACTCCTAATATTGTTATTTCATTATTAATTAGTATTTACTGAAAAACAGGACAAAGTAAGACTCATAGATCTATGTTTCAGGGAAGTTGTTTCTTATAAGCATTTTCCTTTATAAATCAAGAAGTCAATAAAATATGCTTTTTTGGTGTATTCTGGAATTTTACAATTCCTTGATATTATAGCACTTTCCTAGGAAACACTGAGGTAACTGTCCTTTTGAAAATTGCATTATTTCTATTCCTTCAAAAATTTTAGCCATTTAATAATTTCAGTCATCCAGTTTGAAGCAGTCTGATAACACTTCTACAATCATAGCTTGAGTCAAGATGGCCATTGAGCATAATCCTCTTTTTTCCAGGAGAATATAAAGAAGAAAAAAAAAGAGGAGAATTTTGAACTTAATTAATTGCCCTTTTGTTTTGTTTGTTTTTATGTTATGCACTTGGAGAAAAGAAAACCTTGAAAGGAGATGGAATTCTCAAAGCAATGTTGATGGTGAAATTATAAAAATCAAAATATCTTTGAGGAGTTACACAAAGAATCTTTCTGTTACTTCTGACTCTTATCCTTCCCTAGCAGTAAATCTCAGTTTTCAGTTCACATCTTCAGTTTCCAGACTAAAAATATTGTTTTCTTGCAGTATAAAGTTTGGGAAACTAGAATTTATTGAGGTAGCTGTTTACAGTAGAGGTTAAGAAATTTTTAATGTGTCTGTACATTGGAATAACCTGTTAGATTGGCACACTCTGTACTATTGTGTTCAAAACTGAATTGTCTCCTAACTGAAAGATGATTTCCAAACTGATTTTTCATACTCTGGTTTCCAAAATTCTTATATGTAGCTCATAGTACATACCCCTCTAAGAAAAAAAAGAAAAATATTAAGATTTGTTATTGACCCAGCTTCTGTGCCATCCATGCTGTCCATAGTCAGTTGCATGTAAAACTGGTTTAAATCAAAACATTGTACTGCTATGACAAATATCTTGAAAAAAGTAAATAGACCCTGTTTTAATATAGCTACCTTTACCTACTGTACCACTGATCCCAGCAAAACCAGATAAGTCTTCAGTCCAACCCTGGTATTAAAGGTGATTGGTATTAATGAGATTTTTGCTTCCAATTCTCGTTCAGAAAAGTGTGGATTATTTGTTACTTTATACAGTATTAATTTTGTTACTTTATACAGAATTAATGTTACAGTAAGTTATCTGTACTACCCTAAGCAATTTCTTTTAGTATGTGAACTACACTTCCAGAACTCTGGTCCTTTTTAATATCCCAATTTCCTGTATTTCATTTGTACAATGCAAATATAATGATGTGAACTCTGTGTTATCTAGCAAGTTGCTAATTCTTTTTTGCCAATTTACTTTCTTAGCCTGGCAGAGCAATATCAAATACTAACCAATTAGGTTGTCAGCATCTGTTCTTAAGAGCAGAAATGTTGCTGTTTGTCATGTAAATACTCTATAAATTCCTACTTGTTTGAAACCAGAATAAAATATATTTCAGTCCTGAATATATATTTATAATGTCTAGAAATAAATAAATATATAATTATGTGTACCAATAACCATTTTTAGGCATATTTTAACTTGTGACCATTCCTGATGTCTCTGAATCAATATTACCAGCAGCAGTATCATGTTTCTAGTACAGTTTTGTTCTATTATTTTCCTACCTCCAGTTTCATGAAACAAGTTAGGATCATTATTAAAGGAACATCCTAAATTCTTTAGGTTCATAGCTTAAGTCTGGAGACATATATGTTCAGTAGCAGGCCTTTACATTACAGCTGTTTTCAATAGCAACACACTTTGTGTTCTTTTAATTAATTCATTAATACATTGGTAAGTTGTGGTTTTGAAGCTTTATGATATCTGAATATATTTTGCTTGGTACCCTAAGTATGAGATATTTAATCACACTGCACCTTTCTCATGCATAATAATTTCAAGCAAATTACAGCAAAGTTCTTTTGTTGATAAACCATGTCTGATTTGGCATTCCCTTGTTTTATTTTTCTTTTTTTCTCACCTTCCAATTTTCTTTTTTACCAGGTGATTATCCAGCTCCTCGCGCTGTTCTAACTGGTCATGACCATGAAGTTGTCTGTGTGTCGGTCTGTGCAGAGCTGGGACTTGTTATCAGTGGTGCTAAAGGTCAGAAATGTTTTTATGATTTAAGTCTTAACATTTTTAGACTCTTTCTTAGTAGAAACGTTTTTATGATTTAAATCTTAACATTTTTAGACTCTTTCTTAGTGGTATTTCTCAGACTTCCCTCAAGACACATGTGCTTTAATTATTCCTAAGATGTGTTGTAATTCTAGGAGCACCTGAAGCACTTTTCTCTGAATATTATTTACTATTTGCCCTTACAAGTTTAGACACAAATTAAGTTGATCATTCCTTCCAACCATCAGTTTATGCAGCTATTCTGCCCAGAACTGTAAGTGTGTTTTATAAAAATGTATACAATAATTCTAATGACGTCTAGTGATTTTGAAGAAACCTATTGATAGAGACATGTATTTCAGGGAGGGCCAGCTCAAAATTCTCTACCTTGATCTTAATTGAGAGGTATTTTGTAGGACTGACCTCACTCTCCAGGGAAACAGGATGAATTTTCTTTGGAAGGGTGTGCAGCATTCTGTCCCGTAGGGGTTTTTATGATGTTTTCTAAATAATGAGCAGTTGCAAATTGTCCCTGTTATTTGTTTATGGAATCCAGAGCACCCAACAATTGCTAACACAAGTGTTCAAAATACTTTTCCAAACCTGCAGTAATATCCTGTATGATTGGTAATCACTGTAAATAAAACACCAGCCTCAATGAATGTTTGCTTCTCCTTAATTTATTCCATTTCACTGCTTCTGTCCATCTTCTCCTACTTCTCCTTAATTCCATGTCCACTTTTCTTCCCCCTCTGCCCTCTCTCATTCAGCTTCTTAACTTGTGAAACTCCATGTCTTTTTCTCTTTTCCTCCCCTATTTGGCTTTCCCTCTCCCCATTTTCTCTTAGTTTCTTTTGTGCTTCATCATCTCTTTTCCATTCTTATTTCCTTTCTTTGCAGCACCCTCGTTTTTCCTTTTTCTTTATATGTCTTCCTATCTCATTTCCACTCTACTCCTACATCCACATTCAGTGACTTGCTATCTCCACCTATAGTGATGCCTGTTTTAGTCATCCCCATGGATGTCTTTGTACTCATTTTTGAGCTTGCTGCTTCTGAGGGTAAGAAGGATGTGATGCTTGCTTTTCAGGTTTTGCTCACAGCTGAGCTCCTGGGTTATTGCTTTTTATACCGTCTTGGAGCTCAACATTTATTTTTAAAGCTGAGTGTGAAAATTTTGAGTAAAGCCATTTTTAACAGGAAACCCTAATGGGTCATTAACTCTTGTAATGGCATACTACATAACAGTCATAGGCAAAGTCAAGACATTAGTGAAAAGAATGTACAGTGATGCTGGAGCTAAAACTTTTTTCTTGATGCACTCCTATTTCTTACCCTTTAAGGCAGCTTCATACATTCTGGCTGCCATAATAGTCCACCCTTTCCAACTACCTTTTTGCAAAGTGCCTCTTCTTAATAGAGATTGAATCTGTACTCAGTTATCTATTGATCCATTAAATATTTGCTACTTTGGTAACTATCACATTTTTAGAGGTAAAAGCTGATGGAAAACTACAGTTTTTTAAATCAAATTCAGAATATGTTTATAATAGATCAAGAAAAATGGAGGTCCAGTCTGTCTCTTGAAGCAATCTTCCCATGTTCTTCCTTTTGAAACTTTAGGCCATATAAAAGTGCGGTTATTTTTTTTAATTGCAGTTTTCCAATATATGCCTTTTTAATCTGATCTGCTAGTTTCAGTCCCTTTCCAGCTTCTTAGATGTCATCTCATGACAGTGTTGCATTTTCCTGCCATTCAGTCTGAGCTCAGCCTGTGCTTCCTGGTGTGCAGCTGCTCCTCTGGAACTGGCTGTGGTACTATGTTGACACATGCTTGAGAGCCTACTGAAGCAGGAAAACAGCACACTTAGGACTCCTCTGTGGAAAATCTTGTGAATCAGATTGATGCTTCCACGTTCTTACCCAACAAACCCAAAAAACAGTGGTCAGTCTGTATGTCCTTACAGTGGCATCCTAAATCAGATGTGCTTTTTTGTGCCCATGGCCATTCAGCTATGAAGGTATTTTCTTTTGAAAAATCTAACAAGGTAATTATTCTAAAGGTGAAGACATCCCTTTTTGTAATATCCTGGCACTTCAGTATTTCCAAAGCTGAAACTCAACTATTTGAAAACATAAATTATTTCCTTTGCAGTGGTATCCCATGGACGCAGCCAAACTTGGGGTTCCTCTGCATAAGACCTTATGCAAACACACATAAAAGCCTGGATCAGAGGCTTCACAATAAATGCACTGATGCTGATTCATTCTACCTGGGCAAACCCAGCTGCCATGTGAATTTCAAAGAAATTAGAAGGACTTAACATGAGGTGGCTGAGTCTGCCAATATGAATTTACTTTCAGGGTCATGAACCAGTTGTATAAGGAGGAGATTACTGTGCTGTCCAGGATTATACGGTGATTCATAAAAGAAAACATTTAGAATTTCCTGTGACTCATTACATTTATCAGAGTCCCTTTTTCTTAGTAGGAATACAGATCTCACTTTCAAAAGAAACTTTTCTCATTGTTCTTGAAATGTAAATAAACTGAGTTTTGCATCTTAAAATAAACATTGTAGATTTCATAGCCGTTTGTTTCTTTCGTGAGTGTAATAAAAAGACATCAAAATCTCATATTAAAATCTGTCTGGAGCAAATGGAGTTACAATGTGATCTCCTAAAATCTCTTACAGTCCAAGTATCATTGTGACTCTGTTGGCTTTCACAACCCTCCCATTGCTGACACAAATCAGGACTGAAATCTATGCATAACAAATGTTTATTGGGGGAGAGGATCTACAGGAATTGCCATTGTCCATAGGAGAAATATGCAGTAATATGATTACATGCCCTATGGGAGTTGCTCCCACTAGTCACTGACAGGGCCACATCTGTTTAATGTGAACAGGCAGGCTAAAGAGAGTTCATGTTGTTGGAGCAAATCTCTAAGAGTGAACCTTCTGAATGCTTGGGAAGAGGAAAGAGTGTTTTAGAAGACAGATCAAGGAAAACTCCTACCAGTCTAAGTAAATAATACACTTCTGGGCAAATTGTATTTATTTTCTTAACATGCTAGCTCTTGCATTTCCTTTTCTGTTGTGTGTGTTAAATTCTTTAAGTAAACATTGCAGCTTCTTATATCTATCCAGCACTAATGTGATATAAATGTGTATTATGCATCATTTTTGTGCACAGACTATATCATTTGTATAAACAGCAAATGTATGATATATTATGTTTTCATATACAGAAGGTCCTTGCCTAGTACACACAATTACTGGAGACTTGCTGAGAGCCCTGGAAGGAACAGAAAACTGCCTGTACCCTCGCTTAATTTCAGTATCTAGTGAAGGTCACTGCATCATCTACTATGAACGAGGACGGTTCAGCAATTTCAGCATTAATGGCAAACTCTTAGCTCAGATGGAGATCAATGATTCAACCAGGGTAAATCTAAATGCAAACAAACATTTGTTGTGTGTTGCCTTTATTTATTAAAATAAAATTAATTTATTTTTTGTGTGGTTTAGAGGATGTCATATATATAAAATTGCTGCCTCCTAGTTAAGCCATTCAAACACATATCCTTTCATCACCATCTACAAATATCAAAATGCACTTAAGCTTTTCTAGAATAAATAAAAACAAATACTTTATAAGCCCACAATATTCCCAGAATTTTCATTTGGAATTCAATTTCAGTGGGAAATTTGTCTTTGAAACAAAGTGCTCAGAAAAGTCCTCATTCTTCATTTATTAGCCAAGACATGAATTCATGCCTTCAGGGCTCTGCTCTGTCACAAGCACTTGAAGCAGCATTAGGAATGCAGATCACTGCTCTGCTTTAGGTTGCAGTGATAGTACTGAGTATTATAGAACAAATTCTGGTATGTAGAAATGTGCTGAACTCAAGTATTGGCAGATTCAGACAAGGAGCATTTTCGTTATCTATCATGTTTAATTTATTAATGTTAATTTTAAAAACACAAATGTTTTTAAAATTTGATGATATAAAATGTGTTTGTTTATTTTTGGTTCAAATTTAAAGTGTGCAGAACATAAGGAATGCTTTTAAGTCAATTCAATTGTTTAAATATTGATCCCTTTCTATAAAAGCTAACTGCGTGCTTGAGATTTTTTTGTTTTCTCCTGAAGGCCATCCTCCTGAGCAGTGATGGGCAGAACCTGGTGACAGGGGGAGACAATGGTGTAGTGGAAGTATGGCAGGCCTGTGACTTCAAGCAGCTCTATATTTACCCTGGCTGTGATGCTGGCATAAGAGCTATGGATTTGTCTCATGATCAGAGGTGAATTTGTCATTCATGTTTGTACGTAAATACTAAAATTCCAGAAAGAAAACATCTTCATGAACTTTGAGTATATGGTATGGAGTCATTAACAGGATGTGTAAGAAACAATTACTCCGTTGTTTTCCTGTTAACTTATCTGATTCAACACTTTGATACTTGAATCTCATCATGCAAGCACTTAACATTAAGGTGAGGTATTATTTCATTGAAATTAGTAAGCCAGACACTCAGCTAGCAAAATATTACTAAAATTGCATTAACTTAAAAACAAAGGAATGGTCAGATTGGATCAGAGTGCAGTAGTGCCTATTAAATGCCTTAAAATCAATTGCAAAAGTTTGAGATACATTTCTGATTTTCAGCTAAGCTTAAAAACTTCAGACAGTGTTGCAAAAAGTGCCTTGTTCTTTTAACTTTTTTCTGTCTATGAAAAACCATAGCTTGAGAAAGCAAAAGAGAATTAACATCAGCATCTTTGATATCTTTTTCAGAACACTGATTACTGGCATGGCTTCTGGCAGCATCGTAGCTTTTAATATAGATTTTAACCGGTGGCATTATGAACATCAGAACAGATACTGAAGTGCAGTGAAGAACTGAAAGCCCAGGTAAAGCTGAGAGCACAAGTGCTGCAAAGAAAGGTGTAGTCTCTGGTGGAAAACCACGTCTGCATTGACCTCCGTTGTACATTCCATTACACCCAGCAATAGCTGTACATTGTAGTCAGCAACCATTTTACTTTGTGTGTTTTTTCACAACTGAACACCAGCTGCTGAAAAGCAAGCTTGTATCATGTAAATTATATGAATTAGGAAATGTTTTGGTAATTATTTCATATATCTTTGTTTATTGAGAAAAGGTAGTAGGATGCGCCACAAGAGACTTTTGAAAATTCTGGGGAACCTTGTGTCCAGTTATTTCAATGTTTAGGCTTTGAACCTAACATGCATCCCATCTCCAGCCTCTTTTCAAGCTGAGATTAAAAAAAATATGTTTGATACTTTGTACATCAGATGCACATCTTAACTTTAAAGGGATACTTTTGTAAAAGTAAAACCTTGTATAAAGAACAAAACTGTTTCTTAATTTTATTGTGGAGTTACAACTTGCATGTACTTTAAACCTGATGTCTTGAAGGAACAGGTGCATTCACACAAATCAGACTGGAGATCTGCCTAAGGGTACAGCTTGTGTTAAAGGGTTGAATTTGGGAGCAAACAGTAATTCTGACATTTTCACCAACACATTTTTCACTTTTTGAATCTAAAGTTTACCCCTCTTAAGTGGAGTTCTGCTCACAAAGCATTTGGATAAAAAGCCATCATTTGCCATATTTATACTTTATACAATAGAAATTAATTTCCTCCCTTTTAAATTTAAAGACTAGACAGAAAGGGAGCAAAGAGGGAAGTTCAGTTTAATGCTTTGTAATGCTTAATGATTCCCAATACAGACAAAGTGCTATACTTCTGGATTATTAACATTTGGTATATAAATCATGGGCAAGAGAGACCCCACTGATTTTTTTCTCCCTTATTTTTAATCTGAGGAGCTTGGTTTATTTGACAGCCTTAGCTTCATTTCAAAGGTGACTGAGGTTGTTCTTCTCAGTCCTTCTGAAAATCTCACCTGAAGCCACTCAGACTAAGGCATCTTTTACAATACTGTAATGATAACTATCAAAATAATTTTCTGCACATTGTACTGATCAAATTACACACCCAGGGGTATATACACTTTAATTCATGTTTCTTCTTTGTATATTTGGTGACTGTATTGTCATAGATGTACATATTGTGTCGGTAGGGCTATGAGGCATGTTACAGGAATGTAATTTTCTCAGAATTTACACTCACTTGCAGTCATTTATTTAAAAAGATAATGGATTCTTTGTATTGGCACTTTGCACCAGGAACATATCATTATTTATTGATGTGATTACTTATTTGTTATCCACCTTGTATTAGTAAGTTTAGCCCTGAATTTCCTTCTTCATTGTTGTTTGTATTTATAAGGCCCGGAAATCAAGGGGATCAACGTAATGATTAAGTTATTCATCACCTGTCTGTAAGCAATATCTTGAGTTTGTAGCTTAGAATTGGGAGACTATTGAACATCTGGAAGACAAGTTCATTTCATCTTGAGATCATGGTGAAATATTTTGGATATATAAATTCCTTAAGCTATTGTAACCATGTTTTATTGCAAAGATGTAAAATATGCCAGATGTGTGTGAGTTGGAAATCAAAAAGAAAAATAAAATATGCAAAGAATTCAGTGATTGTTTTTTATTCCAATGCAACTTTTTTCAAAGCATTCCCATTATCATTATGAACAATTATTTTTGAGAAATTCTTACTTATGTGCTAATTATATGCCAAAGGTGTGCAATTCTGGGTGGTTGTTTTTCCTGGGGTCTCAAGAAAAACAACACCACAGGTTACAGAGTGACCTCTGCAACTCTTTTGATTGTCATGAGAGAAGCCACTAAAGTTACTTTGGTCAGCAGAAGTAAAAAAGAAGAACAAAAATCTTAGCCTTTAAGAAATTCTTAGGATCCTTGTGAGCAGGAAATAACCATATCTAATAGACCTCATAGAGAGCAAAGATCTGATGATAGAAATTTTGGATATATCTCAGTATCTGATAACATGGAATAAATTTAATCTTATTTTGGGCATTTAAAATTAGGGATCTATACTGCCTACACAGCATAACAAAACAGGGAGGATAAGTTTCCTTTTGGAACTGCTGAGGACCCTACAATGATTACAGCAAGTAACAGGGGACATATGTATATCTATATGTCAGATGTCTAATTGAAGGTAGCAATGGCAAGCAAAATATATTCCTCCCAGAAGTTTTCTATTTCTCGATAGCAGAATAGGAACCAACATTTCAGTCTGTTGCCCTAGTAACTTCCTTTAAATTTAGAAGGATTGTTCTTTAAATAATCATCAAAATGAACAA
The DNA here is from genome assembly GCF_036417665.1 of Passer domesticus. Taxonomy (NCBI): domain Eukaryota; kingdom Metazoa; phylum Chordata; class Aves; order Passeriformes; family Passeridae; genus Passer; species Passer domesticus. The sequence goes on along the minus strand of NC_087475.1, from coordinate 67,452,477 downwards.
AAGCCAGTATTTGAGAACCTTATTAGAATACAGTATACATTTTAGCAGATATCTATTTATATCAATCAGCTTTTGAAAGTATAATGACCTCACTTGATTGTTTTGAAGCTGTAGAAGATATGGGAGAGGAGAGTATTGGTATGTTAATAGTATTCTGTGAGACAGTTTATTGACATGTTACAATCTCCATTTCATCATTATACAAGTGTTGCCCCTAATTTTGTATTTTATTCAACAAATTGTTTTAAAATGCACCATTGCAATTAAACAAAAAACTGATATTGCTATTTTTTAATTAATACCATTGTTTTCATTAAGTCTCTCAGCATGGTGTTAAATACCATCACAAATTAGAAGCTTTTGTGCTCATGCAAACCTTTACATGAGAAATTTGCCATGGGTTACAAGAATAAAAAAACAATCTCACTGTATTGTATTATAGGTAGGGGTACCCAAAGAAGTCAGACTCATAAAAGAGACAATAATAATAATAATAATTTAATGTTACTACTACTACTAATAATAATAATAATGATAATGATAATTGTGCAAAGATATTAAAATTCCAATGTTTTTTTTGTTCATTTGTGCTAATTACATTAATAAACACCCATCTATTTCAGGGCCTCTTATAGTAAATGGACAATATACACAGATCTCCAGTAAATGTCAAAAGTCTTTTCCAATGCTTCAGCTGCCGATTTCTATCACACAGTAAATCTTGCCTTTTTTCTCTCTAGAAATCTGAGCTACTGATCCCAGGGAGTCTCTGAGAGCTGCTTGTGGAACATGAAGCAGCTTTGGCCAAACCAGTTAAATGCAACGAATCTCTCAGCTAAGGGAGATGCAGCTTTAAGGATACAACTGTGCAACTAAAATACGCCTACGATGTAGATAACGCTAACGCACAGTTATTGGCTGCCTTTCTGCCAGTCCATCCTCGGTTAAGCACTGGACTACAAGTTATTGCCTTCCAGGAGAAATTATGCAAGAGCTGCGAGGCGTATTCCTCATCCAGATCCTACTACTGTTGAGGAGAATGCTGCTTTCTTTACATGAGCAATAATAAAAGAGAGGTTTCTGCTTATTTACCCCAAGGAAAGACTAGTTAGGCTCAATTTACTGGGAAAGTTTTGGCTAAATAACGATTATGCTAATAGACAATCTTGCAGGTTGTGTGTGTAGAGCTAAAAGTGCTGCCTGTGAGCAGCAGTTGTGGATAATGCTTTTTATAATGCAGTGCATCAGCCCTGCTGACAAGCAAGCAGGATGAAGCAAGCCTCATGCTCGCAGGGATAAAAGTATTTGAAGCAGACACAAGGAGCAAAGGGCTGACTTATGACAACATCAAGAAAACCACCTCCTGATACAAGATGTTTAGTATATATGAATATTTCATTTGGATCCTTAAAGCTGGAGTTTATACTTACAATTTTCAAGGGCTTTACTGCAAACTGGTTTTATTTAGGCTTTAGGGTGTGGGTGTGTTGGGCATGTGAGGGGGTGTGTGTGTGTTACTTCCAAACTCTAAAAATGCAAGGACTAAAGCTGGCATTTAAAGCAGCAAAATAGTACTGGACATTTATATGCCTATGCAATGCAGTACAGTTTATAGACTCCCTAGCCTAGTGATTAATTTTGCAACATCTACAGTTAAGTTTCAATATGTGAAACTGATAAGAAAAACAAGTCTGGTGATTGCTTTCTTATAAAGTTTATAAGTAGTGGCCATATAATTAGTTTACATAAGGATTTACATAGATGAAAATCTGCCAAACAGATGACTTGGTTTATGGTCCATCCATGGTGAACTAGCACATTTTGGACACTGGAAACAGCTACCTTTTGAGATACTGGCATGGAAGTGACTCTTAATCCTTCATCAAAAGAGTACTCAATATTAAATGGATGTCTGTCCTGAAATAATTGTTATTCTTTTTACACATTTGAAAACTCATCAAAACTATAAAGGCTATCTTTTACAAATTATTGTGATAGTAAATAATCTCATTATTTTAATTAATCCATAAATTACTTGTAACTACTATTTTCAATAGGACAATGTCACAATGAAGACTGTCATAATTTGATTCAATTTCCCTTTTAATATATTGGCGAGGATTTTGTAGTTTTAATCAGGTTTGTTTTTTTTTTTAAAAAAGCAAAAAACAATAACTCAAAAGGTACCCCACCCATACCCTTTAAACTCTTTGAGGTAAACTACAGAATACACTACCTTGAGACATTTTACATTAACTGAAAATTTAACCTCAAGCACACAGAAGTTAAGCAATCCCTATTATTTAATTTATATTTTTCATGGAGGTATAGGTGACACTGGGAACTTCTAGAACAATATAGTTCCAACTTTAAAATTCCTGAGGTAATTTATTTGCCTTGTGTAACATCCCAAGCTAGAGGAATTTCTCCAAAGAGTCCTCAGCTTATTTCAGAGGACCAAAATGCCACCAACCAGTGGGCAGAATGGGCTCAGTTTGTCCTGGAGTTGAGACGCTTACATCAATCTCTGGTGTGGATAATTTGTCAATGGGTGTGAGTTAGCTTGACTGATTAATGAAACTTTTATATCAGATGGGCTGGAATTCCTGAAAACAATGACGAATATGTTACAAGGACTGATTTCATGTTTGCATCCCAAACATGCTCAGTTTCCAGGTCAAAATGAGGAGGATTCCCCCTGCTGTCTCAGCCTCCACACCCCAAGTTTCACTGGAAGCACACTGCACATCCCCAGGAGCGGCAGTGCCGCAGGCCAGGCGAGGTGCTTGGTTACACCTGGTGCTCCCCTGGGCTGCAGGGGAGGCTGGAGGCTGCAGAGGCAGCCCTGGCTGGGCTGGGCGGGTGCTGCTGTCTGAAGCCATCACACAATTCTGCTGCTGATGCGTGAGAGGCACCAGCTGCTCCCTGACTAGGTGCGGCACCAGTGGCCCCCGTGCGCGAGCACTGAGGCAAGAGGTCCTGAGTGAAATCACATTACCACTGACACCCTCTCTGCTCCTTCATTTTTATCTGGTTATTAATCCCATACATGTCAAGCCAATAGCATGAGAAAGTAGGGGAAGAGAAGCCTGGGCTTCAAACCCCTCCTCTGAGGAAGCCATGTTCTCACTCAAGGCAGGAAGAGAACAGCAATTTTGAGCACATGATGGAGGCACTTCCTGTTAAAAAGGGTGTTCTTTGTGCACTGGACACTTCCTGCAGCTACCAGGGGCAGTACAGGGACAACACCTACAGTCCACCCAAGCCTTCATTTGCAGCTGGACCTTGTTGGACTAAGGTGATTATGTGTGTTTGGTACAGGCTGGCATTTCAACCATGCATTGCAGTAAATGATACAGAAGAGCTTTCATGGATTTACAGGCAAGTAGCTAGTCTAGCTCTTTAATAAGACTCACAGAAAGGCACATAGTGGTTGACTGGAAAATATATTATTGGGGGGGAAAGCCATGAAGATATAAAAGACAATCATATAAATGTCACAATAGATGAATATACAGCAACATTTTAGAAGAACTTTTATTTAAAAAAACCCAGAATATATCACCCCAGTTTAATGAGTATCCTAAGTGCCAGTGACGATGTATACTGACTGCAGAGCTTTTGCATGTGTTCTGGGCTTGTCCAGAGTGACACACAGTTGGCAACAGATGATAACTAGCAAATGCATACAATCCTTTTGCAGCCTGGAATAACTCATTTGCAAGACTGGTTTAGGAGGCAGTCGCTCTTGTCCAACACTCTCTTGTCAGTGATCTTTAGAATGCTTCACCTTAAATTTTTCAGTCTAATATTGATCTCGATGCCTTTTGACATTTGGACAGAGGAGATTTTATGAAAAACTTGGATTTTGAAATGCATCTCATACAGTTCTAAATAATGAGTTCAACATAGTGTGGTAATAAGTGTAGTAAGTATTTTTTTCTGTGGTAAAGTAGATCTTCTCTAAGCATGGAAAAACATTGTAAAAGAAAAAGTAATTTTTAAATGTAAAGTCATTTCTGAGAAGACTCTGGAACTTAAGGGGGACTTTATACAAATACCTTCTCTTTATGTACAAACAACAGCTAAATAAGGTTTAGAACAACAACAGAAAAAAACCCCAGGTTTCCTTAGCAATTATTTTTTACCATTTACCACCTATCTATTGGTGTGCTACTTAGGATTCTTCAACCACTTAGGTGGAGTTGGTATGTGTAAACTGCATCTAAATGTGAAAAGTATATCAAACACAGTATTGTCACTGCTCTGTATTCTCTGATAGTATTCAACCAATTTTAGCTCAAAACCACAATTTTGGTGAAACAACTTTCAACCTCAATCTCATTTGAAATTCCACCTTTCTATTTGCACATTTTGTGCAATCTTATTTTTAAATTATATTTATTATATAATTCAGCAAAACAAAAACAAAGAAGCTATGCTGCATCCTAAGGTTATTATTGTTCAAAACACCTGTTACTAGAGAGACTATATCTAATTGTACCTAATAGGTGTAACCCAAACTTCAGAAACAAAAATAAGACCACATCAAATTATTTTTCTATTTGAGTAAGCTATCTAGACTTGGAAAGCCACATGTACTATTAAAAATACTTCAGTTGATGGCCTCCATTTTTCTTAGTCACACACCCACATCTCCAAAGATGTGCTTCTTAAAAAAATTTTATTAAACAGGTAAGTTTACATGGCACAAATATAAGCCACTTTTTTTAGCCAGGTTCACTCAAAAGTTGTAAGATCAGTAAATCTACTTAATGATTGGCAGTTGCCTTGAAAAACCCTGTGCAATCTTACTGATTTTATTGCAGAAGTGCAAGGTTTATACATACTGCAACAACTTCATGAAGCTTTATTCTGGGATTTTTTAAAATTATTTTCATGGTGATGGATAATTGAGAGGACCAAACTTCTAAGTCAGCGAACTAGGATTTTCAGGCAGCAGGTGGACAGTTTATGTATTTCTGATTTTCAAAAGACTTTTCCTGGTAATGCTAGATGTGCCAACAGGGCATGTGCTGAGCAGCAACCAGGTCATATGAGACAGAAAACAGACATGGAAAACTGCAAGCACACAGCAAAGTGCTTCAACAATCCTGTCTTCTCTTGGGATAAGAAAGGACAAGTCATCCTTTGCCATGACTTTCCAAGGCTTTGATAAAAGCACCTTATTGCCCTCGTCTCAAAGGAAAGGCATCAAGTTGGCCTGAAGAAATCATACAAATCACTGCTGTTCAGCATTCTGTTCCCTGAAGTAGGAATATCCAGATGAAAGAAATAGGGAGCAGTACCACCATCATCTGAGTAACACAAGTGCCCCCAGCTTCCTAACAAGTAAAGCCATGTTGCTGACAAGCACCCTATTAGCTCTGTCTTTCAAAGCCTTATCTAGGGAGACTGCTGCGAAATCAGGGAAGAAAATAAGAATTCAGCTGTCATAACAGCCTGAGTGAATCACCTGACTGAACTCTCTATTTTCAGAAACCAGTCACTGTAACAATGAAGTGGATCTGGAGAGGCCACCTTCATGCCGGTTCCAGCTGATAAGTAGAAAGTGACACTTCGTAATGTTAGGCTAAATGCTTCTCAGAAAGACCATATCTGAATTAAGGAAAGACCAGATGCATTCCTTGATTTCACAAACAAGTTCACTTTTCCTTATCTATCCACTACACTAAAAATCAATGTGTAACTGAGAATGTGAAGGCTAAAGAGAATCAAGACACTTATTACACAAGACACTTAAGCTCAGTGCCATTTATGGTACAAAATTACACTGATGTACAAAATAGTTGTAAGGAAAAGTTTCTTGAAAATTTAAACTTGTTTTGTATGTTTCAAAAAATTATCATCACACAGATCTTATGCAAAAGAAGACTGAGAGGTATTTAGATACAAAAGAGAGGCATTTTGAATTGAGTTTACCAGTACTAAATCTAGTTTACAGTGCTATACTGGCTTATAAGCCTGGTTAAATTCCAGAGGAACACACTTCATGGCAACATTTATCTGTATATCGCACTTGACACTTAATTTATCATAGTTTTCTCTGTGTCTTCCAGCAGAGAAGACAACTAGGTTGAAGTCTGAATTTCTAATAAAAGTCTTGTGTGACCCCCCTGAATTAAATCATATAATCATTAGCATTTGAAGTGTACCATCTTGTAAGAACACCTCCTGAAGACTGAAACTCAAAGCTTGCTGATTCCTGTCTAGTGTGTCCCCAAATGAACTGATTCTCAGACCTGCTCTGCATGGAAAGGCACCTTCTAAATCCAGGATATTTTTCACCCAATGCTTCAGTTGTCCATGATCAGATATCCAAATCTGTACAGGCCACCAAAGGCTACGATTATTACAAATGGAAATATGTAAACAGGCACTTGTGGAGAGGGAGCTATTTGAACTGTTGAGATACCTGACTTACATGTCTAAGAAGCCTAATGAGAGAAATCTTTCTGTGGCAATACATACTTATTTCTCTCCACCTGTAGCAAATACAGCCTGGGGTGACTGGCTCAGAAGGAAATACCTCATATCTATAGAAGTTAATGTATTACAAACCAGGGTTGTTCATCCACTCCCTCCTTTCCATTTGAGCCTGACAAATTTGGACTCTACCTGCCCTGCAGGTATGGCTTCTTCTCCCACCTATCAGGTAAAGTGAATCAGGAAATAGAAAGAATATCTTCTCCCTCTTTTTTTGTACCTCACTGTCTTCATTCTTGATTAGATGAGTTCTTTGGATATATTAAAATTTAATCACATTGTGCAACCATCACCTCTTAGAGCTGTGTTACAGCTATCCCCAGAATAGTGCTGAAGCTGATAATATGTAGAAAAGGGGGAAGTGAAAGAGAGGAGGAGCTAAAAAACCTGTCTTGTTCTGCTGAGAATGGGTTGTCCCTGGGAAGCACAACCTGAGGCACTGGCTGTGTACAAAGTAATACATCAAGCATCTACTTCAAGTCAGGTAAATACAGGGAGAGGGGGTTTTCTGTTTGGATCTTGGCGATGGTAGTTTCAGTATGACTTTCTGTCTCCTGTGGTCCTAAGTGTCTGTAACTGTGATTTCTATTTGTATGTTGTGAATGAAAAAAATGGATTTGCATTTTACTGTATTATGATTTGAATCAAAAGTGCGTGCAACAAAGAATCCCTTACATGAGATACAGCAAATTCAAACCATAAGATGAGGGCTAGAGAATATGTGCTGAATTCACCAAAATCCCGTTGAAGTTATTCAGTGTTCAGCAGCCCTTTGTACAAGGTGAGCAGGTGAGAATAAAGTCTGGAGATCAGGTGAAGAGGTGGCCAATAACAGTCAGAAAAATTCCCTGGTGTTTGAGGACCATGCTTAGACACAGAGATGTGTCCTTAGCTTGTGCAATTTCTGGTAATTCAAAACTAAGTGGAGCTCTTAACACATTGGGGAGTTCAGTGGCCACAGCAGAGGTTTGCAGCCAGATCTATGATCTGGGCAGAGGAAGGGAGAAGAGGAAAGGAGAGAAGCCTCAGCATGTTCCAACAAGTCTGATCTAAGGGCAGGATGCTTATCAAAGGACAAAAATGAAAATACAGCATCATGCCCTAATGAGAAGTCTAAAAATACCATGTATTTTCTGTATTTTGTAGCTGCCTTTTAAACTCATTGGCTTATGAATCATACAGCTCATACACTATTGCAATTTCTGTTCCTTAGCTATGGTGCACAGATGCAGCAAAGAGTTAGAGAAAAAGCAGAATTAATTTGCTAAATTATTTAACTAAGTAGGGTGAGTTAAGTAGGTTCCCACAGAATGAAATTCATTATAGCAAGTAAGCCTTACAGATAACACAAACACCTGCCTGAAATACCTGAGAAAATCCAGAGAGAAAATTTCAAAATCTCCCATGAAACTATAAAAACTGTCTTGTGTAAACTGTTGTACATTTTATATGTTAAATTGTGTTTATTTTCTTGTTGGAAGAAAGAAAACTGGTTATTAAAACCACTTTATTTCAGTCCAATTTTTTTATAATTTTGCTTTGTCAACAGATGGGGGGATATATTCCAAACACATAATGGGTTTATCACTTTTCAAATGCAACTGCTGCCAAATCTCTAACATTAGAGACTTCTCTCAGCTGTAGCAATGTGAACAAAAGAATAATTATATTGAGTTTCACAAAAGTTTATGACATTTTAAATGAGAAAAAAATTATTTACAATTGCTATCTTTTCAATAGGGTGTAGGTGTTGTCTGGTAATAATTCAACAAGTATTGTCATCAAAGCAGAACGGTTTGGTGATAATATTCATTAGGCAGAATGAGCTTCAAAAAATGGTTGTCAACATTTGTTCTTAGTTAACTCTGATACAGAACTGTAGAAAAGACCAAATGCAATATATCACAATTTCTAAGGTTGGTTTGAATTACACTACTGACATTTTATTATATATATTGTGTTGACCAGCTTTAAAAAATTTATGTGGTGTTTGTTTTGGAATGGAGGTAATTTCTGTGGTTATGGATTAGCAGTGCAGCCTGGCTTTTCCCACTCTCTGTTACCCCAGGCTATAGCCAGAGAATAATTTTTGTTTGATATTGCCAACTTGGAATTTATAGGTGCACAGCTCAAACCACCAGTTGCCAGAGGCACTCATAAACCCTTCTTCCTAGCACAAACTATCAATATATAACCTGATCAGGAGCGTGCACTGAAAGTAATGGCTCTTTGTTTCCTTCCAGCTGCAAAGTGCCATTGCTGGCCACACAGGATTTGGGTAAGAGGAAAGCAGTGATAGTTGCTGTTCTCTGACAGATGCCTCAGCAATTTCAACCTGCTGATACTCAGTGCAATGAAATAGCCCAACTTGGAGCCATTCTACTGAGAAAATCTGGCCAAAACTCTCATTTGGTCAGAATGAGACCAGAAGGACTCAGTAGTCAGTGTCTAACATGGAACTCTGAAGTGGAGGAGAGGTGAGTGTGAAGGTCCTCCTCCTCTCCTTCCTCCTCCATTCAATCCGGACATTTCTGGTGAAGTGGAATTTCTTCTACAAATTGCAAATTTTCAGAAATCTGACAAGTCCAGAAGAAACATCTTTTCATGTAGCAATGTTATCAGAGAAAGGAAGTCCAGAGTTGTCTGTAAGGCACTGATCTGAGATGTGAGGGAGTCCTTAATCCAGAGCATTTTTTAAATGTCAAGAGCATTTTGAGGAACACTGAGCAGGATCTGATGACTGGAAGGGTATTGCACTTGGGCATGGAAAGAGTTCACCCTTCATCAAAAATGTTCAAAAGAAGATTTTATTACATTCCAGTGGTAACAGTAAGCCTCTCCTTAACCACAGGATTTATTACAAAAAAAAATTTCAAGAATTGGTCCTTTATTCATGTCTGCCATGGAAAGACCTTTGCAACATCAATGAAAGCTCAAGTAGGCTACAAAATTTATGCTCTATGGAGAGAAGTCTTTTAATAAAGGCATAAAAGGAGAATGGATGCTAAGCATGACAAACATCTGCACAAGAACAAAGGAGGTGAAAACCATCTTCATCTTCCCAGTCCTACATATGCTGTGTGTGCCCTTCCTGCCACAGAAACAGGACACTATAGGCTCAGCTTTCACCATCTCCAAAGACTTAGACAGAGATGTGGAAGAGTTGAAAAATCCCTCAGAATGTATAATAAAGGAGATCATAAAATCAGTAGGAGAGTTTGAAAATTATTTAGATTTATGAGCTGATGGAAATTACTTAGACATCCACATGGTCAGAATCTCTTCCATGAAGTCAAACTGGTTAAGGATCAAAGTATTTGTATCAACATTATCAGCAGGCATAAAAAAAAAGAACCCACAACATACAACAGATGCTTCTTTGTCTGCCCTCAAATTGTCAAGAGTTAACAACTTTCAGTGCTATTGGGCAGGGGACACACAACATACACATGTCTTATGGACATGTAGTATGGTCCCGGGGAGAGGACAAACATTTGGGTGGAACATCAAAATGGGAAGAATTGCTTTTGTTCCTCATATTTATAATTTGCATGCTACACTTACCATTGTATGTAGAAGCTCTGAACATGGAGAAGTTTGCACATTTCCAGCAGTTGTGGTGCTCAGCAAGCATGACTAAACTAGTGCAGAAAATGAAATAAACTATTGATATGCCTACATATGATATTCTACATCAGGTAATGAGGCTCCCACAAATTAGAATATCAGGAATGACCCTATGTAACTTCATGAGTCTCACTTCAAGATGTAATCTCCATTGTGGCTGTTAATTCTTTCATGGTTTGACCTGATGGTTCATGAAATAAGGATAAATCTGAGGGGATATTAGAAGTCCATACAAAATCCTGTATCATCCTGTATTTAATATGAACCCAATTTACACTTTTTAATCTTTAGAAGTAATGGGGTGTTTCAATTTCTGAAAGTTGTTATTTCATACACAAGGTTTGTCTTATAACAAAACCCAAAAACTGTTATGCAGAAATGTTGTGCGGAGAACTAAGCTTGCTCAAAACAAGGTAAACATTGCTGTTGCCATCCATAGGCAATGGGGCTCCAGTGACTCCAGTGGAAAGATGAATGCAGCCCTTATCCTGAGAAAGCCACTCTCAAACACTTCTGTCCCAGAAAGACTTTAACCCTTCACAAGGCTTCAGCCATCTACTTGTAAGCCGCCTTCATTAAATTCTTTCCCTGAACTCTTTCTCAATTCACTCTCAACACTCTCCCACTCCTCTATTTTACAGGGCAACCTAATTTGAGCAAAATGTTCAGTATGTCTGGGCTGAGGTAGGACTAAAGTGAAAGCTACAGTGAGCTCAGCTGACAGCAGGGAAGGAAAATAAGGTTATTTTAAAGATGTGATCAGCAAAAACAATCTCCTCCAGGAGACTCATCACCTGTAAAAGATCTCCAGAAGGAGAGCGAGCCCTCTTCTCCTCTTATGAAGAGACTGGCTACCGGAAAATTCAGCTTGACTATAGTAAAAAACTGCAAATCCTTCCCTCTGACCATGGACATTACCTGGTCACACTGGACTCTGCTTGCAAGGTCAAGAACCACACATTTTCCTTTTGAATTATGACATACATGTGTCTTTCAGGATTTTTTTCCTAAGTCCCCTCACAGATATAATGAGAATGGCCCTGCCTCCCGTGCACCCACTGAGGATATGGCCAGTTTCATTGTTTCCAGAGAAAGCAGCTGCTGGGGGAGAAGGGTAATGGGGGCTGTTCCCAAAGCCCAAAGACAGCTCTGAACACAGAAGAAACATTTTAAAGTACAATCTGAAGTAGTACCCTATAATACTGATTTAATGGAAGAAATATTCTCTAGAGCTGAACAGTTTTACCTTAGCTTCCCTGGAGATGAACTTTAACTTGCATTTTGTTTTTGCAGAGGTGTTTTTTCAAATAGCAGAGAAGGAAAAGCCATTAAGCCCATAGGCATGGCTATATGGGCTGCAGCTACATTTATGATTTCCATTCACACACATCCTCCAAGAACTATCCTTCACATTACTGTGCCTCTTCTCCACACTGACAGTACTTTGAAGTATAGGAGCACCTTCAACACAAGAACTGTAAAGTACTCTACAATACCAGGCTGCTTATGAATTAAGTCTTGCTGCACTGGCAAACAATTCCTGTAGTGAATAAATATCCTTTCCAAGCCCCTAAATAAATTCATGAGACTGCAGAAATAATCTAGAAAGATATGTGGGATCTCTTGTCTCCCAGCCCTCTTCCTCCCCTCACAGATGTATGCAGTGTTGATTATTACCTGTATTAAGAAAAATTATATTTAGCAGACCTGAAGCTGTACACATCTTTAAAGCAGGCTAGCTCTGTGTCACTGTGTGAAGAAACTGCTCTATGCAGGTAGTAGCTCACAGTTATTTTTTGGTTCTTTGCTTTCTGTTTTTTATATTTAAAAAAAACAAAAAACAAAACAAAACAAAACAAAACAAAACAAACTTCCCTGTAAAACTTGGGATGCAATAAAAATGAAGATGAAAGAAACAAAGGGTTTTTCAAATGGTGAAATCAGTCAGAACCTGATTAATGGGGAAAATCCCAGCAGAATTGAATTCTTTGATTCTCACATTTCTCTATTAAGAGAGACTTCCCAGGAAGCTCATTCTCACATCAGCAGTCTACCCGATATTCAGGGAGTAAATGAGCAGGAACTCACCGCAGTGCCAGACTTCTATCAGCCATTAGAGCAGCAAAGATTTAAAGCATGAGGCTGTGCAATAAACCATACCTATGGTGATAAATCAATTCTCAGAAGAGAGTGAAGAATGTGCTCCTAAGGGCTGATGTGGTTAAAACGTGGTTTTGGTGTCCAGGAGTGGACACCAAAAAAAAAGGAGCCGTGTGCAAAATGTAGTTATATCATGATGGTGCTGCTGTGTGAGCTCTGTCAATTTATAAAGCATTTTCCTGCATTGTCTACCGTTCAAGTAAGACATTTCCTTTTCTCTCAAGTATTCACGCCTGTGAAGGGCTCTGGCATTCACAGTTTTGCAATAATTTTCTGTATAGGCAAAAATGTTTAAAAGGCATTTCAGTGTTTTACAGGACTGGAACATGGCTGGTGAGAAATATACATTTATGAGGGGAAGCATGACAACCATGTTTTAATGCAGAATGGTCTAAAGGTGAAAAGAGCACAATGTGACTCCTTTCAAGTTATGTGATAATCTAGACCCACACATCTGCAAGAGACTTAATAAGAATAAGTAAGCATCCTGATGATGGATCTTAATCAACTATCATGGCCTCACCAGCACATCTACCCTAAGAAATAACCCTAAACAGGACCAGAATTTCAGGCACATATCAGAGAATCTTTACAGCAAGAAGCAAAACCCAAAACCAGTTTTTGTCACTGATGAAAATGCAGATCTCATTTACCAGACACGTAAGGGACAAATCTGAATATTAAACAGATATTTCTGTTTAATATCTTTAAATGTCTGTCTTTAGCATCAGATCAATCAAGAAACAGAAGACGAACGGAAAGAATATGCTGTGACCTGTTTGTCTTTGGGAATAGCTAATGGGACAAGAAGCAGATGTTCAGGTGTGACTCAGTTTGCACAAGGCAGTTGCCACGTCCACAGCAGAGATTACTATCCTCAGTTCCGTTCACTGACAATGGAGATAAACAAGAGTTTCAAGACCACAATTCCTCTTGTTCTAAGGCAAACACTTAAAATATATATCTGCTGGTTTAAAATTCTTGTTTCTCTCTTTTGTCTATAAAGAGGGTTCAGAGTGATTAACTCAATAGGTAGACAGTTTAAAGTGGTATGAAGAATCTTATTCCAAAATCCTTACCAAGATGAATATTCTCTTCCAGATGTCCTGCCACAATAGCACCTGTCTCAATGTCGTGGTAATTCTTTACAGAAATGAAGCTGTTAGGAATAACCTCATATATCTAAAGAAAGGACATTTGAGAATGATGCTTTGACCTCAGAATAGTTTTATACATTTCCATGTATTATTATTTCCATGCTTCTGTTCCAAGCATAAGACAAAATTGATTGTGAAAATGGTCTTTTGCTTTTTGCACCCAGCTGTTCACACACCTGCATGAAAACCTCTGCTTTGCATTTGAATTTTAAGTGCATCTGAAACCCTAAGGGATCTGAAATTTGGAAGTGGCTGTTGTAGAAAAAAACATGTCTGAGAAAACTGCAAACCTTCTTGCAATGTTAGTTATGAAACAATGCCTATTTAACAATAGAATTAACAAAACTTGCTGGTATTTTGGCAAACTAAAACTTGCAGGTTCAAAAATGGGACTGAGTATATACTAACAAGAAAGCCATTGGCCAGGACTGGAAAGCATATTGCTTCCTGCTGTTGATAAAAGGCAGCAGCACCTTAGGAAAAGATTGCATGAACTAAATATTTTTATAAGAGATAGCAAGACAGGCCCATGGAGCTTAGTGACATTAAATGCTAACATAATATAAATATTTAACAACCTCTGCTTCTGAGAAAATTCAGTCCACATGAAACATAAATTAGGATAGTGTATCATGAGCGTATTCCAGTATTAGCATTTATGAGATCTAAACTGGCCAGCCAAAGCCAAAATAACAAAGTAGTTGCTAGAAAACAGCAGCTAATCTATCTGCCATGCTGTCTTCAGCTGTCTTATGAAGGTCTGAGTCCAAGCTGCAGTCAGTGATACTTACCCTAAAGTCAGAGAAGATTAGTAAGTCAGGTGTCCTAGTCCACAGTACTGGGCTGAAAGATAAAGTGGAATTCATTTAATCTGTTAATCAGGATTCTAACATTCAAATGCCCTATCCTGAAGCTTTTTCTAACTGACATTGCGTTGAATGATAAAGTTAATATCAGTTGACAGTTTGCCAGAAGCCATTAATATAAACTCTCAGTTTTGTTTTGGGGCTTGTTAATTTTGTTGTGGCCTCAGAAGACAAAGAATCCAAGTAAAGAACCACCATGTTCCCTATTCTTTTTTTCTTTTAGTAAAATTTTCTCCTCACATTTTTTTTTTTTTTTGTAAAGAAGCTAAAATGAAACTAGACCCTTATTTATACAATGCTCTGCACTGGGCCTGGATTTATTTTTGGAAGTTGGTAAACTCTCCTTGCAATTTAAATTGATTAAATAGGTACAGCTGAGTAAATGGACAGAGTTAGGCTGTAAGGCATGTGTTTTCATTTTTAAACTACGTGTAGAAGAACACAGAGAAAATAAGCAAAGAAGAAAAAGTGTACAGAGAAAAGTTCACTATATTCAGGACTAGGAAAATAAAATTACATAATAATATTTGATTGTTGCCACATTTTGTTCTCACATAGCAGATGCTGTGGTCAGCCATGGCTGACTTATTCACACCAGTGGCCTGGGATGCAGGGCATGCATCTCCCTAAGTAACATTTGTATGTCCTTTGGAAGTTCTGCATTCTGCATCTCATGTTACATCAGTTAGATAGATTTTCATCGTTTGTTTGCCATAAGAGGGAGCAGATATACAAAAAACCACTATCAAAATGCAGCTGGAATCCTTCCATAATTAAGTGATTCTTTTCTCTTTAAAATAAAGAAGATCTCCAGTCCTATGCAGCAATCGGCATCTGTAAATCTTCAAAGAAGGAATCTGGCAATTCCAGTTAATTCTAATAGTTCCCTACCAAAACCACGTATTAGACTGCAAGCCAGTTTCTTTGTGAATATGAAATCTTAAGGTACTCAATGAACGTAATGGTTTCATAAAAACCAAAAAGCAAAAAAAACAACCCAACAAACTCCCCCCAAAAAAACCCCAATAACAAAAAAAAACCAAAACACCTAGAGGAAATTTTTTGTAGTGAAAAGGGATTTTATGCATTTTTTGTTAAACTATGAAAAAAAATCCCAGGCATTATTTTCTTAAAATTGGACTTACGTGTGGATATTTGGAAATATTAAATATATAGAAATCTTTATATATCTGTAATAGAAAAGGAATTTTTTGAAATACTACAAAAACTATATTGGCTTTGTGGAACCTAGAAACAAACAGTTGTCTATCTATTCTTGAAAATAACCTATTCTTGAAAAATATGTGCTTTTCTGCTTGAAAGAAACTGTGTAGCCTAATTTGCAAAGAAATTTTGCCACCCCTGAAAGAAGACTGGAAATAGCTTCTGTATCTTCCCTAAAAGCTGTTGAAGGTACTTGTGGTACAAAATACAGACATACTTCTTTCCTTAACTTATACTTAATGTTATTAAACGAAACTATTTTATTGCTTCTATTTATTTCATGTCATAGTGTTGCAGCACTTAGAATCTCTCTGTAATAGGAATTTAATCCACTTCCACTAGAGATTTTCTACAGTATTTACAGTCACCCTTGTTGAATTATTTTCATCCACATTTCACATGAATGCTTTCCCTTTCCTGCTTGTTTGCTCTAGGCAAACACAGAACACAGACTTACACTGTGAGACCCAGTTCTCAATTTCATTTAATAGCTCAAACATATTTTCCATATTATGTTGTTCATTATATCTCAATATTTGCCCATAGATTCAGCCACAGATCCAATCACTACATGACAGAAGTGACAAAATATATGTGAACCACTTCCAGCACATACAGATAAAATGCTGCTAAAAATACTCTTTTTGCACAGGGAATTTTTTTGAGTAAGCAAATGGGGAGGATCCTTCCCTTACATGTAGCAGAAGTGCAGGATGCTGTCAGGTTCAGTATTTTATCATCTATGGTTTCACACTCTCAAGTCTCTGAAATCCCAGTTAGAAGACTGGCAGCCCAGTTCTCCAAGCAAATATTGTGCTGTTTCTGACTTGCAAAAGTGAAGTCTCCATCGTGCTAGGAGTAAGAGGTGGTAATTTCACACTTTGTAACAGGGATGCCAAGAAAACTGCTTGCTGAATTCCCAGGGGAGCTGCTCTGTGATCCTGCAAGTTCCCAAAAGAGAAAGAGTGCCAGACAAGCAATATTCATTGAGCAACAAAGCTGGTTAAGGATCTAGAGCTCCTATGAGGAGCAGCTGAGGGAGCTGGGGTTGTTTAACCGGGAAGAAAGGAAGCTCAGGGGGTACTTTGAGTACCCAGGTTCTGCTTCAGTTGGAAATTGGAGACCTCAATATGAGACATCCTGTGACAATCAGAGTAAATGCCTAAAATGGAATCAGCTTATTTGGGGGTGATGGGAAAATGCAATACATTTTATAGACAAAAACTTATACATTTTAGTAGCAGAACTGGAGAGGCATAATAAACACCTTTTAGAAAAACTATGCCCAGGACACCCACTGAGAAGCTGAAAGGATGTGACAAAGGGAATTAAAGGAAGCAATGGGAGAACTACAGAGTGTGTACATGACCTTCACATGATGTTTAGACCACACAAATCAACATGGAAGTCCCATGTCTGTACATTTCCTTGCTTGGTTCTCAGGGCGGCTCAAACCTCACACTGCACCTGAAGAGGTTCTCGACTTCTACTTACAGCACTGAGAGGTGATTCAGGGGGTCCACCCCCCAGTTATTTCTTGTGAGATCACTCCATTTGTCCTGACCTTATTGACAAGAATGAAAAAAAGCTCATAAAGAGCTGTTGTGGTGCATTTCTCAGCACTGCTCTCTGTGCAGTTGACACCTGAGGTCAAGCTGGAGCTCGCTCAGCCATTGCAGCAGCCATGTCAGCCTTGAGCTTCAGGTCATCCCTGGCTCCAAAGCTTGCAGGCAGCCCATATTGCTCAGGCTGTGAATTAGTCCTCTGTGTGGCTTCTGCAAAGTGATGTACACGGATTTCACTTCTGCTGTACCAACACAAAAGCTGCTGTTTGAATATTACCCATCACACCCTTTTTTAACCCATATCTCAGGCTCTAGCAACTGTCAACTATCATTTTGTCCTTTCATTTCACATTATCAATTTACTTTCAATTGTTAATCACATCAAAAGGTCACACAGGATGGAGCATTGCTGTCCTAAAAAGTAGGTGGAAAATACTGAAAATCCCACCAAGGTACAGCTGATGAAACTTTCCAACTCTGTCAATTTCTGCATAGGAATATCCCTGTGCTGAACTAAGATTTTGCTAAAATCAAATCAGTGTTCAACTGGTGAAAGCTGTTTTTTATTTATAGCACCTAAAGACATTTTAAAAGGTCCATCAAGCAAGAATTTGTGTTTATCAGCAGTCTGGGGCAATTTTTCAGTAGCTTTTCCTGTCAAGGCCCTGGAAAATCAGTGTCCTACATTAATGTGTGCATCCACGCTTACTCAGTACTGAATAGCATGGTAAACAACTGAATGAATATACCAGTAATCAGAATTAATTTTTAGCCACTTTTATGGAAAAGCACTTTGAAGTTTCAAATATTGGTCTTCTCAATTTTAAATTTGACTCCAAGATTAATTTTGTGAATTGAGAAATTAAACAGGCTGGTTTTATAGAGAAAGATAATAAAAACTCAAATTTGCTGTCTCTGTTTTACATTAAGAAAATATTGCAAGTGAAAAAGATTGAAAATATTAACTCCTTATTCCAAAAGTCCATCTCTCCATTCCACTTCTCCATGTTTTACCCCGCATTAATTAAGACATTGACAATCATATATTTTTCCTTGTCATATACTTCAGCTATTTTGCAACCTGGATAAACACAAGTATCAGAGACTTGAAAAGGGTGAGTTACAGGGAAAAGATAATCACACCACTTTATCTAAGTTATAGAAATAATTTGAAGAGCAGCAGTGAACAATGGAATATATTTGTTGTCTCCACATCTCAAGATTTCCTCACTCAAGAGATTGTTATAGCGCAATAGACAGGGATGAGCAGATCAAGCAAGGAGAGGAATATCATTGGGATCAATGGGATCAATACCAATGGGATCTTATCAATACCATTGGGATCTTTTCAGAATGATGATCTTATGATGATGCACCATTAGTGATAGGATTTGTGTCTGTAGCTGTGTGCATTTGCACAAACATGTGTGTTTGGCTCATTCCTAGTTATGCCTATTGGTTCATGGTCATTAAACATAGATTCCACTAGATTCCACTAGTCAGTCACTGAAAGCAGACTCCCCACGGAAGTGGTAGTAGCCACAGTGATAGTTAAAGGAGTGCCTGGATGATGCTTTTAGTTATATGGTTTAGTATCAGTTTCTCTGGGTCTGGATTGAAGGCACTTGAGATGGCAGTTTCATGTTTGGACTCAGGTGTTTATTATTTCTAATCAGCAAAAAAGTCTCACAATCATGAGTTCGGCAGCTTTTCATTAGAAGGCACAAAATGGCTAACATCTCTTGTTACAAGGTCTTTTAAGGCTAAACTCTCCAGTTAAGAACTGACACCTGGATTATTTCCCCTTTTAACCAATAACTGATCCCAAAGAGCCTGAAATGCAGATTTTTCTGCCCAATTACAATATGCCACCCAAACCTATGAAGAAGAAGGAAGAAGAAGCATGAAGAAGAAACTCAGGACAACACCCTGTGCATCTTGCTTTCATTCACAACATACTAAAAATCCCAAATCGTAAATTTCTCACCAAGTGATACACCTACACTACTCTCTATAATGTATTTCACACTTTTGTGGATTCTATTCTATCTTGAAGTCTAGGAAGCTTTCTCCATGAATGAGGGTTAAAGTCAGTGCTCCTCTGCAGGTCAGGATACACCAGAGCAGAGAGAGAAATATTCTCGGTGCCCTGGGTTTCCACAGTTTAGTCTTTCTGCTAGAGATCAGGAAGTCAGACTCAATGATCCTTATGGGTCCCTTCCAACTTAAGATATTCTGTGATACTATGAACCCCTTATGTCTGCTGTTCTCTGTATAGAAGTATCTCCAGTTATAACTACTTGGGCTGTTCAGTACAAAAGACTCATTCTGCCTCTATTGAAACCTCACAGCCTGTGGCTTTCAGGATAGGCCTTCAGCAGAGATGTGAAGCTGTGAAACTTCACTGAAAGCACCATATGAGAAGTGATTTGTTACCGTTAGCAAGGGCTATTCAATTACTAATATTCACTTACATGAAAATGTATTCAATTGTTTTCATTTCTTGCCACACATATTTAGTGTTATTTAAATTAAACTCATGCTACTGATTTCTTCCAGAGGAACTAGTGGAGCAAACATTATTTGGACCATACTAAATGGAAACATGGCATGCACTTTGTTAATGGACTGTGCAGATTTTTGTGAGGCAGAACTGAGGAAATCAGTGCACTGCTATTTCTGACTTTGCTGGATGGATGTTTTCAGCATAATGTTTGCACACTGAAAAGCCAAGTCATACAACTGCAAAGCCTGGCATTCAGGAAGGACAGTGAGAGGTTTGGCTGGGGAATACTGTAATAAACTGAGTGAACTGTGGATGTTTACAACATAGTTTAATGACATCAAACAGTTAACAAATGAGGTACAATGGACTTATCGCTTCATTCCTCTCCAGCTGTGTTGGAGGTAACTGCCAGATAGTCTCACCGGAATTTCTTTTTAGTGAACTAAAATCTTCAGTTGTGAAAAAATGATAATAACAACAATCACAAGATTAATGCCAAGAGGAGTTGATCTAGCAAAAGAGAAATCTTCTGCTCACTGTAGCATAGCTCATAGACTGAGACAGAAAGTCTGAATTGAAACATCAAATACTTGAGATAATGTTCTTACATGTCTACGTGTGAAGATGGTACAATTCTAAAGCAAAGCAGAAATTTGAAGCAGAAACAAGCTTTTAAACAGGTCAGTCTACTCTCAGTGAAGTCAATGGCTAAGTATGAGACTAGGATGGAAAGTGAAGATGCAACATGAATTTAAGTAGGAAAAGCAATTCCATCCTGGGTGAAGAACACAAGTTTTAATACCTGAAAAGGTGGTAAAACCACCTTATCTTGTGTACCTTTCCATGAACAAGAACTGCAAAGCTGTGTCCTGCCCTTTAACCAGCTTTATAATAGGCAAGTGTTGGATGTCAAGACACCTGACATATCAGCTAGTCATGTGATGAATTTTCTCCTGGCAATCACATTGCAGATAATTCTATTTTGCCATCTAAACACTAGCTACCATGCTGAATTTCTCTCTTCATTAATCTTAGCTTTCCCACAGACAAAGTCATGTGTTTTTCAACTATCTTTCAGACCAGCTCTGCCTTTACTCTAGAATTCACTGTTTTGGGCTAAGTTGGACTCTGAAATTCAGTATCAGTGAATGAGCTGGTGATGTTAGTATAGATGGCTTCCCTGTTAGGTGAGTCCAGCACCTGGCAGAGAGTTCAGAGGGTTGGGTGACAAGACTGAGCATGAAAATCAAAGAGCCTAGTATCAGGCCTAACTCCACCTAGAGCCACAAAAAAATGCATATGGCTCATTTATTTTGCTTTCTATATTAATAAAGCTGCAACATATTATGTACGCCATATGCCATCTCCTGATCTGGATGCATTATGGAATCATCTGAAGAGGGAAGTTTGATTTTTTTCTATTAAAAATAGGAACTCTTTTTTCTTTTGCTAAAATCCCTTTTTCCCTCTTTTGCCAATTTGCATTTAGTCACAGTCTCCTCAAATCCACTTCTTACACTTCAGTCAAAAATGTGACTGAGGATTTCCAAAAGAGCAAGGGCAGAGGGAGGGGAGAATTGGCAGGAACAAGAAATTATTTTCTCCAGAATTTCATGATCATTTTTTAAGTGTTTCTTTTGATTTCTCTTCCTTAGACCCATGTAAAGTCCCTATGCAAGCAAGAACAGATGTTGCAACAAGCAGAGTTCACCCTTTGACCCCAAGATCTCATTGCTTCTTTTCTCTGGTGCATGTTTAAATTTAGAGTGAAAACCCTACAAAAATGCATGGGGGTGGGGTGAGCTGTGAGGCAGGGGAAGAATCTAATTTTGGAAAGTCTTCCCTAGCAAGCCCTCTCCAGCTTCCTCTTGTCTCACTTTATTTGTGAATGTCCCTATCCCAGAAGCTGAAGACAGCTGAAATGCACTCAGATACCACACTGAGTGACACTGCATCACAGTACACAAGTGCATAAATTAGATCTCCTCCAAAATTATTTTCAGAAGATGTGATCAATTGTCATTTCTATTGTGCATAACAAACTCCAGAAGATGACATCTCCTTGTCTGCAGCCCCATGCACAAATCCCTCTGTAGAGAGTGTCTTAGAAACCTCCAACTCTTTCCTCCACAAACACAAAAATTTTTGCTCACCAGCAATAACAAAAAAAAATGGAGACAAACCCGTATTTCAATATTCACATTCTTGCCCTATGTTTTCATATTGTTTTTGTCATTCTTTTTTGCACAGACTCTGCTAGAGACCCTCTGCTGCCTCCTGACCATCCTCCCATTTCTGCCCATTGTGGGATATGTCCACTGCTCTGCTCCCAGCCAGCCTTTCCCAGCTCCCTGTCCTTGGCCAGCTGGCTGGAGGCAGGGTGGGCAGGGCAGGCACAAAGCCAGCTGCCAGATCAGTGACAAACAGCTGGCAAGGGCTGAAGAACTTGCTGAGAGCGGCTGCTGGCTGTGCTGTGCAGGGCTGCTGGCAGGGGCTGTAGCTGCCTCTGTTCTCTTGGTTTGAAAACCAAGCCCTGCTCCAAGGAAAGCAGCACTCCTGAACAGCCTGCCTTTCTCACCTCTCCTTGCTTACACTGCCAAATGCTCCTACAGCAGCAGGATGGAGGCTTCCTGAATGCAGTGTGACCAGCACTCCGAAGAAAACTGGCCAGGAATCTTTCAGATGAACTGCTTAAGGGCTCCAAGAACATCTCGGCAGCTGGTGCAGGGACCTGTGAATATTTCCACTCTCATAGCTCCTTTCTCAATGCTGGCTTTTCTCTCTGTCTGCATTGCTTGTAGTCAGAACCATGGAGCCCTGTTCAGCTCAGAGAAGGAAGTGTTGCCATCCTTCCACAGGCCTCCTATTTTATGCTCCCTTTTGTGCTGCAGAGCAGCACTGCCAGTGACATGCAAGGTTGGATCCTTCCCTCTGCCAGAATCAGCTAATGCTCCCTAGCAAAACCCACTTCAAGAGCTGCAAGAAAATAAACAAGAAAACTAATGCAATTATAGCCATTATATCTCAGCACATAATTTTGAGTTTGTCTGCCCTGGTTTTATTTGTTTAGAGGATATTTTTTCTGGGGAGATTGCTTCTCAGCTAAATGCTCTGTCAAAATCTCTTTCAGCAGCCATAGTTTTTCACTCTGTTCCTTTTCTCTTTATGTTTCTTTCCTTATGTCTAAAGTTCACCTCCCTGTTCTTTCTCACTGATGTATCTTATAGTATTTCTAGATGTAAGATGTGTATCCATCTTAACCTTTCAAATGCCTTGTTTTCTAGCAACTAATATATGAGTTTCAGCTTTTTACATCTGTACAAAATACAGTTCTCTGAAGCATTTAAATTCCTTAGAATATGGATTCTGGTTTTCTGTACATCCTTTGTAATAAAGGAAAAATTAATCAACATCAAAAAATGCAGAAAGGTACCCTGGAAACTGATATTCTATAAACTGATAGAGCACTTTTCAAGAATGGAGAAAAGACCAGAGATTAGAGCTGGCAGATCTCCATTGTGTGGCCACTTACTGTCACAGAATCCAGCAAGAGACAGCTTCTGCCATTTCCTTTCAATTTCTCTGTATAAATCTGCTCTCACCTAAAGCTTGACCACATGACAGTACATACTCACATTAAACTGATTATTTTTATCTGAGCTGTGTTTAGAAGAGGCAGTTTTACTTTCCACATAAGAAATGTCCCTTCTGGAAATATCCCCGTTCACTTCAGAAGGAGCTGCCTTTCACATCCCTAACAGAGCCCTGTGTTATGTTAACTTCATGATGATAACCAGGCAAAAGAGCATCCAGCCTAACATCTGCATTTGAACTTCATTAAATTGTCCAGATAAGGTAACCTGACACACAGAGAGTAACTGAAAAATCTACAGGTTTCTGATACTGTACATCAAGTTAAAATTTTATAATTTCTGAGCAATATCAGCCACTTGCCACAAACCTTGCTGCCAAATTTACCTCACTAACCTTGAACTGGTTTATGGTTAACCAATCTTCATTGCCATACAGGGGCCAAGAGTCAGTTCATGACCTGTTGAGCTGCTCCCCTAAAGGTAGAGTGCAAGCACAGAAAATACAAGCAGCTATGCTTCCACAGGGAAATAAATATCCTGACTGAAGAGATTTCTCCTAGCAATATTTAGGCCTCCCTCTTCTTGCAGATAGAGCAGGAGAGAAGCTTTACATCTTAAGAGTGGGGCTCTCAAGGTTCTAAGGAGATCACAATTGCCTTTTCCAAACACTTTTAAGATCACAGGAGGCTTGGACCTGAGATAAACTCAGAAGTAACTCACTCCAGTCCTGGGCCTGGTGAGGTCTTGTGAGCACATCCTGAGTAATTCATCCAGACAAAACTTCCCAGTGTGGCAAACTGTGAAAAGATCACCCAAAGTTGTGAGGCAGATGTCATCTGCAGCCATTGAAGGAGTCTGCCCACTGGAGTGAACTGGGTAAAGAAGCAACTGCTGGCCTGTGACCACCTAAACCACACCTTGAATATGCCTCTGTGGATTCCTGAAACTTGGATTGCAAATAAAGCCACCTGATGGGAATTTGAGATAAAATAAAGGTGGTACTATTGTCCAAGTGTTATCTCAGGCATAAGAAGAAGGAAATAAGCTGCGGGAGCACCGATAACAAAAACAAAACAAAACAAACAAAAAATCACGAGGAAAGCCAACTCAGCTAAAGTGAAAGCCAACTGTGCTGAAATCAGTCCCAATGAGGCAAAAGGTAATTCCAGCAGGGGAGATTGCCCACAACCCACTAACTCAAGAAAACCAACAACTCAAAAGAAGAGAAGGATTGAGCATGCAGACTAATTAGCATTGGAAGCAAGGGGATCATTTAATCAATAATATGAGAGAACTGTGCAGCCAATGAAAATTAATTCCTTTGTTTGCTAAGATGTATAAATAGTGAAAAGTTTGAACAGCCTTGGGATCCCCACCACTGAGAAGACCAGGCTGAAGAAGGACCAATGGGATCCCATGGGATCCATGGGTGGTGAATGTCTTCTAATCTCTCCCTCTCTCTCCCCCTTCCCTCTTTCCTATTTCTTTCTCTCTCTCTCTAGCTCACATTTACTGTTAAATAAAATCTATTGTACTGACTTTGGCATATGGTCTCATTTGCACCTTAATTCAGGCAGAGGCAACTCTCAATAAATCAGATCATAACAACTGTAGGCAAGTTGGACTAGTTAAAGTACTGAGCATCCTGCTGGTTGATTCAGCAAGCTGTCCCTACAGTCCCATTGGAGCAAAAAAAGTGTGGCTCTATTCCGTCCTTTCTCTAACCTCACAGCTGTTGGGTCAAAGGATGCTTTAAATCCACTAATAAAGCAAAACTGCATAATAAAATCCAATCAGATGCATTTTATTAATCTCTTGCTGAATATGCTGACATCAAAAAAATGCAGCTTTATAGGCATTTTTATTTTGAAAATTATGCTAAAATAGAACAAAATAGATAAATCAGCCAGACTAACAACTGTAGAACTTCAAGAAGGAAAGCAGGCAAGCTTCTATGCATGGATATGATCCAAAATGATTTTAAAAGTCTCATTAAAAGGAACAGGATGCAGCATTTCAAATGTTTCACCATCTCTAGCTTTGTGATAAAGGTTTCAGGAACTCACAGAATTAAGCTGTTCACATCGTTGGTTGCACGTCATCTCTGAAGCCACAAGGAAGTACCTATCATCACATTATTTTTTTTCCTTTCAGTTTTGTGGTATGCTGTTGAACTGCACACAGGAATGGAGATCAGAAACTCCCAATTTAGGATTTTCTGTAGGAGCATACACAGGTTACAAACATTTCTGAAGAAACAGGTATCCTTCGACCTAAAAGCCACAGGCAGCATCCTGCTGTGCCAGGTGCAGGCAAACATGGATAGCTTTGAAAAGCTCACAAACTGAAGAACTCAAGAAACTGACCTTGCAAACAGACAGCCAGGGGGTTCTATCAAAGGTTATGACTGCTATGGACAGCAGGATACCAAATGGTCTCAAAGAAGTAACCAGCCACAAACTTCTCTGTAAAGCTGGTGGAGAAGTGTTCTAGGAAAAAATGGGAATGGGATGGCAAGACAAGTGAAATAGAAAGGAATCGTGCCATTTTTGGCAGTTTTCATGAAGAGCAGTGAAGACTGTGGGACCACTTAGATGATGCCCAATAGAGTTCTAATAGAACCCAAAAAATACCCTTTCAACTTAACATAAACTTGATTCAGTCTTTGTCCATACCGGCAATTTTACATTGTCATCTTCTACCATATCATCCACTACAATCTATCTGTCTAACTTCACTTTTTCATCCATCTTTTTGAACCGTATACACTCCATAAACTGACCTAGGCAATAAAGCTTTTCTAACAGGTTTCTCTTACCCCTCTGAAATTTGCTTGCACCTGTGAAGCCAGGGGTTGTTTATATTTTTCCCCCATTTGCTAGACTTTCACATTTATATGTATTAAATCCAAAAATGAAGATTATAAAAGCGTCTGCTGAGTTTGCATTTCTGTTTCCGAGCACATTCTCCGTCTGTTATGTCTCTTGCCTATGACATCCGAATTAGGAACTCACTTCAGAAGAATGTAGACCTCATGGATTCTACTTTTACCAGTTTTCCCCCACCCCAGTTCATTCCATTATTGTCTCAGTAGCCACACCCCTTTCTCCTCTTAATTTATGCTCTTAAAATAGAAATCACAAATCATTAAAAATCATGCCCTGCAAAAGTACCGTTATATAAGGAGCATTCATTTTAATGCCACAGCCAAACATTTAGAGAAAACATCCACATTGATATAATAGAGGAAAACAAAGTTTATCAATATTTTTCCACTGTTATGATTCAGTGAAAATGATTTCTGAGACTTTTCACTCCTATGGCTGTCCTGCTTAAAGAGAGACTCTACGAGAACCGCTGTCAGAATCACCCATTGCCTTTCCAATTCTCATTTGCTGCATAGCATCATGTGTTGCCCACCTAATGAGTTCTACAAAATAAGTTACTGCAAGTTTCCTCCCCATAAATGGATTTTTCAGCCTTCTGTGACATTTTGCATTTTTCTTGCATGGAGGTTTTTATGAATTCACCACCTATTGCTCTATAAGGAAGTATGTTATTAATATTGGATCTATTCCTTAACCATTACTTATTTGATTTTACGTTTTCTGACAATTTGCTTCTCAGCCCACATATATGTATGCTAATCTGCCTAGAATATTTTCTATTTCTGTACAATTTTTAGTTCCCACAATTGCATATCTTCTACAGATTCATTCAACTCCCTATTCACTACCAACATCTTGACACTAGCAAACAGCCATTCACTGAAAATCTTTTCCCATGACTTAACTTGGGAATCAGTTTTTTCCCATTTCCTTTTTCTGCCTGTAAGTTTAAGATCTGAAGGTTTCCCTTTGAAACAGCCACACTAGCCTAAGATAACTGAATTAGCCTTCCTTACATCCTGCACCCTAGTGAACCTTCCAGCCCAGAAACCATAAGGAACCGCACCCAGGCAGTGGATTCTGGAACAAAGCCTCCTCTAATGAGACAAAAAAAAAATCAAATTAATTGTATCTAATGACTTTGAAGCCCCCAGTAACAATCACAGTACATGGAAAGACCTCATCACTATCTCTGCTATTTTACAATTTATTTCTTTCAGGCTCCTCAGATTAATACCATCTGCTCCTGGTAATTCACTGCATTTGTCTTTCTCAAGTTGCTTCTTAACTTCCTCCTGAGAGACTGCAGTCTCTCTTAAGGCCAATGTCTGGTTTCCCATAGGAAATGCCCTCTGAGTAGTACCTTCCACAGAAAACACAGATGCAGGAAATTTTTTTGACTTCACTCTTAGCTAAGACTCCTTTCCAGCTATCACGGCCAATCATGCACAGTCATTTGTGCAATTTTCTAGACAATACCAGGTAACTCTGAGTATTGGTAATATTTTTAATATTTTAGACAAAGCTTTCCTGTACTTATATAGCACAAAGTCACTTTATGGTCTTAAAGTTTCTTTATAGTGTTTATTCCCAACATTTATTGGAGTAGAATATTTCAGGTGAAGAATAGGTAGAATAGTAATAAATATTTTCCTAATTTTACCAATTTTTATTTATGTCCCCAAACAATTATGTCTCCATGGAAGAACTTCTCTTGATTAGAAGTATGTTGAGCCTTCTACATTCCTCACCTCAATTAACTCCTGTAATTACATGATGAATCTTTTCTTTTTTCCACAATCTCCAAAATGAATTATCAAATAATCAGTTGCTAATGCTCTCAGTAAACTACTCAACCTGCCATTCTGGAAAGACCAGTGAGGTGGTGCACTAATTATGCATTGCTGCAGCTGCCAGTTTAGCAAGTATCTTACATAGGAATGACTTTGGCTAAAACAATAGCTTGGGTTTGAATGTCTTGTATGGGTGCTGCTTGTTCAAACAGAACCAATACCATGAAATCTCACTGATTCAAGAAATTATGGAGAGGCATGCAAATTCTGCTGTCAAGCCAACAAAGTAAACAAACTAAAACACAATGGGATTAAAAGATGGGATAAAAGTCTGAGATCAAAGAATCCTCGTCAGAAACTCTTATGCACCAACAGTCACTTCTCATGCAAAATGAGTTGTAACTATACTGAAGTCAGACAGGTAGAAAAAGTAATCCCCAAAACAACCAGAATTGTTGGTTTCCAAGGGGTTTACAGCATCAAATACAATTCCTTATAATACTGTTATAAGCCATTTGGAAACTAGCAAATGCTACAGAGAACAGGTGTAGAGGACTTCCTGCAAGGATTTCCAATTAATAGGCAGCTGTATTCTGCACTTCTGCTTTACAGCACAGCAGATCCAACAGCAGTGAAACCTGTTCTCTAATTATGATGTGCCAAGCGGCTTAATCAGTTTGCAATCTTTCCTTTTCAGGTAAATGAAAACATGATTGAATAAACAGGGTACAAAAGGTAAGAGAGTATCCTCTGGACAAAATAATTCAGGTCTAGGTAATGATGAACTGTCATCAACAACTTATCACAGTGTGTAAAGAATCAATCACAGAGTACTTTTTTTAGGTTTGAAAAAAAGAAACTGTGCAAAGATAATATGTAATGAATACACTCTAATAACATGACCTAATAGCTATAAGATGCCTTTTGTACTGTTTCAGATATGATATACAGTACTTGCTTCTACAGTAATTATAGTATTTAAACCCTTGATAGTCAATTCTTGTAGAATTCTAGAAAATTCTCTAACAATGTAGTCAGTTTTGTGCCTATGATCTTACTAAATATTCCTTGACTCACTGAGTTTTCTTTCATTTGCTTTAGACAGGTGGGGCTCAGAAGGTTTATAAGGAAATTAAACTTAATTAAACTTGCAAATTGTGTCAATGGTATGGCCATAACAGCCACAAAAGACAGAATAAACTTTCTGAGAACCAGTCATGTCATGACTTACTGGTGACTTCTATTTCTACCAACACCATTTGAAAATGAAATCGTGCTTTGAAGCATACAGAAATATGCCTTCAAACCTTTACTAAAATAATTCTTTGGAGAATTTCAGATATTAACTTAAAATCTTTTTACTCTTTTTAAAAGGATCTGAAACTTCTATTTTTGCAGGTTTTCTGGGTATTTCTAATCATGCAGAATAACTGCTGATTGTACAAAAAAAGGAAATAGTTTTTCATGTCTGTTGGTATGTGCTGTCTTTCAATTCAGTTCTCTTACTTCTGTCTTCTAATAATGGGCATAAAAATAGTGCATGTTCACCTGTGTTTATCAGTTATTTCTTAGCACATTTTTATTATGTTTTTTCTCTCTCTCTTCTACCTAAAGAAAGCAAGTCAGGGTATGGATTAACAACTTTAACTTTCTAAATATTTGACATGAATGCATCCCTTCCTGATGAGATAACTTGAACACAACACATTACAAAGTAAGTACTTTTTCTGTTGTTAAATAACTACTGATATATGTAGATTACTGTATCATACCTCCTGAACTCTCATCAGCCCTTGTCTAAAATATTGCTGAGATTGAGGATTTTTAACTGGTTTTGCACTTTGGTTAGAAGTCATAATTATGTTTTTATAATAGTACCCAAGTGTCTTTCCTGAGTTAATTTAGGATACAGCAAGGCGTATGACTAATTAAAACTTCATTTAGAACCAGGTACTCTTGAGAGCTGTGCATAAATGGCTTTATGACATTTTTAAACATACAGAAAAATGATCTGTGGGATAGGTTCCATGTCTCTACTGCCCTATAGGCAATTAAATTTTTAAAAAATATATCCTTCTCTATCTTAGACTTTTGATTGTATAGAATAACTAAAAGAAAATATAAATTTTTTTCCATGTTAAAAAACCAGTAAATCAAGAAGCCGTGACCCTCAATCTAAAATTAACTGTTTTAAATGTTGAGGCAAATTTTGCAAGAGAAGCCCAGAGAAGAAATTATGTAATGGGGTTATCAAAAGCTAGACTGGTCATGGATACAATTGCTTGGTTCTTACTTACAGACTCAGCTTACAAACCCTGCAGGTAATAAAACATGGCTCTGGAAGAAAAAAGGAGTATGAAGTTATAAATAGAAATTCACTGTCAAATATTTCTTCAGCATCAGTGGAGACGAGGCACAGACGGAGAGGAGATTAAATCTACAGGAGACCAGGGGTATATTAATTAAGTGTCTGATATTGCAGAACACGTCTGGGGTGAACATAACCAATCTTGTCCTGGTGAATTGATTTTCTGATAGAGTCTTGAAGACTAGTGGCCAGTATCCTCGATAAAAATCTTAACATCTACATTACTTAGTGAAATCAAGAAATAAGTATCACATTCTGGGCATTTATTAGATTTAGTTTAAATGCTAAATTCTTCCATGGCAAGGAGCCACTTTCTCTAGAGTTACTGAACAAAGTCCCTAAAAGCACTGGGAAAATCTTTACATAGGCATGCTTGGACTCCATAAAAGCCAAGTGTTTGGGCAAGAGAGAAATTTTAATCTGATCTCCAAGTTTCCTAAAACATCACTGTCTTCACTGACAGAAGCTAGAAGAGACATAAACTTTTGTGTAACTCATAGAAATGGAAAACACAGATATGCAGGGCCTGGTTAATACTGTGGTTTTCCCATGCCTTTAAAAAATTTAAACATTGATAGAACTAAGCAAAAGCTGTATTAAAATAATCTGAATAAGCTTGCAAAGTGAAGTAGTGAAAATAAGGAAAATTGAGGCAACCTCCACTTAATCCCTCCTATACTTCTCCCTGACTCTCTAGTACCACCATAATAAATCATGCAGTCTGCATTGTAATGAAGGGACAGTCTTCTGACAATTTGGGAACCGTTTGGGAGCAAACTCCTATTTGCACGTACATAAGTATACATTGATTATTTCTCCTTTTGTAAATTATTTCCCAGTGCTTACTACAAATCACTTCTTTTTTTCATAGCAGCCTGGTGATTTCCTTCTCCATTGTATGCAGGTAGAAAGTAAGATAATTTTTGACTTTGAGTGAAGTTTTCTTCTCACTCTTCCAATATCTTTCTGTGTCTAAGCATATATATTAAATCAATGAGTAATGTAAAAATAACTGCTTTTATTGCCCCTTAAAGAGCACTGCATCAGCAAAATTAGACAAAAAGAAAACCAGTAAGAGATTCAAGTTCAGATCTTCTAAATATAGAACCTTGTATTGATAAAAGTAACAGGAGGATGGGGCAGGAAAAGACGAGTAAAAATTGTATGTGAGAAAAAGAAATAATGAGAAAATTGTTACATTTTAAAATTAAACCTCAGCTCCTTCTACCATGACTTCCACTTACATACGTAATAAAATTTTCATTTTACTTTTACCTCCGACTTTTTACGAACTCAGTGATGAGGTTTTTTATTCTCTTGTGTAGCATCTACTGTGACTGGGAAAATGTCCTGCTTTGTGGTTGGTGCTCCTGTGCACAGCTTTATGGCAATAGCAAAAGCTTCCCACATCAGATTTATTCCTGAGAATTTTTTAGCCAACATAGACAACATCAAAGTTTACTATATGATATATGGATGCTCCCCCTCAGCTCAGTTTTACCTTCAAGTAGGTTCCACAGTCTTACTGACGTGTTCATGTGTATCATCAGCAGAACAAACCATTAAGTATATAATTTTTTATATGCTTTAATAAAAGCTGGGTAGAACTGCACGCGGTGGTATATACCCACTGAAAGCCTCCTCTGAAAAGAAATTCCATTAGAATAAAGAAAGCTGGCTTTCATGAAAATTCAGCTATAAACTGGAGTCATAGCAAAACAGTGTTGTAGTTGAGAGGATGCCACCAGAAAACTTGAGAAGCTGGAACATGTATCTCATCACTGATTTTCCTCTGTGTCCATGTGTCACTGGTCCTTAAGCAGCCCAAATAGTGGTTGGAAAAGGTAAGGAGGTGACTGCTCAGTTGTTCAAAGTATGAATTCATTTAAAGTGTCATGGTACTTTACACGTATTAATCACACAACCTGTTCTCTTTTCCTGTGCTAAAGGTACAACTCCTGTCTATTTGCTCTGTGTAGGCCAGATCATCAGTAGCCAGGATGAACTTCTAAAACCAATTTTCAAGTTTTAGCCAAAGAGTTTGCCTATTAATCTATTCAAGTAAGAATACAAACACCTTATATGTACATATATAAAATATATATTCTATAATATATGTATCTATGTGTGCACATACTTGTGCATATAAATATCCACACATGGTTAAGTATAAATATATTGCTTGCAAAGAAGCAACAAGAGCAATGAGTAGAAGAATTATACTTATTTACTTTTTAATTAATATGGACTTGAAAAGTTGAAGGAATTTTTTAAAGCAGTACTGAAGTCAGTAGTAATATTTTACAGCTATTAGTGTAAGATCTTGTTGTGTTTTCCTTTCTAAGCGGTTATGCCCATTATAGTGTTTTGTCTTCTTAGCTCTTTAGAACTGAACAAACCAGAAACTAAATTAAACTCAGCTAAATCTATTGTAGTTAATCTAGGTGTGAAGTATGACATGAAAAACAGAATTTTGCCCAGTTTCCGCATGAAAAGATAATCAGCTATGACTAAGTCACAAAAGTCAGCCCATGTCTACTAGAAACTTTATTTTCTTTATGAAACTTGTCTAGGATTTTGGGGAACTTTTCTTAAGTTAGTTGGTTAGTTATCTAGCTATGTAGTTAGTTAGTCAGATTTTAAGGAATGAAGATTAAAAGAATCCCTAAAATACTTACCTACATTTTTCTAAATTTCTTAGAATCTGGAAAGGACTATAAATCTCAGTTTTCTTCATATTTGAAGATACAAGGGGAACTCAATCTGAAAAATTTCTTTAACAAAAAGAAAGAGACAAAGAGAGAGAAAGAGAGAGGAAAAAAGGACAAAGTTCTCATGAAGCAAATGTCTTTGGAAACCTCAGTCTTATACTAGAGGAGAGGTATTTAAGGTTATATAGAGGTATATCTCCGTTACGAGGAGGTACACACATGAAAATCTTAGGACTACATTTCAGTAACTGAAGCAAGCAGTTTTATAACTCAGCTTTATCATTCAGATCAGCACATGAGACAACTCTTCTCACCAAAACAATATATCAGCTGAAATGAAAGGTCCCTTGCTAATTTTAAACTTTTTATGTGCAGAGGTCTTCCCTTTCCCTGAAACTATTTGTAATCCTCTTAAATTTAGATAATTTATAGCTTCTGTTCTCAACATGCAGTAGATATTATCAAAAATAAACATGAAAAAGATTACTATAAAATATGATTTCTTTACTTTTCTGTAACTGATTTGTAGTTATACTGTAAAAGTGCTGTTAACATGTGTGACAGGAGTACTTAGGATTTTTCCCTTTGTCAACAAATCCTTGATATTTCTGTAAGGACGCTGAACTAGGTAGGATGTCTGGGAAAACAGAAATTGCCACTGCAGCAGGTCAGCATTCTGATGCTTCATCTGGCTCAAGAGGAGCCAGTTCCTCTTGGAAGATGAGACACCAGGGCAAAAGGGAGAGTTACCTTCACACCACTGTTATTTCTGTTTGTCTGATTCTATCACTAGGAGTTTTATTACTTGGGAAGGCAGTTAATTACCATGGTCCAGATATGAACAAAACCTGTCTCTTCAGCATTCAAGAGCTTTTCAATCTCTCAGAAGTATTCACTAATAAAAAGTCTTACAAAACATCTTTGGCTAACTGATCACTGACCACAACTTGCCAGTCACGACTTGCTGACATCAACTTATGAGGCAAATAAAGCACTTTGAGGTACTCACCCATCTGGCTGCTTCTGCAAAATGCCTGTACATGCACTAGTGGCTTGGTGAATACACAAAGATAGGAAGCGTGTGTTCCTCCCCCAACACCAAAAATAACCTTTACACATCTTAATTAATTACTGCTTCTGGATGCCTTAGATTTTTGCAACATCAGTTTAGTAAAAAATGTAGCAGAGGATAAAGGAAAGATAAAGAGATATAAGGCAGTGCCTTAAAGTTGTTACCTCCAATTATTCCTAAAATTTGTTATACGGCAGAATACAAACAGGAGTTTTTTAATGGGAAACAAAACAATAAGTACCCAAAAAAATAATTTTCCATCAAGCAGCTAAGTAAACAGCCATCTCCACAAAAAAAAAAACAAAAAAAAACAACTTAGAATTAGATGTCAAAAACCTCACTGTCTATGTCTGTAGGTTCTGGGCCTCTGGAATCCTAACCATAAACATTAATGGAATTTTGGGCTTAAGGCTGAGGTACCCAGAAGCATGGGAGGCCGAGGTTAGAAAGGTCTGGAGAGAGCAGTACTGGCACAGTGCATTGCTCGACTCAGCATCCCTTACCAGTCATAGAGCACAAGCCTTCCAAAATGGGCCACCCATGGAGCTGGGAAGCTCAGGCACAGCTGCCATTAGGGTTAGGGTTCAGAGAGCCACAAATCCCACAGCTCCAAGAGCTCTGGGGGTGGGAAGGGCATGCCAAGAGGTGCACAGTTGTGCACTAACATTGTTCACCCCTTTGTAGTCTGGGACATCCATGATGCTGGGGACCTCAGCCTCAGCCCTGAGCCATCATTAGGCTTAGGGGTAGAGATCACAAAGCTACAGAGGCTGCAGCTCCAAGAACATTGGGGCTGGAAAATGCATGGCATAGGTAGCATGCCACTGCATCAACATCACTGCCTCCACACTTTACCAAACAGGGCAACCAACGCTGCTGGAAGCCTTATCCTCAGCTCCCAGCTGCCATTGGGGTTAGGCTTCAGGAAGGTGCAAAGACTATAGCTCCAGGGAGACTGAAGCTGGAAAAGGCATGCCAAGAGGGACACAACACTGCACCTATGGCATTCATCCTAACCATTTCTTCAGTTTGGCACACCCATGGTGCTGAGGCCACAGTCTCCAGCTGCCATCAGTGTTAGCGTTAGGTTTCAGAGGTCCACAAAGACTAGAGCTCCAGGAACACTAGGGATGCAAACAACATGCCATAGGGAGCACCAACACTGCTGCTGCAATGTTGCACTTCTGGATGCAGTGGGAAAGACACAGGAGAGACAGATCATCTGTCTAGGGTTGGGGCTGACCCTGCCACAGGGAGAGGGCCAGGGAGAGGGATGTCGGCTCTTCCTTCAGCTCAGGCTAAGCGAAAACACAAACATGCATTTATTCATAATATTCAAAGCAGACAACACAGCCACAAATGTTTATGAAAGATGTAGGCAGAAAAAATAAAAGCAAAAATATGCTTGATCTGCTTATACTAAGGTAACATGAGAAAGTTCCCTCATTCCATTATTCAGTGAATTTGCTGTTTACTTCCTGATGAGATGACAGTTTCTGCCTTCACCCATGCTTCCTTTCTGAACTGATAGCGCAGCTTTTGTTGCCAATGGGTCTTTTGAAACCTCCAAAAGGATAAAGACTGGCTTAATCTTTCACTCCTAAATGCTCTTTTTTTCTGTCTCAACTAGGAGACGGGTTGTTCACCCTCATGAACAGAATAAACCATTGAATTACAGAATGGTTTGTGTTGGAAGGGACCTAGAAGATCATCTAGTTTCAAACACCCTGGGAAGGGAGCCTTCCACTAGACCAGGTTTCTCAGGGCTCTGTCCAACCTGACCCTGAACACTGCCAGAGATGGAGCATCCACCACTTCTCTGGGCAAACTGCTCCCATGCCTCGCCACTCTCACAATAAATTTTTTCAAGTATCTAATCTAAACCTACCCTCTTTAAAGCTATTGCTCCTTGTTCTGTCACTACATAACTTTGTAAAATGTCCCTCCTTGTCTTACCCCAGAAGGCTGCTATAAAGCTGCTTCCCAACTGCATCACTGCTATGGCAACCACCATCTACTCTGCTACTTTATTAGTAATTTTTTGGATCAATTGTATTCCATTAGTAACTATAGTACTAATTTTAATTAGTATAATATTAATACAATTAATAATATCAAAATATTCATTGAATAGCCATTACTGGTATAAAAAAATAAATATATTTATCTATGAATAATTTTTTAAGTAGTGCTCCATTACAAGTCACCTGCTGCTCATAACTGTTGAGCACAGGACTGTGGCTAAATGAGGTCTAAATCCTGTGTCCTCTCCCTACAGCATCTTTGTGCTGGGACTCAGTGAGGAATGCACCTTTTATTGAACCCTGCGTTCTCCACCATTTTGTTCTCAGGAACCTGTGTGCTTGTAGCACACTGGCTGCAGATAATTAATTACTAATACTTGTCTAGAGGAGACAGCAATCAATCAGTGAGGCAGCAAAAACACATTTTGTGTGGCTGCTCCTGAACCTCTGCAGAGAAAGTTGTGGCACACACTCATAGATCTGCCTAAGGAAGATAGGAATGAGAAAATTAATTTCCATCTTGTCTGCTTTGTAAGAAGAAGAAAAAATTGGTTTCATTGCTTGTCTGTTTGCTTTTATGCAGAAAGATTTAACTAACTCAATTATTATTTTTCCCTCTGTAACAAAGACATGTTTTGTTGCACTCATTTAATTACGAGACTGAAGCTCTGACCTGTTGCACACGAGGAGATTACAAGACAGGGATCGGGGGTCCTTTTCTGTTAAAGAGCATTAGTGAAGGACAACAATCATTTACTCAAATTAGGTTAAGGTCCAAAATAACTTTTGTCTACTGGTTCAGATTAGGTTTGTAGACCACTTTCCACCTTACTGAAGGTAGAAAAAAGGGGGCACAAAGGCACAAGATAGGCTTAAGTTATGCAACTCTAAACAGGGTCAAATGCTCCCATGTCTGTGTTATGTATCTATTGGATCATGCTTCCAAAATTGAGTGTTTACTGAAAGCTAGAAGAAGATTCTTGTCTAATTAATCCATCAGTTGATCAAAAGGGTAATCAAGAACAAAAGGAGGGAGAGAGAGGGAAAAGATGCACTAAGCAAACAAACAAACAAGAAAACATTTAAACTAGAAGTCGTCAAATTAGCATGACTAATGGCAAGCTGAAGTGATGGCAACCTACTGGCAGGAAAGATTTCAAAGACTTGGATATTGTCAGTCCATCATCCTGGAGATAAAAAAGCAGAGTCATTAATATTCAAGAATTTGCTTTTGAAGCTCTGGATCATTCACATCCCCTACACAGTTTTTTCCATATAAACCAACTGAAGCCACTGGAGAAGGATTGAATTACATAGGATTGAATTACATAGCAGGTTATATAGATGATGAAGTTGGAAAAAGAATGGTGAAGATAACAAGAGTTTCTTAAATTTTACTTCTTGCACACAAATGAAAGAGAAACATACTGCTTAAATTAGCAGAACAAACAAAGCAAAGAATGGATAGAAACCTCAAGTAGGAATGATTCAGCCTGTAAACCTGAGGGCTCAGCAGGAAAAACAGAAAACAGAGAGATGAACCAACATAAATTTAAGAGAGGAGCTTTACACTGGATTGTAGGAAAAAAAAATCTGACTCAAAAGGTTATTGGGCTAAAGACAGGCTGCCAAGAGAAATAGCTAAAGATACAATTATCAAAGAATTTTACGGTAAGCAAAGAGCATTGACAGGCTTGTAACATTTCTGTATGGGATGAATTCACGCTGATAAAGCCCAGAGATGTGATTCTTTACAGCCAAATTTCTCTTTAAAAATGGAGTGGAATTTCTTTTACTCATTTCCAGTAAATTAAAGCACATCAAACAATCTTTTTTATACTTAAATGTTGCAGTGTGTTTGTCCTCAGAGTGTTTGTGCCTGGCCCAGGTTTACAAGGTTACTGCAAGTTACAGCATTGTCATCTGACACATGCACATCATCAGTGGCCAGGGCAGAAGCACTGCTTCTGTAAACAGCAGTGGGTTTGGGCAAAGAGCTTCCAGGTCCAAGTGCCAATGCAAACTTCTGCTGCCACATGGCATGGAGACAAGCAGCAGGGTCAGCATCTCACAGTGGGTTGCCTGGTTTCCTTCCTCAGATTGATGAGCATTAGCCAAGGAGCTGTTCATATAGGCTTGCAAGGCAGGATCACTTGTGTAGTGAGGTGGTGCGGATTTTTTTATAAAAATTTAAAATAATCTAAATGTGTCAGTATTAAGGGTTTTAGTTTTCTGGTTTTCCCCCCCCAACCTTTTTTTTTTCTTTGTTAGGGCTGAGTGGTAGCTTCTAAGGAAAGCTAGATGGAAAATCAATGTTTCTTTCTAGAAGAAAATTTAAATTATGAAACAAGGGAATGCTTTTATCATTAAAATATTCACAGGACTCAAATATTTAAGAGGTCTTTCAACAGGAGCTGCATTCATGGTCAAAAAAAATTCATAACAGCACATGCTGTGCTGGAAGGATCAAAATTATACAATTCAACCTAGCACAGGAAGTCTAGTAGCAGCCATTTTCACCTCTAATTTCAGTGCATCAACATAGAAAAAAGGAAAGCATAAGGGTACTTCTCTCTTGCTGAAAAGGAGGAAGGACAATACCGTGCTTCACACTCAGGGGTGAAGTAGAAGTAGAAGAAAGACGAGGAAAAGATGAGGGTGTTGTTGGTTCCTCTCAGGGCTTTATTCAGTTATGTTGCAGAACACTGAGATCAAGTCCTCCCAGCTGTAAGTGGGACAAGGTCCATTGTACTGCCTGCTGCTCAAAGCAGCATCAAGCCAGCTCTCCACTCATCCCTTCAGCCACCATGGCCCTGAAAGAAAGGCTCTTGCAGAAAGGCAGTCAGGTACAAGCACCAAGCTGCCCTTTTGGGCAGGAGCACTGCAGGCTCTCATCCGCCTCTCTGTGGCACAAGGGCCAACAGCTAATTTAGCCTTCTCTCAGCTACTGAGTTGCTGATTTTTACAAAATTTCTATGTTCTTAACTATTTTTGAGAATTCTGCCTCTTCTCTCCAGATTGGTTGAAATCAGCCAACAGACTCAGGAGTTGTGCAGGGAGGAGTGGGCGGGGATGACAGTAGGCCATGAGGAGATGAAAAGAGGTAAGAGTTAAACTAGCAGTATTCTGGCACTCAAAGCAGTGATATATTTTCCACAGATACAGGCAAGTGGTGGTACATTGACAGCTCTGGGGCACAGGAGCCTCACGGGAGTGTAATTTAAGACACATAAAAGACAGCACACATGAGACTGAATGAAAGTCCTATGGGAGATTTTTCTTCCACATATAGACTTCAAGTAGGTAAGTAGCAAAGAGTTTAATACTTGATTTCTAGCTATCCTGTTCCGTTTTCTGACAAACCTAAATCTCCATTACCTTCACACTCACTGGAGGGGTAAAGCACACAGCCCTGGTGTCCCAGGGAAACAGCTACATGAGAGAATTTGCTGCCTTTTGTGGGCTCACATTGAAATGTTGGCCATTTTACTGCAAATTCACATGGTTTTGTATCAGTTCACTCCCTTTTACATTTTTCTTGTAACAGTTTCTGGAGAAGTGCTTTGAATTTGTCAGGTCACTCTGTCTCATGGTTATTTGTGGTTTGGCTTTCTCTCTCTCTCTCTCTCTCTCTCTATATATATATATATATATATATATATATATGTATACACATCAGTCTCCATTTCACTCAACCTCCAATGACCAAATGAGTTCCTCTCTCAGGATATTATCAGTGGCCTCAGAGCAGAACAAGCCACATTTTGCCAGTTTGTGTTTCCATGTAGACACACAGTCTGGTCACTAAAGCTTTCCAAAGGCCTCAGAAAATTTCCACCTATAGCAATTATGATACCTTCAACACTAAGTTCAAGGAGAAACCTACAAGTCTTCCTTCCATGTATAGCTTCTACAAGAAGCACAGGTTGACACTTTAATGGCAACCAGTGCATATTTGACACAAATTAGGCTACTGAGCACATTAATACACTCACTCAGTGAGTTAGCTACTTAACAGAGCCTCTTGGGTTAAATGGGAAAGACTGCAGTGAATGAAGACCAAATTCTCCTGACAGAGGAAAAGGGAATAATATGATACTTTCTCATTTGCTACAGACAAACAAGAAGAAACTACAGTAATTAATTACTAAAGGTGTTTTCTTAGCAACAATAAAAACATCACCCACAGTTCTCAAAAAATGAATGCAGAAAATCACCAAAGTTTTCTGTCACACACAGGTGAGGGAAGGATTGTGTTTTTTTCACGATACATAGAAAATTGTGGAATTTTGGGAAAAAGAAAAAAAAAAACCCAGAGTTTTCTTGTCATTCAGCCAATGGAAGGGATCACTACTGCAGGAATGTGATGGGACATCTCTAGTGCCAGTTCAACCCATCATTTCAGTAAAGCATCAAATTGCTGTGCAGTGGGATTGTGGTCTATAGCACACTTCCTCTGTTGTGGCTCTCTCTTCCTGTGTTGTGGCTCTCAGTGAAGGGGGGACAGCTTGTTGGGCCACTGTGCTTTGCTTCCAGCTCTGTGGCTGCAAGGTCTGTGGGCAGAGAGGGCCTGTGGGGCTCTGCAGCCCTCAGTATTTAGGTGTGCATTAAGGAAAGGGCCTGAAAGAATTTTTTAGCAAAAGGGATCTAGGCCAAAATATCTTCCTCAGTTGCAGTTTAGTTTAGTATTTCCTGATCAAAAACGAGATATTCTATATTCTTAAGGAAAAACTGGAAATTACAAATTCATTACTTAATCAGGCTAATGTAGTAAATTAAGAGGTAATTCTGAAGAAATAGTGAAAACTCTCTAGTGGCATGTTAATTATGACTTTCATCTATTAAGAAAGGAGGATTATGGATGTGGGCAACAATAAAAAGAGATATTTTCAGGGTCAGTGAATTTATCTTTTCAGGCATCTAACAGAAAAGAATAAATTGATTTCCCTCAATGCAGGTAATTTGAGAAGTCTTGGACCAGATATGCCAGTTTTGTACTATATGGCAAAATTAAACTTGCTATATTTCAAACTTCATTACCTGCTCAAACAAATATATGCAAATTCATGCTTTTGATCAAAAATATGCAACCTCTGATATGAGACAACTGTCCCATAGCTAGAAGTTCAACTTAGTAATTGTAATGCCATTTATTAATTCCTTACCATGGATTTTGTTTCTCCTACCTAGAGCTGATATAAAAGGGCTACAATCTGGGGAGAATCCTGAAACATTATGGTGTGTATACACAGTAATTGCATGTAAAATAGCAATTCCAAACTCCATGTTACATGAAGGGAAATAAAGAATGAATACCTGATTTCCATTCAGATGATTTCTCTGCCTGGAGTGCAATCTGTCTGCAGTTCAGAACAAGCAGCTGGACACAATTGAGAACCTATCTTCCTTATCTACCTATTGCTCAAAGGAGAACCATGATAAGACTTGGATAGTTCTTTGATGTAATGCTATTAATCTCCTTCCCCCCTTACCCCGATTCCCAAAGTCCAATTTCCCTGAACATAACTGAAACAAGTAACAGGAGGAAAGTTGGAGTTTTGAACATATTTCCTGTTTAGAAAAATGAAAGCAAAAGCCCAACCTCAAATCCAACTGCTTTCCAGGGAAGTCTTGGTTATGACTGTGTACTGCTGATTTGCAGGCTGCCCACAGGGTTTCCATTTGCTTCCTGATGTCTGCTGCCCCATTTGCTGCCTGGCAGCTGCTCACAGCCAGTACATAGGCAACAAACCAGCACCAATACCTGCACTCTTTAGTCCCTTTGCAGAAGCATGTCTTTTAAGATTATCTTGGATTCAAGTATCTTTCAAAAAGGGGATTTCACTGGCCTTCATTCAGCAAATGGTAAATGGTACTTCAGGCATCAGCAGAAGCTGCTGCTGACTGTGCAGGGCAGAGGAGCCTCATGACTGCTGTTGTTTTCTGGCAGAGACCTGCAGTGCAAATGCTGGCACACAGCAGGCCAGAGTTTAGACTTCTACCTACACCGTAAGTGGAAAACATAGCCCAGCTTTGCAGCTTTGGGGCAGAGCAAGAAGCTACAGCCAGGGCAGCATTTAGGCTTAGGGTTTTCAGCAACTGCCTTTTCCCATATTGAAGGCTAAGTGGCAACAAATAATAAAGCTGAGTGGGGACAAGTAACTGCAAGATAGAGTCTGTGCATGCCTTCCCTTATTGTCCTGCAGAAAGCATTGCAAAAACATAAAGCATGGATGTAATTTGAAGATAACACACAATGCCTCCTCTCCTTTTATTTCCCTTTCCACTGAGTGTATGCAATATTTAAACATATTGTCCTCCAACTTCCTCCAAGTCTTTCTTCTTTTGTAATTGTAATATTTTTTCACAGCACCCCACTCTTTCAGTTTATTCAAAAAAAAATTATTTGAAAGTCCAAATATGAAGAACAACAGTGTAGAACTTAATCCCTAAAGATACAACACATGTTTTTTTTCTATTTTACTATTTAAGCCACCACTGCTCTTGAAAGCAGTTCCATCTTCCCACTGCAGTAGCTAGTTTCTTTATACCCCATTTCCTTCCATGCTGGTGCATGGGAACAATGAACAGAACCAGGTAATTAATGCAGGGCAAAGCTTTTTTATTTCCCTGGAGCAGATTCCCTGCTCTGTTTTACACACAGATGTACAATATTTGAACCACACAAGAGAAGTGAAGTGTAGGAAAGGAGAAAGAAACAAGTGGCCTGGACAGGCTAGAGGTGTGTGGACGGGAGCAGAGGAGGAAAGGGTTGACAGTGAAGGTTCATGAAGAATTATTATGTTCACAAATCATTAGCCTTCATTTTGGCATGCCAGAATCTTGTGCTGCCAGTAAGATGGAGGACAAACTCTTTGGAATGACAAAATCCAAAAGGGAAAGTATCACATGCCTATAACC
Organism: Passer domesticus; assembly: GCF_036417665.1. Taxonomy (NCBI): domain Eukaryota; kingdom Metazoa; phylum Chordata; class Aves; order Passeriformes; family Passeridae; genus Passer; species Passer domesticus. The sequence continues at coordinate 67,409,495 of NC_087475.1, read as the reverse complement.
CAGTTGTCAATTAATAATCCCTGGGGGGGGAAAAAAAAAAAATAAATATTCTAGACAGACAGACATCTAGCAGACTTTTCAGACTTTTTAGTTCTGCAGCCATGTTCTGCATCAAGAATCATTCCATGAACCAGTGGTTAAATTGCAACTATTAGCTTGTAAATGAAGGTAGGGTTAAATACATGCTTTTATCAACACAGATAAAATAGCACTTTTCCTGCCTTTCATCAAAAATAATCAGAGAGCCCTGGTGGGATCTTGTAATTTTTATTACTCATAATTTCTAAACATTATCAGCACACTTGCTGATAGTGAAAGAAGTACAAAACTAAAATTAAATAAATTGTCAGAACAAATGAAAGAGTGCTATGCAATGCATTATTCTCCAGTCCTTTATTTCTTAATTCACCATCTAATTCCTAAAATCCAGCCATTTACAATCAAACTTCCAATCATTAGTGGGACTTAACAGGCTTCCACTGTTAAATACCATTCACATTTCTCATGAGAGTTGGTATGTATAATGTTGAAGGGCACTAGATACAAAGCCTGTCTATCCACAGCTGGACAGTATTTGATTTCCATACCTCTATCCAAACTGACCTCCTGTGCTAGGTTATTAACACATGAAGCGAGAATTTTCTGAATAGTTACATCCTTTTTTTATTATCGTGTTCCTCAAGACTCACTGTGGTACAGAGGTTTATGTGGGAAAGCTAGGATGAGGAGGCATGACTAATTTTTAAAGGTTGTGCACAGCTTCTCAGAATGCAGCGGATCTAACTCTTTGGTGGCTTGCTTGTGATGACTGAATTGAAATATATTGTAATGATTCTCTGCTCAAGAAACATGAACTCATTAGAAGCTGAGGGTAGAGCTGAAGTATTAAGTGATTTTTCCTTTTCTATTCTTTTATTACCTAATTAGAGGAAATATTTTACATAAGAGTAAGCAGCAACTTAAAAACTTACTTCATAAATTAAGATTATAATATCAGATGTAATTTCTATTCACTCATATTTTGAAAAATTTGTTTTTCCTCCTTATTTTTGGCAGGAACATGTAGCATATAGAACTTATTAAATTAGTATCTTGAAAATTAAGGATTCCTTTATACCAATTAAATACATAGCAATTTCTGAGTTTTTAAAAAATCTTAATTTTTTTCTAAATTTAAATAACTTACAAACTTGTTTGAAGGCCACCACTTCCTTAGATGGCTTTTTAGCAGGCATAAGAAAAGTGCTATTTAATTTCATACTCCAGTAATCCTTTAACAATTTCCTTTCAGGCAGAATATAAAATCTTATTATTAATTCCTTAATAAAATAAAAAAAAGTTATAGTGGCTATGTCTTTAACCTTGGACCAATTTAAGCAATTTTTTTCCCCTCAAACTAGACACTAAAGATAGCACAAATGGCAAGTGAGAAACTGGCCTTTGGGAAATACTCAAGAATCCTCCTCCTCCCTTTTTCTTCACACCAACATTCTGGAAATGCCTCTTCAGAACTGCCTTTTTTAGTATCAGTCAGTCAATTTGATACCTCCCACCCCTTAATTGGCAATGGCAAAAGTTGCCAAGATCTAACATTACCTTAAATTCATCTCCCTATTACCATGAAGCAATGTCACAATGTTACACCTTGTTACAATTAACAATAAGCACCAAATTATCAGAAGTTCATATTTCAAGGGCTTATTCGCATTTTCCTACATGCTTGAATTTGCTGAAGAAAAAAAAAATCTATCACTCTCTTTTGTGACATACAGCACTAGGATTTCCTTTGGACATTGTATTTACACTTTACAAATAATCCGCTCCTTAAACTTACCAATACCTCTCTTTCCAATTCTCAAACCCTCACCATATGATGGAACCCAGTTTCAATAGCTGTGGGCATTCTGTTTGAAAAGAAAACAAATTTATGGATGCTCTTACTCATGTAAGACCTTGCTGGTCTTACTGGGAGGTTTGAGGAATTCCAAGCATCTAATGGAGATGCACAGGTCAAATAAAGCAATTACCTCTGAAGGGCAATGGTGGTGGCAGTAGAATAGTAATAGCAGCAGCAGCAACAGTTGTGGCAGTAATATCAGCTCTTCCTGAGAGTAACTCTAGACAAGTAAGCTAAACTTTTACATCACTGCTTTTCTTTCAAGACACCTAAAATTCTATGTGTATGAATAACTCATCACTAGCATTCAAATCTGTTAGACACACAGAAAAAAAGCTGTCTTCTGGCTTTTGTGTCCAGAGTCTTCCTACACCAGGAAACACATATGAGGACGTATCAGAAACACCTCAAGAAGAAAGTTTTTCATGAACAGATCAAGTAGCACCTAACAATCATTTGGAGTTTCTCGGTTCCAATAGTTCTATTGGAAAAATTCTCAAAAATCTGACTGATCAATTGGTTGGAAACCATTTTTCAAATGTCAGTCTACCCTTGTCATGGCTAATCACTACTGATGTGCTTTTTCTGGCTCTGCCATTTGGTGCAAACAGTTATTTTTTCCAACCTGATATTTACACATGGCTTGACAAAATGTGCAGCACTGTAGGCCGGTGCCAAGAAAATGGGTGCCAACTTCTATCCAGTGTCCCCTTCCCAGCCACTGAGGGAGAATACTACTGGACATGACTGAGCACTGTGGTTTATCACCCAAGCTGATCACTAAGAGAAAGATTAGGAAGACATCTCCATTGATCCACTGATCAATCCACAAATTCTTTATTTCATGGAGACTTTTGTCTCTTCCTCTGGCCCCTGTTGCAGAAAACTTCAGGCAACATGAAACCTCAGTATAGCAACTCAATTCTTACTGAAGCTGTTTGGCATGAGCTATCCAAGTATATACGCACACAAATACAAAATGCATAGACATCACTTTTTAAAAGCTGTCATTTCCTAAAAGGACCCAGTGAGGTAGAATTGCTATTAAAAACAATTAATTTGCAGCCATTTTTTAAACACCTAATTTCCCCACTAGCCTGTATGCAACACTACTTCAAACAGCTACACACGGTCTCATTTAGTGAATATATGAGGAAAAGGTTTGCATTATGTTTGCTAAAAGGACTAGGATTGCAATTCCATCTGCTGCTGGGTGTGTTTGATTTGTGTATTAATTATGCCTGTTTGTAGCTGTAAATTTGCTCCAGATTAGTAGGTGATTGGTTCCACGCATGGATTCACTACACTGCATAGCTCCCTTGCACTTTTATAGTTTTCAAATGGTTCCTTACTTATGCTTTTGAAATTGCTTTTGATACCTATCTTATTCAGTGTGAGCTTTCAACTCTGTCTTATTCAGACAATTTTTTTCCCCTTAAGAGAAAACATGTCCTTTTGATTCTTCTCTTCCCAGACCGCCTCACTGGTGTATTGTCAGCTTTGTCCATGGTGCTACTATAAAACACAAGAAAAAACTGCTTTGTTTCCCAGCCTTACAGGGAAATTCAGCACATTCATATTTAGCATTTTTTACATGGAATGACTTAAACTAATGGGTTTAGGAATTACATGAGCACTCAGCAGGGTATATACATACCCGTTACTGTGCAAACTTTAAATGATTGTCACGTCAAAATAAAACTCTTCCACATGTGGAACATTTTTGCTCTTGATCACTGAGTTTTCCTCCTGGTTTTCAAAATGCCCAAAAGTTCTGAGCTGTCACCTTTGTAGTTAAGACCTGTGAGATATGCTTGAGAACGTGACACATCTGAAATGAGTTGCATAAAAACCACCTTTGTGTCTACAAATGTTTGTGTACACTTAGAAAATAAATGTTGAAGAGGTCAAGCTGATTTCTCTCATATTTTAGGAAAAGAACTGCTCTGAGCTGAAAAATTGTATGCCAAGTTTCTGCCTGAAGCAAATTTTTACAATCAAATTAAAAACCTTTGAGACTAAGAGTTTATAATGGAAATACTAACACAGCCTTAACCATGGCAGCACTAACAGACACTGCAATAATATTAGGAAAGCTCTCCCTGCCCACAATCTAAACTAAATAAAAAAGATGCCATTTTCCAACATATACCCCAGGCTAGCAAATAACAATGATTTAATGTATTTGCCCTGTGGTAATATAGTACCACTGCAAACCTCTGAGCCAATTTTTCTTTTCTTTTCTTTATTTTTTCTTTTCAAACATATATGCCCCATAGGGAAAGGATTGCAATTTAGCTCTTATTTGTGGATATATCGCTTTCATTTCAACAATTCTTGAAAGCCTTCCTGCTGTCACATGCTACTGTATGCGAGCGCCCAACTGAATAAAGACCCACCAGGCTTTTTCAGGAGTTTATTCACAGGTTTGGCTTTGCTTATTGTAGTATGCACCACATTTAAATTAGATGAGGGCTACTGTAAAGCAATAACATTGTCAATGACTGGAATCTCACTTTCCCTTCTAACAGTCTGAAGCAAATTAATGTATTGGTTGTTCATTAACAAGTAAACAGTTTCTGCTACAATGTCAAGGAAAAAAGAATGTGTTCATTAATATGAACAATCTTCATCTACAAAGATGATTTACACAATGCATGTAATGAGATAGCTTTCCCCTAACTAGTACACTACCAAACTGAAAAGCTGATTCTTAGGACTTTCTTGAAATTACAATATTGTTTGTTTACCAATAAGAAAGACAGTCTCAGTCACCTATGCCACCATTGTAAGCTCTATAATAAGTACTTAAAAAAAGAGAGATTTCTGGAATCACTTGTGGAATTAATAAAATTGGTAACTATACACTTACACTGCATCAATGATACATATTATTCCTGTGATAACTTGAGCTAAAAATAAGATTAATTTGGTTATAGAAATTCCTTAAACAACAACACTTAAATTATTTCAAACTTGATTTTTTTCAAGAATTTTCTGAAAAAATCAGCAAACACTGGCTAAAAAAGCAAAGCAGTTTGGATACACCAATGTAATCAGCATGCCTAGTGCTTTTCTGTTAACCCTCTGAGTAGAACCATGTATTCTGGATTTTTTGTACATTAATGCTGTGAAAATGATAACTCACTGAAATACTAATTTATATGTCATGACTTAAGAAATCATGTTCTAAATATATTTGGGCTAGGCACCTTATCTCATGAGTGATTAATCCATCCTAGAATTTTAATTATCTGTTAGAGAAACCAGTCTCTAGCACCTATATAGGAAGCTTAGATTACTGTCCTATATTAGATGCTTAACTCTTAGACAGATACATCTAGATGAGACAATTCCCAGCTCACTACCTTTTAGCTAATCCGGCACTATCCACTACTACATTTTCACATCAAAGTTTGCTTACTGCATGTAAGCTCCCTAGAATATCCCATTTAGGTTAGAGTCCACGTTATCCCTGCTTATATTTAATTGAGAGGAATTAAGCTGGAAGTGACCCTGTTCTACTTTCCAGCTAATACTAAGATCAGGCTGTCAGGCATCTCCAGAGACCAAACATTCGATGACCTGAGTCACCCTTCGGAAGTGCCCGTCTCCATCTCCTTGGTGATAGATGGTGCCTACCACAACTGCCATCCATCTCTGCTAACTAAAACAATTGTTGTCACATTTAGCAGCAATACCAGCCAATGATTCAAAAGGGAAATGAAGAAAGAAGTCAGAAGGACTGGTCTGTATTGCAGTAAAATGACCATGGTGTGCTCTCCTAGATTTTCACATTAGAAATAGTCTATTATGCTTGATTTCTTTTTTTCACTGGTGTTTGAAATATTTATAGGGCCACATATTCTGTCTTCACTAACCCCCAAGAATTCAGAGGTTAGACTAAAAAAAATGGCAGTCACTGCCAAACAAGCCTAAACCATTATAAATTCCATGAAACCATAAATATATATACATATATATGGATATATTAAAATATATATCTGTGGGTATATGGATATATTTTAAATAATCATTGGAAACTCTTCTGAAGCAGTTCAAATATTCAGATACCTTTCCTTGAAAGATAAATAGGATATCAGCAATTTGAAACCCAGTCTCTCACAAACCTAAAAATAACTTAAAGAAATATTTTTATAGTTATGTTCATAAAACATGAACCAACAATCAGAAACATAAGATGTTGGGGATGAGTAGGATTTTCAGGATCTAAGATTATTTTTACATACATTTTAAGTAGTGCAAGATGGTCTAAGATGAAGGAGCCAAACATCTTATTTTAATGATAACCCTGTATTCCAAAGCAAAGAAAATGTGATAGGAAAATCCCAGATGGGTTTTTGAATAATATTTCTCATGCATAAGGTGAAACTTTTTTTTTTTTTTTCTTCTGACTTCCCTCTCTAATTAAGAAGAATGAACATTGGCCTTTGGTTTAAGACTGCCAAATTTTCACAATAGTCAAGGAGCATGTGGTATTAATGGACACTTTTTTATTACCACAAGTATCATGTATGTCTTATATATACATGGCTGAGCTGTATCTCTTCTAAAGGGAAGGCTATGATAAAATGTGGGAAGGTCAGTGCTGGTCAAACTTGTGCCAGATTCTGACCTACTGTAAATTAGGGTAGGTAAGTGGCAAGGAAGGCTTTATCTTGACTGAGGTTTTGTTCCTATGGAAATCCTTGTCCCATCCAAAAGTTATGAATGTACAACCATTTAGACAACAGTGGTTGCTCCCTATCTACTCAGCATCTTCTCTCCAAAATGAGTTGAGGGTTGGATGGTTGTAGTGAAGGCTCTGACACACAGATACAACCCTTTCCCAAAACCTAAAATCTGAGAATTTTTGTATGGTAGTTCCTTTGTTCCTTCACCTCCTGTCCCAATGAAGTTCTCTTATTTGCTTAACTTGCTTTGAAATGTTGTTACTTAGGTTCCAGAAAGAGTAACTGAAGCCTTACAGAGGCCATCTGTCCATGGACATGCATTTAGAGATCAGTCTCCTGATGGCTTAGATGACTTTCTAGTAAACTCATAATCTGAAGTTGGTGTCTGATGTAAGCTTCTACCAGCAATTTCTTCTCTTTCTTCTCAGTAGAATGAGACCAATAGCTTAATCAAAACATGAGTCCTGCCTAAAATGTGTGCCCATGTCAGGTGAGATGAATCAAACCTGGACTGTTTATCTCTCTGTATTACCCAGGAAGTCTGGAGAATTCATTTCTACTAAATATCTCACTTGTAGATCATCAATATCAGGTGGATTAAAAAAAAAACAAACCAAAAACAACTGGAATACCTATACCACTTGTGAAAATATCCACAAGATTAAATTTCTGTGTTAAAAGTCTTCAGAGCTTTCAATATATAAATTTTCACTTCTGAGGCAATGAAAGATGCACTCCATAGGATGGAGAAACAGAATTCCAATGTTTCTTGAACTACAGTTCAACTGATACTTCCACCCAGAAGTGCAAAGAGCTTTACACCAGCCCCCACCGGCTGCAGGTATACATTGGCTGCCACAACTGCTCGTACGGACAGTTCCGTGAACAAACACCACTCAGAATGGGAACGATATTGTGGGCAACTTGCCCTGTTCCTCAAAAATTTATTTATACTTCCCAGAAAGCTGAGAATATCTGCATGTCATTTTGGGTAGTATATTGATACTTCTGGCTGCATAATAGGAAAGAAAAAGGAAGGAAGGAAGAAAGAATAAAGGCAAGATAAAGGGCAAGATTGGGAGAGAGAGAGAAAGAGTGAGAGAGAGAGAGAGAGGAAACCACATATGACTTTTAAAAAACACTGTGAGAAAACTTTAACTTTAGAGGAGAAAACTTCCATTTTATATGAGCAATAAGAGAAACTATAAATTTCACAACTTTTTTTATTTTAGAACATGATTTTGAAAGTTGTTTCTTTCATTCAAGTGAAATTCTGAGCCATTTTCTTTTTCAAATTATCACACCTGAAGCAAAAGTCTACACACTGTAATATTTCTGTGGAAGCCAACTTTATGATAATGGTCAAATAAAATCTATAATGTTGTTTTGAGGTTTTAACAAACCAACAATATATATATATACTCTGTGTAAATGCCCATTTTATTAAATATTACAAATAAAACTGGTGAATCATTTTTAGTTTCTCCATTCTAAAGACAAAATTTCTCTAATTCTGTTTAGACTTTACATATATATTGACTTGTATTTTCTTCGATTTAGAAGTACTTTAGCTATTTAAAGGGTAATGCTCATCAGTGTTATCTTTTTAAATGGCTCTGCCAGAATAACCAGGTCATGCTGAGAGGATGCCTGTGCATTCCTGAATGTGATGCAAAGGAACCAGGAACTTCTCAACTAGATCATTACATACTATTACATGGCAGAACGTGTCCTCAAGCAATTTCTCAAAACTCGACATTTATCATTAGCAGCAAACTATATGGAAACAATCTTTCGTGGCCATCATCATGTCATCTTCTGTAAACCATGACAATGACCTAATCTGAATTTCCCATTTAGCCCTGCATCATATCGTCCAATAACAAGTCACTCCGTGCGGAAAAACAATGCAGGTTTGGAACGAGCTGCTGCAGAAGATACCGTTTGTTTAATTTTATTTTAATTTTTAAGCCTACGGTTATAATTCCTAAGCAATAGTACATTTGATATATTTTTGGCCAGAAACAGGCAAGGAACTTCAGAATACTATAAAAGATATGTGCGTATAAAAGCAAAAAAGCCAGAATAAAACCCTAATATGGGTTGTCAAGATTTAAGGTGATAATTTACTCAGAGGGTTAACATGTGCTAAAATTACATACTGCAGTTCCTAGCTCCACTGATGAAAACATTCACTGCTTCTATCTTCAAATAAAAAAGCAAAATAGCCTTAACCCTTTGAGGATCTTATTAGCAGCAAGTTGCAATCTAAACAGAGAACAAGTATTTCAATCAATTAGGAAATTATTCTTACGAAGATTCTGTGAGCACCCTTTTGTGTTCCACCATCCCAGCTTTTATTGCTGGATAGATCAGCTGTATTCACTCCACACAGGCCTGAAGCAGTTTCAGGGTCTCAAAGGGTTAAAGCCAAGGCTTTAGAGAAAAAGTGTTTTATTAAAAGGGTGAGTTAGGTGAGCGAACAGTCTCGGAGGAACTTGGTGAATAGTCTTCCGATTCAGAGTTGAGTTCGGGTGGAGCTTGCTGAGCCTTGTAACGTCCCCTCACATCCTGGTTGCGTCTTCGTCGGAAAACCTGCCTCTCCTTATCAAGAGCGGTGGTCTGGCAGGGGCATAAAATAAGAATAAATGAAATTAGGCTGTGTGTGAAATGCAAAGATAATGAAAACCATGAGGTTTTACGTGGCCTGCAAATACCAGGGATAATAAATGTTCAGACCAAATTAAGCCTGCTCTGTCTCAGTCAGGTCTGAAAGGTTGAGCCCACAACATAGCTAAACACTTTAAAAAGTGCATTTCCCAAACCTTAAGAGGTAGCGTGACATCATCAAGCAGATACAGTGCCATATATATGGATGCCATATGTTCTACTTCTGGATGTTATTAATTTCATCCTTTAACAGGATCAAATTTCAAGCCAAATACCAAGTGACCTTCCCCCCATCCTTCTCAAAGTATAAATCTGTTTCTACAGGCAAGGCAGAGATGTACACTTGTCTTTGATTTGACCTAATGAAGGCTGATACACACTCACCCATGTTCAAGTCAGTGCAATCAGCTAACAAAGATGGATTGTGATGAAGTTGTCAGACAAGAGAGAAAAACAAACACCGAAGGGAGCTAGCCCAGCTCCTTGACACATCATGCCGCTCAATGGATGTTCTTAGGGAGAACGCTGAAGAGCTCTGACGGAAAGACCTGTTTAGCCTGATCACATTGTCTCTCCCTGTTAACCAAGGTCTACTGAATTCAATACTCTGCTAATTTTATCCATGTCTAGCTAAGGTATCCAGGAATGGGAAGGAGCAATATTTACTTGATGGGCATTAATTTTTGATCATTCTGCCATTATTGAGAATGCAATTCTTAATAAGATGGCTGTAACTTCTAGCCACATTCTTTCTTTGCTTTTCTGGCACATTTACAAGGTGAAACTTCAACCCAGGTATGGGTAGCCCTAGTCTGACTATCAGTTTCAAGCACAGGACTGGGTTTTGCTGTCTTTTTGATTATAAGATCTTAGACTGCAGTCCCTGAAATCACTGTAAAATTATAAGTTCAACAGGATGGCCTTGATTCAGTGACAGCACTTTGACACATGGTTAGCTGCTTCTGAAGCAGGACTGCCCCCTCAAATCCCAACCCATGACTGTTTTGGAAAAAGCAAAATGGGGAAAGGCAGGTGACCAGTAAGATGACATAGAAAATGCAACCAAGTATCTGATCATGGCACTGGAAAAAGATAACTTTGAGAACTAAATAGGTTTCACTGATAAGGCTTGTAAAATTTGTCCCTATAATGAAAAGGTCTATTTAAAGGAATGCAGCCAAAAGGTTATTCTGCTTCAAAGGATTTATTGTGTTCTCTTAAAATATGCATGACTGATTTCTCTAGAAAATTTACCAGTTACAGCGTGTGCCTCATAGGAGAGCAGAGATGTATTTATAGCCAACATATTTTTGAGAGTAAAATGAAAACTAAATCCATCATACTGGTGCAGAATAGCATTATAGCAATCCATGCTTTCAAATAATGCAACCAGCATTCAATAATGATGTAACAGAGACAGAAAGATGGACAGGAGTATAGAACTACTATAGCAAATGCATTTAGTTAGGCTATATTGCTGGATGATTATTTTTGTGTCTAGAAACCATACAGCACTACTTTAACAGGGTAAAGTGATCCACTTTGATAAGTTCATCCCTCTATTTTAAATAACAATTGCTACAAAATCCAACACTTTGCATCTGCCAATTTTTTGTTGTTGTTGTTTACTGCTATCTTTTGGTTAAGAGCTCTAATTAGTATTTTCAATGCCTTCTATATTTCTTAGCCTTGAACCAATTCAGTTTTTGATTATTTTTAATGTGAAACAGAAGAATACCTAGCTCTTTTACACACAGTGAATATACTGCTTACAGTATGTAATTTTGTGTGAAAATCGAAAAGAATGGCATATATTACTGCTCTATAAAATACAGATTTCCATTTAAAGGATTTTTTTTTTTATGCTTACAGGAAATAAGCATTTATTTAAAGTTTAAACCACATCACATCATCCTGTGGTAATAGATACTCTCCCCTGAGAAATTTAAACATTTCTTGTTGAATACATGAAAATACTTGTATTAAATTGAGAATTTATTTTTAAAACCTACTATATGGGAATGGTAAATGTACATGCAAAATCTGAAGGTTTTTAAATTTAGATAACTGACACATAAGGGAATGTATAAGAAAACTGGGGTTTTAGGATATTGCTTTTCATAAAGAACAAAGATAAGTAGGTGCCAGAACATCTTTTCGAAGATGCCTGTAAAAATAAATCCCATGATATTATATTTCTATGATTGTTGGAAAAGCTTTAGCGACTCTTCTTTAAATCTATTTGTTTAAATATACATAAAAGCACTCTCTCAAAAATAAAAGACATTAAGCAAAACCCCATGACGGTCTCACCTAAACTAGCACCTTATGCTGCTGTAGTTTGTAGGGCCAAATATTTCTGGCTTTCTAACCCTTCAGAAACTTCCTGAGATATTTTGTTACTTTCTTTGCATTTTTACCCAGTGTTTGCCCTCGACTGGATCTAATCAGTCTTTGTAAAGACATATTTCTAGAGTCCGGGACATTATTGTGGTTACTCTCCTGGGCTGAGAGACATCCAGAGCCTTTCTCACCCAAAGAGCTTATGGAAAAAAAGTTACAAAGAGGTCACTATTTACCTTACTGACAGCAAAACTACACAGGTCATCCTCTAATGTTTGTGTTTACCCTGTCAGAACTATGAAATGGGACACTTCTGGCCAGAGAGTGCTCAGGCCCTATAGAATTTTCATGAAAAGGCTCATTTTGCCCAATGTTCAAATGACATTTGACACTTCCAGTGTGTAATACACTGCTGATGGTATTGTGGCTCTGCATTCTACAAAAATGCTATTTTTCATTTAATGATGTCACAGTTACTTTTTACCTTGAAAGAATTTCAAAATATGATAGATCCATCTTGTGGAATGCAGAGAAGATGGCAAAATAGATACATGTGAGTATTGACTGCATTTTCTAAGTGTGATTTTCACCTACTGTACTTTCTTGTGCAGGTGGACATACTCCAAAAATCAGCTTTTTCATTATTATTGATGTTTTTGTAATAAAGGCCTCTTATACTCATTGCCTTAGTTTAACAGATGTGTTCTTTCACCTGCTGTTCATCTGGGTGGTTCACCAGTGCATGAACCAGTCCATTATGGATTTCCAGGGCATTTCTACTTCAAGCTACTCTTTCAATAAATAATAGGAGGATCTGAAGTGCACTTATGTTTCATAGGGCTGCAAATCCCAGATTTCATTATCACATTTTGACATTTTATTTTTCCCGGCTCTAGGTTAGAGACTAAGAACTTTGAGCACTATGAGAGTAATGGCAACAAAAATGTAAAGACGGCATTCTTATTTAAGATATGCAGCTGCCCTCCTGCAATCCATATGAGAAAATGTAGAGCTTCTTATCCTGCAGTAGATAAGTGGATTGCTTCTAATAATTTGGCAGTGATGGGTCTGAAGTACTTCATTAAGAACCAACGTATTTTGCACCAACATTTAGTAATCCCGACACCCAGTACCAAATGGTTACCAAGTCATTCTTGGAAATGCATTTAATTTGTAGTAACAGAACATTATTTTTAAATCATTGTTTCTGTCATTGACATATTAAGGTGCATTTAGCATTTTTCCAGGATTTTTCCTTAAAGAGTGTTTTCATCCTGATTTCTACCACTTGAAGTTACAGGACTTATGAGCCATGCAAATCTATTTTTTGTATCTTGGAAAACACTGCACTATGTATTTATGAACAGATTTTCAAAAACTACAACTCCTTTGATATACGTGGTAGATTTGCAATGGGAAGAACCTTAATTCAGCTGTGGGCTGTCAGGTCAGTAATTACTGGATTAAAGTAACTGAATTTTATGAAAGTGAGCAGTGACTGTTATTCTTTTCACTTGTCTTAATTTACTGCTGGCCACCAAATATAGATATATATTAGTTTCATTAATAAAAGAACATTAATGTGCATTTTGCCTCTTAGTCCATACATTATTCATAGCAGCCAGGAGACTAAACTGGGGATGCAGCTGTTCACGCATTAATCTAAGAAATCCTTCCCTTTGCTCGCTTTTATTCTGCAGGAGCATAGTTGCAATTTGTTAGCAATTTTCATGAAGCTTTGTTTAGTGTGTTGAATTAGATAAATCTATGTATTGAAACACTGGTATTTTTTTTCTTCCAGTACTTTCTTTTATATCCACAGTTTTATACACACATTTAAATGCTCACGCCTAGATAAGTTTGTCTTATTTCCTTAAACTTCTGGCTAGTGACTTTTATACATTGACAGGTTTCCTTGCTGTAAAAATGACCATTAAACATTGCTTGTGGCACAAGCCAAGCAGCCCTTCAGTCTCATCTTTTTTTAAATTTCTTTTCCATGGGTTTGTCAGGTTATATATATATATTATATATACACTATATATATTTATATATATATTTTTTTAAGTGTGATTGATTCATGAATCAAGACACTTTTTTGAGAGTACTTCAAACTTAGTAATGTACCTTAGTCCAGGAGCAAGACACTCATGGTATTTTTAGTCCCTCAGGCACAAGGTATAACTAAGGCAAGTTACATGGTGATTTGGAGACGTGCAAATGACCACATCGAGGGGACAAATTTATCGAGTGGATTTGAACCCAGACCTCCAAATACAAAAGCCTGATGCTTTAGCACACCATGTAACTTCTGGCATGAAATTAGCTAAAATGAAAGTTAAAAAGAAAGAAAACCAAATCAATTTGATATATGCTTTGTACTGTATTAGTGAATGAACACAAAGACAAGTTTTCTATATATGTAACTGTTGAATTCATATTGCTGTGTTTAAGTTTGTGTTTACTCTTTGACATCCCCCTTTTTAGAGACACAATTCCTCAGCTGGTTTCAATTACATGTGGAAGAGAGCTAGTGCCAAGTTGTTTGCATGAGTGAATTTTATTTATACTTTGTAAATCAGTTGTGGGTTTTTTACTCAAAGATCAGGAGAAGAGATTTTAAATTATTTTAGATATCTGCCTGTATTTACCAATATTCAGTTTACAGAAGGTTTTATGTTATTAAAAATGGCACTTTACAGATAGCAAACCTGATTCCCAGCTTCCTTGTCCCATCACCAAGATGTCTGGCTGCAACTTTTGACTTAAAAGTGTGTTGTATCCACTTGGGACAGGTGTAAGTAACTCGACAGATGCAAAGTAATGTGAATTAGGAACCGAACATAGAGGATGGAATTATGGGTTTTCAAATGAGCTATTTAGGTATATTTTTAACTGTGACAGTGAGAACTGTATTTTTAAAATGTAGTATTAATGAATTTAATATTGACTAGATTGATAATTCTGTTAAGCATCCAATGTAACTCATCTCCTTTCCATTGTCATTATTTTGATAATGACATTATTTTGATTAATGACTTTTCCATACACCTCCTGGATTTTATTTTGCCCATTTTGCTTTTCTTGAGTGTCTTGGACATATAGAAAATAACACACCCTAATATTCCATACTACTAATAATATATGTACTATTACACAGTGACATTTTCTACTAATATTCTGTTGGATGCAACCACTCTGGTGCTTCTTTGATATTCTGAATCAGCCCAACCTTCAGGGTTTTAACTGGGGCCTCCAAGACTTGTCCCCTGCTGATGCTGCTTTGGCCTTTACTGTACCTCTGATTGCAGGGCTGATGTTCCAACAACATTTGGTGGATTGGTTTTAAAAACATGTATTAGTCTGGGGTCCAAATGATTTTGCTGATTTGGGCCCTGTGTTTTCCCAGATTCTCATACTCAAGGAACTGTGAAAGATTTTCCAGGCATTATAGCTCATGCCAGCTACAACAACTCCTGCTGTATGTAAAAAATCATGTCATTTCGGCATGTATTATCCCACTGAAAGGGAATAAAAGAAGATGCAGAATATGCTTGGAAAAATTAGGATTTTGAAGGACTTTGAAAACAGAAGTATTTTAGGCAGAGAAAGGATAAGGTTTTCTGATTGTTGAAGGAGAAAATAGTGAATTTTGAAATTATTTTAGAAGACTTCTAGAAAATCCAGATAAAAACTAAAAGAGGAGTGCAGAAGAAACAAGTAGTTTAACACTAACAAAGGGAGCATTATGTTTTCCTTGAGACATGGTTTCATTTTTTGCTGTACTTGTGAATTCAGATTAATTTTCATGTGCCTGTGATAAATTGTTTGTTTTATAGATGTGAATTGATGAACCTTTTCATATGCTTTGCATCTGCACTACTAAAAACTAAACACTTACTACATCAAAATGGTTTTATTTAGATGAAAATGTTGGTCACGACAACAGCTGCATGTTTCTGGGAGATGAGAGAGGCCCAAACACACGGCAGTGCTGGGTCCGCTGTACCCCCTCGAAGAGGATTTCCTAATTAAGCATCCACGCCTAGGAGCCCTGATCTCCCAATTTGCCTTTCCACACTAGGTGCACAGTTTAGAAAACCCTAATTATAAACATTGTTGTTACTGCCCCCAGCTGGAAAACAGAGCAGTTTATGTATGAATAAGAGAGATTATCGCCCATCTGCTCCAGCCCATTATTCAGGGATGTGTCATTTTGTATGCTGATGGCAGCCATTACTAGTGCTTTAGTCAAACGACCTTTTTTTTTTTTTTTTTTTAATAGCTTTATTTATTTACCAAGTTGTAGACTTAGAGCCTTCCCCCCCTACCTCTCCAAATATGGTTTGTTTCAAAACCTGGGCTCTGCAGTTAAACTGAGTCAAGGCCAATCTGAGATGTTCACTTTTCTCACAGGCTCCTGTTTCTGGTGATCTGCTCCCCCTGAAGCAGAGATTTTAAAAGATCCAAATATTGTGTATAGCAAATGGAAAGACTTTCATTGCTTGTTTGGGTTATTTTTTAAATGTAAAATAAAAAATGTAAATCAGAGAAAGAGTGTAAACTGACCATGGATAACAATTAACCTCCAGGAAGATAAATAAAGCTCATGTGATCGTCACTGCCATCTTACAGACCAGGCATTAAATTTGCAACTCTTTGTCAAAGTTCTGCTTGACAGAAAATTCCTCTAATACTATCAAACCCACAGTCATCTAAAGCTGGGCACTCAGGTCCCATTTGCCCTTCTCTGAAACCAAGGAGCACAAAGAAGGAGGCCAAGTGACAAGACAGATCAGCAGGTTTTGCTCTGCCCTTGCAGGTCACAGTGGATTTATAGCCACCACTACAAGAGGGTGGAATTAGATGAATTACAGGTACTGCTGCACTCCAGCACTCGGAATGGGAGTCTTTCTCAATTTTTGCTAGCCAGCGTTCAACTCATGAATAGGATTGACTTTTCTACTTTTTGCCTGAAAAACAGGCTTATTTTTGGGTTTGGGATTGTTTTGTTTTTCTTTCCCCAGAACATCCATATCAGAAACTACTTAGTCCTCAGTGTGCACTCAGGGAACCGTTAGGTTTTATGGAAAGCGTGCTGCAGCCCGATCCATGCACTTGGTGAAATGATCCAGGGTGGGAGTTTTACTTTACTAGAAACACTCACAGTGACCATCTCTGCTGTTTTGCTAAGGTGGTTACTTTGCTGAGATTTTACAAACCCCTCACAGACAAGTTCTTAAACACTTGAAACCACAGGCCTCACAGTAAACTTATAAAAATTTCTCCAGGCATCAAAATGTAGGTCTTGTGAGTAATAAGGAAAAAGACAGCAAGTAACCACTTGATGGAAATTCCAGCACTCTGGATTAATAGAGGAGGTGTGTGGGCCTCTCGTGGGCTGTCAGACCTGGAACCCTCCTTGCCCCCACTCCAGAACGTGCCCCTCCCGCCCGAAGCCCCATTTTATCATACAGGTTAAGCCAGCTAACAACAACCCTGGCACAGTTACACAATGAAGAAAAATATATTCAAGAGACTCATGCAATATTTAAAAAAAAAATCAAACCAAAATAAATAGGTATCAGAAGGGTTTTAAAAAGAAAAGAGAAGGAATGCATTGTTAGAAACACAAGCTTACCAGCACATACAATGCATTGTATTTCAGTGAACTTGGGAGAGTTTCTATGCCCGCGTTATGCAAATGCATTGTTCAATCTAAGGTAAGGATTGTGTTTAGTGGGTTTAAAATGACAGTATATAGCTCCACATCTTGCATGGAAAAAGAGGAAAATATATGCTGAGAGCCTGTTGCTGCTCCGTGTGTTTTGAAACAGGAGCACAGGGGAAGCAGATGCCTTAACAAGCAGAAGGGAGGGGGAGGGTGCATACTTCAGCATATCTGTAGATTTTCTATATACACTGTCCTTTTAACTAGAGGGGAGATTGATACTGAGCATGTGCGATGAAGAGAAAGCTGGCAATGTGGGTGTGAGGGATGGGTGAATAAAGGGAATGAGGGGGTGTGGCATCTCAATCAAGATTAAAACGAAACTGATAAAGCAGCATATGGACCGGATAACAAATCAAAAAGCATGTTTATCCACTGAAGGAACTGGTTAATGGAGACTGCCAGCACGTTGCCATGGAAACACTGACTGTTGGCGCTGCACCATCTCATACCTTATCCAATACATTCCTGGTTGTTGGTAGTAGTCCAAAGACCCTGATCTCTTGATGGTAAACCCGTGGTCCAGCTGAGCAGAGAGAAATGGGGCAACTCAGTGGATCGACATTAGGCTAGAGAATTCAGACTCCAGAGCAAGCTGTTCCTTATTTAGTGCATATTTACTGTTTTCACTTTCACTCTTATCTAACATCCTAAAGCTATGTACCGCAGATGAAAAAGGAAAAAAAAAGTAAAGAAATAAAAGAAAAAGATACTAATTCTAGATTTGGTCTTGCCAAATTAGAAGCCAATTTATTCAAACTAAAATGGAGTTTGCAAATCTGTTAGTTAATGCATAATGCATTCATTAAAAAAATCTGAATATCTCATTACCACCAAAGACAGTAGTGCCCTTTTAAGTTGCACATACCAGTAATAGAATATTATCTTTTGCAATTAAACTGAGAAGTTCAAAAATAATAATTTTTAAAAAATTAAATGCAGTGCAACCATCACAAGGAGCAGGCTAGACAGACTACACAAGGCTTAAATTAGACTGCTTCATAATCATGGAATGTGTAAAGATGAAAAGAATCAGGTTTTGATACCCCATCAATCATGGTAATTCATTTCTAAAAATGCGTTAACCTTGGAGAGTAGGACTACTCAGAGCCATGAATAATATTGTTTATCATTTCAGCTTACACCTCATGCTCAAAAAGATAACAGTACAAAACTATTTGGTTTAAAATTGCACCAATTAAAGTCAAAATGGAAATGAACTTAACATTGTGTCCAGGAAATTGTGCTGGTGTTATTACTTAAGGACTACAGATCTTTCAAGTTTAGTTTATCATTAGCAAAATCATGTGCATAGGAACAAAGAAAATCTGTTCTTTTCCCTAACCCTTCTGTGCTGCACTAACAGACGGTAGAAACATAATTTAGCTGAATTACATAAAATTTTGGGGGGAAAATCTTGACAGAGACACTCTAACTGCTGTAAAACTGTTGCAATTATTTTCAGATTTCTGCTCTATGAAGGGAAAAGGCCATTTTGGGCTTCCATAAGAGTGTTGCATATATTTTCAATACTGATGACAGTTTCTAATTCTAAATTCAGAATAGCAGTTCACCACATTTCCAGGTATCAACCACTTAAAGGGGAGTTAGGAACTAACTGGAAATTTAACTTTTTCTTGATGACTCCCCTGCAGGTGTAGAATTTAATAATTTATTATTTTTTGTTAAAACAATGCCTCTTTCATCTTATTTAGAATTATTTAAATCATGTTTCCTGTTTAAAACCATGGGAACCTTGTACCTAGAGTTAAATTTGTGTTGGTTTAACTACACTGGTCTGCTATTGCCATCTACTGGCTTCCTTGTATGCTGCACATAAAACACACAAAAGGGACGTTTTCCTAAAAAGCAGATCAAAAATATTGCCCTAAAATTGAATAGTCAAAAATCTATTCAGAGAAAACGGGGAAAGTCGCTCCCTAACAAGAGCTGAAACAATTCTGGTGGTGTGGAAATCCTGCCATGAGAAACCCAACTGTGGAAAATGACCCCAGGACAACACAGACAATAGATGAGAAAGGATAGCCCAGACACAGGTTCAGCTTTAAGACTTTAAGCAAAACTTACAGGCTAGGCTTGTCTTCTCCTCCACACCACCCAAGAAATCCCATGGCTAAAAATTCCACTTGGCATGGGTAATTTTTATTTTAAAATCGGCAGAATGCAGGGCAATGACCCGCACGCTGCCTGCCCATTGCCAGGGTCCCCAACCCAGGACCCTGTAAGCAGAAGGGAGCTGCACCAACTTTCTAAGCAGCTTTTCTCCTTTTCCGTTCTACTTCTTTACTCTGCATCTCCAGCTGGAGTTTACTCCCCTTGCCAAGAGAGAGACCTCATGCAACCTTAACAGCAGATTAGCATTAGTCTTCTTCTCTGTCCTAACAATGGCAAAAGTACAAGCACCAAAGTGATGACATACAGGCTAAGATTTAACACTTCAGACAAGGACATGTATTAAACGATGCTCGGTTCATACAAGGAATTACAGCACACCTTTGGACTGCAGAAGCATTCTTAAAATGTGATTTGCGCTCTTAGTCGTTCTAGCCACTGCCAATGAAGCTTAAAGGGTACAGCCACAAGGGTACTGTTTTGTGGCCAAACCAAAATAAATGGAATTGACACCCCTGAAGGACTGAAGAGTAAAATCTACCCCAAAATTTTTAAAAGACTAGTTAATGTAAGCCTGCTTTTATGTTTTTACTGCAGTGTCTTTTATAAACACCATCACAGAACTAAAAAATACTACTCCTATTGAAAAGCTGTATGAGAAACATGATCCTGCAAATATTTTGGCACATGTTTAACAGTAATGTGGCCATTCTGACACAAACTGAAGGGCACTAGCCCAAACGGCCTCCCACAGAGACCGGTAGTCAACGCCTGTGAGAAGAGTTTAAGAACAGGGCAAGTAAAGTGATATTTCTCCTACATAGTCTCTCATCAGCAAGCAGTGTTTTTTAGGGACTTGCTAATTCTCTTGCTGTTTTAAAAGCTAGGTCTCCAATTAAAATTTTGCTGGCAAAGCTATGTTGGTTCAGGGGAATTTTTTCCCAACTGACATAGTCACTCTGGCAGAACTTTTAATGATGTATTATTGCATCAATAGAAAAGTCTCTTCACTTGTATAGTTAACTTTGTTTGAGAAATCATTCTACTACATCAGCAAAGGAACTGCTTTGCTAGGCATGCACATGTTCATTAGAGTAGTTTGTCCAAACTGATGAATCCTTTCAAATGTGGACAAACTTGAAGTCTGGACACACACACAAGAAGTAGGATGTCTCTGCCTTGGATAGACGGAGACAACTTTTACTGAGATTACCACATCAATAAAGCAGACATAAGTTTGAACCAAAGGAATCAATGCAATTTGGACATTGCTGAAGGAAGTAGTAGCCACAGAAGTTGTGTGCAAAACACATGTAGCTTCAAAATTCCTTTCAGTCAAGGTGACCAGAGACACATCTTTAGGAACTTGATTTTCATATTATAGTTTTAATTGGTGCATATGGTAAATACTCCTTGAGATCTTTGAGGTGTGTTACTTTTTACCACCGGCAAAAACAGGCATATAATATCACATCATACCAATGTGAGGACAAACTAAGAACTAAATACCACATATTAGCAAGCTCTGTACATAAAACAGGGTTATAATACTCAAAATAATGATAATATTTTTTCTTTCATACTATTAAGCTATAGAAATATAAGCACATATTAACACATTTTCACAAACACAGACACATATGTGTTATATAATATACAGATGGCAATTCTATATATTATATACACAAGCACTCTCTCTAAAAAGTATGCAAACATACAGGCAGGCACAAACCCCCAGTATTTTTATAGCAAATATAGTTAGTGCATGTCTTATTGCCAAACAATAGACATTACAGCATCTATACATACTTTGAAAGTTCTAAGTCTAGAGCAGCCTTTGTTAATAGGATTTAACTTTAACTTTTGCTTGAGATTTCACAGTTAAAGGGAGATTCCCAAACATAAAACCCTGGTGACATGCATGTCAAATGTATATTAAATAGACTACCAAATGCAGAAACAACATTTAAAGTCATTGTTGTTCTACTTTTGGCTTTATTTTATTTTTTTTGTAGAAAACAAAACTAATTTATTCATAAAATGAAAATTATCTAGCATTCTGAAACATCACGAAAACACTAAAGAGGTCTACATTTTCCCATCTCTTCTAAGTGTTCTAAACATTTCTACTTTATAGGCCAAGTTGCAGGATCAATCGTGTCAGAATATGAAGTTTGCCCACAGAGATGATCACTAAAAGCAATCTGTTAAATTTCAAAACACTAAAAGACAAATAAAAGTCATTAAGAATATAATTAATCATACACATTTTTTCCTGATGTTTTTCAGTGGACAGATTCACTACAGTGCCTTTTTCATTACTTGGGTGTTAAACTGCTGCAAACAATTTCTTGGCAAAGCAACTGGGGCAAATAAAAAAAAGAGGAGGGCAGGGAAATTAAAAACATAAAGGGGGCAAGGGATGGATGAGGACAGAGGCATCATTTCTTGCTTTTAAGCTTTGAAGTCATTAGCATGGAGGATCTGAGCAGTAATTCTCATGGACAAGCGTGCTGGCAGTCCATTCAATAGGAACACGGTTTCAGCTAGTCTCTAAAGAACATACCTGCAGTTCAGATGAGCAATGGGTATGTGATGTTTTAGTTGTGGGAGAGTTGCTGCAGTATTATTGCTTAAAAATGAAAATAAATAAATGCTGACTATGTTAGCTGATGACTGAAAAAATCTAGAAAAAGCATGAGGAACAACTTGCTTCCATGTAGAGGACATTCAGGGTAGGAAAGAGTAAAGCAAAAATATGAGAGAGGCACAGTTTGAAATTTTAAGTACTTATACCAAGTAACTCTGAGAGAGTATCCCTTTTGCTGCACAAGCACTTCACACCTGTGAGCCAGATTGCATGTGCTGAGCTGAATTTATTTCATGCTGATTTAACTCAACACTGGAGGGGCTGAGCTGAGAAACATGAAAGTGGAAACAGTACAAGAAAGTGTACATGTGCAGTCACACCACCTGCAATTTATGGAAGCTGGGAATGAACACTGAGTAATCTGATATGGGAATGGTTACGTTTAACATGTCACAATTTTAGTGACTCTTTGGAGTGTTCACATTACTATGAGTAATAAAGGAAAGCTTACAAACACAAGCAGATGTATCAAAAATGTGAAGGATGTGCATGTTACTATTCAATGGCATTAGTATGAATAATCTCTTCATATGTGGAATATATCCTAGGTCCATGTATATGTAATACACATGTTCATCTGTGAGGAAAAAATACAATTGTATGTGATGTATGCTCCACTGAGGATGCCATTGAAATCTCAGTAAAGCTTGGTCAAAATTTTGGCCAAGCTTTGTTTCAGACACTCCGACATGTCCAAACCTAGAATGGCTCCACTGGAATTGCAATGTGACAGAAGGCAGCAAGAAGTTCCATTAAGTCTTTACCCCATTAAATACTTCTGCTGACAGGGAAGCACACTGTGTGTGGCACTACAATAAAATGCTGCTGCCTAGCTAAATCTGAAGTGGCTAGACTCATGTTAACCATGAAGGCAACAGTGAGCCATCACAGCTCTCTTTCATGTCTTCAGAGAGGAGAGGCTTAGGCTGCCATGCAGATTTTCAGTTAAATTCTGAAGAAATTTCCATTTTAAAGTGGTTCTGTCCCGCTACAGTCTCTGTGTGGCCTAAATCCATATAATGAGTCTGCTGCCAAGTAAAATGTCATGATCCCACAGTTCAAACTGGAGTTACATTGGAATTAGGTCCACTGATCTTCTGGTAAAATGTGGAACTGTGTACTGTGTGTACAGTTATATCTCCTAGGGCAGTTAAATAACAATGTGACTCACAAGGAGAATCAAAGGAGAAGTTGTGCAGGATACCAGTCTAACTATTCTGATATTAATTAAAATGCTACATTTATCTAAATATTAACCCTCTCTGGTTTCTTTTGGTGTCATAAGCACAAAACTGTCTGATGGGCACAAAATCTGTTTCATCTGTGTATTTCAGATGCTTACTGCTATGACAGAAACTCCAGCTGCTGTGCTGTTCGGCTTAGGGCCTGTGTTGAAATGCTTCTTTATCTTCCCAGCTACTGAGAGCTGATGTTCATTCTCTGGAAGGCCATCATCCTGCAGATAAATAAAGCAAAAGAAAACTTCAGAGAGGAAAGACAAAAAAAAAAAGAAGGAACTGTGAGGTGATTCTGATAGGTCCCATCAATACAGAAAAGTTTACAAAATGTTTGTACTAAAATATGGGTCAATCATTGTCTCCAGCAATACATTTAAGGTACTTACAAGATGAACATATTATGGAACCAAGCAGTCTCTCTCTTCTTCTTTATCCAATATTTTCTTCTCAAACTTTAGGTAATGTTCATTAACAATAATTGTTAAACATTTCATTTTTCTTACCATTTCTTACCATTTTCTTTATTAATTACCACTACCCAGTTATTTTTATGCTCATTCATATTTCAAAACCTGAGCATTTCAGATGTGTTTAAGATTCTGTTTACTTATCACATAAATTTAATGATAATGACCTCAAAAGTAAAAAGTATCCAAGATATTACAAAAACAAAAGGCGGGGTTGGGACATTCCTCCTTCCAGCTGAGACTTCCCACTTTGCAAAGAAAACCTGGGTACCTGCACCTAGGGACACTGGCATCCTCATGCTGAGCAGAAACCCTGACAGAAATAATGGAGTTTGTGGTTTTGCACAAGTCTGCAGACTGAATTCAAGCCCAGAAAAGAGAAGGCTTTTTAAGAAGTTATAGAGAAGATCCTTATGCCTGAAAAATGTGCAAAAAGCCACTGCTCAGTGAGACTTCCCCACTAGCAGCACATGCAGGATTTCAGGCAACAAATACACAGAATACGTGGAATAGGAAACAAAATGTAGAATAGGCAAAATATACAGGGCCACATGCCTTAGTCATCCCTAACTGGTGCTGCATGGTGTGTATAGGAATAAACAGCTGAAATAATTCTTAAACTCCACTTTGGCAAAATCCTAACAGAATAAAGGCAAACGAGAAAATATCAGAATAGTGATATAAATAAAGAGACACTTTTCTCTTTTATTTTTCAGTCATTATGAGTGCCCTTAAAGAGTTACAGAGCTGCTGCAGTAAATCATGAGTTCAGTAAGCATATGGGAATTTTAGGGAGGTTGGTAGGGTTTGTTATTTATTTATCTTGGGGAGTTTGTGTTTAGAGATCCCTTACTCACCCCTTAACAAAATGTCTCAGCTGGCAAAATATGGTCAAGTGCACACAGCTGCAAAACACAAAAGAAAACAATACAACCCAGTAGCTGATTATTGTCTATCACTGGGGAGTCCTGGCTCAGTGGTATATGACCCTAAAAATAACCTGGTTCCCATTGACCTTGCCTTTCTCAGAAGAAAGCTAGTCTGTAAAGGAACTCCTCTTCACAAGAGGAGGGAAGAAAAATAAAATCATTCTTATGGCTTTCTTGACATGAAAGTCTGCCAAGAGTTCATGTCATCTTGTCAAAGACTAAATTACAGACAAGACAATAGTTACCAATACTGTGGTCATATTTTATTGGTGAAACACCACACCCACAGTTCTTGTGGCAACACGCCACAGACACGTAATTTGGGTTCCAGCTTTTAGATTAAATACCTTCCAGCCCAATTTAAGATACAGCATAGGGATATATCAGAATTCCTCTATAATTACTAAGTTTTTATTACTACTGCTGGTGTCACCTGATGTTTAGTAGTTCTCTTTTATTCAAACATATTTTGTAAACAAATCAATGTATATTAAACTGGCTCCTAGAATTACTTCAGTCAACAATAAGATAGTTATTGAGGGTGAGAGATGACAGCTGTTTAACTAAATACAAAACAAGTTGCTCTGCAGTTTTAAATGGCAAGAAGTGAAAAATCACCACATCAAATATCAAATTGGTCAGAATCACCAGGTTAAGTTGTAGAATTGGAGAACAGTGTAAACACTGCTGACAAGAATTTCATTGGGTTGCTGAAATGGGAAGGATGTCAAGCCCTGAAGAGGTTAACTGTTCCTTTCCCCTATTCTAAGTCTTTGCTTTTGGCAGTAGGTTAGGATCACAGAATTTCATCTCAGCTTTAGCATTAATCACAAGATTTTTGTTAAGGTGACCAGTGATTTTTGTTGCTCCATCTGGAAACTTTAAAGAGTCATGAGCTTCAGAAGATGTTGACTGCTAATAGTCTGAAAGAAGAGCTCTCCTGTGCATACCTCAGGAGCTGAGCAGTCAAAAGAGTTTGAAAATTCTGGCTCAGCATTTGAGTTTTCACATGAACAATATAAACTGCTTGGAATGTTAACACATTTTTGGTTTTTTGTTTTGGAGTTTTTTGTTTGTTTGTTTGTTTTTGATCAGCCTCTACAAATACCTTTCATGGTCTATTTACAAGAATTCAAAATTAAAAAAAAATAAATAAAAAAGAGGCACAAGGTCTTGGAGAAATTCTAGTAATTGATAAAAACTGGTTTCATATTTGCATTGCTCTCTGTGGCAGGAGACATTGCCACTCAAATGAAGCTCAGGATTCCCAGACTCCTACTGCCCTGGAGCACTTAGATCCATTTCACAAGATGGTCACAAGAGCTTTACTTTTCAGGTCTACAAGCGTCACATGAAGAGATCATTATACAAGTAACAGCAGGAAATTAGAGTAAATAGAAGTGCTGGAAAAGCTTTTGGACACTGCTTCCTTTAAGGATTCCAAGGAAATTTTTTTTGTGTGCACTGTCCTAGGGTGTAACCAAAAGTAGCGCAGCTGCAAAATAAGGAATGCCTTTTAAAATTCATTTTCTTACAAATGTTTACCTTAATGATACTTATCACTTGGTTATTAATTTCTTTTGCACACAATTTTCCAAGGCAGACATATTGAGGGAAAAATATAAAAGCTCCAGGTTCTCTAATTCTTTTTAGGCTGGTGTGTGCCATCTTCCTCTTCCAGCAACAACACAGATTTTATATTGATTATTTTAACAGAGAAGGATTTACAGAATGCAAGCCATCCCTTTCAGCATTCACTGCTCAGTGATGTATTAGGAAACATTTACTACTTATACAAAGAAGAATGAGTTTGTCCTGTAGCTTGTTTCAGGTTATCAATAACATCAAAGTTGAAAATGCCAGACCTCAAGCCTCTTTTATAATTCTTCCTGCCTCTTTTATAATTCTTTAGCTTTGCAAAAAAAATTGAGCAGGTAAAGTAAAGATTTGGGGTCCCTGTAGGGGAAGTATACATTAGTGGATTTGTTTCCAGGTCTAAGTGTACTGCATAGGAGAGATGACTCCAAATAAATGAAATGGAGGGGGCAAAGAACTGCTGCTGAATTTCATTTCGAATTCAAGATCTCCATCTGTGGCAATGGCATGTAGCCAACATCTTTTCAGGTTTTGTTTTTTTTGAATTGAAAACAGCTGGGATATTATTCACATCGAAACTGCTTTACTGGTCTGACTCTGACCATAACAAGCTTTGCAGTTTCCAAGAAGAATGCAGATATTTTTATAGCAAAAACTTAAACTGAAACGAGGGTTTGCTCCTACTGAAACTGTCAAAGCACATTCCAGGAATCTCAGCAATTTACCAAGTAATCACATAATAACCAGCTATAAAGTAGAATGGTTATTTACAATCTACAAAGTGGTTTTATACAGTGTAAGCAGTTACAACACTTCCATCAAAGGTTTGATCAAAGAGAGAAAATGTTTCTTAAAATTGTCAAAGAAAACACATGCCCGCTTTTCAAGCCAGCTGTTCTATCTAGCATTTTATCTGCAGCTTTAACACTCTGAATAGGTTCAAAACTGAAATAAAGGAAGTGTTGTAGTGAGCTCTATCCCAGCTGAAACTAATAGAGAAAGTAAACTCCAGCATTTGACACCACGGAAAAGTATTTAAGCAGGTTACCTGTGAGAATGGAGTGTAGGTGAAAATTCCATGTGCCATTTCTTCTCAGAAAGACAGTTTACATATAATTTCTCAGGTAAGTATAACATAAATATTGCAGAGCCTTTTGTAAACAGGGATGAGTGCATTAATTCTCTGTCCTGAAGCTGGGAAAATGAGGTCCAGGGAGGCTGTGTGACAGACTTGCAGCTGATCCAGCCAGTGATGGCAGAGGCATGTGTAGTTTGATCTGACACTATACATTCTGCCTTTGTGCATCAACAGGCTGCCCCTGCTAGCTTATCTACTGATACTGCCCAGACACACTTCAGGGAAGTGCCCTTTCTCATGGAACCATTTAAGCACCTGTTTCAACTCAGCCATGTTCTTATTTCTTCCGATGTGAGCTAGGATTGTAGTGCCATCTAGTTAATTTGATGCCCAGTCTTAAGTGCTTCCATGTGTGATGCCTTGAAATGGGAGCAATGTTTGGAATGTGTTAAAGCACTTTCCTGAATTGGTCCCAGTGCTAGAATTTTTCCTCCCAGAAAAAATGTATGGAGGACATAAGAAAATTCAAAAGCAGTTTTGATCTGCATTATGAACTATCTCTAGTGTAAGGATGCAGACAAAATACTGATATTTTTTTCAGTTGTTAAAAGCAGCAGAAAAAAGGAATTACAGCATTGTCATGGAATATTTGTTTCACTTACTTATAGACAGAACTGCTAGAGGTTTTGATTGCAGAGAATTATTACCAGCATAAAACTACAAGTGCACCAGAGCTAGACCAAAGATGAATTCATCACCACATGCTGTTTCTAACAGTGCATCACAGCCACTCTCTAAGAAGTAGTATATTTAATAGAAGCAAGTAGATCTTGAACTTTCCCTGGTACATCATCTAGTTCATGCCAGCCAAGTACTTAAGAACTTTGTGAGCCAAGAGCTCTATCCAGACCACTATATTTAATAAGCACCTACGGAACCATCCTCCAAAAATGTATTAAATTCTCTTTTGAGTCCGTTTATACCAGTTTTCTACATCACCTTCTGGCAAAGGTTTCTGCATGTTAACTTATTGCACAGAAATTCAGGAATTTGCCAAGGTGCTTCAGTAATCAGAGCTCAGGTTTTTCTAGCAGAGCTCTGGAGTGCTTAAAGTCTTTAGCCCCTAGCTCCTCTTCCCTGCTATCCTCACCAGCAGGTACTACTGAGGGCAGGGAAGCAGATCCTCATGTCACTTGCACACCACCACTATTGCATTACTGCCAAAGAGCTGCACCTCTTCTTTTTTATACGTCACACTAAAATGGCTTTCTAAAACACATAATGGAGTAACAATTTAAAAAAAAAAAAGTATCTGGGGGTAGTGTTAACATTTCAAATATATTTTTCAGAAAAAATTGAAGAATTAGTGATCAATTCCTTAAGTGGTGTAAGCAAGGGACATTTCAGTAATCTCAGCAGCAGTGTGCAGGCTGACACTGCAGGTGACTTGGCCTCTCTGTGGCTTCTGATCAGTCACTTCCATCCAGAAATCTCCACACGTCCTCCTCCCATGGAGACAGAGAGACCCCTCAATCACCATAAGGCATTTTAAACTGTGACAGAACACTGTGTCCAAGGACGGCCCCTGGCACCAAGGAAAATAAATATTTCAGCTGCATGAATGTCATCTTCAAAATGAAAAGATTTTCATCAGACATTGTCCTGGATCCTTGCACTCTTCATATACCACAGCATTTACAATTTAAAAAGTAGTTTGGGTAATAAGGGAGCCCTCCAAGTTTAAAGCACGTACTTGGAAAATACTTAAGTGATCACTACTACACTATATGGAGGACATTTTCATTGAAAAAATTAATATCTGAGGTGACTGTATATTTGAATTTTTAGAATAGTTTTTTAGTGAGAAAGGGATTTTGGACACAGCAGCTCAGTAACTGAAGAGTATTCCAGGGAGGACTGCACACTCAAACTTGCAACAAACAAAATGAAGCATTATTTCCTCTTCCTGTGGTTTTTTTTCACTGTTCATCCCAATTGTGTTTCATTTCTCAGCTGTCCCTTCTGAATTGGAATATAGATTATCCCAATTTTTTTGTCATCCAAATATTTTGAAACACGTTAAATAGTCTGGAATAATTAACAAATTTTAAATATTGTCAGAAGCTAAATATGACTGTGAATGTTTCCCTGTTCCATTTTAGATCAAGTAGGTTTAACAGTATGGACTATATTTGAATAACTCTTAATCACGACTGTAAGATTTTTGAGTGCACCTCATCTCAGGAGAATAAAATGTGTCACTGAACCTGCAAGCTGAGAGTTAGAGATATACATTTATCAAATAGGATTGAGATTTGTTGAAAGTCCATTTCACAGAAAATGTAGCTGAGCACACACAAAATAGTGACAACTCCAAGGTACACAATACACTAAATGAACCTATAACTCAGCTTATTTCCAGTTAAATCTGTGGCATCTTTAGAATGTGCTGGCTTTCAAAAGGGCATAGCAGGGGCTTGACTGAAAAGAGCTCAAAGGTGCCAAATTGAAAGAAGCATCTGCAAGCCTGAAAATACTTACATTAACCCATGGATGCTCAAGAACTTGCAAGGCTGAGAATCGCAGATCTACATCTACTTGAAGCATCATTGTGATAAGTTCCTGAGAAATTGAATACAGAGTTGAATTTAAAGAATGCTTTCAAAGAACTAATCAATATTCCATACACTTAAGAACTCTTTAACTGATTTTGTAAGAGTTCTCAAGAGGAGAGTGAACTACTGACTGCAGAAATACACTAAGTACACTAAGATTATTCAAAAAATATAAAAACTATGAACTGATGAACTCTCAGCTGAACTTTTAAATCAATATCTGACAGTATCTTGAAAAGCCAGAAGACAGTTCTGAGTTACAGTTCTGAAGCCACTGTTTAAGAGAAAAGCACTTAATACGTAATGTGCAAAACAGATGGGCCCATTAAATTAGGTTAGCTTTCCATTAAGAAAAAGCCAATTCCTCTGAAGGAAAAAAAATGCCAGCAAATATAATTTTACTTTTAACTCTTGCTTAAATAACATATAATTTAAAAAAAAAAAACCCTAACACTTAAAATCATTATTTTTCATCCTCTGATTTTCTCTGCAATTACCTAGATTATTTTGATCACAGAGTGGAGTGCATGAACAGTATGGCAATATGACAGCAAATAAAGGTCCATCACCAAAGACCAAATGTCATTCTTAATTACACAATTGTCATTCTTAATTACACAAATAACTTAAATAGATGGGCTAAGGCTTCAAACCAGAATTTTTAGACAGAAGGAGTTTCACAGGAAAACCCACTGGCAAAGGATTTGCAGGGCTCCCATTAATGATGCTATGAAATAATGCCTGCTACAACACAATGATTTGGTTTAGAGGATTTCTAACTCTATGACTGTATCTCATTCTTTAACCTCATTAGTTAGAAGGCTAAAATGCTAGTCCTCATTATGCTCCACATATCTATAAAAGCAGAATGTAACTCTCCAAAGAATGGAGATTCAGAGCTACTCTCATTACCTGCACCCACCTCCAAATTTAACTTTTTTTTTTCTCGTGATTCATCAAACCCTGTCACACTGAAGGAAACAGGAAGACAGTTTTTCATAGATTGTCTTACAGACCAGAGAAGTAAACTTACTTAAAGTAAGCATTTATCTATCTACAGAATGACCATGTGATTTTTTTTTTTGTTTACATTCACATACGTATTATGTCTCTGTCCACATATATTTATACATATGACTACAGTGCATGCCAGATCCCTAGAAAATTTTTGAGTTAAACTGTTGCTGTAGTGAATTGGTGAGAGTCAAAAAAACCTGATCTGCTCTGCAACTATAATAAACTCTGTCAAGGTCTGTATCTGTAAATAATTATATCTGCCTTAGCACACCAAAGACTGCAGGTCAAGAGCTGTGGCCAGAACAAGTCTGTATTTCATACCACTCTGCAACAATAAGACAATGGGAGGCCTGGTTCTTTGACAGGAAGAAACAACAGACATAACATCTAATGGGGTCAATAAGGGAAATCAGCCTCTCCATAATATTATTAGATAATGTTCAAAGGTTCCAGATTGGCCCCTTAGAAGTACATACAAAGCACAGTCCAAGGGAACTTTCGAGCTAGGAAGTGAATTACTTTAATTTTTTCTTAATCAATAAGGGCTGCTGGTGTCTCTGTTGTGTGAGAAATCATATAGAGATATGATGTTCATTTCAGAATGGGGTCCATTTCAAAACCATGTGGAGTCTAAGAGACAGTAACCAAGTGAAACACAGATGGTGACCCAGATGAATTTATAGGGGTAGCAGAAGATGTATGAGACATGTCAAATGCAACACTGTGAAAGGACAACATGCATTATGCACTCCCACTGGAAATAATACTGTAGAAGAAAACAGCATCAACTATAAAACTCACCTTTGCAGAGTCAGAAACATTGTCCCAATATGGAGATGGAAAATCCATCTGTCCCATCAAAATCTGATCAAAAAGCACTTCTTGGTCATCTCCACTTCTGTGAAGTAAAACCAAACAAAACCAACAACAAAACCCAAAGAGAAATTATTTTCAGATGTGTTTTCAATAAACTTCTTAATATTGTTTTTAATTGCTCACGCCTTAGTATGCTTTTGCAAGATATTGATTGTCCCAAACATGCAGCCATGAGTGTTAATGGTGAGATCATAAAACACAGTGCATTTGGTATGCTCTTTCTGCTTGTCTTTTGTCCACAACTTTGTAGTTGCTTTGAGGGGATAAAATATCTGACATCTTTATTAACTAGCTTATGTTTTAATTACCTTTTACCAACCACAAAATATGTTGTATTTTGTCCATGAAAGAAGATGGTTATTTCACAGTGTATTATTCAGGCAAAGCCATGCAGAACCTGTAATGAAGCCTCTTGTTTTGCAATGCAATGAAGTTTAAACTACAATAAACAAACATGAGACAGAGATATTTTACCATAAAATCACAGACATTTATGGGGCTTGTGCAGAACACTATGCAGAAGGCAGAATAAAAACATCAAACCCTATGAGCAGAGAACTTCTACCAGAGGGAATCTCTGTGCTTAATGTGAAAGGAGCACAGGGACCAATTCACATAACAAGGATGGTTGAATAGGTCAGTCCATACCCACGGAATGGAGGAAAACCACAGAGCAGGATGTAAGTAATCACACCCGCTGCCCAGATGTCCACCTTCAAGCCATATCTAGAAGTGTGAGAGACATGGTTAGAGACATCAGATTCTTACATATTACAATGCAAGAACAGAGGAAATATGTTCATAATCATTAATAATTTCTTATAAATTCTCATCTGAACTTTGTCTACCTACCAATCTTCATTCTGCTAACAAAATTTTTTACATTTACATATTAAAATTAAAATTACATTAGATCAGAATGTGTGAGTGCACAGATATATTCTTCAGTTAGTTAACTAAGTCAAGTCGAGTTTACATGAGTTAGTGATGCCTGTGAACATGAAGTCTGCAAAGGTGACACAGGCTGTTCAAGCCAGCAGGAATTTACTCTGTGGAACAAATCAGAAGAGGACAGTGTGTAATAATGAAATACAATTAAGTAAATGGTAGTTAAGATTCTCTAGAGAATAGAATTACTTCCATTGTATCAGCAAATGGCTAGTTAGTAAGTCAGTGTTAAGCTTAGTTTGACAGTGTTAGGTGTCAAACTGTTGTTTTGAGGATAACAACTGGCAGAGATTGATCAATATAACTCCAAAGCCAGCCTACTCTGAACTAATTTGGGTAAGATAGCCTCCAGAGGTCCCTTCCAAGTGAATTGTTCTATGAGTCATGATTCTGCATGATAGCCAACCAAAGGCAGTATAAAAATCTTAATTGCAAGAACTCCAGTCTGGCATAATGGCAAGAATGTGCTCCGCTGAGTACACATCAGTGGATCACCACTACAAGTGATTTACCCAGTTTCAGCGATGATTTCTGGAGCTACATATGTTGGGGTCCCACAGACAGTATATAGAGGTCCATCCACAATTGTTGCTAGGCCAAAGTCTCCCAGCTTCAGGGACTTGCTTCCATCTTGGTGTTCATAAACCTAAATCAGGAGGAAAATGGAAAGTTTTACCACAAAACCATCAATGCAACTACTATAATCACTTCCTAACTGCCTGAAATGTTCCTTCTTATTTACAGGTTTTTTTCTCCTCCTTACCTTTAACATATTTCTCTGCATGTTTTGAAAATTCACAATTTGGACAACTTCCCTTGAATACAGTCAGGATGTTCGGGAAAGACTTGTCTCGCTGCCCAACAAAAGCCGTACATTTGCTAGGTGCTAAAGCCCACAAGCAAATGTGTGACCTTCCAGCAGTGGCTTTTCTGTGTCAGCTCCCTACTGAATTCACAGTGTAGGCAGGTTGAGTTTATTCATTTTACTTGCAGAGAGCTTAAAGGTTTGCACAGGAACTTCAGCTACTTAGATAATAGAAAAATGACTGTACTGATAGCAGTTCCAGGCTCTTCTCTGTGTGTTGAAGGCACAAGACACAAATCTGGCTGGAGTATTTCACCTAGAAGTACTCTCCTCTCCTTGAATGACTCTTACACATCAATGAGTTTCTTACTGGCATGGTAACATCAGGATCAACGGGACATAAGTAGTTAGGGCTGCTAATGGGGATATGTGAAAATTCTATCTTAAAACCTGGTCTTCACAGCAGCAGCATGATCTTTTGCAGGGTTTTATGGATGCAAAGGGAGATTAAGATATAGTCACATGAAAAAAAAAAAAAAAGCTAGAAACATCAGTAAAAAACCCATAATTTTAAAGGCTGGCTCAGAGCAAAAGGGCCCCCCACGGAAAACTAATGTCCTAGGGTGACTTTATGATTTATTTTAAATCATGCTCTATTGTATCCCCCACCAGCTGCTTATGCCAGATAATAAGTTCTGTGCCTTTAAGATTAGATCCAATAAAAATGTTTAAAAAAAAATACAAAAATGTATCTAAATTAAACACTAGACTGTAAGTCTATCTTTAATCAACGTGCTGGTTTGAGTCCTTGCTTGCCATTTTG
The DNA here is from genome assembly GCF_036417665.1 of Passer domesticus. Classification (NCBI taxonomy): domain Eukaryota; kingdom Metazoa; phylum Chordata; class Aves; order Passeriformes; family Passeridae; genus Passer; species Passer domesticus. The sequence continues at coordinate 67,374,985 of NC_087475.1, read as the reverse complement.
GAATGTTTTCTATGATAGCACCTCAAAAAATGGAAACAGTCTACAGGAGACCTTCTTAATAATATCATCACTTTGTTATTTTGCAAGCCAAACCAAAGCTCTATGCAGTCAGGATCACCACTAGTGATATTGTATAAACAATTTGCACCAAAACTGTGCAAAAATAGTAGGTGTCATGCTTCCTAATCAAAATCAAAATAATCCTTTATATATATGTCTTGACCAGCTACTCCTATATCCAAAATCACATTTATCTACAACCGTTTTAAGAAGAAAATCCTAACTTTTTTTCTTATAAAAATACAATAAATTCTACATGGGACCCTTGAATAGCTGGAGCAAAAGTAAATTCTTGAAGTCTCTCACCAGTTTCCTACAGATCTGTTATAGCTCATACTAATTAGTAATATTATACAGCCCCCATCCCCCAGTTTCTTATTTGTTAATGTTAGTCATGCCTAGAGAGAAAACCCCTCTCTGTCCTGAATTCCTGCTTACCAGGTGATACAGCCACAAGCAGACATTCAGAATACACAAAATTCTTCTCCTCTCCTAATGTTATTTTTAAGAATTCAACTGGATCTTTAAGAGGACCAGCAATTTATAATGGATTCACATTTATCTTCTACGAAGCCAGAAAAAGTTATGTTTATAGAAAAGCACTGGGAAAAAAAAAGCAATTATGGTTTTATTCAAAACACAGTTTGTTAAATACATCTGGTTCCTGAAACTAAAGAAAGTGCACTCTGAAATGGCAGTAATAAATCTAATTTCAACAACCGTTTTAATTAAAGTCTAGAGACTAGGGCTTTAAATATTCACTTGCTGAAATATGTAGTGTGCACTTAGACATCAAGAGCTGAATCTGGCCTAATTAGTATTTCATATTCTGTTTCATGCAGTTATCTTTCTACACAGCACTCTCTGAGCTGTGCTAACCTAGCAAACATTTGTAAATTCCTTCCTTCAGTAGACCACACCTTGTGGGACTCATCCATACTAGAAATTAATTACAGAAAAGGGTTTTTTGGCAATATTTACCAATGCAGACGGTTTGGTACAATGTATTTTCTAGTATTCTGCTTCATCTGTTTTGAGGAATTACTTTTCTTGGAAAACTACTTCAGTTGACTTGTAAAAATGAAGAAAGTAACTTTTCCTCACCCTGTTATGATTTCAAATAAAAAGAGCCCAGTGTGAAGCTGTGGTATGTTACTTGCCAGGCAAGGAATGGGAAAGAAAATTTAACGCTCATGTTATTCAAAATAAATGCTATATATGTTCCTGCATTTAAATACTGAAGGGCAATTAAAGAAATGGGGATTAGTGCAAATTGCCCACTACGTAGTGCTTTCACTGTTTCAACTAAGCTATAAAACTGTGTAATTGTACTACACTAATTGAATGCAGCCACACATAATTGTATGCCACCATATGTATCCTATTAGTATAAAGACTGTCAGTATTTTCTAAGCTGCTCTTGTGATCAGTGCAGATGGCAACAGTCAGAGAAGTTGTTCTCTAGGGTTTATTATATGGCTATAAAGACATCCCATGACTTGACAAAATAAACGTTCTAAATAGCAACAATTATGAAAAATGTTCCAATTAAAACATGGAAGACTCCCTAGAGAATAAAGAAACAAACAAAAATGCTAAAACATCACAGGTATTCAGCACACCCTAAACTCTTGCACAGTTGACCATTAGATGGACTTTACATGCCTTGAGGATAATATGGAATATTTAAGCAGTTAAAAAATAATGGGTGCTGCACACAGGACAGGTTCACACACACAAAGATTTATTAGCAGGACCTAGATCTGGTCTCACACATTAGCTCTAAGACTGAAAGTTTCTTTTGGGAAGAAGGAAAAATTAAAAGAGACAAAGGAGGTAAAAGGAAAGGCTCTACTAGGGACCGGGAAGAGATGAAATAATACAGCTCCAGGTGAATAGCCTCTTATCTCCTTCTCCAGAGCAGCATGATCCCCTTCACTCCTCATGTTCTTCTCCAGCAATTCTACAGCCTTGCTCATCCTCTCTATTGTCTTTTTCCTGCTCATGAGGTTGTTTACCTCAGGACATGCTTCTGTATACCAAAAGTTACAATCCATGAGTAGGAAAAGGTTGGGTGAGAAAGGGCTGATTCTCTCAACCTAGTGGCCAGGAGAACCAGCTATAACACAACCAGGGTTTGCATATGCAGCACTGTGACTGGAGCAGAGGGAAAGCCACAGCAAAGAAAAGGGAAAAATTCCTCCATGACCACCCTAGGTGAAGGGTTAAAGAGCTGCAAGGAAAAGGGCAGGCCACAAAAGGCAAGTAGAAGGTATTTAGCAAAATAAATGCTAAGACCCGTGTGGCATTTTTCAAGTATTTTGCAAATGCCATGAAAATAATGCTAGCTGCAATTCTGTGACATAAGGAACCACACATCCCATTTGACAGCAAAGATAAAAGCAGAAACACACTGAGGCCACAGGCAGCCAATGTCAGAGCCAGGGTCAGAGCTCAGGTAAGGCTGGTTCCAAAGCACTCTTTTAAAGCAGCACTTATTTCTTTCAAGCACCTGATAAACCTTAGAGAATCAATGAAATTTATGAATCAAATGGTGTCTTTTGAGAATTAGGATGCTACAAGAGGTTAAATGCTGCATCCTTGCAGCTCAATCTCAAAATCAATACACAGTTCTGGAAAAGCCACTCAGAAATAACTCAGCTACAATGTGATCATGAATGGGTAATTACCAGAAAAGCTGAGCAGGTAAATCTAATACCTGCCCTGCTGCCTGGACCTCCTACCCATACCTCCTGACCATCTCTTTTCCGCAAGAATTTTAACTCTGACAAAAATAGAGTTTAGGCATTTACAGACAAGTCAAGACAGCAGCACAGCAAGGCTTGTCCCAGACCAAGAGACCCTCCTGCACACTCTGTGAACAGCATTAATGAATCATTAATGAAGAGTGGGATTGCTACACCATCTGCATGCAGCCACCTATCAACACCAGCACCAGAAATTAAAATGGAGCAAAAGGGCCAAGAAAGGTGTATCAGTCAGCAGTGTCTAGTGAAACTTCCACCCAGTGTGTTTTCAGCAGTTTCTGGAAAATGAGGGCAGGTCACTTCCTCACCCAAAACCTGCCACTAGAGGAACTTCAGCTGTAAAAATCCCACTGCCTGGAACTTTAGTAATATCTGCTGGAGTCAGCTTTCCCATAAAACCTCTTCATTGTCAAGCAGGACTAAATGCATTAAGTCATGGCTGAGAGCACAGAGCTGAGAGAACTGATACTCTATATTCTACGAACATTGTTTTACGGTTGCAGAATATATGGAGAATTGTGACATCCTGAGGAACATGTCAGCAAATTTCTGAAAACTCAGAACAGTGAAATAATTAGGAGAAGCTAATTTCTCAGGAGAAATAAAACTCTGTAGAGGATGTAACTGCTGCATTCAAGTGTGCAAAAATTCTGAGAAGACTAATTGCCAGGGTATGTTTTTCACTGTCTTCAGTGGATAAGGCTCATATAGATTTAGTCAAAAAAACAAATATTTAGATTGTCCGTTTGTGAAAGTGGCTTAATAAAAAGTGCTATAGGATTATTTGGGAGATGCAGTAGGGGAAGGACAATGAAGTTTCTTCCTTGCTCTGCTCTGATGTATGACATGATCAGGACACAACATTGACATGCACCATACTTGTAAAACTAAAGGGTTGCTAATTATTTAGGCAGTGACGGAAGTACAGAATAGTCTGCTGAGGACAGAACACTTATATTTATGAGAAGGTTGAAGTTATCCTGCAGTTTACTACAGGTTTACTTCTAGTGATCCTAGGAATAATTCAGCTGTTGTGTCCCATGGAACAGTCTAGATATACCACCTTATGTTACTGCAATTCCTGGGACAGCTGTTATTCTTAGGAGATCTTTACAATGCAAAGGTTAAAATTAAAAGATCAGTGACTTAAAAGACTGAAATAAACTTGGCAGGCATGTGGAAGGAGGAAGTACAGACCTTTTCTCACACACTCTGAAGTTATCAGCAATACTGAAAAATGAATCTTCACTTACCAGTAGATTCTCCGGCTTGATATCCCTGTGGACAATGTTCAGGCTGTGAAGATATTTGATGGCACTGGCCAGATTGTAAAGCATCCCACTGGCATCCCGCTCTGTGTATTTGTTGGTGGAAGTAATAGCATCAAAAAGATCTCCTCCCTGGAGCAAAGTTACCATGGGATATGAGAAACATTGCTTGTGAAATGACTGAAAAATTTAGGGAAGATCAAGGAACACTTTTAGAGAAGGAGGAGGAGGAGGGGAAGGGAGCAGCACAGTTTCCTTGCCGCTATAAACTATGGGTACTGTGATGACATCTCCCATAATGGCAGTTAAACATACCAATAACTCAAAACCATTGGTCATGACTGAGTTGGTCAGCCAAGGGGCTGGAGTTTCTACTGCAAACCATTCCCACCTGCTGTTGCTTTTGTAACATGTCCAGCACTTGCCAACCTGCATGTTCAGAGCCTGCTACAAATGTCTGGCAAGAGTACATACTTGCCTATCATGATGCCATTTACCAACCCTGGGCACTCTTTATAATAATCACAGATTGACATCAAACTTTTGCCCAATGACTAAGTGAACCCAAGAAAGATGAAGGAACTCTGAGTAAAAACTCAGAACTCAAAGTTACTTATTTTCACTGCTATCATATTTTAAAAGTCTGTTTCCATCTCACAAAGCTTTGCAAACATTTTCTCTACACAAGATGTGAATTTTTTGGTAGTGTGATGCCTCTTGCAGTAAATACTGAATAACTTTACAGCGTGTATGTAAGGCAATCATACTAGGAGACACAGGTGGCTGCTTGTGCCATTCTCAGCATGCTAATTCAGCTAAAAACTGCTGTCAGTGAAAGAAAAGCAATAAAACAAGAGAGAACGAAGGAAAGCAGAAAATAAGGAAAAACTAAATGGAAGTCCTCAAAGTTGAAATGATCTTCACCAGGGTCTGAGGTAGCCATGACTGTATTTCCTGAGATGAGCTGGCAAGTAGGGAGAGGAAACATGGAAGAGCTTGGACAAAGATGGAAGAGTAATTTTAAGGATGAGATTAAGAAGGGAGCTTGACAGATTGGAGTCAAGAACAGTGATCTTTTGGGAGATTCTACTCAGAGGTATTGAGCCTTTAGCCAAAATCCAAGCAGCATCACAAAGAAAATGCAATCCAACAAGAACAACAAAAAAAAAAAAGGCAAAGGATAGTTCTGCAAAAGCAATGCAAAATTTCCCTGCTGCAGTGAAAACATCAAGAAAAAAAATCACAGAGGACTGTATTTAAAAGAAAAAGCATGTATTTTCTGAAGGCAACAGAGGAGTCCCAGCTTTGCCAGCTCTCATAGTTTTATCAACAGCTTCAAGATATTTTCTGGGTTTTTTTAAGGCTCAACACCAGAGTAAAGACTTTTTTCCACTTTCCAGAGGAAGGAGGGGGGGTGGGGGTGGTGGGGAAGGAAAAAAAAAGAATTTTTTCCGGGAATCATGGCTACAGAGAAAATGGTAGGAAAAGAGATCCATCAAAGACTCAAACCTGGTAAAACAGGCTTTACTTGTTATAAAAAAAACCAAACAAATTATTAAGATTTTTGCATTGTTGAGGTGCAGCAGAAGTATGCCAGGGCAGGTTTATTCCCATTGTAGATACAAAATCCCAGGTCTTTAGAAATTGCTTACAGCCAAAAATTGTCAAATCTGAACCACATTGAACCTCTTGCCCTGGCTGGTGACTGTTCAAGACACATCAAGATACATAGTGTCAAGGAAAAGGAAGAACAAAAGGCCAACCTAAACCAGATAGAGGATTAGAGAAAAAAAGACCAAATATTTGGCAGAAGTACAATACCATGTACTTCATGGCATTATCTGATCCCTAAGTATTAGGTATCAGCATGTGGCAAAGTATGTGAGATAAATAATCTATCTTCCCTAAGCTCCTTCCTGTGAAACCCCTGTACCAGCTGCTTTTTAACATGAGGCAGTGGATTAGACAGATCTTTGGTCTTATCTAATATGTTCCAGATGCTCAGAAGAAGTGTCAATAACATTGGCAAAGCATCTGCCTCCAAAAAAAGAAAATAGTCTGAGCTATGAGGAGCAAGAATGAAAGAAGATGAGCCTTAAAAACAGAAGGAAAAATTTTGGCTTGAAGTCAGAAGAAAAGGAACAAATGTTCATGCACAGGAGAAACTTAAATTCAGAAAAAGATAGAGGCTGTAGAGCAATTTAACAGTCAAGCCAATCTGAAGCAAAATAATTTTCTCCATTTAAGCATCTACTGTAGTCGGTAAAGTTTCTTACCAGGTATCCTGCTAAGAAAAGAGAGTATATATTTATTCTGTGGGATTCTCTGCAGTTAAAGGAGAGGTGATATCCTGGAAAGAGTTAACAGACCTGACAGCTATATCAGGCAGAATTGCTTTCAGACTTTCCTCTCCCCAAAGAGCACTTTAACCTGCAAGGTTCTGCTAAGCCGATTCACACAGCAGGTCACTATCATTTATTCAGGCACCAGGGGTGAGTTCAGGATGACATTTCAGTCTTAAATCCCCTGTTCTGGAGTGAAACAGGACCAGCAACATCTGAATGCAGTTTTTATCATCTGTGCACATGAGGAAGTGTACTTGGAACTACAGTAACCAATTATTTATTTATTACCTTGTTATGTAAATTATATGATCTCTCTTTTTCTTCTGCAAAAGTGAAATCATATCCTGGAGCAGTAAAGGAAACTCAGCAATAAATCTTGCTTCTTAAATTGGCCAAACCCCTGTTAGGTTTGAATAACAATTTTGTTTCGCTGTGTAAAAAGGCAATGTGCCAGAAACCAGGTCTTTGCTTCCTTTTACAAGCACCACTTGCAATGTGTTTATATTTGTATTTATGAAGTGCTTTTTCTTACACTTTACAAAGCAATGAATGGCCTATCTGCCATGAGGTGAGGGCGGGATTTGCAGCAGTCACTTATGTCAAACATGTTACTGCCAATTAATGCAGGGTGGTATTAACTGAAACCGGGCTCTGCACTATCAAGCTTTTCCTCCTTGCCTCTCTTTCTTGTCTGTGAGTCTGATTTAAAGCCAGGTCTTCAAAAGTCAGTCAATAACAGATGGTTAATCAATTCTAACAGTGCACACTATGAAATGGTAACAGTCAGCAATTGGTGAATTAACAATTAATGTCCTTCCAGAAATGCCTTCCCTAGTACCCAGAGAGTGCAACAAGGCTTTTCTTCCAACTGTATATTAGGGAATAGATGTTTGTATCAGAGAAACAAAGCTGGGTTCGCCGAATAAGGTTATTTCTTCTACATTTCTCATATTATTTCTCATTCCTCTCATATTCTCATTTCTCATTTCTCTCATATTATTCTACATAAAAGTAAAAACTATTAGAACAGTGATCTCTAGGATACGAGAAGTACAAATTCCTATAGAGCCCTTCCATTATACAGCTAAAAGAATATGTGCAGCAGTCTTTAAGAGTAAAGAAGAAAGAGCACAAAAAACCAGACTTCTCCAGAAAGTTAATACAATGTATGTTTTTTTTTAATATACATCTTTAAGGGTTATTTTCTAAATTATTTTCTAAGAGTTTTCAGTCCCCTCCTCTCTCATTTAGCTGAGTAGGACTTCAATTAAAAATCCATTGGACACTACAGTTTACACATTTTTCAGTCATGAATAGCACAGCAGGTTTCACCCATAAAACCAGCTCTGTGCTTACATCTTGGCAGGTTAGACAAGGCACAGCTTTTAGTTCTTAGCACACCTCATGGGGCCAAGATGAAGGATTTGTCAATGCAGGCTAAAAGCTGTGGCTACATGTGATCACGGTGCTGTGCAAGGGGATTGAGGTACCTTTGAACAAGCTCTCACAGACACTGAGGAAAACCGACAGTAGCATGGATTTCATGGTGAGCTCACTTAGAATAGAATAAAGCAGTAATTGTGATTAAAATAGTGCTAGATGGCTAATGGTATCTGATCTCAAGCTGTGCTATTTCACATTGCATGCCTAAGAGTGAGAGAGGGCATGAGAGAGATTGTCAAGGGAGTGGGGAAATTATTCTGGGACTGCTTACACAAAGGGATTCATGGCATGAAAGAGTACCAGTATTTTTCTTTTGTCTTAGGATTTAACTCTTTCATCAGAGAAAATATGTCAGCTCCTTAGTACCAGCACTTCCTAGTGTGCTTCCTCAGAGCTTGGAGGTGGTGGACAGTGGGGACAGGGGGACCATAATCTCCGCAGCACTACTCAAGCCAAATAGGGCATCTGTCAGGTGCAGACCTACAAGGACAATGTTGCCATCTCCTAAGATGTGGGGCACGGACTGAACTTCTCATGGATGACAAGATTTTCTTTCCCAAATTGCCACAAGGACAAGGGAAAATCTGTGGGCATCCGCCCATGAGGCACACAGCTTTCGACTGGGAACATGGCTGGTGTCACTGCTGCTGCCACAGAGCATGGGGGATAATGGAACAAACCAAAAAACCTTCTCATTCTACTTGCTCTTGTATCACAGACCAGAGACTGAAAGGGTATTTAAGAAACAGCTGGACCTGGGATTGCCCTATTTAATATCTCAATGAGGCACCTACACCTTCTAACCTCCACTTACAACCAGATCAAAACAGATCAACAATCCTGTTTGCCAAAAAGCACTTTCTCTAAGTCACTGTGAAGAAATAGGGTCCAAAATATAAATTACTGCATTTGCAAATTTACTTTTTAGAATAGAACCACACTTTAAACAGAAGGCTTTTCTTTTTCATGTTCCCCTTCCTTCAGCTTAAATTTAGATTGCTATCGAGGAGGCAAGTCTGACACTGTGTTAATACAAATCAATAGAGAAAAAACACATTTAATATTGTTTAGATTTAATGTTTTTGTATACCTTTTTGTATTTTGAAGGCTGGTATTTATGGCTATTTGGACTGGGTATATTTTCAATTTACCTCAAGGCAGATTAAAAATTTTTAACTAGTTTTCTTTTGAGGAAGCAAACCAAACTGGTGGTATACAAAGTACTGTCAACAGAACACTTCCAAGTTTGGCTTACAGGTAGTCAGAAAAATATTTGAAATATTTGAAAGCTAATAAAAAAAATCTGACAGTATATTACATATCTTTCAGTAGGATGCTAGACCACTTTCAGAGATCTCTTCCACTCTACATTATTCTGTGATCCCATGTTTTTAGTAAGCCTAAGTAGGAATGGAATTTTTCAATATGGTTGATACAATAAGCAGCTTGACTCCAAAACACTTACCTTTACAAGTTCCATGACAAGGTACAACTCAGTTGGCATGTCCACCTCCTCAATCAGAAGTACAATATTGGGATGCTTGACTCGTCTTAAAATAGATACTTCATTCTGGATCATGTGCTCCTGACACACAAAAAAATCTTCAATGAATGTGGGTTAGTGGGAAAAAAAATTCACAGCAGAAAAAGCAGAGAGAATTGGGAGCTGCACGGATTCTCTGGGGTTTTTGAAAAAACTAACAGATGTTGCCTCCAGCAACAGAGAAGGAACATGTTTAGAAACATCAATGTGGTAACTGAAAGAAGAGAGAGTGGAACACAGAAAAAGAAACGGAAGAAAAGATGTGTTTCTGGTGCAGAGAAAAATGAAAGCTTTTAAAATTTTCTCTGATGCAGAATCTTGAGATTTAACAACATGATAGCATCTTCTCACAGAATTTTGTTACTGATTTTAAAAGCTAACAATCACTTGGTGACTTGGCAAAATTGACATTAATTTAATTAACCTATGCCTTACACACAGTGACCAGTGTTGTTATAATTATTTGTATTATTTTCTTCTTTCTATAACACCTGGAATTATGAAAATTAGAGGACATAATTACATGGATAAAGAGAAAGGAGTCAGGCACAACCAACCAACTGGAGAATCATCACACAGGTCTAGAATAGCACATGACTGCCTTTACTGCTGAAACTCCAAGAGTCTCCTGAGGGCAGGCAAAGACTTCAACCAAAGAGATTCTAACACTTGTCAGGATGGACACAAAATACCAACAGCTTCTCCAAATGATCTCTCACAAAAAATATTCCAAGAAAAAAAAATCTTTTGGTCTCATATTTTTTCTACTTACTTTTCCTCTACATTTACTTTTCTTGATTATTTTCAGAGCATATTCTCTACCAGTTGATCTGATAAAAGAGAAAAAAACCCATGTTTAATGACATTGAATATTTTTCTCAGTTGAGTTTATATTTGTTATATGAGTATGATAAGTGTAGTGGAAAGTTCTAGTAAAATATTCTTTTTTCTTTTTTAAGAAACAAAGCTTAGATTTGACTAATGTGAAATTGAGCCAGAGTTATTAAATATGCATGCCTGAGAAAAAGACATGATTTTTTGTTTTAAAATGAAAGCATTTCAGTGTTTTTAAAATATAAAAAACTGCTTGACTTTTTCTTCCATTTTGTAATGAAAATTGTTATTACTTTGTCATTTTTATTTAAAAATGCCATGCAGTGTTCACAGGTTCAAATATTTTCAAAACAAAGTTTTCTATCCACAAAAAATACAGCCCATGGAATATACTTACTTTTTACTTAAAATGAAAAGTCATTTGTTTGCATATCTGCAGTCACAACTGCTATGATAAAAAGGTCAGTCCTTGGAAAATTTTTTTATGTATTCAGTAATTATAGGATATTTAGCAGAGTTAAATATGTTGGCTTTTAGGCAGAATGTGGAAGGTTATGGAGACTGAAAGAAATTAGTTCAGGATGAGAACACATCTCCTTTTAACTACTGTGTTGTTTTGAATCCTTATAGTATTTATCACTACTACATGTACATAGTCATCTATTATCTAGAACACTAACATAGACAAATTAGCTTGTAGACAAGTTAACAGTATCAACTTCCATTTCTTAATTTAGTTGCAAAACCAAAAGATGGCTGTAAGAATGAAAACAATAAGCTCTGATTACAAGCCCCAGTTTCACTATAACTTTAAATGGAAAAATGATAATTTAAGAAAAAGATCTTACTGAAATATTTTCATTTGGTAATACGAACCTAAACAGGTTACAAATGTCTATTTCATTGCCTTTAGGCATGTTTGGTTAAAATTAAGAAAAAAATAACCTTTCAAAAATACAGGGTCATTTTTTCATTTTTCATTTCACAAGAGACAGTAGTTAAACTCATACAGAGCATGTTCAACAGAGATGAACATGCTCTAAATATTCATGCTTTAATGTGTCTAAAACTGTGCTCACTCTGTCAAACAGGACATGCAAAGTGAGTAATACACTGAAAGCACTGTATCTGGAAAACAACTGGGCATTTTAATTTCCATATTAAAAATTGAGGAATTTCTCTGGCAATGATGTACCACCAATTTCTAATTTAAGGAAAAATGGGTAATTCAGTAAAAAACAAAAATACCACCAAAATATTCATTCTGGCAAAGAGCTAAAACTGCCTCTATTAGGACATCAATTAAAAGAAATCACAGAAGATAAGAACGTTTATGAATTGGGGGGAAAATTACAGCATACCTGTTCAAGATTTACACAAATAAAAATTAAAAACTTCTCCTATCTGTACTCCCCCCACACAGGGGTTTGATGCTACAGCCCCCCAAAATGGGCTGCACTCCATGTGGGGTGCCCCCTTCCCATGCTGCTCTTCAGTGGCTATAGTCCAAGCTCAGTGAGGGGACAAGAAGAGATTTGGACACTATTTTTGGGACTCAAAGGAGGAGGTTGAACAAGAAATATTAGAAATTAAGATATCTGGGGTTCAAACTCAGACCAAATATAGCCTCTTTCAATAGCAGTCTCTTTCAAGCTGCTTGGTTGCCCTAGGAATGCTTCCTTTCTGTCATGAGAAAGGAAATTGATGGTTTTTGTTGGCCATGGGAGACTCCATGTACTCCAAGACACTGGGAAATCTGAGCTAGTGAGGAAATGTCAGCATTTGAAAGAATCTGAAAGTTAAAAATGAACACATATAAAAACACCGCAGGACAAATTGTGCATACGATGGAGCAGATATGTAACAAGCAGATGACAACTCTGACTGTTCTTTGTTTTGGTAAAAAGAAAATTAAAGCTAAGATAATGTAAATCCTTTCCCCTGAAAAGCTGCAGAACCGCGGCCTGTCAGCAGCGCTGCAACTTACACACCACCAAAAAATATGCATAGCCATGTCAGAAATTCACCATGAAACAGGCATCTCACCTCTCACCTAAAAAACTATAAAAAGGGACCACAAAAAGAAGGCAACATGCTGTGGCTGGACAGGAGTCTGGACCCACTGCATTACCACAGAGTTAGACCTCTAGCTCATAACAGGGCTTGGTGCCATGTTCCCTGGCTCTTTAAACTTTTGCAGAGATTCAGACTGCATGGGAGACAAAAATCTATCTTTGTTGTATTTTTGCATACATTAAATGTATTTAAGAGTGTCTGCCTGTGCATTCACAGATGCTCAAAACAGGATTTAGAAGTCCACATGTGAAAATTTTGGAGATGGTTTTCGGTTTCTATTTGGACTGTTCATTGTCAGAGGAAAACTCCTGTTAATGTATTGAAGTGCTCAAAGACCTCTAATAACCAGCGCTCACAGTCTGATCTCACAGCTATGGAGCAAGACTATTCATGAGACCAGTGAATTTGTGTAGCAAGACCCATTCCTACTTGTTTAACACCTTATGGTGCTATTCCTTTGAAGTCCAATGCACATAGGAATTGTACTCCACAAGGAAATGGAAAATTCTCTATCCCAAGTATCACCCCATTAATTCTGGCTCTGCAAATGATGGACATATCAGACTTTGAAGTGAGGTGGTTAAAGAGGTTTAAAAAAAGACTGAAAAGAATATTTTTGAAGGAGTTTCACAGGTACTGGTATAATTTACCCTCTGAGTCTTTAATTTCTCCTTCCTATACTGCTTTAGAAGTATAAACTAACAGAAGCAATTCCATTCAACAATTCCATTTCAATTTTCAAGATCTCCCAAAGCAGTAGCTCTCAGATAGAAATGGGATCTATAGAATGGTATAGCTCAGAGACCACAAGACTATATATCTGGAAATACCTGGGTAAAAGTGCTATTTGAGTACATTAGACACACCACATTACTGGATACTTCTGGGACCAGTGGGATAGACAAGAGGACAGGAAATAGTTTTCATTCAACGTCTCTAGAATATTGTAATCAGCATTATTTTTAGGTGTGATGGGACCTACATTTAATTTTGTTAATGTATTTTCTCTTCATTTGGGAAATAATTGTGACATGAACACTAGCACATTTGTACTGTCTCAGCACAAATTGCATTTTCAGCTGAATGAGTTTATTAAAACCACAACTTCTCTTTATTTTAGCGTCTAATCTTCTTTTCTTAGTCACGATTCACTCTACCTTGAGCTGCCTTTTTATCTTTTCTTAGAAAGAGAGTTTGGGTGAAAATGGGTGTTTTCACCCATTTCTTTCATTAGTCATGTCCCTCCATAGGGTTTTAGAGTGCTTCCTTTCTTTTATACTGTTTTGCTTTGCTTCCTTTAGGTTTCCATACAGTTCAGTGCTCAGACCCTGAAGTTTGATCTGAACAGCTACTGTCCTCTGGATGACCAGCTCCACCAAAAACTGGCTCTGGCAGAACACTTGAGGCCTCACCAGAACTTTGGCCAAGTCCCACAAGCAGACTGTCAGCTGATATGAAATCCACTCTCACCCTTTTCCCCAACAGCTGTCTTCATGATCTCCAAGTTGCACTTTTGAATGCAGAGATGGACCTGTATTTTTCCAAGGAGACTAGTTTAAAACCAGCCAAGCTAATTTATCATTGTCTGTAAGGAGATCTAATCTCACTCTCCAGAGTTTATACCATATTCTTACAGACTAAAGAACACTTTTTTCTTTGAGCCCAAAGGTGAAGTTATAGTCCTCTGTAAGAGTTTCCTCTCCAAGATATGATAATAGGGGATAGAAAACTTACCTGATGAAATATCATTCTCAAACCTTGACATCTCTATTGTTCTCTCTTTTGGACACCTCTGGCTCTGGCAGCTTTTTATTTGTCTGCACTGCTACTAACATGAGCAATCCTACAGTTGTTTCACATACAGGTGAAATACCTTCTCCTATTTTTAACAATGCCACTAAAAGGCAATCACAGTTCTACTTAGAGCATTCCTGCTTGGTTCCCTATTTTTTATACTCTTAAGGTTGGGTAGAGCAGGTTCAAGCCTGAACAGATTTCGAAACAGACAAATGAACTAGTCAACCTGGACATTTTCAGCAACGCTGACAATTGAGGTGACTTGTGACTTCTCTAATCTGGAGTAGACATCTAAAACCAAAGACTGTTTTGACCTCTTAGCAGTAAAGGTCACTGAAGGAGTTAGATTTTGGTGTCTGCAGTGAGGGTCATAAAGTTGGAGGGAGAAAATACAATGGCACAAAGTAGACAAGCCGGAGTTAGACGTTCATTCATTAAAAAATAAATATGGAAGAGGCTACACCTCAGTGTCAGATGGCAGAATAGCCTGGTCCAAAATTACCTCCTTGTGCTGACCATTGCCACTACACCCCAAACAGAGAACTTCCTGGCATCTTTACAGAGTGCTGCTGTATGTGAAATGTTCCACTGGTCTAATGTAAAAGGAGCACTGCAAGAACATACTGCAAGAAAAGATGTTATTTCAGTGCTACAAGAGAGATTTAACACAAGGAACTGGTAAAATCATGTGGAGTGTAGCAGAAAAAACCCATATAAATCCCACAAGAATTAAATTCATACATTGCCCCTTGAACTTTCTCTTTTTTTAATTTGAGAGGACATTAGTTTTTCCATCTGGCATTGGGACATTACCTTATTACATTTCTGTATTCTACAAATAAAGATACAGTCTGGAAAAACATGACATTAATAATTATTTTTTACAGTAATAAGCATATTATCCTCCTCACCTTTCTATACACTCCTTCACAATAGCAAAATTTCCGTCTCCTATAGTCCTTCCAACTTTATATCGCTCTGCTATCGACGCTGGAACCTGGAAACCTTCCTCCAACACTTCTGAAAGAATCATTAGTACATTTTTATTGTTAGTGAAGGAAACACAGATGTTGCACATAACATGCATTTTAAGTCCATGGTTTAGGAGCCTGGAAACCATTCAGTCAGTATCTCACTTACTGTACAGTGAAACCATGCTGCTGACATTGTATATACTCAACAGGTTTCATGCAGATACAATAATGAAAAATAAGACTTCTGGGGGCTCAAACATACCACCATTTGAGTGTTATATAGTTGCCATTGCAATATGCCCCCAAGACAAAACCAAAATTGTATTTTTTTAATTACGAAAAGGCCTCTGTGATCTGCACAAGCGCAGACCAGCCTCCAAAAAGGGCTGGAACTCCTTGACACAGCATGATTAAATATATGTACCAAAGAAGTCCAACACTCAAGCACTTATTTTATTACATCCTGTAAACTGAGACATCCATAAAACTCCTCATGTGCTAAGTGCTAGTTCTCCCCATCCCCCAATATCAAATATTTAGTTTTTAAACAAATGTTCTCAATAATACTACCTCACATGCAACCTGGGTACCAGATGTTTAGGTAAAATTGCATTACACAGTGTCTAAGCATACGAGAAGCTTGTAGTTTAATGTGCTTTAGTGCTCATTCCTGTACTATTATTATTAAATGTATTTGAAATAGTGTTACAAATACCTAACATGCCTCTAAAAGCTGACTGTAAACTGCAGCTGATACAAACTACGATATAAATATTGTAATGTAAAAAAAAATAGCCTCTCAGAAACGAGATTTGTGTTTACACTCTTTAAGACAGCGCGTTTAACTGTGTATTACTCTGTCCTTTGTTCCAGTTTAGTATTAAAAGTGAATGCTAGGAATGCTAGGACACAAGGAGGCTGGGGTTTGTCTGAATTCACAGACAGCTCGAAGAGTTGTTCTCCAACAGGAGCACAGATACACACACAAACGTACACAGATGTGCATGTGTATGAGCAGACCTTGCCCCTCAGCCAACTTGCTCAAAGCCCTAGCAGGGAGTAAGACTGTCCATTTCTGAGTAAAGACCCAAGACTGCAGTGTGTTCTTTTGTACCATGGCAGATAAGACAAAAATATTGAAATAGGCCAGTCAGCACTGTGTTGCTTGCTGAAATAAAACTTCAAGTATTCTGCAATAAAAATACCTCTGAAGAGTGATGTCCAGATCAACTCTGATCCACAGTGAACCTAACTGGCTTGCTAAGGCTGAGGAGCTTCCTCACAGAAAATTATCCAGCCTGCAATGCTCCCACCTTCTCTGGCAGGAAGAATGACTCATTTCCTACACAGCTGCTGTTATCACTACACTGACTGCTTTGAAATGTCAGCTCCAAATGTTACCTTCTGCAGGGCCATCATTTTCATCCATAGAGCTGCAAACTTTGGTGGATGCTAATGAGGTAGAGGAGCCACTGTGTTGGGAGCTCTGGAAATGGAGACACAAATGAAAACAGATGATTTTTAAGAAGCACAAGTACCCACAGCACGTTCCTGCTGGACGCATGTCCTGGAGAGGCTTCAGTATTCCAATGTAAAGAATTTACTTCGGTGGATGGATACGTGGATGCTTGGGAAGAGTCCAATTTCTTCCACTGAAATTACACTTTTGGTAACCTCACACTGCTGGAGAGATCCTTGATCCACTAAGTGCAGCAATGTGCCTGCAAGAATACTTTGATGTATGCTCCAACAGCTTCTCCCCATTCCACACACATTTTGTCAGGGAAAACTGAAGAGCCTTATGCCCTCTGCAGGCCAGAGACCGTGTTCTTAGAGACCCTATTAACTCAGCAGGCACTAGAGGAACCTAAGTCTTTGGTTGGCTGTGTAATGGGCAGAATTCCTCAATTTCACAAACCTCCCTCTGTTGAAATCCTCCCCAGTTTTGTTCTAAAAGGGAGAAATCATTATGGTAATGTATGAACAAAATAAAATGTCAGGGTGAATAATGGTTGTTGTTTCACAGGAGCATTTGACTGGGGGTAGCTCGGTTGAGGCAGTAACTCTGTTCTTGTTCTCAGTTTCAAGCACTTGTCCTGCAACTGTCTGAGCTTGTCTGTACAGCTAATGGGGAGACGGCAATGTCTCTGTGGCCCCTCAAAGGAAACTTGTAGTCACCCACCTTGGATGCCAGAATTGTAGGAGACAGGATCACACCAGGGAAACCTTCCAAAGCACTTATCAATTCCTATCAGTTACCTATGGACTTTAGGAAAACTGCTTCATCATGCATCTAGATGGATGAAGCTCCACAGACATTTGAGATGGACAGGATTTCACCCAAAACTTTTATCCTGTGGTGCATAACAATTATACAAATGCATCTTCAGGATTCTCCTATCTCCAGAGGAAGCCAGAAGCTACAAATGTAATGGTGGCCCTTCAAACTTAAAGCCAAACTAAGCATTTCCTCAAGTCCTCTTATTACAACTTAAGTGAAAAATATTCAGAGGATTTGCAAAACTAAAACTTTCTTGGGCTCATATCATTCACATGCTGAAAGTGCTGCAGTATTTCATTATCTTCTTCACTCTATATATTACATAGATTGAAGGCTGTACTTCATGTAACTAACACTATCACTTCCTTATCACTGTTTGCAAGCTTTTTAGATGCCCACAATCATGGTGTCAATCCACTTTACAAATTAAATACAACTACTTTGGAATTATTTCTTTTGTCTGACACTGTAGAACACAGCTGATGACTGGAGCAAGAGTAACTAAAGTTGCAGCAGTTTGGATGTTTGCTGAATACCTAGACAGGGAAAATGCAGTCAGCAGACTTTAAATCTGGCCAGTATGCTGAGTTAATTTGAGAAGAATAACTTTTAATTTCTCCCACAACAAAGGTCAGATGACTTAGACAAAGTCTGAACTTGGCCTATTTTCCTCTAAATAATCCTGAGAGCTTGCACATCCCATCTACCATGAGATTCTTTGCCCTTGTTTCCTTTAATGAACCCCAGCTCCCTGTTTTCATCCAGGCAAGTATTTCTTCTGAGCTTTGACCAGAACTGAAGAATGCATTAATCAATTTTTGGACTGTTTTTGTTGCCTCTTGACAACAGAAGTCAGCACTGAGTGATTTTATGCAGTTTGCTAAGATATTGCTGCTCTTGTTTCGTGGTCAGGACGTGTTTATATATGTTCTATTCCTGTACTAAACTCTGCGTGACATCCCAGTAAAAACTTACCTCTGGTTCATTTTTGAACAAATGAGCAGATGTGGATCAAGGTAACGGGAAAATGCTAGGAGTTCTCATGCCTGGAGAAGTCAGTCTCAAAGTCTATTTTTATACACGTGTAATGAGAGAATTGTTTCCTTTACAGTCTTGCTCATAAAATAAGCAGAAAAACATGTTCTCTCTACTAATTCTGCTATGTTTGTTTCTTTTCCTAGAACAGACATCCAATTTCATATTTATTTTCCCACTTCACAGTATTTCTGAAAGGAATTACATTTTAAATATGTTTAATATTTATTACTTTTATAATAAGGAATGAATCATTACAACATTTAAGGAGTACAATCACAAAAAGGTTAGTGCTAGATTTTTCAACAGATTATTTAACAGCTGCTTTTTTCTTTTCCAGTTTTTGCACTTTAAATAGCAAGATTACACTTTTAAGTAGATGTTAGGTCAAGGCTGCTGACTGCACAGCACTGCAGCTTCCTTTAGCATCCTGATGCCTTCTTTACAGTCTTGCAGTCACTGCTCTCATCTGTGAGAATGGGAGATGTGAAAATCAAGACCTAACTCAGTGGCCACAACTTCTCAGAATGGGTGCCTATAGACATTCAAATTTCTATTTGAGGACTGAATTTTTCAAGGACCATAAAACAAGGCTTAGCTGAGAAATGCAATTGCTCAGTTCTTCTAAAACTAGATATTCTTCAAAGGCCCATTTAAACAAAGCATTTTAGCAAGTGCTTCAATTTAAATAGAAATAATCTTAATGGTCTACATATAAGTGAAATTAAATTGACTCCTAAATATGTCTTGAGCAAACTCCTTAAATATGGATTTAACCTAGGTTTAGTCTAATAGACTGAAAAAAAAGTGGCCCACAGAAAATTTAAAGTAAAAAATTTACTTCATACTGATGTTTTAAGTATCTTTACTACTTTTCTTAATTGGCACTGTTAAAGATGGGAAGGTTAAAAATATTATTTTGTTAACAGAAGAACTGAAATAATGCATTTGTAGCATATAACATACCACTGGTGTGCAAACAAAGCATACAAAGCATTTGGTGACATCAGCCTGCGAAGCATTGGCATGGAGGCAGAACTTGCCAGTGACAAGGAAGCAGTAGCTAGGAAGATGTGCTAAAAATACACACTGAGACTTTTAAAACTTTAAATAATTATTGAAAAATATATAAAAACATACTCTTCATTACCTTTGCTGAACCCCTCCTATTAAACAACAGATTGAAAATAAATTAGGAACTGGACATTTGCACATATTCACCAAGTCTGCTGGCAGCGCCCCTTTCACAATTAAAGAGATGTTACCGGAGAAACACAATACAAATATTTTTGTCTTTATTCAGTCCTCTCCAACAACACGCAGGCATTTATTTATTTATCTTTACTTCAGCTAGAAAGAGATTTCATTTATTTAGACTTTAATTAGCTCGCTGTTCTCACAAGCTGAGAGCCCTGCGGGTCCAGCAATCCTTGTGGGTCTCAGTGTTCCTTCCAGCTGGCTTGCCAGTCGTGAGGCACTCTGTCGTGCACGCTGTTGCCCTCACAGATGTGGACCCCATCAGGGATCTTGCAGATGGGGAGGGGGGAAAAAAACCCTAAGCAAGAGTATGATCTCTTCAACACACAGACTTTAATGCAATTAGCTGCTTTAATTTTAAGAGATGCTGAGGTGCTTGGAATGTCATCGCTTTTACACAGATTTAAAGGGGTCCAGTTGCACAGGTTGCCAGCACATGGCCGGTTTTATGGCACACCTTCATAAAAGCGATGGCATAAAAAAATCAGGTCTTTGGTGTAAGGATTTCAGATCCTATTCAAGTTTATATAACAGATGGCCAGCACACCACACACCTCACTGATGTGAATGCAAACATTAGCACTATAGAGTTTCAGCCATGTCTCACCCGGAGATTTATTTTGCAACTGTTTGGTAAATAGTTTGTATCTCAGTGGAAACCGTGCTAAATTCATGAAAAAAAAAAAGGCAGCAAAATAAAAATTACTGTAATGTCTCTTTCCTGATACTCACCTTTGTCCTAAATTAATCTTAAAATCCCACACCAACTAAACAGCAGGAATTATTCTTGTGGACTATTAGTGTCAGCAGTTATGAAAAGAGACTTAAACAAGTATGACTAGAAAGTTTGTTAGTGCAATTGTGATTCCAGAATCTCAAATCCCAAACACTGCATTCTATTTTCTAAACCTCTCAAAACCTTTCTTAGTGCATGTGGAATCTACAATGTCTCTCAACAATAGATTCCTTTGTATTTTTTCAGTACGAAGGAAGCATCTGGATGAAATGTGAGTAACAGAAAAGCACACAGGTGTAATGCTAAGTTTGGATCCCATGAAAAGTTCTACTCTTTTAGAAACTGGCTTAATGAAGTGAGGATTAAAATTAGTAAACAAAGTGTAAATTCAGGAAGGAGGCTCAGGAGAAGGGAATTATTAATATCTTTAAATTATGCCTCCTAAGATGACCGTCTTCCAAAGAACTCTACTGAATCTTAAAAAAAAAAAAAATACAAAAAGATAAACATGTAAGATGAAGTTCAACTCAGTAAGGAAAAATAGCTTTAAAACCGAAATGAAGCATTTATCCCCCACGGTCACCTCTTTTGGAGCCCATACTAGTGTTCAGTCTGGTTATAAAACAATCTTTGCAAGGTAGCTCTCATGGCCTCCTGACAGGCTCAGCTCCTTTGCATAAAGATGATCATGAATAATGGTAAAATAAAGACAACCATCCAGTACAGGCATTAGCTTTTAAAGACTTTGAAGGAGATAAAAAAATTCCCGTAATATGCAAGTGTTAAGCAAGAAATAAGTGAGTCAATGAACAGCAAAATGGTACATTACCAGCGAACAAAAGCAGAGAACAGCTGATTTAAAACAATAAAGTAATACATTTTGGTGCAGCTTATAAGAAGATAAACTGATTTTTTTATTATTCAACTTAGAGAGAAACAAAGGGTTACACTGAAATTCCTTCTCCCAGCTACATCCAGTAAAAAAACGTTTTTGATTTTCTTTTGTTTAACCATACATTTTTCTGCCCAGCCAGCTGAAACAGGGAAAAAAAGCTTTCATGTAAACAGTACAGAGTTGGCAAAAAAATTACTTCATGAAGAAAAATGAAATCCACAATCTTCATGCTGAAAGAATGGAAACTAATGGAGTTCAATGTATAGAAAGAGAAATGATGCAATTGTTTTCCTTTCCAGTTTGGATACTGCACTAAACCAGCACATCAGATTCAAATTTATTTATAAACTGTTTCATCTGGAAAGGAACAAGAAAAAATGTATGCAAACCTGCTTACAAACTTATTCAAAATTCTACATCCTGCCCTGTTTTGTTAGACACTTGACTTGAGAGAGGCCCTACACAGGGAAGTGATTTTTTTGTTGTTGTTCATTTATGCAATTCAGGATTTACACAGCTCAGAGAGGAGATAAGTTCAAATGGTACAAGCAATTATCGGGTGTATTATCAGGGTCTTGTGTTGGTTTTCTTCTTAGAGGGACAGAGGAACAAATGGGAGTGTTTGCAAGGAAATGGAGCTGACAGACTGAAGTTAAATTTGCAAGCTTGAAGCACTCTGCTTTATTAAGATCCCCTCACTAAGCTGCAGCATTGGATGCTTATACACTCATTTGATTTGTGTGACAAGACAATTCAGAAAGACAAATATAGTTTCCTACATAGTATTTAACAATAAATTTAAATCTAACCTCCACTAGTTCCTAACAGCTGCTTCCAAAGTTGAGCCATAATTCACTCTAGGCTCACTCAGCCTTTGACATCATTCAGAAAAGATTGATGATATAAAAAGTGAAATATCAGATTTGTGGTAACGGAAGTTATTACTGTCATTTCTGTATCCTTATTGAGGTTAACATAAAAAAGTTACGTGTACAGTGATGCAATGTGAAGGTTTCCTTTTACCTTTTCTAAAGTTATACACAGGTAAAATTTTCTACTCAAGTATAGAATAAAAATTGAAAAGCTACCAACCTAAAGGAGGTTCTTATTTCTTTCACCTAATTAAGGGCACAGCAAAACAACCACTTCACTTTAAATTATTTAGTTGTATTTTAAAAGCCCTCCTGGTATTTTTAACTGTTTCTTGATAGAGACAGAAACCTCAGTTATTTTGTTTCTACTCTTCCCCATTTCTATCACATTGTTTTCCTTTCCATGTGTGTACACTTTTTTAGGCAGAACTATTTACCAGAAACCAAGGGCATCTCAAAACTAGAACTTTTAGCAAGCCCACAGTTTTTTCCAGGAACATCAGCTGAAGCATCAGGCTGGCAGATGACATGTCAGAATTTGTAACATCTCTCTTCCCCCACCCCTGCCAAGCAAGAAATAAAACTAGGTTATGGATATGTGGATATGCATTTTTAAAGAGTGGAAAAATGTACCAGAAAATTAGGTACACACCAGGTATGTGGTATTAGGTACTTATTTTAAAACACACCAGTTTCAGTACTATTAGCTTTTCACAAGCATATTTTCCTAATACTTGTCTTAGCGGAAGTGCTGCTGGGGCTCAGGCTGTTGGTAGGGAGCTGGCACCTTGCTTTGCATATTCTACTAATTCCCCACTTCATGCTTCAAATCTAGCCCATCATGTGCACACAAATTTACCCATAAGCAATTCCAGGCAGTTATATTTACTGTCTTCACAACACCCACTACAACCCAAATTTCTCCTTGAAGCATTTTTTGTATCTACACACTAAAGCCCTGAGTTTATTACTAAAAAAAGACACTGAATGCATCTACTGTTGAAAGGAACTCATTAGGATGCATGAATCCCACCATATGCTTACACTAAGGTTAGATGGACAATGTTGATCCAAAATGAGCAAGCAACATCAACTACAAGACTTTTGTTAAAGACTGTTAATCATGTTTTCAAAATAAATTCTCTGAACAGTATGTATTTTTAATATATATTTATTACATCACTTACAATAATCTACATTAATGTTAAATCTAGCAAAATAACAAATTGCAACCAGGATGACATGGTCAAATATGAAACACAAGTACAATACAGTATGATGAAACAATGGCACAAAAATGAAGGTGATTTTCGTCAGCTGATTATAAGAAATAAAACATTCATCGGTATTTATTTTGCAAGTTTTACATGTTTTGTTGATAAATCAACAGCTTTCTTTTTGGTTTCCTGCATCACATGAATACAAAAATGGTATATTTTAAAAAGCAAATATCCAAGCACTTTTCATTAAAAAAAATAATTGTATGCATAACTTTGCAAAATCTTAAACCTATGTTGTAAATGTGCCAATATTTACAATATCATAGTGCAACTAAGAAAACAAAGAGGCCTTAACACAAACATGGTTAGCTCCTCTTTCACTAGAGCCCGAATTCCAAAACACTGTATTGCAGGGCAAACCACAACCTAATTACCCATATAACACCAGACAACAAGGACACGCTGAATATAGTACAGCTTTCTTCACACTTCACTGCTGAGGGTTAATTGAAGCGAACTGGAGGATGATCGCCATGCGCAATCAGGGACACAGAACCGCGAAGGAGCGCGTGTGCGCGCTCCGCCCCGCGCGGACACAGCTCAGGTGTCACCTACGGACCCACTGGCTGCCTGGCCAAAATTGTCCTGGCAGCAAGCACAGCTCGAGCAGCCCCTGCTCTGCTCAGCAGACCCTGGTTTCTGGATGGAAGGGCTTTCCTGGGGGAAGGACACCCATTTCCAAAGAGGGGGACAACCACTTGCTTGCTTTGCTCTGTACATAAAGATACTGCTGTCTGTGCTTCGTAAAGTTACTTTTCATCACTCATAGTTACAAACTCTTATCACTAGCTGATAGAGCTGAAAGTGAAGATTAAATAAAAACCGATCTTGTATTTGGTTGCACACCATTAACTGGATATAAAAAAAAAGCACAGACAACATTAATGTATGCATTCATCAAGTGATGAGGTAATTTAGCACCATAAAGATTTTCTGTCAATTCCTCTACATTTTTGACAGAAACAGTAAACTTGGATTGAACAGGTTTTTTTCTATATTACTGTTAATTCATTTTACATTCAGAGTGCAGTTTTTCTAACATATGCACTATATAAAGTTCACACAGCAGTGTGAATTATGAAACTGCAGAAGAAAAGATCATTGTTTATCTCAATTTTTATTCCACACAATCTCAATCCAGCTGTTCTTCTAGGGTGCTCTGTAGGAACTTTACATATCCTTTCTTGTAATATACATTTATAGCCACAATATTAATATCCCAGAATTTTTATCTTTCAGCCAAATATGCCCTGTGAAAATTAATTGAAGAGAAAAATAGCTAAATATAATGTACTGTCTCTGAATTATGTTACAAATTGGAAAGCAATTTTCACATTGCATAATGAATGCTAAAGATTTTGATTTCAACAAAAGAACTTCTAATTTTGCATGATTTAATGTACTTCAGAACAGCACCATTGAAGGGGAGGCATAAGACTGAACATGTCAAAAGAATACCATTTCAAATATTCAAATTTCAGTTTAGGATTAATGTTTTGTCTGTGTATATGCATTTGTGCATAAGGTGCTATCCTTCCCACCTTGGAGTCAATGGTGGGCTTGCCACTAACTTCTGGTCAGTTTGAAATTAGCCCTTGTTCGTAGATGTGATCTCTTAAAACTGGACAGAATCCCTTGGGGTAGCTGCTCAGCAAGGAATGGTTGGTGCAGCTCCACTAACTTTAACAGAGCTGTAGTGAATCCCGCCAGACGAGCATCCTCCTGTTAAAACATTTTCCCCATTTATTTGTTCAAAGTCACAAATGTGACATAACAGCGCATGGGTTCAAAGCCATTAATCTATGTACGTGTGCATGTGTGTGTAAATATAAACATACGCATTCTGTGCTTCACATGTGAACTGCTTGTTGCACAAAAGAAGAAAAGAGATTTAAAAAACAAAACGAAACAAAGTTGCAGAAAGCATTAGGGAAATAGTCACAAGTATTCATAAAGCTCAAAGGGAAGCAAAGCTTTCACAATCTATACAAGACTCTTTAGCTACATCATAATCACCTTAGAGTAGGCACAAATAATGCAGCATACAGAGAACTTTTAGAGATTCAAACACTATAAAGTTGCTTAAGCTATTCTATTATTTAATGCAGTTGATGAAATCTAGGAACAAACCAAAACCTGTGCTGTTGCAAGAAGAATTAGAGCATCAAGGAACATAATTTCAGTTCCACCCATAAACTGAAACCTTCTGGTCTTGCTCAAAAGAAACATTTCATTTCTGCTCATGTATAATGGGAATTACATTCCACACAAAAAAGGATCTCAAAGTCTATAAACAGTGTACCTTTTCAATCTCTAAGGGACTTTCATTCCTAAAATGAAATATTAATGATACGTCTTGCCCCTGAATAGCCCCTTAATACAAGTCATATGTTGAAATGATTAAATGTTATGGACTAGCATAATCTTTTTTAAAACAGTCTTGATGGAGAACTCACTATGATAACAATTATTGATATAAGGTCCATTTTTCTTTTCCACAGCTAAGCAAAGCTGTGGGATTCAGGTTTGCTGGCAATCTGTGCAGAACAGTCTTAATAAACTGCCTAAAGCAGCAGTAGCCTATATGGGAGAAGGGAGGGAAAATAGAATTCCTGGAATTTATTTTCTTTACAGGAAAAAACAATTTTTAAAATGTCAGTAAGTATTTTGCTCAATCTGGTCTAGTTGCCCGAATTTTTGGAAACTGATCCCAATGCACCTTTATATAATATGCATTTCTCAGGATCAAGTAATACATTTTGCAAAGACATTCACTCATAACAACCGAAAATGCAAGTAACTTCACAGCTGTGAACTTTTTCAGTAGAACAGGGCAGCCTATGCATTATGGTATGGGGTGAGGATGGACTGTTCTTATGGCTGGGAACAGTTTTAGATTGAAGCCTGAGGCAGGAATGACAAAACATGCATTTTAAAAGGGAATGACCTGACTGCTTCAGCAAACCTGCCAGACCAATGACTTTCCCTCCAGGTGATACTGGAACCACATATAGGAAACAGAGAAGGTAAGTTTTGTATTCTGCTGCCCTTTTATTTCATTTTGCAAATATTCTCTGTAAAGAAAATTATGTTGATACAGTAAAGCCATAACATCACATGCCAACAATTTCCATTTGCTGAGTTTTATTATGGACAAATCAATCGAAAGGAATTATTTCACTACATTTAGAAGTTGGCATGTGGCAGCTAAACCTTTTCTTCAATTAAGTAAATTTTCCTGATTTCAATATATATTAAATCATCACTAAATAGCTCAAAAATATAACCTCTATAGATTTTTGATGAGAATCAGAAACACACTGGATTCTAATTCTTAAATTATTAGTATTTGAGAAAATTAAAGGAAAGGTATAAGACTGCAAAAGTGTGTGATCACTACACTATGGACTTTAATACAACATACAATGGGAAATATTGCTATTATGTAAATTAAGTAGACTAAGATTCTCACAATAAAGCAGCAGAAAACAAATGAAAATTAGTAGATATTTGTTAAGCAACTGGTTCTAATGCATGACCTACTTTAACACTAAAGGAGTTTTGCATATTCATGCTGTAAAAAAAGAGCACCTCTAGATACTGCAAAACCAGAAAAATTAGGTCAATAGGAGGATGATTTACAGTATCACCATTTCTGCTGGCTTTCTTTTTAAAATGCACAAAATGTCTTCTTGTAGGAAATAAAAAATTATGTTCCCATTCTTAACATAAGTGAATATAATCAAATACTTTCTCAGGCCAAATACATTTTTCCAAAAGATGTCATCATATGTATGTCAGATGACGCTGCTAGACAGCAGGCCCTCATATTTCCTCGGTCAGAAATCTGTCCCCATTTACTTGCAACACATGGATGACCAGCATTAACAGCTCTTGCCAGGTGAAACATTCATAATGCCTGTGAGCACCCTTCTGTTTACAGTCATCAGATGGCAATGCAGTGAAGAGAGTTTGAACACTGCTTTGAAAGAATTACTTTTGTCCTGTGGCCACACAGGATTTCTTCACTTTCATTTGGTTAAAAAGATTAAACTTAGGGTGTTTTCAAATGTGCGTGTTGGGATCAGACAGCGTGGTGCAAGCAGTTTATTATGGCAGGTTTTTTCTTCTCTGCATTTTACCCATTCGTTGGTAAAAGCAAAGTACCCATTAACTGTTCATATCAAAATGAATAAAGATAGATATGGTAAAAACAGAACATATAATCAGTACCTC
Organism: Passer domesticus; assembly: GCF_036417665.1. Lineage (NCBI taxonomy): Eukaryota > Metazoa > Chordata > Aves > Passeriformes > Passeridae > Passer > Passer domesticus. The sequence goes on along the minus strand of NC_087475.1, from coordinate 67,347,285 downwards.
CGATGATAAAAATAGCACTATTCATAAATGTGCCCACTATGGATTTGTGCGTTATAGTCACCTTATCCAATCTTTGTGCCTTTAAGTATGCACAATGCTGTTCTGGATTTGATGGACATATTCAATGGCTCATTCATTACAAATTCTTGCATTAAAATGCAGTGATAAAGCCAAAAAATACCCCCACACACTAGAATTAATTTGGCCCCATGTTGTTAATATTAAATATGCAAAACTCTTTTGTGCGATTCACTATTACTGTAAATTAGCAGCTATTTTATTTAAAAATGTTAAACCTTCATCAAATCACAAACCATAAACATTGTTCCATTTTCTCTTTTACACTGAGTCTCCTACTGAATCCATATCATCCGAAGAGAGTGGGCGATACAGGTCCTGTAAGATGAAGGGCAGTATAGATTTGTTTATTCTGTTCGATTTGTTGCACTGCAACTGTCTTACATTCTTTTTGTTACTGTGGACCAGAAGACATTGTTTAACACAAAATACACATATTCTATATGCTCATATTGTTGTCTTAATGTCATATTATTATTTTTTAATCAAAAAGATAGTTAATAAAGCTGAAGTTTCCATGTACAACATATTCTCAGAGGCAGTTTTTTTTTTCTTTGAGTCTTTTCTATTAAACACTATTCAAACAGTATTTGTCTGTTCTGGAGAATCTCTTAATGGTTTGGAAACCTGGAAACATTAATTTAATCTCAAAGTGAATTTATTTCCCTTTTGGCCATTTCACAGTGGCAGAGCAGCAGATTAAATGCTTACCTTACATAAGGTAATGAAAACTTGCCACCCACTGGTGATATAGCATGGATCCAGCAGCATTTGACCCCTGGGTTGCTGACACTGAATACTGTTGCTGCCTGTGTTGTACTGACAATGGTGTTCCTTTCCCACAGCTCCTCTGTGCCCGTGTGTGTGTATAAAAAAGACAGCATGTTTTACACTTTGTCCCCCCATCACCGTCTCTTTCTGTCGGTAGCCAAGCAACCAGCTCATGACAGCAGAGGGAGAGTCTGAGTGGATCTGTACACTTCATTCTTTCAACACACTCCGATCCTCTGACAGATCAGACAATCTTTAAGTGCCAGAGGTGTTATGGGATGATACATGGCCCTCTCCCACCTACACAGCACAACAACCCTCGTTGAGACACACAATCGCACGGAATGAAAGCTCAAAAAAGAGAAGTGGTAGAGGACAGGGCACTGTCTTTTTAAGGTGATTTAAGCATTACTGATGGTTCAGAGGGGTTCTGATTGGGCAGGTGCCCAGTACATCTCATAGCCATTTTCTGCTATCTTTAAGGTGTTTTGGGGGATTCTTTCCATATAGAACATATGAACAAATTGCAACAAAAAAATCCCTGTAAGAAAAGTACAAGAAAAACAAGAGAATGGGAAAGCTGATGAAGCCAGCTTTTGGGTTGACCTTGAATGGATTAGTTTTGCTTTTTTAAATTACAGTAAGATAACCCAGACAAGAATTTAACAAATCTGAAAGCTATACTACAAAAAAGGACCATCTCAAATTGTGATCTCAATAAACAAGGCAGGTTCATATTTTACTTGTAGGCATGATATAAAATGGATTTAAGTACCTTAAAGGGGGCTTGATTCCCTAGAATGCTTATGCTGCATGTATTCTGCCAATGGGCATATATACACACAGAAGACGACATCAGCCTGGCAGAGTGAAAATCAGATCTTAAATACATTTCTATTATGTTGCAAACAATCTAGACAAGAGAACAATTTTAAACAGACATCTTATTCTGAATACTAACTAGTTATATAATTATTAAAATTTCTTTTGAGAATATACAGTTTGGGAATTTCTAATACATACTACAGGAAAAAAGAATATTTTGATTTGATAGAGAGGGTAACACCCCAAAATTTTGAATAGTATCTCCCAGGTGACCACTCTTGCTTCTGAATATTAAAAAAAAAAAATATATATATGCATTTGGAACTAAGAAGTAAGGTATTTCTGAATTTTAATATTTAGGGAATATTTTTGCATTTCTTTTCATAACTCTATGATTGCTCTAAAGCAAAATCATTCACCAGATTTCACTGTCATTTTCTCTGCTATTTTACCTGTTTTTAAATACTTGAAAGTCTTAAAAAGTTTTTCTTTCTGAAATAATTTTTCTTACCTATAATTAGCCAGACAGCTGTGTGTCTTGAAATTATGAGGAGAATCTATTTATTATTTTGCATAGATTTATAAGAAGACAAAAATTGCTGAATGAATCAGACTTCTTGGCTACATACAACTCAAAAATATCCTTATATACATAGAATTCAGCCTGTCAAATCAGTCAAGAGGTGCCTTAAATCTAACTCTTTTATTCTGTAGGTTGCAACCTCTAAGAACATAATAAAAATACTTAAGTTTTCTTTTCTAAATGTCATGTCACCTTTTCTGAGTCTGCATAGTTAACTGCACTCTGTTGCAGTAGTAACTATATTTGTGGGTAACACAGTAACTCTACTTCAATCTGCTATTTCAAAGCTGAATTTCAAATGCATTAATCCTCTGGGTAAAAAACCCCAAAATTAATTACATTCATAGCAATTTAAAAACTAAAATCTTAATTTCCTGTTTAAGAATAAAGAAATAATCAAACTGCACGGAACAGTAACTATAGCACAGAGGCTGCTAGTTAAAATATTCAGAAGCTGAAAATTGGTTGACAGTTAGCTAAGATAACTGATAAATTGTTCCCAGCTCGCTTTCAACTTCGTGAATTACACCCATGAAATTAATCTTTCAAATCTTACTTTCTTCAAATATAGACTGAGTTTCGCAGAAGATTATAAAAATATAACTTTCACTGACTTCTGAATTTCTGGAAACAACTGAGCCAACATACATATGCAAATGAGAAAGGATACATTTTATCTTTTTTGTATTCTGGCTTTTGAGGGTACAAAATTTTACCTATAGGGTTGCAAGAGTACTGTTTTCCTGAGTATGTGCCACAAGACAGTAAATACATAACAGTATGGAAGGTCACATTTTTTGCCTTATTTACATCAATCAAAAACCTTCCTTCAAAGGCCAGAATTCATTTTTTAAAAAGATGAGTGATGAAATGTCAGTAAGCAAAATGATTAATCCCTATTTTAAGCTGCCTAATGCACTCCACAGGTCTTTACTATTCCCAGGAAGAAATCCCTCCCTTAGTGGAAGTACCTTGCTTTGGTGCCTCTGGATTCAAAATCCTGACCTCCTCTCAGCTGTACTTCCCAGGAAAAATACTGGCAGCCTGCCTCAACCCCTGGGCATTGTGATGTCCCAAGCCTACAATTCCCTCATAGCACTGGATGGGGATGCTGAAGAGTTGATTGATCACTTAAGGCAAGGTGAACCAGGCTAGGCTAGAGGAAATGTTCCTATCACCTTCCAGACCAAGTACCTACCACTGGCACCCCATGCACCTGATGGCATGAGAGAACAGGAACTCCTGCAACTCTAACTGCACAAGGAGAGGCACAAAACACCACAAATTACAGAGCTGAGCTTGGTTCCCTCAAACTGCAGGTAAAGAGAGAAATACAGAGCAGTCAGAAAAAGAGCCACCACCTTCAATTCCAGATCATGGCTACAGCAGCCAACACTCTTCCTTCAGGGCAGGAACACTTCACCTCTAAACACAGGGGACAAGATGGGAACTTAAATCCATCTCTTCCTTGTATGTCTATCACATGATACCATCACTTCAGCAACCTCCTAGAGAATAAACCTCACCCTGCAACTGGCTTGTCAGCACTGTAGCTGAAGGCATTGAAGTGAAAACAAATCGTTTGGGTTTAAATTTGGTTCATGACAATATGGTACATAAAATAACCTCTCTAAGTCACAATTAGATAAAAAGATACAAAAATCTGTACTAAAACTAAACAGAGCACCATTTATATTGTTAACAAGGAAATTATGATTTTTTTATATAAATAAGGCCCTGCTTAATGCCTTATTTACTCATTGGAATGCACACTATAACCTTTAATGACACAATCATATGTTTTTACACTGAACTTCTAACTCATTCACTTCACAAGCTAAACATGAAAGCAGATGAAATAAATTCTCAGACTGAGTGTTAAGTTTCCATCCCTGAACTTCTGTGTTGATTTTGTAATCTAAATAATGTTATTGCAATGCATTTTACATGATTGCAATCTATTTTTACATGAATAATTCCATGTTTCATCATGAAAAAAAAATAAATCTGTCTAAAACAAAGCCAGACAAGCATGAAAGGTCCCCTACCGAGGTCAAGAGGACTGAATACGAATATTGGAGGAGAGAATTCAACTCCCTAACAATCTTAGTCTTATCTCTCCTGTAGTACACTTCAATATTTATTTTCTCTACAGTTAACAGTCTGATTTTGTTACCGCTACATAACACTTTGCATCCATAATACTGCCACTCGGTGATCCTATTACACTTACACATAAAAAGAAGCCCATCTGCTCTCCTCTTCACATTTGAAAGTCAGAAATCTTGTGCCTAGAAACCTCTTGTGCCTAATGGTGCTGATCACATGGCTCCCACTCACCCATCCACAAACGTTAGCAGAAAAATATCTCTTCACTGGGGGGAGCGAAGCTTCAGTGGTGAGAGAGAAAGTTTAGGAAAGTTACCAATGAAAAGAGACAGCCTTGCAGAAAATGCAAATCCAATGTAAACTGGTATCATCCATCTAAACAGACGCCCTCACATCACCAATGTATAATTCATTTGGAAGACTCTTTGTTCCCTCTCCAGTGACTTATTAATGATTCATTAATAAGCCTTGAGAGCAAGAACAAACAGGTGGGGAAGACATTGCATTCAAGAAGATTTTAGCACCAGCTTACCCACTGGAACTCACATCTTTACTCTCTGTGCACTGGATGATGAAAACCATCACGCTACCCTGAGGCTCCAAGCTGCTGCTCACTGGCTGTCCCTACACTGCAAGATCACAGTCGGCCCCCCTGTCTGTAAACAAGTCATGGCAGAAACCCATAGCTGTATCCCAGACGGAGGTAAGACTTGGACATGCACCATTCCTCAGCTCCCTGGCATACATCAGATATGAAATAGGGTCTGGAGGCTAGAAGGGAGTTGTGTCATGCTACAGCTATTCCTGATCTGGGTATCTGGGGAATCAGGTCTGCTCCAGCTCCTAAAGTCAAGCACTGCCAATTTCGTACATAATCCCCTTATTTTGAGAGACATAAATTGTATCTTTGTTTAAAAGCTGAAAAGGCAGAAAAAGCATGTGTCCAAACTCTGTTTATAAACAAATCTGAGATACAGATTACTGCCTCAGGGATGCTTTCATTGAGAACTGACCGCAGTTTAGAAAATAGCAGAAAATACATAGACATCCATCTTATTTATTGTAAACAGATAAAATGAATTCTATCAGCATGTGGAGCTTTTGGGTTGAATGAGTAATATTTTATCAGAGGGTTACAGCGGTAACATGGGCATTAGCTTAGTTCTGGATGCTTAGGAATACTGTAGATTCCTCCATACAGGATAACTAAGGGGAACCTACAGCTACTATCAACTCTTGTCCAGGAAAGTGACAGACAGGTCTCACGTGCCTTGGTGCTGATAGTATCTTCACTGCACAAGGCCGTGATATCACAGCTAAATTCCACAGTGCATTCTTTCACCTTGCTTCAAAATCAAAGCAGTCTGTAGGTTGTGCAGGTGACAATGCCCACAGTGATTTAGGAACAAAAGAGATTTCTTTGACTTTTTCTTTCAGTTGTGAAATATTTGGAAAAAGAAAGTAAAACAAACAAACAAAAAGTTTTATGAAAAAGGAGAGAAACCCCTGCTTTTTTCCCCCAAGGACAAACTATTTCTCAGTAAACCTAGCATTTTGACAGACACAGAACAGTTGTATTCCACTTCCAGGGTGTTTTACAAATACGATTGTAGCCAGGCTGTTCCACCCTATAGCTCTACACACACGCAAGGGATCAGAAGGGAGAAGGCTATTGGGTAATGGCTATGCTGGATTCTCCCCAGCCATGCTCAGAAATCAGTTTCCTTATTTCCTTACCCTCTGTTTCCGTAGGCTTCCTGGGCTGGTGGGAGATGGGCTTGGAGACTTCCCAGAGCGGGGAGTAGAAAGTTGGCTACCAGGGGTTCCATTCACTAAAAGGACAAGAAATTGAAAAAAGTTAATACAAGGCATTATTAAAGGAAAAAAATATTTAAATCAACATTTTTCTTCAGTCTTTGTTGAACAGATTAATTTGCTTTTGCTTAGTGTTTGAAGCATTAAATGAGCTAATTCAAAAAATAATTATTTTTTGGATTTTTGGCTCATGTAGACAATTTTTAATAGAGGGTGAAAGCAAATAATGAAAAAACCTGAAAAGACTTCAGTCAATGGCAGAGAACATGATCATGTTTTCTTAAACTGTATTGTTCCTATACTTTACTGAAAGTAAAATACTTCCATTGCTGCAAGTAATGGGGAACAAGGTGCTTTGTTAACCTTAAAAGACAAAATATATAAACCTTTTTATTCTATTTAACTATGGCTTGAAGTGCTGCCCACTAACAATAAAACACAGTATTGCCTGCAAGAACAAATCAGCTGCCTGCTTTTCACTTTTTGAGTGAGGACTCAACCATTTGAAGAGATTTTTGCAATACTACCTGACCCAAACACCACCTCAGACTTATCCCAGAAGGGCTTTCTGGAGGCAAATGAATTGGATATAACTACCCCAAGCTGGTTTACTGGAAAAAAATCACTCTCTCAAATAAGCAAGTTTCTTCACATATGTCAGTGCCTATCTTTATAGAAGCATCTTCACATGCACATGACATTATCCAATAAATTAGCAAAACAATGCCAGCAGAGGACAGAATTCTACTACAAAGTAATCACATGAGAGGCTATCAATAATATTCACACTGAAGCACTGACAGAAACACTACAAAGCATGTATCACATATACATGCAAATATTCTTAAACAAGCAAGTAGTCTATCAGAGTCTACATTTGTAAAGTGCTAGGATAAAAAGAGCAATCAGATTCCCAGATTCTGAATCTCAGAAGAATATTTACATACTAAGGATATCAACAAGGCATTTGACTTACCTTCTATGAGTTCTAACATGGACAAAATCTGACTGTTTAACTTGATAAGAGCAAGCAGCAAAATTCCTGCTCTGTACTAAGCCAAGCTGTAGCCAAACTGAGAAGCAATGGGATTAGTTAAGGATAGCTGGGGCTGCTCACAGAGTGAGCTGAATGCGATGCAGGATTCATAAGCAGAAGCCTTTTCTGCGTAAGGCTGACGTCTTCAGAGCAGCAGTGGGAGGTGCAGGTGCTGTCTTAGGGCTACATCAAAGGTGTCAATTAAGCATAATGCTGCTGCTTCACAACGCTGAGCCACCGCAACCCCCACTCACTTTCCATGGAGCCCCGAAAGCCTAAGCAATTTTATATGCTGTGCACTGAATCATAACGAGGTGCCTTTGGGGGCAATGTAGCAAGTGACTCATCCGAAAATCAAAATGACAATAACTCTTGTAAAACCTTGGCTGACTGGCAATCTAGCAAATGCTAATTCCTCTGGATAATACAGTAGGCATTTTCAAAAGATTCTTCTTACTTTTTGCAGAATACATTGTTTTTACTGGCTAATACTGGGCCCACACATTACAGTGAAGAAATATGTATACCTACCACACCACACACATCAATAAAACACATGATACTGCATGATAAAAGACAATCACTTAATAGTGCTTAGGTGCTATGAGTGATCCAATCTCAACACCACTTTGTGCAAGGCATTGTTTAGAGTAAAGGTGCAATATATTTGCATAACTATGGAAACAACAAGATGCTGTAATTAGATTTAAATAGGCTTTTTTATAGAAAAACATTCCACTCATGCAGGCTTCAAAATATCTTTATACAGAGGACAATGATTTGTACACATCAACACTCATTCAAATATTGTAGTAAGCGTAGGGGAACACACATGTATATGTATGTTCATACAGTATTCATCAAAACAGCCACACATTTGTCCAACAGTGACTAAAATCAAATTTATTACCAATATCACTGAAATAATTTAGGAAAAGAGCAAGATGAGGACATTAGAAATGAGCTTTCTGGAATCCCAAACTTGTAAAATGTATCTTCTAAACATCTATGATATAATTTAGAAACTAACATTAAATTCCTACTATTCACACAGAGCTAGTCCTTGAGACTGCTGAGTAACAGGACTAGTGCTCTGCCTTTTCTTTAAACCAAGCAGATACTCTTAGGTCTTATTATCATCAAGATAACAAATACATTTCAATACACTTTGTAGCACTAGGCACTGGCTCCTGTCCTTAATAGATTGACTTCTTCCCCATAACTTCCAGCTTTTTTTTAGAATTACTATATCAATCACTCTGTTCTGAAGACAAAACCTTGAGGTTATCAAGTAGAACCAGACAAAGACAAATAGTTGCAATGGCCTATTTAAATATCAACATATTTCTGTATTGATGTATGTTATATTGATGAGTATCTATTTAGGATGAGAAAACATAGTATTACCATAAATCCTAAAAATTTTTTACTTGTCACCATCAGAGTATCCAGAGTGCTTAGGCTAAGTTTGAATGATCTTTTCAACTGTGTTTTTAAAAAGGAAAATGATGATAGTTGTGCTTATGTTGGCCATGTAACATATGTAACCAAGAGCACAATTAATGGAATGAGGCTCTCAGCAGATTTAAGTGAAGTTTTCTCACCTCCTTACCCATATCCAGAATATAAAGGTGCCTATACATAAAACATGCACCAGGATTTTTGAGAGCTTACAAGGACTCCCTATGGAGAGCTGATTAGGAAACTAAAGATGGCAATTAGCTCTGGAGATGAGATTCCTTTTACCAATCTTTACATACCTGTTGTATTGGCTTCTACACCTGAAGTAGTTTTCTAGACATTATTTGAACCAAGTTGCTGTCACAACACAAGTTGTATCATCCTGAAGCAATCATCTAAACCTGACCTGATGAACAATCTACTAGGAGCACCCATTGCAGTGTAAACTTCAAAGCTACACAAGATGAATCCTTCTGGATGCTCTCTATACCTAGAGATACATATTGCTATTATTGTTATCACATTATTACTACTGGTATTATTAATATAATCCTTAAGACAGACATCACAACAGGACAGAAATGGTAATTTCTGATATTTTCCCAGTACATTCCAAGGGCCCTCCTTTTATACCTTTTTGTTTATGGCTTCCTGTGCTTGTGAGTCATTAGACTGAATTTGCAAATAGAGGTGATATTAGGTGCCGTGTAGCAGGAAGAGACTGCAGTGATTCTGACCCCCTTCCTGAACTCCATTTACAATCATTACACCATTCTTACATAAGCTGCTCATTACCAGAAAACATGTCAACAAATATGTGAATAAAAGCTATAAGATTCAATAATAATACTGCATTCCTGATCACCAAATTGCCCTAAAATCCATTTCTAGGTGGAAATAATTTTTGTTGGAAACTGCATTTCTATCCAGTATCTGCAGTGCATTTCTCACTGACTGATAACAGCACATGTTCCTAGAGGGAACCTTGATGTAGATAAAGACATACGAAATTGGTAAATCACTGTTGTGATTGATCATTTTATTGAGTGAGGCAAGAGGCATCTTGTCACTTTTATTCATAAAATGGCAAGGGTCACAGACTTCAGCTTAACACACAGCACCTTCCCATCATCTTATGAAAAAGATTTATCAGTTCAAAATTTCACCAGTGAAATATGTATCAAAAAGCTGTAACAATACCAAAATTATTGTGGCTACTCAGAGCAGATGTATGCAACTGCTTAGCTGTGAACTCCTTTCCTCACTGTCCTCTCTTGCTGAGGATGTGCAACAGGGCAAGGACCTGTCTTTGTACTTGCTTTTCCAGCACCTGGCACACACATGAGGATGAAAAAACCCATAAAATAGAACACTAAAGCTGGATACCAGCATCTGCTCAGATAAATGCAAAATAGGTTTTCACAAGATAATATAAATAATAAATATGATAACATTTATGAATAATATTACGATAATAAACTAGTGAAAATGCTGCAAGTAAAAAGTACTTTGATGGCATTCCAATAAATAAATTTTGATAGGGCATATTTTCATTAAGTAATAGGAAAAAAAGCAAGAAAAAATTAATTGAAGCATCAAGTGCCAGTCTGAGAAGCCACCAATACCATGGCAGTGTATTAAAATCAGTCTCCTATAGAGTTGCCTGTGGATGTGCAAGAATATTGTACTCTATAAAACACATAGAGATAACTCGGTGTATTTAAAGAAGTGGTTTGCCAAACACAAAAGTGTGTGTGAAAAAGAAAGAGGACACTAAGGGAAAGGAACAGTGTAGGCTTTTTTTGCAGCCACAACTTATGAATAGGAAAGTTTAGCTAAAAACTGATTTACACAAGTCACAACATGTGTAGGTCATATTCAGCAACTGTTAGCAGAAAATGTGAGATTACTATTCGACCTTGCCTCAATTACTTCTGTAGTTTTTCACTGTCCTTTCCAAAACAGTTTTGTCTTGGAACATTATATAGTTACAAAATAATTGAGAAATAAACCATATCTTGCATTTTTTGTTCATTCTGCTTTTGTATTTTACTTTTGTACATCGTATCTTAACACCAAAAGACAGAATGTGTATAGAGCGCCACATTAGGCAAGTGCCCTCAGTATGACTCCCCAGTGAAGACAGGACTTTGGAGGTTCTACCTTAGCATGCAGCTGGTTGAGATAAAAAGCCCATCTATCAATAGTGCATTCATTTTAACTGGTGCTAAACTATCCTTTTTATTTTCAATCTTTTGTAGAGTTTATGTCAAGAAGTTAAGCAGATAAAAGTAGAACACCCCTTTGCCACTGAAAACAAGCCCTGGCAGACCCACACAGAACTTTCACCTGATCAACAGACCAATAGATCAGAAATGTCAGCAGAAAGGATTACCTACAGGTCAGGTTTATATTCACCATCCCAGCAGCCACCAATATACAAGTCCTTGTTAGTCACTGGTACCCATGGCAGCCACAGTCTAAGCCAAGAGCTCAGCAGGCAGGGACTGTAAGCCCCACAGGGGCTCTTCCACCTCAACCCAAAGTCACTATGTCTGCACTAGCAAGCAGAGAAGTGCTGCCGACACATTGATATTGCAGGCATATCTTATATCTCAGAAGAAAGGAGACTGCCTGGAAATGCAGTTCCCTGGAATGCATCAGTGTTTGTTTTTTCCTCTAGTCTCAGAAGCTAAGTGCCTCTTGGGTTTGTTTTTTGCCTCTGCATTTCAGCTGCTATCTATGAAACTGTCTGCTAATTTCATGTAGTACCTAATCAGGAGAACATCTACGTGTACATAAGACTTCAATTAAAATCTGTCTTTTGGACTGTTTTGCCTAATTAGAAAGACTAGGATTCTCAAATCAGTCTGTTTAAACAGAGTACAATTTCTGAGCATGTTTCTTCATTTAGCATTTAACTTTTCATGCTTTAAGAGGGTTAAACTTCTCAACATAACCAAATCTACTTCTCTTACCAACTCTTGTTTTTGTTACAGGGTATAAAATGACGAAAATTAATTTTTCACTGGTTAGTATCAAAGACAAACACCATAAATAAAAAATTAAAAAGAAACCAAGATCAAAGCAAAAATAATCTGGAAATCCCTGGGTTCACAGGATGACTCTATCACTCCCATGGGTGTGTGCTCTTGGCTTTAGGAAAATTTTTCTTCAGCATATTTATTACAAAATCAGTTAGCTGAGTACCTGTGACAGTGTGAATATAGACAATATGATACATCATGCTTTTTCCTTTGGGATACAAAAGACCTTCTGGAGTCAGTTGGTTGAAGGAGGGCTGTTTCTGGATAACAGCCTAAGGTTGAACTATCAGACTAAATGAAAACATATCCTATTGCAGAGGAACACATCTAGTTTTTTCTTTTTTTTTTTTTTTTTAACTAGCAAAGAAAAACACAAGCATCTTAGCTAGGAAGACTTCCATAAGAACCTATTTCCATATCCACTTTTTTCTTTAGGGAACATCTACAGTTTTGATCAGGCTTTAACAGGCAGTTTCACAATTTCTTTACCAATTTAAAAAAGAGCCCTCACACAGTCTTTGGTAACATGACCTACTCTATCCATTCCTCACTGTGTTCCCTTTGGCATTTGGAATAGGTACATATCAACCCAGGTATTCTTGAAATAGTCACCTGTCGCACTGAATAACCCAAACTCCTAAATAACTCTTTTTAAAACCAAACTTTAACACCTGAATTGATATTGCAAATAAGATTTCAAGCATCTGACACATTCTGAGTAATAACTTGAGGGGAAACAGGAAGGAAGAAAAAGTGAGAAGGAAACAATTTTGAAGAAGGTGTTCAAACTGGAAAAAAAAAAAAAAAGTAGCTGCTTTTGTTGAGAGCAAGTCCTGAAAATTCGAGTTGGAATTTCAGAAAGTAAACCAGAGTTCATCCAAACGCAGCATCTTTCCTTTATTTAAATGATCAAGGGTACAGTAACTCCAGTTATCTCATCCTGCTCTTGATTTGATTAAAAATAATTACAATGAAGACGTAAGTGTTGCTGCTTTCTTTGAATCTATTACCTCTTCACCCATACTGAAGCTGCCACCAGTGGTGTTAAATGGAAGCTGGACAGAAGCCACCAGCTACTGAATAGCCATCAGACATTCATAATTTTCAGTCACCAGCAATGGGCTGATACCCGCTCTCACCAAAATTAAATGTCTCTTTTATTATGCCCTTTCCCAAATACTATTTGATGCCAAAAAAAACACATCATAGTGGTTTGCAGGCTTTAAGAAGACATCAGAAAAATTAAATAGAGGTAGGATTACCTATTGCACCTAGAATCAGACATCAGCCTTCTGCCTACCCAGGAGGTCACACTATCATTTCTCTGCTTTTCTTCTTTGCCTTGTTGCATGCTTCACTTCTCTATTTAGACCGAAAGCCTTTTGAAGCAGACAATACCTCAAATGGATTTGTAAAAAGCCAGAAAGCAATCCTCCTGCAGTGAGATTTCTGTCTGGTGGTACTGTTTTGAAACACTGTCAGATGTAAGTAACAAACTGAAGAAAACATAATAACGGAGAAGTCAGCCCTTACAGAGATCTTCCTAGCTTACTTGTACTCTTGGAAGAAAACATTATTCTGTGTTTTTATATAAAAATAGGATGCATCTGTTCTCAGGAGCCAGGGAGGCTATCAGGAAAATATAAGTACATTAAACATATGCTCTGTTATGAAAAAAAATTAGGTGAAAAAAAAAGGATGGAAAAAAGGTGAACACCACCTATGTAAAGGCATACATGCCTTTGAAATATGCCAAAATATGGTGTAAATGCAAATGCAGTCCTTCTGCTCACTGTAGATTGCATATCTCAAGAAACAACAGGATGTTGATAAAAACATTCTCACAGACAGATGTATTTTACTGTGCCCTCAGCTAACCAGAACAAAGATTTGAATCTTTGTGGCCCTGATCACTTCTGTAGCCTCTGGTTCCATTGAGGGTCTTTCCCAGCAATGCTGCAGCCTGATTTCCCACTCACAGACTCCCCACTTAGCCCTGTGCTGCCGTAGCAGTGCATTCTAGAGCTTGTGGGACAGTGTTTTTCATCCTGTTGTTCCCATTGTATTATTCCCATTACCATACATCTGCAAAGCCTCAAAGTGCTGCTATGGTAGGTTCTGTATTGAACTTTCAGGCTTGCAAAGGAGGCTGTATTTAGGGGAAATAGAGGGCAAAAGGCACCTGCAAAGAGGGAAAGTCATCTAAGAGCATTGGAATTGGCATTAAGAGTCCAGTAGCAGATGAAACAATGAGGGAAATGGTTCTCCAGGACAGTGGCTGGTGGCTTGCCAGGGAGAAGGAACATTTAGGGTCCTTTGCCTGCTCCTCACAGAGTCAGGAGTCACCATAACAAGGTGAGACTGAAATGGAAAGCAAGGGCCTTCAAGCAGAATTTCCTCAAAAATAATTTAACATTACTGAGTTTATCTTCAAAGCACCGGTTTTGGTAAAATATTGTTGTTCCAGACTTACAGATGCAAAAACAAGACACAGAAAAACAACAAATGACTAATCCCTCCACATAAACCCTTTGATTTCTGTAAGCAACTTCAGAAGTTTTTGGGATGAATTTGGGAAAGTTTATCATCCCAAAATACCATTTGCTCAAAAAAGGAACTCATGGACTTCATCCAATTTATAGTTAGTGCAGGGCACAGTTTGGCTTAATTCATTGACCACCTGAAATTCTGTGTCAAAGAAGGGAAACAGTTGTTGAGGATGGTATTTAAGTGCTTAAACCAGAATAGATTGCCTACATGTCTTAGCCTTGTTTATACATCCATTTCTCTAACTATGGGAAAATCGCCCAAGACTTGCCTTCATCAACTCTAAAAATGATGAATCCAAATCAGCTATGCTGTTGAATACCTGCATTAATGACTATACCATGCTACAGATTCATACACAAGAGAATAAAAGTTAACTCAAGGATATCTCTTCATTCAACAATTCTACCAGTTTTAATACCAAACTTTGAGATTTGAAAATTTTTTTAACATAGTCTTTGTCTGTGGAACTCTCCCTTTTTGGTCCATGTAATTATCCATGTGTATTTTCTCGACAAAAACATTCATTTAAGTCTGAAGCAGTTATATGATCCTTTTGTGCCATTAGAATGTGCAGACTTCTCAAGAAGCAAGAACCAAAAAGAAACAAAAGGAATCAAATTCTTTCTAATTAGCAACATGCTCTTTTCCATTCACCTTTCTCAGGCTTTTGTCAAGGGTACACTACCAAACATGCTTTCTGTTTCCCTTTATTCCTACTTCTTTCAACTTTATCCTAAGACAAAACTCTTCAGAAAATTATACACCTTTAACTTTTTGTAATACGTATGTATTGTCTTTGATTAGAGCAAAGAATCTACTCTTTTTCTTATTTTCCCTGTTTACTGCTAATGAAAGAAAAATCCCTAAAAGTACTTTATAGTTTACCTGAAAGCAGTTTAAAAACACACAATAAAAAAAAAAAATGTACATACACCTAGCAGTAGCAACATGACAACAAAAGCGTAACTTCCAGCTATGCACAAGTCATTCAGGAGCTTCTCTAGTACTGAGATGTTTATTGTAGACATCATCGAAAAAAATTATCAGCTCATATGTGTGCTAGATGACAATTTCTCTATTCTGCTTCTGTCACAGGTACATAATTCCAAGAAACAAGCAGCTTTTTTATGCTTGCTGGGTGGCAGAAAAGTTAAATCTCTAGATACTCTACATATTGTTTGCATTTCATGGCAGAACATTGGGTTTTGTCTAAAACCATTGTCATTGTTCTTCTTTCTTTCTAATACTGTTTTTTTTAAGTGCAATGTCTAATATAGAATTGCAATTTTAAAAAATCATTGACTAGTTTTAGCTTTATATGATTTAAAAACAATTCTTGATAGTAAGAGCTTAGTACAATATTGTTTCCTTGTATGAAAGCGATACTGATCTAAGTACTCATGTATGTAAGGTTACAAATAGGCTTATTTTAACATTCACACAATTTGACCTACTTGCAACAAGCAAACAGCAAAGATACAGGCAGCAAAATCAGAGCTGTTCCCCTCACTAAAAATAAATTCTATAGAAACACTTTCAACTGTTTATCCTTTTTAAGATTAACACATTTAGAATAGAATAGGACAGAACACAATGGAATAAAATAGAACAGTTCCATTGGAAGGTTTCTACAACAACCATCTAGTCCAACTGCCTGACCAACTCAGGGCTGATCAAAACTTCAGCATGTTCAGTTGGGAAGTGAAGCTTCACAATAGAGTGGCTTTGGTGAGCACCTGTCATCCAAGCAACCACACGGTACTTTGTAAAGGAATGCTTCCTAGCTGTAGAATCATTGAGTTGTTTAGACCAGAGAAGATCTTTAGGATCATCAAATCCAACCAAGTCTACCACTAAACCATGTCCCTCAGTGCTATATCTACACATCTTTTAAATATCTCCATGGATTCTGACTCAACCACTTCCCTGGGCAGCCTGTTCCAATGCTTGATAAACTTCTCAGAAAGAAATGCTTCCCAATATCCAGTCTAAACCCTGGTGCAGCTTTGAACCATTCCAACATGCCTTGTCACGGATATTACAGAGAAGAGGGCAGCATCTTCTTCTCCATATCTCCCCTTCTCAGGAAGCCATAGAAAGCAAACACGTCATTCCTCAACCCCTCCTTTTCTCACAACAAGACAATCCCAGAATCTTTAGGTGCTCCCTATAGGACATACGTTCCAGCCTTTTCATCAGGTTTGTTACCCACTTCTGGACACATTTGAGTACCTTCCCATCATTTGTAAACTGCAGTGCCCAGAACTGTACACAGTGCTCAAGGTGAGGCCACGCCAACACTGAATACATCCTGATGATCACCTCTTTCACCCCCTGGCTGGTGGTGTTGTGCTTGACACACCCTAGGATGCAATTTGTTCTCCTGGCTATCAGGGCACACAGCTGACTTGCAACGAGCCTGCTGCCAACCAGCACTCCCAGATCCCTGTCTGCATGGCTGCTCTGTATCCACTCCTCTCCCAATTTATACTTGTGCCTGGCATTACTCTATCCCAGGCGCAGAATTCTGCATTTGTTCTCCTTAAATTCCATCCCATTAATCATTGCCCAATACTCCAATCTACCTAGATCCCTTTGCAAAGCATCTTGCTCCTTCAGAGAGTCATCAGTACCTCCCAGTTTGTTTTTATCCTCAAAATTTTTATTGGTGCATTCACCTCCTCTATCTAAAACATCAATATAAATATTGAACAAAACTGGCCCTAGACCTGAACCCTGAAGAAATGCTGCTGGTGACAAACTAACATGTGCCTACTTCCTATAAATGCATTTTC
Organism: Passer domesticus; assembly: GCF_036417665.1. Taxonomy (NCBI): domain Eukaryota; kingdom Metazoa; phylum Chordata; class Aves; order Passeriformes; family Passeridae; genus Passer; species Passer domesticus. The sequence continues at coordinate 67,330,215 of NC_087475.1, read as the reverse complement.
ACATAAGAAATGTTTAAGATGGTTACATCTGTCATCAGCACAGCACCATCCAAAATGCACCCCAGCACCTTTAAGTAAAAACAGTACTATTTCTTTCAAAACCAAAACTAACATGGTATCACATATTCAAAACAGAAAAAAAGTTGCTAGTCCCATAGAAATCCCATAGATTCTGTATTATTCACAGGACACTTATTTCACATAGAAAAGAGCATACACAGTTCAATGTTCATTACCTGTACTCAGAAATTCATTAGGAAAAAAAACCCCACAGCTGTAACATTCATACACCAAACAGGACCTCCCTTGCTAAAGTTAAATTTGACTCTGTTCCACCTAGCTACAAAGAAAGTAACTTAACATATTTATGAAACAGCTGCTCTGGACTTGTTCCTCACAACTGGTATTTTATCCCATTACCTCTTTTCAGGTTTGTGTATCTGAGCTGCTCTCTAGGATGTGTAGGAGGCAAGTTGCTCCCAGCCCTGCTGCCTACATCTACACCTCTGTCTCTCATCGTGTCTCTCTCACTTTCCTCCTTCCCAGAGCAAGATCTTTTTTTCTCACCTTTGTCTTTTTGTAAAAGGAAAAAAAAAAAGTTCCTGTTGGTCTATCTCTACCCTCTTTAAAACCAGCACTGGGCCATTCTGATCACAACCTCCCCACAGAAACCTTATGGTGCTGGATGCAGGTTTCAGGATGCCATTTGCTTCCCTGTTGGCAAAAAACTGAGGCAGAAAGGGAAGTGGCTTCCAGACAGCTCTAATGTTTGCCTCTTGCAAAATCTGTTTTCACAAGCAATGCTGCAAATGCTTCAATGGGTCTACTCAAATGGCTCACACCAAGGATTATTTGTACCTTCAGGCACCAGTACTAGCAATATAATGCACTTTTTTGTTTATTTATTTTTTCTGCTTGGGAAAACTGCAGGGGTGAACTACTCATCAGCTATCTAGTGGGAGCTATTACAAAGGCAGCCAAAGCAAAGCCCTTCAGACAGAACTTTCTAAGCTTTTTGCTGTGTCTTCTCCAGCCTGTATCACTGGTTTGTTAGGTCAATCCTGACATTTCTTCCTCAGCTATCTTTTCACCTCACATTCACATCTGTAATTACATTCTTTCTCTGCCCTGCCCTTTTTTACTCAATATCCTTATGATCTTTAACCAATCCTTTCCTCATTCCCTCAGAAAGAAACAAAAAAAAAAAAATAAATTGTGAAATTACCTTTCCAGCAACACAGATCTTATGCTTCATAACTTGGGCTACTTTCTGTACTGCTGTCATTCAATACCTAGTACAAAGACTACCATACATTTTTCCCTCAGTGTTTAGGTATTAGAAGCAAAAACATGCATGAATAAATAAAGTGAATTGAACCACTGTAATGCCAGACTATGATTTATAAGATGCTGAAGCTTTATTTTGTATTGGGAAGACACTTGACCTCAGATGTCACTGAGAAAACCCATGAATTTTTCGTATCAACTATTTTATACATACCATGTTTTTCCACAGAAACATGGAATTTTAAGTACATTGCCCACTCTATTGGAACAGAATGGTTGCTGTTGTTAAGAAAGACTGTTTGCTTGCTTTACCTGAACTGGTAGAAGCAGGAGACTTGCTGCGTCGGGATGGGCCTGGGCTCTTGGTGGTGCTCCTGCGTGAACTTGAAGCTATTTTAGTATAGGAAGTAGATTTCACCACCCGACATTCTAGAAGACAAAGAAACAGCATAAGTTAGCAATTAAGAAAGCCAGCAAGATTCTGTAACAGAAAGAGCACTGAGAAGTGAAAACATTTAGCCCACGCTTGTTTTCATTCACCTTGAGGAGTTTTATGAGAAAGTATAAAACCTGTATAAATGGCTCCATTAAAATCCAAGTACAGTACGTACCACATCCCAGACAAAGAACTGCTGCAGTAATCCAGACTTTTAAATTCCATGGTTACTGCAGGTACTTAGGACAGCTTAATTTAACAGTGCTGAGACTACTCATAAAATTTCTTTGCTTTTGAAGATTTCATTACAAGTAATGTAGCATTTTTTTGTAAACAATCCAGATGCAATGTAAGCATTTTTGTCAGCAGGCAGTCTCCTCTAGAAAAACCAGAAGTCTTCTTTTCTGTATCAAAATGTTACAATTGAACATGATGACGCAATTGTCTTCCACTGATGAAAGGTTAGAAGAAAATAAAGCAGGTTTGTTGCTCCTGCTTAATCCTCTGGTGAGCAATAGCCCACATTGTGTAGCACACACAATTCATCACAGGTGAGGGAAACAGCACTACTCGCTCATAAGAGACATCAGTAAAATCAATGAAGAGGCGAAATTACCCTCCCACTCGAGAACACCACAAGATGTTCAGGTTAGAGTTTATGTACACCCACACAGATCTGTAGGCATCCTTGCATTACGGCTGCAAAATGGTTCTTGGCCTGGGGATGAAAGAACTTATTGTGCATAGCACTGATGTCTTGCACTCCTAATGCATACTAGATTAATCACCAACATATTACACAGCCGGGAAAAAAAAGATCCACTTCTTAGTCAATATACAATTAAAACTGCAGCAATGTTTACACTGTCTACACCTGACAATGTCAGTACACTTCACTTCTTTATAAATACATTGGTAAACATTTAGTTCTGTACCAGACCTGTTTCTTATTTTATTCCCATGGTTAAGGCTCTTCAACAAAGATTAAGAGAAATAAACGAGAGCTTTTTCTTCCTAGTCAGAAAATACCATGTACAAGCCTGCACATTATTTAGTCTTCACAGATCAGTGGAGCCTGTAACATAGTTTAGACAGATTAGAGAACAAAGAAATAAAATTGAGCATAACTAATTAACTTAAACATATACACCCGAGAATGATATAATGAAATTTATTTCTCTTGGCTGCCCTGTTTGTCTTTTGTCAAGCTCTTCAAGGAAATAGAAGCATGAACTGATGCGTTACTGAGTGAAACATCCAGCACAGGTGAGAGCTGAGAGGACCAGAGAAATGCCTTGATCTTCCCAAAGAAGCTTTTCTTAACAAACTCTCTGCATTCCTAATGCCCAATAGCAGCTAATTTCTTTCTGTTGGCATTTTTTATGATTCATTGATGACTTCTCTTGTTTTATACCTAACAGTGGAAATGGCGAAAAACACTCTATGAGGAAATTATCTACTGAAAACAGGAGGAATCAGATGAAAGCTTTCATTTAGGTGCTATTGGGTAACTACAGCAGGAATTTTATATCGATTTATTGGAATAAACAGCTGCTCCAGAAACTATATGCAATTCAAATGTAAACAGGTTCTTTATCTGCCTGTAAACAAAAATGTAAAATTTTCAAACACCTAACAGCCTGTTAAAACTGTGATGTAATCCTAGTGTGGGCCTCATTCACAGGAAACAGTCAGGAAGGGGAACTGACTCCAATGGTCAACAAACAACAAGAGCAAAGCAGAATGATCCAACCAAGCTAAACCTATTAGAATATATCATTTGCTTAGTGGAAGAACTTAAAGAGTCCATGAAGAAAACAGCTACTTTATGCAATATGTAACAAGCTTTCCTATTTCCATCATGTAAGGAAAACAATTATATACATCTATCTCCTACAAAATTCATGCTAAAGCTTAACTCTTATTTTACTACAAGTATTAATACTCATTCAACTTCTCTCAATACCTTAGAAACACCCAGTCTTAAGTATGTTATCACAGAGGCATTACCACCATAGCTAGTTGGATCAGACTTGGCCAGCAACAGGTCTGTCCTGGAGCTGGCATTGGCTCTGCCAGACATGGGGGAAGCTGCAGGTAACTCCTCAGAGAAGCCAACCCTGTAGCCCCTCCCACCCCCAAAATGTGGCCACGCAAACACAGTTCATCTGCAAATCATCCTGAGGGGTACTTACAGACCCTGACCTGTGAGTAACCCCACACAAATGGTATACTGCCCTAAGAGGAAGTCACCTCTCTCGCAGACAAACAATCTCTCTCCACAGGAGAGAAACACAAACGACCATATGATAATCCAAGAAATGTACAAGCATCACAGGATCACTGGATAATCCAGTTTAGACACGAGAAATTCCTAGTCCAGTTTCCTGCTCAAAGCTTGAAGTAGCTTTATATTCATAGTCCTAAATGACTTGGGGGACACTTTAACCCACTTGGGGCATACACAGTGCAGGAGGATCTTGGAGAACATGAGTGTCAACTTCCTGTTCCAAGTGACAGAAGAAAACAGAAGAGATGCTCTGCTCACTCTCACAAAAAAAGGGAAGACTCTGGGACTCTGTAGGCAGAAGGCAGCCTTGGCTGCAGTGACCATGACAGGAGAGTTCAGTATTGTGAAAGGATTGGAGTGCAAAATGCAAGCTCACAGTTCTGGACTTCAGAAAAGCAGACTTGGGACTCTTCACATATCTGCTTGGAAAAGTCGCATTGGATAAGGCCCTGAAGAGAAGAGGGACCCAAGAAAGTTGAGGAATATCAAAGGATTCCCTCCAAGTTCCTCAACAGACCATCTCAACAAGCAGGAAGATGTTCAAAAATGCCAGGAGGTCTGCATGGATGAACATGTTGCTACTGACCAAATTAAAAAATAAAAAAGAAGCATAAAATAGTTGGAAGCAGGGACAGGCAACCTCAGAGGTATATAGTCTAAGTCCCAGCAAGCAGACACAGTTAGGAAAGCTGACGTCCAACTAGAATTAAATCTGATGAGAGACATCAAGAGCAAAAAGAAGTGCTTCTTTACACACAGAGGGAACAAAAGGAAGTCTACAGAAAATGCACACCCATGAAACAGGGCCCCAATGACACCGAACGTGGAAAAGGCTAGAGTATTGAACAGCTTCTTTGCCTCTCTTCGCTATCAAGCCAAACCTTCAGGAATCCCAAGTCCCTAGAAGCAGGGTGAAAGTCTGGAGAAAGGAAAACTTATCCTGGGTGGCAGAAGATCAGATTAGAGAATACTTAAGCAAAACTGGCACATATAGGTCCATGGGGCCTGACAGGATGCACCCTGCAGGTCCTGATGGAGTTGGATGATGTCCTTGTGAAGTCACTCAATAGTCTTTGAATGACAGCGATGATTGGGATAGCCATTTGAAGACCCAGTAAATCTCACTCCTATCTTCAAGAATACCCAGGAAACTACAGACAAATCAGCCTTACATCAGTCCCTGGGAAAGAGATAGATAAATGAATCATAAAAATAATTTCAAGGCACATTAAGGACAAGAAAATCATCAAAAGCAATCATCATGGATTCACCAATGGGAAGGCACGCCCAACAAATTTGATACCTCTGCAATGAAATGACCAGCTTGGTAGATGCAGATAACAGTGGATATTCTCTACCAGGACTTCAGTGACGTTGTCATCTCAGACATTTTTCTTTATATCCAGTCTAAAACTTTTGGTTTCAATCTATATCTATCACCACTCACCCTCTTACCAAGCATCACTGTGAAGAGCCTGACTCCACAACCTTGATGGAGAAGAGATGCTGCCCCATTGACATTGGAGGTTATTGGCAGGTACCCCTGAAGCAATTTCCTTTTTCACACTGAAAAACCCCAGCTCCATCAGCCTCTCCTCACACAGCAAGAGCTCCAGCTACCCCCATCATGATGGTCCTTCTCTAATTGCCTCCGGTTTAATGATATCTCTTTAATAGGGGAGCTTTAAGCTAGACACAGTATTCCAGATGCGGCATCACGTACTAGGCAGAGTAAGTTCCCTGTTTAGTCTATTATTTCTATTTAGTCTATGTCACAGAAATACTGTATTTTTTCTATCTTTCTATTTGTATAAACCCTTTTGAGCTCAATTATCAACTTCTTTGGCACAATTTTCTTGTTCCTCTCAAAAATAATTCACAGGTTGTGAAATTTTAAAAGGTCACAGTTCAAATGAGCACATATTCTCTTTAAGGTAAACTTGTCAAGTGCCATCTTTCCTATGGGTTTACAAGTTTATTCTTAAAGGACATGAGATATGGTATGGCCTGTGGAGAGCCACATAGGAAAGCCTTCAGTGCTGCACAGAGCAAGCTCAAGAAACTCATACTTTCAAAGACTAGGTCAAGACTAGTTCCAGAGTCTAAAAGGATTTCCAGTCATGGGCAGAGTGTAACGAGGCTGCTTGTTTTAAATAGGTCTCAGCTCCCAGGAACATTTTATGCATGCAATTCTGTTGTCACATTTAGTTTGTAAAGTAAAATTTTACTGCAGGCAAAGATCTCACTCAGTAACCACACAACCACTGCTCATTCCTCTAAGGCATGACCATAATTTGCCTGTTGCTGTAGGAGAGCTCTGTGTGGATAGAGAAAACAAAACAAAAATGCATGTTTTATTGAAACTGTGTTTTCTACACAGAGTCTAAGCTGGTGAGCAAATGAATACATACTTTCTCATTAACAGTATTTGGATTACTATACAACAGGTCCTTAGCAAGTAATGAAACAGGAGCATTTTTCCCCCGATTTTCTTTTGATGCCAAAACTGTATCAGAAATAGATCTGAACTCCTGACAGAAGAGACAACTGCCTTTCTCACTCATGTGGGCATGGCATTCCCAGCCAAGAAGAAACACCAAGTGTTTCTATATTATGTTCAGCAAGGAAAGAAATGTTTCATGAAACCCCAGTCCTTCGTCTCACCATTGACTGACTGAGATTAAAGGCAGAAAATGATGACACCCATGGTAATGCAAGACAAAAGAAGGTCAACTTTACAGTTGGAACTTTACAGACTTTATTGTTTTCCAACTCAAAATATTATATAAATAAGAATGCTTTTCCAATGAAAACATCTTGCAATAAGATGTTCTATTGTATAACTACATACAAAGCTATAAAGAAGGAGAGAGAAGTACAGACTAACTGCAGCAAGGCTAAAAAATGTAACACTGCAGTCCCTTTATTGTATGGAATATTACCACAGAGTTCTGAGGCCTTTATTGAACATTAACAATAGGGGTAAGGAAGAAAAAAGAGAAAATACCCCAAGGCTACAGTCTGACATAATTAAGACTGTAGGGACAAGATAAGAAAAACAGAGTTACTGAGATTGTACAGTGGTGTCAATCAGCAGTAGAAACTGTCAGAATCAGGGGGGAAGACCAACATACCTGTGAGCTCTTGACTCTCCCTGTTGCCAAATGGATAAATTGAGGTAAGCATGAGGTAAATAAAGGATGCTAACATGGAATCACAATGCCTGCAGTCTCCAGCCCCATGATGTTTCATTTCCAAACTGTTACATTAGCTTCTACGCTCATTAGATTTTACAATGGCAAAAAAGCAGCGGAGAGTAACTAATCTGCAATAAATGTGTCATAAAATGAAAAAGCTTAATGTGCTTCTAGAGAAGACTGTGAAAAGTTATTTAAATTACCAGGAGATCAAAAAGGCTTACTTGTCAGCAACTCAGAAGTTGACTGTATGGCCTTCATGAGTTCTTTCTGGGCAAAAAAATCACTCTCTGCTGTGTTTTGCTTTTCTTTGAGGTCGGTGCGTAGGGAATAGATTTTATATTTTCAGTATTCCTGCCAATCTGTTTCTCTAAGACGAGACCATTTAACTTGTTTTCAGCAACAGCTGTATCCTGCAGATAAGCAAGGGGGGAGGATCAGGGATGTCTGTGGTTGTTGGTAAGCCACTTTACTGTAAGCCTCACGCTGCTGCCTTTTACCACTGCTTAAAGACATTAGCGTCACCAGCAATGTCCTCAGGCCAATCAGTGGTTCATTACCCCAAATGCTGTACCAATTTTAGTTTTTAATGTTAATGGTAATTTGTCCCATGCTGCTAATTCTTAATGCAGCTAATAAGATTTTACTTTTCAGCTGTATTCATGCCTTCAATTAATGCCAGTAATCTTCTGTTTGCAGAACTAAGTTTCACTCTCTTCAGCAAGAGCCTCCTGTCTAGTGGCATTGATGCACACTGCAATTCACCCTACCCAACTGATCAATCACTGGCAGCTATGACTTGCAATTACAACATGTTCAAAAGGGTAACTATCACGCAGTATCCAAAAATGAAAGGGATAGAGAATGTTTCACCGAGGTTTAAGTAATTTCCAAGCTTCTATCGTCATGGTTGTGCCTGCTTCAATTTTTTCTCTGCACATCTTCCCATTCAATGTGTTCCTGAACACACTGCAGATGCGGGTGGACAGCGATGTATGCATAGAATGCAAAATCCTAAAGTTTGATCCCATGCACTAAGCTCTATGTCACTGTAAACTTACCAGTAATTGTCCTTCCACACATGATAAAGATTAGGAATTCTATTTTACTGTGTGCCAAATACTTGTGGAAGCAATTACCTAAATCTCCTTCTTTTTTTTTTTTTTCTGCAAAGAAATATACTTTGATTTGGTATAAAATATAGAAACAGCTAGATATTCTTTCATGTGAAAAATCATTCTCCAATTCTGAAACTGGGGTAAGTATATACAATAAAATACAAACTATTGAAGCCATCTATGCCTTATTACACATCAAGAAAATAGAGAAGCTTGAAAGGTTTTAACCCAAGATAGAAATGTTTTCAGATGTATGCACTACTCCAAAAATACCTCATTAAGATAGAAATAAGGAATGTATTATCACTACTAATATTATTATCACTACATAATATTATGATATCACTAATATCTCGCTCTGCTCTAATGTATAATCTTCAGATTCTGAATTCAAATGTTTCTAAATTCACCAAAGACTAAATATTTACCAGAAGAGGTAAACACATATACGTATAAATCAAAATGTTGCTTCAAGTATTTACTATAATTTCTCCAAACATGTTCCTATCTTAAGTACACTTGGGAGGACAGAACTCATCTAATGATAGGTAAAAATATGATTAATTCACCCCACAGTTCTTCTGCAGTCAATGGAACATTGTTCAATGTTCATTTCTATTATCTATCTTAGGAACCTCTAAGTTAGAAAGGATGAATCTTACTCATGAATTATCAGATACAAATTTTAGGTTTTGAGTTTTGGTGCAAATACCCTAATAAAAACAGTATCTCTGGACTGGCTACAGGCTTTTTTACTTAGTACAAACATTAACACAAAATTTTGCTGTATTTTGTAACTTTACTGTGTATGAGTAGATTTTATCTCCTAGATTTTATCTCCACATTCTCCAAGTCCTAACCTTTTAGTCAGATTCATCTCACACAAACCTCCACATTAATATTTTGTCTACAAAAACAACATTATGTTAAATATTGCTTTACATAAGAAAAGAAATCTGCTATCATGAAAGATTCCAGCCACAGCAGTGGAAAAAAAAGGACTGGAAAAACATTTTTCATCACTGCAACAGCTTTTCTGACAAGGCACAATATTTAATTATTTTCAGGTTCTGCATTTTTAGGCAGAAAAAACTAGATGACTTCTTAAAACCTGCTTGTCTAAGTGAATATGAAGTACTTCTGACTGAATTAATGTGAATGAACTTGCAAAATAATAATTTCTGAAATTAAAACTGGACTACCAGAAACTATTTTAAGATACCTGAAGACAGAGTTGAAATAAGAATTTTGTCACTAGCTAAAACATACCCCGAGCACATGTTCTTTTACATGCCTTACTTATCTTGACACATACTCTGTTTCACTCCCAGAGATTTTAATTATCACTGTTTGCTCAATATACCTCAGCCAAGATGTTCCAATGCAGATACAAATGTTCATTAGTTTGCCCTTGTGTTCAGCACCATTTCCCTACACCTCTGCAGATGTACCATGCTAGCTGCAGTGACCAAAATATCACAAAGCTACTTTTAACCGGAAATGTTTAAGATGGCACAACTAATTACAACTGCAACCACCTATGCTATTTTTATTTATGGCCACAGCATTATTCTTCTTAGAACAAAGAAATGTGACATATATTTGCTTATGGCTTTCCTTTTCTTTCTGTTACAAAAGCTTGTTTACTGGGCATATAGTACATCAACAGATATCTCTCAAAAAACATTGTTGAAGCCACAGGAAAAGTTCAACACTGAAGTACCTTACTTTATCTGAACGGTTTGGATGGCAATTTTCTTGGCATTGTTTTATTCATTCAATTGGAGATTAAATGAGAGAATGGTACAAATTAATTAGTTGTCAACTATTCTGTTCATCAAAATGCTTGCCTTCCTGTTCAGCACAAAGAGGTAATATTTTTCCTATAGCCATTAAAAATAATTTTGTTCTTTACTTTGAGTACAACCAGAACTCCTATCCAATCCTTATGATAAATATTAACATCATCCTAAGCACCAAGTACACAGGCATTCTCTCATATGTTTTTTCAGTTATAGTCTAAGAGATGTGTCAGTGCTGCAGTCCAACAAATTCTGGTGTTCTGGTATTACTGCTTGCTGTCTGAGGAGTATAACTTGTTTTCAGTTGTTTACTATTCCAAATTACTCTTTTGGAAGTTTACAAGCTCAAGACATTTCACAGTTACAAATACAAACCGTCATTTGCAGAACATCATCTTCACATGGAAAGTATCAGCTAAAGGTATTATTGAGAAACATCCATTCAAAACAGTTAACTTTTAATACATTTTAGCAAGGTCTCCTGAAGTTACAGATTTTTCTGCGCAACTGACAGCAAAATATGTATTTAAACTGCCCTTCTGTTTTGATTTTTTTCAATTAAATCTTCTTACTTATAATGCACTTATTAGTCTAACAACTTTATTGTGAAGTATTAAGTTTTAAAAGCCTTTTTTTTCCTTCAATGAATTGAATTAGACTATATTGGGATAATGATTATAGTCATAACAGTTAAACATAAATCAAATTCTCATGGCTTAAACAGCTAATTAGTTAGATTAGCAAGGAGTCTTGTACAAAACCAGGGATATACAAGTATAAAATATCCATTAAAAAACAGATGAATATGATAAGCCAATTGTTGTGGGGAGTTTTTTTTTTTATTTAAATGATCACTAAAAAGACTAACTGCAATCAGGAAGACAACATAATTTTAACAACAGTGAGACTAGAAGACAGGAAACACTAAGAAGATAACAAGTCAAAGAGTTTTTACATAGCATTTTCAAATAAGTGAGATGTGAAGAATATTTAGAGACAAATCTAAGATGAACTCCGAGCTCCCAGACACTATTCATGAGAATTTTGAAGGACAAATAAAGATCCAAGAGAGAAAGTCAAAGCAAATGCTTATATTTAAAACTGGGCCACAACAGAAAACAGAGTTGCAGAAAAGACACCCTTATTTGAGATTATTGCGAAAAGTTTTCCAAAGGGAGAGTATAAAGAAGACAGCTAAAGCTCCTTTCCACTTGGTTGTAGCAAGACAAGAAGCAATGGGCACCAACTGAAATACAGGAGATTCCCGATGACACAGCAGAAAACATCTTTTCACTTTGAAGGGACCAAACAGTGGCACGGGCTTCCCAAAGAGATGGTGGAATCTTTGGTCTTGGGGATATTCAAAAGAAATCTAGACATGATCCTGGGCACGCAGCACCAAATGATCTTTAAAACTCCCTTTCAAGCTCAGCCCTTCTCTGGGGCTTCCCTTCCATGACAATACAAAGCAATAAAGGAAACATAATATTTGAAGCTTAAAAGATATTAAAATTGGATACAATAGTCAAAATAGTTTGGTCAAGAATAAACTGTGTCAAAGTAGTCTTCCTACAAAGGATAACAGGAGAGACAGTAGAGATTATAAGGCTCAGAACTTTGAAACTCAAGCTGTGATTCAAGAAAATATCATCTATAGAAATTGCTTTTAAGATGGGCATTAGAAAAGCTAACCAGGGTATTTTATTGTCAAACTAGGAGACAATGAGCAGAGAAACTTATCAGAGTTCCTGGTCAACATTTACTTGTCTTAATATGCAATTAATGTAATCATTTAAATGCATTTTAAATCTGTAGATGACACTACCATAGGTAAAGCTGTAGGCATTGTAGAACAGTATAAATCTGAAAACTTCATCAGAAAAAACAAATAAAATTCAACAAGGCTAAGGTACTTGAACCATGAAAGAATAAGCAACACAATAAAGGTTGAAGATGTCACTACAAGAGTCAGTTGCTTAAATGCAAAACAGCAGTTCTACAAAGAGGGACCTAAGTTTTGCAGTGGGTCTGCAAATGCTGAATTTGAAGTAAACTACTACAACAACTGGAATCATCCCCCTGCTGAGGGTATCACCTCTGTGGAGGACATCTGACTTAATCACCTGGGCTACTGCAGTGTCAGCTAATTCAAAAAATCCACTTTTGTGTTTACCATTTATAAACATCAGGATTTCACCTTCAGAGGATTAAGAGAATACTAAGGAATATTACAACATGAGAAAATACGACTAATGAAGGAGAGCTAATATAAAGGGGATCTTTCTTTTCAGCAAAGAAGTGATGAGACAAAACAGCAGCCTTCAATGCTTAACAGACTGCCAAAATGAAGAAAAACTAAATTCCTACAATTAGTTTAATTACAAATACAACAAAGCAGAGTGACTTAAGCTTCCAAAAGGAGGATTAATTCAGACATGAGAAAACCTGTTTTCAACTGCAAGGATAAGGAAGTACTGGAACAGATCATGTGGAGGACTTGTTGAATTTCCCTACATGCAACTGTACACACATATGTTAGCCAGAAACCTATAAAGTCAATTTAGTTAGGGCAGGTCCTCCCATGGAACATCTCAGATCCCTTCCAGGATTCTTTTGATTAAGTCTTCCTAGTATGACTCAAAAAAGGTACTCCAATGTTTTGCCACTGTCAGCACTTCTGCCTGAATTTATCTAAAAGATGTGTAAAAGGAGATATACTATAACTGTATGTAAAACTGAGTGAAAGTCAAAGAACATTTTAGCAAGGGAAAAGTGATTGCTTAATAGTGAATTAAAATCATTATCATTTCCTGAGTGGGGAGACTATTGAGATATAAATCTTTTACTTGTCTTCAAAAGCCAGAATGATTAACTTTTAGAATTTTTCTCAGTAGGACATTAGCAGAACTGGTATCTCCAAGAAAACAGACCTTCTCCTTCACAGACAATTCAGAGCCTGCTTGGCTAATATTGTCGCATACCACTGAGATATATGTACATTTCCTCAAAACCAACTAGATGTCAAAACTTCATACTGAAAGAATACATTTCTTACTGGCCTCATGGATTAGATGCTTTTGTGCTTTCATTGCACAGACCTAAATTGATTTTGTAATGCTAGGGTTGATGAAAAGGCATGATGTCTCTATCTACATTTTCCACAACTCAATCTGCTCTCGAAATACATCTTTCATTCTTAAGCTCACAGGCATGTGCAGATAAAAAAACCTACATGAAAATAGAAAAGTTCCCACATTCCATGTAGCTCAATGTTATTAAAAAAAAAGTAAAAAAGAAAAGAACCTAACAAAAAGAAAAAAAAAAAAGAAAAAGAAAAAAAGAGAGAGAGAATGAGAGAATAAAAGCCAACCAATCAAAACCACATTAGCCACATCAGCCTGCATAACCTTCTGAAGCACTCTGGATCAGAGTGCTTCTGAAGCAAGGATCAGAGGTTAATATGCAGCCAGTGCCTAAATGATAATCAACAAGAAGTGTGTAGGCAGGGGGTATAGGAGGAGTGCTAAGAATCAAAAGACTTTATTTATATACATTAACTTGGTTATTGTTGAAAGCAACACTTTACACTTTACCTAAAAAGTTATAGGTAGCATTTATGATAGTTTGTCTAGCATTTCAGTGGGTTGTTGCTTTCAGAACTATTTTTTGTAACCTCATTTCACTACTGAGTTGCATAAACTTAGCTGGTATTAGACAAATCCAGTTTGAGTTGATCTTTTCCCATGGAATGAAAGCCATTACTAGGACTGATAAGGTTTGCAAATGTGTAACCCTATCAATTTCCAATTTTTTAAACAAAGTTGATATCTTACTAAATGTCTGAAGAGGACTGTCACATGAATTGACAAAATATTGGGCTGCTTTTCAAGTTGTGCAGCAAGTATGAAAGAGTAACAAATAATCAATTTAACAAGTTTTGCTATATTATTCTTTGTGAATCTCCCACGATTTTCTCAGATATGTTCTGCATTTAAAGTCTTACTTCTTTAAAACATTCATTTAAAATTTTGAGACTATTCCATATTGAAAAGTATTTGTAGTCTTGGAAAGGATGCAACACTGAAGCTGTTTCTGAATAGAGAAGGAACAACTATCACTAACTTATCTACAAATATTCTCAAAAAGCTACTTAATTTCCTTTAAAAAGTCATTAAAACATACTTTCATTTTTACAGGAATATTAAAAAAAAAAAGGAAATACAGAAAATTCCTAACACAGTTAAATACAAAAGTTAACTTAAAAAAACAGGTTTATTCACAGGACCTACTCGTACCTTCCTCTAGATATTCTAAGAGAGAATGTGAATTCTTATCACCTACTTAAGCATACAGATAACAATGCTGTTCAAAGTCACAAAATACTGATATAGACAACAATGCCAATGATAAAATAGTCCCTAGAACTCCTAATTTCCATTCTTCCAGTGTCTGAAACACAAGAATCTCTTCAAGGACATCATAAATCCACTTCATACCCAAAATGTAGAAATACTGAAGACAACATATCCTTGCCTTAACTTTCCAATTTACTTCTAACCTCCCCATGGTTTTGTGTGTCAGTCCCAGCCTCCCATATGTCTGTTCCTCCCACAAAAATGCCTCTACACTTTCTCTGACACTAACATCTATGAATAGAAAGCTCTCTCTGAGACAACCTGAACAAGGCAGCTTCCCTCTCTGTATGATCCCCCAATGATTTTATAATTTAACTGTTGCAATCGAGATGATGTAACACAATGCAAAACAAACAGATGGGCAAGAGATATAAAGCGTGGCAAGGTCTAAACTGGAAAACATCACTGCTAGAAATGTTGTTGGGCTCACAGCTGCTGACATTGCTCCTGGGACATGTGCACGCTGAGGATTTGCTGGCAGCTGTGTTGCTGGCTGAGATTTTCGGCATGTGGTTCTACTTAGGTGCCACAAGCTGGGCTTTGTTTGCTTGCTCCACATTAACATGTGCCTGCATGCAAACCTGTGGAGATAAAAGGTAATTCTGGATGCCAAAACTCTGTTGTATAGATCAGGCATGTTTTCCTGTGCTGAAAGACTGTGATGAACGAATGGGGATTTTTTGATGAGGCACATTTACTCTACAACTGCAGCATAAAGATCTGGAGGTATTATCCTAGAATTAACTTGAGTGGTGGCACCAACCTAGCTTTGTGACAATGGAGCTCAGAAGGGTAAACTAGCATATGCTAACTTCTGCTCCTGCAACAGGCTGCTGGGTGGTGTGAGAGGGTTTATTTAAATCTCACTTGGGCATCTCTAGTATTAAAAGGAATTCTGTGAAGGTACAGAAAGTAAGTAAGCCCCTGGAAAATTTCTCACCTAATTATTATTATTCCATGCTATCTTTATGTGACAGAAGGTTCAGTTCATCGAACATATGAAAGCAGAGGACTAGAGAGATTACTTTGAGGAAAAGAAAATTAAAAATTAAGAAATATAGGGAAAAAGATACAAGTATTATAAGCCAGTGCAAATTCAGTGATAAAACACCAGAGAACATAGTAAATAAAACCCTCGAGTACTCTGACTGTTCAGTCTCAACTCATCATTCTGTAGACCATGACTAGGCAATGGTGTTTCCACTGCAGTTATGGACTAAAGCCAGGAGCAAGAAACACTTGATGGACTGAGCTACACAAATTAAGTGGTCAACAGGAACAGTTGCGAAGGGGAATAGGATTCTGATGCCTGAACTGTTTCAAATAAGCAGCACCCTTTAAAGTCACCCATCTCATGAAAAATTGCCTTATTGTTTGAAGAGGAGTTCCTTTCCCTAATAGTCACATCTGATGAAACCAAATATCTGCTTTCTCACAACACATAAACTAAATAATCTGTGTACCTCTCATAGGTGAGAGGAATAGGGTGCAAACAGTAGAGTCTGAAATTAAGTATGGCAAATCTGAGATATTTATAGATACAAAAGTAATAGATATGGGGATGCAGAAGTAACGTTTCAAATGGGCCAAAAGCCATTGGGGACAGTGGGCAAAAGTCTGGGGACAGAAGGCATTTTCATAAGAGCATGACTACTGAATTCATAGCTTATTTCCAGCAGAGTAGGATCTGCAGAATCTAGAATAGCTGGATTAACATCTGGGCTACTTTGAAACAGAAAGTGCAAAGAAGTATTTTTATTTTGGTCATGATCTCTTCCATTCCTTCACCAAAATGAGTATTTTTATAGGGTAAATATGACTTTAAAAACAGAGACAGGTAATAGAGGTGCTCAGCATCATTCCTAAAACCCTCTTTATTCTAACAAGCTTGCAAATTACACACTGATACATAACAAAATAACATAGTTGAACTACACAGTTGTTATCTGCAAAACTGGCCCACTTTCAGTAACTAGATGTCAGAAGGCATGAAAAGAATGGCTTGATGAGGCAGGAGGATATCATGATCCATGTATTTTTTATTGAGGCCGAAGATTTTTTTCTAGCTATTGATGCAAGGATGATGGAAAAATTTACACAAATGCTCCCCAAACCAATCAGAGACTTTGAGGCAGAAGACATCCTCAGCCACAGTTCCTACTCACGGGCACCTCATCAATGATTTAATATGACAGAGGGAACTGTAGCTTCATTATCTGGTGATATTTTATTTATTCATATTTAATTAATGCATATCATAACAATTCAGAATTTGACTGCATTGCAGAAGACGAGGGAAGGAATGAAGCTGTTCTACTGCCTGTGCTAACACATCTGCTCCACAGACCTACAGGGATTCACTCAGCCACAATATATAACACAAGTGAAAAAACACTTATATTCTACAAATGAGTTACAAATTCTCCGTATTAAAACTGGGTGAAATAAACAAAGGTGTCTTCAAAATTCATGTAGTGGACATGAAGAAATCTATTTATCTTCATTATAGGCTGAAAGTGTTTGGGTAAAAGTCCCTAATTTAGGTGAACCATGAGGAGAAAAAAAAATTATGGCAGAAGAAGAAGAAAAAAAGTAACATGACAAATTAGCAGAACC
Source organism: Passer domesticus (assembly GCF_036417665.1). Classification (NCBI taxonomy): domain Eukaryota; kingdom Metazoa; phylum Chordata; class Aves; order Passeriformes; family Passeridae; genus Passer; species Passer domesticus. The sequence goes on along the minus strand of NC_087475.1, from coordinate 67,313,054 downwards.
AAACCTCTCCCCCAGTGGGAGGGAGAGGTGAAGGCCAAAGGGTAGATTAATCTTGCTATATCATATGGTCTTGATCTTAAAAATTTCTCTGCGTGTTTAGCAGAAATCACACGCACAATGGGGAGACTTTGAAAAGATCAGGAGCCAGAGCAGATTAAGATGAAATGGGGCCAGATCCAAAAAGCTGTCAACCTCCCACCCTTTCCTGCAGACTCCCATGTGGGCAGGAGATTGTTTCATGGCTCCACAGTGCTGGTCTGTGCTGAGCTCGTTGATGAGTGCTCTTTCTCCTGGTGCCTCTAACAGAGAAGGACTTTTGACTTCTCTTTTCACAGCAGTATGAGCCACAGCTGCAGACACAGGTCTCAGTAATCCCTCTTACTTTTCAGCCCCAAGTTAATGTGCAGAACCTGGCTGATCCAACCTCACCAAAAAAACTGGATCCATGCCCAGCCAAAATAGAAAAAGTATTTTTAAAAAGCAAAAGAAATGAAAAAACCGTTATGTCTGGTTTGAAACAGAAATTTAAAAAGGGAAAAGCAGATGACCAGGTTACTGCAGCTTACCCAGTTGCCAAGTATCAGCTGAGTCAGAGCCATTATCTGCATACATGCATAGTAAAAGTGACTTAATACAACATGGCTTAGCTGAGCCTACAATAGAAGATTTAATTATGTCTACATGCACAATTTATACATCTGAGCTGATGGGTGATTACTTTTAAAGCTACTGAAATTGCCTGTATACGCAAACCTTGAAGTCAACCAAGCAAATAATTTACACTTTTAAAAAAAAGAATTTAAAGGGTTATAACAATCTATTGATTTAATCATATGATGACAAAAAATGAAGAAGAACCCTTAAAAAAGTATAAACACTATTTTAACTATTGTTCCAAAAACTCAAATGCATCAGAATAGAAAGCTGTTTTACTAATTTGCTTCAAGAACAGCTAGGTGCAAAAGCATATGTTCATTCACATATATCTAACAGCAGTGTTTTCACTCTTTTTTAAGATAAAAGATAATTTGTTCCATGATTTACAATCTCCCTGACTTCCCATATTGAATCAGGCAGCTGAAACAATCCCTATCATCCTGCAAATTATTATTAATGTGGTAGCATACACACATACACTGACTGACACGTTTTAATTCACAGTGGGCCAGGATAACATAGTAATTTTATGAGGAGGGGTTATATATCCACTAATGACAAATTATTACAAACATCCACTCAGAACTTCAACACAAAGCATGCCAGACACACACAGATACATAATTCCCAGTTTTACACTGGCACAACTATTGTGATCTGCAACTTGAGAGAAACCTTGTGTGACTCAGATGCTGTGTTCCCCATTCTTCATTATGAAGAGCAACTCAACAGATACTTTTATAGCTGTTGCTGTACACGTCTATTTCAGCTTCTCCTTTCTTATTCTTGTTATTTTTTTTCTCCATTTCCTAATTAAATGACTTACATTTGTTTGCTTTTTCAATATTACCCTATAAATGTCCACCAATCAAGTTATTACTCACTGAACTAGGCAGAACTCTTTCTTCTTCCCCATAAATTTTCCCTGCAACTATAACTTCATGCTGGTTTCCCCCCTAATATTTAGATGTGCTTGAATGAAATGCATTGGCTTCTACCTAATGCAACGCATGTGTTTATGGAACACAGCGGGCACTACTCCATTTTCAAAAGACATAACAAAAGAACAGCCACTTATGAAAGTTTTACTGTGTCTGACTTCCTCTTCATCCCCCACCCCTTCCCAGAGTCCAGCTAGAACATCTGGGTGCACTGGATCAAATAATGGACTCTTTGTTTGAAGAAAATTCACAGGAAACATTAAGCTTCTCTTAAGATGGGAGAGGTTACTGCATAGGAGCCAGGACAGGAGGAAGTCAAGGAATCAAATGGAGAACTGTGCTTCTTCAGGACACAAATGTACATGCATCACTCAGATGTGCTAAGTTCCACCTCAGATACCAGAGTCCTGGTGAAGTACAGAGCAGCCAGTTGTCACAGCAACATGGCAATCCTCGGCACCTCCTCTCCTTGGGTGAAAAGGCAAGGTTTTTGTTGATGGAGACTGTAAAGAATTTTGTCTGATCTGTAATCTTTGTCTACCTCAGCACAAATTTTGATATGTCTATATATCTCAAGTGGGTTCATGCTACATTTTCTTTTGCTAATTTATACCGTTGAGAGAACAAAGCAGCTGATAACACCTGCAGAAGTTATGCAAGAGATGTGCATTGTTTCTCCAGTTCAGCTTGGTAAGGAAGCTTTTTATATCAAAAGAACTCTATATCCATTCTAGGTTTAATACAATGCATTGCTTTTCATTATTCTGGCAAATGAGCAATTAATTTCAATGCAATCTGAAAGTTAGTTTAAATAATAGAGAAAGTTCTACAGCATTAATTTTATATATTATCATCGGTTTACAGTTTTGATTTTTATTTTTAAGTTTGCGTAGATCCAGACCACAAAGTTAACTGCAGATCTTCTTTATCTGGACTCAATTGTATCCAACAAAAGATTTCTACAGACGCAGCTATCTAAATATTTTATGGTTCTCCCAGCAATTTGAAATGGAAAATGAATCTCTATGGAAGCAATAGAATTTGAGGAAAGCAACGTGCTGCTGATCTCCACAAGATTAATTTTACATCTCAGGCATAAGTTATTTTCTCTTTAAGTACGTAGGGGGTGGAAAATATGTGGTGATTTTACTGTATTGGTACTATAGAAGTGGAGAACACCTACATAAAGCAAAAGCCTTATACTTCTCTGGATTTATACTACAACCTACTAAGCAGCAAAGGAGACAAGGGACACTCTCATCTGTTTTCCCCTTTTTCAGCTGACAGGGAAAGAATACTGAACCAATTGGTTTAAGCTGTTATCAGACAGAGGACCTAGATTCACACTGTAAGAATCACCTCAAAAACTGTCCAGCTGCATGACCTGAAGATGAGCCATGCTGCACACAGTAAGCAGAAGCCCTGCACTCATCCTAGGGAAGCTTGAACTTCTCTAAGCTGGGTGACTTTTTTCTGCAAATTTACCTGATCAAAAAGCTAGTAATTTGGTACCATTTTTCACATAAACCAGTATGAAAAACAAAGCTATGTCCTTCATCCTCAAATTTTGGAAAGCAATGCAGAGAGACTGCAGCAAAAGATTATTTTAGCATATGCACCAGTAAAGAAAATTTATTCTCAAAGCATGCTATAAAAAAACCCAAGCAACCCAGTTCTACTAATTTTTTCCATCTTTTTTTACAGAACTGTTCTCCTCATTTCTTTTGAATTTCTGTAACTTTTTACCTGTACATCATATTGAGTACCCAAAAGAAACCAACTGGATTGGTCTAGCAAACAGCCTTTTTTTAATACTATATCTCATATCCTAGGTTTCATGATTTCCATCATTAAATGGCCTTGGTATATCAGGAATTTTTGCATCTATGATCTACAGAGCTAAATGTCTTAAAAGATAAAGCAACGAAAAGCAGAATTTTCACAGTTTATTTTCCTCTCCAAATATTTTTAGACTTTTTTAAACAACAGATGTTTAATATACACACTTCAGTGCACATTTTCAGCTTGAGCATCTTGATTTAAATTGAGTCACCTTGAAGGAATTATGACAATATATATAATACATATGAGATGCTGATGATGTTCCTCCTGGATTATATTTGACCATACATAAACCTTCCAATAAGACTTTCTATTTTTTTCCTCAGATAAATTATACATATCACTGAAATTATATTTTAGGGTTCTTTTCAATTAAATTGATTTGTTTTCTTTCCTTTTTTTTTTAATAATTCTGCACAGGAGATAAAAATAAAATTTGAAATAAGTCTTATTTAAGCAGCAAGAGTGCCTAAGTGCCACATTTTTCAAATATTCCAAACTTGTAAACAAGTCTTTTTTTGACAGTGAGTTTGCTTGTACCACAAGCAGTACAAATACCACAAGTAGGAAATCCCAGTGATCACTCCTAACACGTAATACTGACAAAGCATAAAAAATAAGACACAATCTGATTTGATTTACAAGAAGAAAAAAAAGAAAACATTGAAAGACTTTGCTATAATAATTTCTCCCATTAATGTAAATACATATCACTGTAATTCCATTTTCACTTTTGCAACACAATAGTTTTTGTCAGTAAAAAGAAAGGAACACAGGACATTTTTGTTTCAAATATCAGTAAAACCTTAAAATGAAGTGGTCTAAGAAACATCATTCATGAGACAATCCCAGGACACAGAAGCTTTGACTCAGTAACAATTTTGAAGAACATCTTTAACTCAGCAGAAAACAAAAATACTGTCTACCATCATCTTATCACATTTTGAGGCTTATTCGGTCTCTCCCCTCTCCCCTAGGAATAGGCAGGGGTTTTGTTTGGTTTTGTGATGATTCTCTGAGGCAATGGAGGGGTATGAAAAGAAACTGGGAGGGGAAAATACAGGAGCTAACTGTGAAGAAGTTACTGTGGAAAGCATGATCAACTGTGCAGAATGTGGAAAGGGTGGAAGAGAAGGACAGAAAGGCCACTTTGTGATGGACAATTAAGAACCTCTGACAAATCACACCAGAGGAGCTGGATATAACACAAGCAACACTGGGGCTGCAGATGGAGAACAAGCAGATGACAACAGAGAATTTGAGAAGATTACATGAGGGGAAGCCCACGAGTGCCAGCTGTAAGAACAGTGGTGTCCTGGCAAATGAAGAGTCGCAGTGCTAAGACTTTTTATTTCCAATCAAGGAAACTGCAAGCATCACATTTCACATTGTTATTTTTCACTGTTATTCTTGTTATTATGCCATTCATGACTACTTTTTGTGTTGATTTAAATCCTCTGGGTTGCCACAGATATTTGCTGAAGTTACCATTAGAAATCACATTGTGATAGAAAAGTCTTCTTCCACCATGGAGCTAATTTCTAATTTTTATTGTTGCAAACTTGTCATATTGCAACATGCACATTGGCAATGTGAGAAGAAAGGGTATTAAGAACAGTTTCAGCACAGGCACAGAAGTAACTTACTTTTTCAGTCCAAAGATGTCTATTGGCTGAAAACCAAATGCCAGGGTAACATCCTATTTCAGGCCTCAGATTTAATAACGCAAGTTGCACACTTCTAATTTATCTTCTAATTTCTACATCTTTCAAAGGCTTTTACCTCAATGTAACTTGCTTTTAAAATTACCTTTCCTTGAACAGTTGAAATGTCAAGCTAATTTTTTTTCTCACTTCAAGAAGTCATAAAGATAAAATATTTTAATAATACAAGTATTTATTTTCCTCATTTTTACCAAAGCCAGCTCATACTCCTAAGTTTTGATAACGCATTAAAAATTTTTGAGCATTTTCACAGAATTTTTTGGCAGAAATGACACCCAGTAAATTCTATTATATTTTTTTGGGTTTTTTTTGCTTTGATGGTTTATGTGTTCAAACATCTCCAAGCACCTGACTTTTGTGAGGACTCTGGCCCTCAGGCTAATGATTGCAGAAGTCCTAGATGGCACCTTTGCATCATTCTCCAGACACCATACTTTACTGACATCCCAATGTAAAATATGGAATGATTTTCTTGCTCTGGTAATTAGTGGCACTATTTAAATTTTATTTTTTTCAATAAAATAGCAATTTTAAAATTTTGTACTTCTGATGAAGTGCATGTCAAGAGATGTACAAAGAAACACCAAATTATTCTGTTCTCTGACTCATATTTCACATTGCCACATTTAAAAGGTAAGATATTTGGTGCCAGCAACTTTTGTTTCTTCACAACTCACGTGTACAATGTTGCCTACACTGTATCATGAGCCCTCCTTTCTACTGCAAAACACATTATTGAGATTACATTAAGTGGAACATAACAGTTCACTTCAACTGAACATTCAGCTCAATGTTACAGCTGAAGCTCCTTGATGCCTCCCATTATGAAATGTTGTTTATCAGGTCCTTATAAATCTTCAGGAACACTTTAAATGTGGAGTGAAATCTTCCTGCTTACTGTCTGTCCTCAGACTGACTTACCCAACTTAAAAGTCCTCAATTGATTCCCAAAAGATAGAACTGGTGAGGGGAAAGTGCATTATTTGTCAGGTTAAAGAGACCAAAAGGAAGCAGAACTGGAACTTTCCCCAAAGTGATTCCCTAAAATGTTCACTGATAAAGTTCCGTTTTTCTTTGGTTTATACAGATACGCAGAAAAGCAAAGGAATGGCCAAAATACAAACTCATAGAAGTGTCTTCATGTGATTAAAAGCCTTCCAACCTTACAGAGATATTTTTTGAAGATCCTGATTGCATCATGAAGGATCCATCTCCTCTACAGCTTCTGCTCATTGACTGTGGTTGGGTGTGCCATGTTGTACAACCAGCACCAAGCATCTCTCATTTGGAACTATCAGGTGAGAGGCAGAACTTCCTTTCCAATATCAGCCCTTTTCTGATAGTCTGGGGCTATGGTTGTTCCAGTGTGCAAAGGTGACCTGGAGCTCACTGTTTTGTACTCTTGGTGCTGTGCTGTAATGGACAGCAGAGGAAAGAGCAAACAGGCACACTGAAGCACTGGGGGAGCAAAGTAACTATGAAACAAAACACAGTTTGAATTCCCTTACATTTGTGAGTCTGAGTTAATATTTGTACAGTACCATTGCATAGTGTTTTGGATTTGGAGAGGTTTTTCCTTTTTTTTTAGTCGAAACATTTTATTTTCTTCATAGTTTTTTTTTTTTAAAGGGATGTTTAAAAATAGTAAAATTTTACCAAATACTAAACAGTAAAGAAATAAATTACTTCTGATCTTTAAAAAGCAAAACAAAACCAAACTGCAAGAAACCTTCTGAAAAGGGAAGTGAAAATCAATAGACCATTAAAGGAATAAAATCCCTCAGCAATGGAATCTGTATACTGGTGATTAAAGTTTTGTTCCCATTTGTGTATGCACACACGTCTACGTCTATCCAGGAAATATTTTTAGTTGTTTCCTTATAGTGTATCTCGTCTCATAATAGTCCAATTTTAGCTGTTTCCACACTTCATTTCTATTTCTGCCCTTCTCTACCACAGACCACGCATTACCACTCAGTTTCTTACAACCTGAGGGTGAAGGAAAACATGTGAACTAATTGATTCCTTTGGAGAAACTTGGAAGGTAAGGAGAACAGGGTAAAATTATTAGCAAAAAATTTCTTGAGTGTCAAACTCCAGTGGCTTCTCACCAGCATTTCTAAACAATTTGAATTATCCCCTATCCTGTGATGAGCCAGCAAAGATGAGGCACTTTCCTTGGGTGGGGGGCTACATTCTTAAGAACACACAGCTTCAACACTGCGCATAAAGAACACTGCTGCACCACATTTGGTAATCTTTTGGCATCTCACAGCTTAAGTATGTAACAGCACAGATAATGTACTAAGATGTATAAACCAACATCTATTCAAATAAAATCCTTGTAACACCCAATTTAACTGGCCTCAGACAATTATGTTTTCTTTTTGCCCCTGTTTGTCTGTGAAGTTACAGCTTCTGGCTAACCTATGCACTGTTTCATACCCTAAGGATGAGATATTTAAGTCTTAGATTTTAATTAATGCTCTCTGGCTTTGAAATACCCAGGAGATACATATTACTGTTTCATTTCATTTAATTTTTCCTTCTTCATTACTGGGTTTGCAGATCACAGGCAACTTTAAAGAAAATGAGGCCAGCTTTGACAAGACTAGCTAGGATGGCAATCATATTCTGCCTAGTTAGGCACTCCTAATACACATAACATCTAAACACTTTCCAAGCAGGAGGCCTGACAGTAATGCTACTTCTAATGATAAATGCACAGCAAGTGTATGTTGCTGTAGGAAGAATGCACTTGAACTGTTTTGGGCTGATCCCTTTTCCTCTCATTCTTCCTGTTCTCCTGGAAACACAGTTTACTGAAGTGTTCCCATTTATGAGGTGCTAACTACTCCCACAAAAATGTGCACTCTTTGTTATGAAGAATTTGACAAAAAGGAAGTATTAAGATTTCTAGAAAGAGCCACACAGAAATACAGGCAGGATGTAAGGACTTTAAACTAGAAGAAGGTAGATTTAGACTAGATATAAGGAAGATATTTTTTACAATGAGGCTGATGAAATCCTGGTACAGGGTTGCCCAGAGAGGCGATAGATGCTCCATCCCTGGAAACAGTCATGGTCAGGTTGGAAGGGACTCTGAGCAACCTGATCTAGTTGCAGATGTCCCTGCTCATTGGCAGGAGGGGGTTGGACTAGATGAGCTCTGAAGGTTCTTTCCAACCCAAACTATTCTATGATGCTAAGATTTCAAAGTTTCATGTCAGCCACAAATGAAAAACAGACATCAAAAAGGCAGTGTGTAATTTAAATACTCCTGTTTGCCTGAATTTGTACAGGGTGTGAATAAAGGTATTTTAAAGCATCATTGTCATTAAAAAGAACATTGTGGACTTGGTGTAGCATCATGAACTATTTCCCAAAGGGAATATAAAGACATGAAAGCAGCTTTAAATAGTTATGAGAAATATTCATGCAGGTTATTTAAAAATGAGGAGAAGGATACTTTCACCTCATGTTGATCACTGATTATTTTCTATTGCTCATCTACCTAACTGCACCATTATGATTACCAGAAGGAACTTAAGTATTATCTATGAAGAAAGATATGAGACCTAAGTCTTATGGGTGAGTCCAAGAAGTCTATTTTGTATGTCTGTGGGACAACAGGAAAAGTTCTGGAAAACGTGGTGAAATTTGGTCACCAAAGTTAGGAATGCTTGTGGAAGAACAGGTAACATAAGGAACTATTCAGATGAAAGGTCGTTTCTCTTAAGAGACTTCTAGGCCAATTTAAAGGAGAATTATGTTCTAATCTCATTCAGAAAGCATCCATTATGTGCTTATTAGGTAATTATGCTAAGAATTTTTCTCTGTTATCTGTTGAGGAGAGAAACTGCTCATCTAAAATCTCTGCCATAGCCAACATATTACCATGATCAAATTAATAATGGACATTCTTTCTCAAATTATATCTAAAGGTGACTTTTTTCCCTCAAAATTACCATATAAGCAGAAAGCATTTTTCAGAAGCTTGGTCTCTTTGGAAAGCAGGAAAGTTCACAGTCTTCCTACTGAACTATTCTATTTTATTATTTCTTGAAAGACTTCATCACCAAGTTATATTTATTGCTCCATTCAAATACATAAAGAGTATATGAAGAGCTAACATGAAAACACAGATACAGATATTGCCATACATCACAGAAAACTGGTATGTTGTCATTCATTTGAGAGTCTGGAGAAGGTGTGCCCTCCTTATAATTTCCAATGATAAAGCAAAAACACCCCACAGGTATGTCAATATCCTGGGACAACAACAGCAACATTTCAGTAGTTTAATGGAGACTACTTACCTTAAAAAGGAAAGCTCACTTATATCCATCCACAGCAGTATCATTGGAAAAAGTAACAGAGTTGCTGATAAACATTCCCTGAAGAGTTTCCATTACTGACAATATATATGCCCCTCTTTTCTTGATAACAATCACTGAACTTTTTTATTCAGGTTTCCTGTTGCAACAAGACCTATTTCCATCATTATGAAGGAACTCAGGATTCATTCTTAAGGAATGGTATGAAAGGGACTGCAACAAAAACAATAATTGCAAGTTCCTCTATAGTCTTTCAGATCCTATGATTTTGTGTATTAGATCTTGAGAGAATTAGCCTGGTACAGTCTCAGGCTAGAAAAGCATTTGCCCTTATCTTCAAAAAAAAGAGCCATAAAAAGTATTTATGAAGATCCCACTTGATCTTACAAAGATTCCTATTTTGCACTGTAACCATGAACTCCAGTTACTTTTAAACCATTCCAAGAAAGCCAATTGTACCTCTGTACTACAAGTAATTCCTGATGTACACAATTGCATCTACATCAGTAAACATCATTCACCTGCAGCAAGTTCCAAATACCTAATAAACACTTGTATCAAATTCAGAGTCAGAAATAATGACATCATAAAAGTAACAAGAGGAAATACTCAACATCCTATCTCACTGAGGATGCACAATGCAATGCAAGTTGTATTAGCGTTCAACACGACAAAAAATCCAAGAAATGCACAATCTCAAACAAAAAAAAAATCTATCCATTAGGTTTACTTCTAATGCAACACAGAAATACACACTAGCAAGGAATTTCTTATTTTATCTAGATAACTTCATCAGCACTTCTGCAATGGGAGTTAACCCCTTTGACCTCAGCTAGAACCAAACCTTAGGGCTGGGAAGGCTATGCTTAAGAGGGGAGCCAGGAAAAGGATTGAGATGACAAAAAACCATGTTCTCTGCAAATCCTGGGGTCACTTGATGACTGAAAACCTTTTAGCACATTCCTGGAGCCCAGACACAAAGTACTTGATAAAACTTTCAGCACCAGAGCTCATGAATAACCATGGTTCCCCTATAAGGAGTCTGCTGAGATATCACTTCATGAATCTCTTTATGAAACTCTCAACTCTGACATCAACTGACAAAGGCTTGGCTCCTTCCAAAGCTACTTCACTCTTCAGACCAGTTACCAGACACAAGAACAACACAATAAGAATTTTATGTTTTCTAACAAGGCCACATGCTACGTCAGTGCCCAAAAAGTTCTGAAAATTTAAATGCACACTGCATTTTTCAACCTGATCAAGATTTTGAAAACTCTAGGCATAAATGGGGAGATAAACAGTAAAGTATATATTTAAATGACACAAGCCAGAAGGGGAATAACAGCACACTCTTTGTACTGGGTTTGGACTCTTTATTTTTTTTTTTTTTTTTCAGTGCTTGGGCACAAGTTTCTTCACATAACCTACACGACACTTTGTTGGACTATCCATAAAATACCAGCTTGTAAGGAATTCATTCTTTGCAATGCTAGTGACCCAGTGAGTTTGAGAACAGTTAAATAACTGCTATAGTAACATTCTTGTTGCACAAGATGTGAAACATGGTCATTCTTAAGTAATTTACAAGTTATATTTTTCTATACTTTTATTCTATTTTTTTTCCAATAAAAATTACTTTCAATTTGCTATAGGTTCACAAAGCACTGATAACAAAACTGTTTGACTCACAGAGAAATGAGAAATATATGGATAGATCATAAAACTCCAGAAAAAATGTAGGAATCTAAGAGAAAAATATTTATTTCACACAGCATGAAGGATATTGTTTAATCACTTTTAAAAGTAATCATAAATTCTGTTTTCACTCACATGCTCCCAATAAAAAACCCAGGCACTTTACTAACTGAAGATCACTATTTGCTTAATGTATGTGAAATGTTTAAGTTCACTGACAATAAGAATGAAGGTACTTCTAAACACAAAACTACAAGTACTGGTGTGGTTAAGGAGCTATATCTATAAAATTTTGGTTTATGGATGCAACTGAAGAAAGGGTGAAGTTTCCTTCCTCTGGACTGTCATTTTCAAGGTTTAAGGTTCCTTCACTCTCAAAGTGGTTTCATGGATGCAAAGCAGATTCCCAAGACTGTGGTCCACCAAGGTGACAAAGTGACACGTGATATGGCCATGCCAGTCAATGGGGAACATGAGCAACAAGAACACCCACTAAGTGCTTCATTCCATTACCTGGCAATTAGAACACACACTTAATCAGAGGATAGTTAATGTTTAATGCCTGTGTATTTTTACTTGTAAAGGATGGTGGATACAGACACTGCCAACTATCCTAGGAAGCCAAGAGCTGAATGGAAGTGCTTTTTCTCCCTGATGCATGTCCTTACTTACTAGACCGCAGACACACAAGTAACTTCTTGCTTCCTACCTCTTTAATTTCATGCATCTTGCATTCCTGCACACAAAATATCAGGACACTTGTTTTGGAGGTGGAAAATGTGGATCAGTGCCAGCAAGAATCAGATTATTTTCGTCTACTCGAAAGTCATTGGTTCTGGTACCTCATATAGCTCTGTCCATGTGTAGGGCTTTACGCTATAATTACACATTTGTCCATGACAAGAATATCAGGTATTTTGAAATCCTGTCGAAAATGTTGGCTTTTCTGTGCTACCTTGCTGTGCACCTACAGTACTTATTAGGAAACTAGTGTAATGTTTACTTTGTATTTCCTGCATGTTTTCCTCTCATCTTGTCCTTTATCAAATATCACCCATCCGGCCACCCATCCATGTAAAAGAGAGTGTTAAATCCCAGGGCAGTGGAGAAGGTGTGGGTGTTGTGGAGGTGGCTGTAGGCTCTTTTAACACCATGCCTCTGACTTCTCTATAAAAAGCTGTATCCAAATCTAGACCAATTCACCAACCACCAATCACACACTTCCCCAAAGAATGCAATTATTCCAAATTCTAACGTGTGCAACTGGTATGAATTCAGTTTGGGTTGGAAGGAACACATAAGTAGGTGTAGATTGCTTGTAAGGGGTAGGAAAAGGAGATGGAACTCTTAAAAAATTGATTTAAAAAGTAGAGAAGGAGTTATAAAAGCTGTATTTTTGTTCCATTTAAACACAAGCTGTTACGTAAGTGTCTGCTGCAGTAGGTCTGGTTTTAAAGAAAGTTAAAGAAGCACACACTGGCTCTCATGCAGCACATAAAGTTTTTAACATACCTCAAGGAATTGAAAATATTACAGACTGATTATTTTCTAGTCAGCATCTCAAATCTAGCATTAATAAAAGTTAGCAGGCAGAAAATTTTAAAGAAAAAATCATAAAAAGATGTTGTCTGAAGAAATTAAACCACCTGGTATTGTAATGGCTTTTTAAAATGACAATACTTGGGAGGCCCTCAAAAAAAATGTTTACAACGTCAAATATTAGCCAGTTTGAATGTTTTTATAACATTTTCACACACATAAGAAAAAAAAATATTGAGCTGCAACATCAGAGAAATATCAAACCAATAAGAGCCTAAGGAATCTACAAATGGATACAGGAAAAAAGGCCAAACAAGAGATTCAAACTTACTACAGTATGGATCTTCTCAACAGTTACTTTTTACAGATGAATCCCCATGCACCAAACAATTAAAGACAGCACTCTTACTAAAGCAAAGCACTTTGATTTACTGATATTGTTAAACCAATATTCACACCTGGACTCTCATGCCTCACAGCGTGAGCTGTGCTGCAAGGTGGGCAACAAAACCCACCTGCCATCTACAGGCACACACAATTTTTTCAGACCACCCATGTTTTTGCTTCTTCAACCTCCACAACAGTACCAAGCAGACTTACCGCAACATTGCTTTACCTGTCAACAGAAAACCCAGAAATTAAGTCTCCCAAGTTAAAAAATGTCAAGAACTCCAGAACTGTCTCTAATTTAAAAATCCCAAGGCAGCTTTTGCCTCTAATATTAATGGGTTCTCCTTGAATGCTATCTGGTTCAGGCAATTACATTTTACTATAATTATTTAGATAAAACTAAAGTAAACAGGCTGAGTCATCCTGGCAATAGGCTAACAGTGGGATATCTGGAAAATGTGGCTTTACTAAGAACATCTGCTAACACCACAACACTTACTGAGGTGTGTTAAGTCCCAGTGACAGGGTTTTTTTTCTTCTGAGAAAGTTTAAATAATTGTAGATCGAAAATGCATGTTGGGTCAGAAATAGCCCGTGAAACCATTCTTCATTCTGTGTACCACAGCGTACTTCAGAGATTGGTCAGAGGAGTGTTTTGAAGTTTACACATGAATTTATTCATAGGTTGATGTCCTCTCTGAAAACCCAGAGACTATTCTATTTTTATTCAATATGGACAGTCAGATCAACAAAAAAAGACAGACAAGTTTTTAATATCAGGGGTTTTGCTTCACAAGAAGGTGCAGAGCACTAAATGCTGCTATTGTCTTTATAACTTATACAAACTCATTTTTTCCTGAATAGTGACAGATCTCACTTTTACATGAAACACTTTGCAACTGACTCAACTTCTGCATTCTTTTTTGGGACAGCCATTTGCATTTCTCCAAGGATTCTGATTAGAAAGGGGTCTTTTCTCCCATGATGAGTTTTATTTTTTGCTGAATATAGAAGCCAAAAAATTAAGATAGTAGATCTGTCATTACTAAACTGCATCATGACCTCAGATTGTGATGGTTTGTTATGTTTTTGTGGTTTTTTAAATCTCCACATCTGGCTAAAACCTTTATTCAAAATCAGCATAATTTTTGCAAATGTGACTATACAACTATTTCCATGTTTGGTATCGACATCTTTACTACGCAATTCCTTTTAGGCTTTCCATTTCTGTCAGTTGAACTTTGGACCCTTACCAATGTATTGGACAGATGCAAATCAAAGACAGCTTTTGGCTTGCTTTTTGGTTGAAATTCCAAACCTCCTCCAACATTCAAGTCCCCAGACTCTTAAGGCTAATGAACTGTACTGACTAATTCTTTTGAATTTTCAAATTTCTCCTACTTAATGTAATAAAACCTTTAATATTAGACTGGTTTAATTTTCTGGTCAGCATAAATAAAATCAGCATATGATTACAACATCTAATGCTCTTCCTAAGACAGCTTTTTTAATAATTATTATTAACAGCACTAAATCTAGATAGATAAATGTTCCCAGTTAGCACTAGTAGAATTTTGTCTGTAATATGCATCTAGGAAGTCTAATGTACCTCATGATACACTAGAATTTCTCCTGCTGCTAAGAACTATCACAGCTGTCTGCATGTAGTCTGAGCTATGATCCCAGAAGACTCCCACCAGAATCTCAGGAGAGAGGTCTTCCCCAAAGTGATTTTCAAAAAGTATCCTGTTTTATTTATGCAGGTTTGTCCTTATTATTATATGCTTAAGTATTAATTTGAAAACTCCACTTTCAAAGTCTATTTCAAGCAGTTACTTGATCCAAAAGTTAGGCTCCCTGTTATATATTTCCCCCAGTTTCCCAATTCATACTTTTAAGCAGAAAAGAATATCATCTATCTTACAGCCCTGCAGTATACAGCAGCTGCTGTGCAAAAATAAATCTATTCCATTTTCTGAAGCCACTTATTCTGCAGACATCAATATGTGCTTGCAAAACAGAAAGAGAATGTACGTTTAAGACAGAAATCATTTGTATAAAGCATCATCAAATTTGTTCTCTTCCAGGATTTTTATCTTCCTGAACACAGTGTCCTCATCAGAAACTGCCTTACTCTGTAAGCTGTCTTCTTTTTTTGCTAGACAATCTTAACAGTTCTAAGTAGCTGAGGAAAAAATTTTTCTCTTCTCTTCCAGAGTAATAGAAAAGACTAAGCAACTTAAATTTCTTTGTCTTTTAACTATTCTCCATTCCATTAGGAATAATTAGCAATCTTCTACAAACTTTGCTTGGATGAGATCCTTCATTTGAAAGAAGGAAATTTCATGTTAGCCCTCTTCTTGCTTTAATAAATTTTAGGCCCCTAGAAGATTTTCTTTCAAAAGAAAAAAAAACAAAACAAAACAAAACCAGGGTTACAATTCCTCTAGAACAAAATTTTAAAAAGCTCTGACTGAAGAATAAAAGAAGCCAAATCAGAACTCCATGACCTACCACCTACGGGTGTTCAATTCCATGGCAACATGAGACTTCCTAAAGCTTACTCAGCCTTATATTGCTTCATGCATATTATTAGCATCCAGTTCTCCTGCAGAGATCTGTGCTCAGAAAAAAGTTTCTTCAAGGGTGAGTGCTCACAGAAGCAACCTGAGCAGTCAGGTAAGACTTTTAAGGTTTTCCATGGGAAATCTCTGTAGGTTGCATTTTGTAAATAACAGCACCAAGCCACTCTTGCAGCACACATTGTGAGCCACCAGCGTTGAAGCAAAGACCAACACAGCCATTATTCAGAAGTCTTCTCCTGGCCTTTATACCTGATATATTTGTGTCTGTATATACACCATCTCAATGAATATGCATGACTACATAAATATTAATATCTATCACTGGTTTGCTCCACTTTCATCACTTTGAAATATTTGCAGGTTGTGTTTGATTGTCTCTCACAGCAGCTGTGCTAAAGTTCATGTTTGATAAGACTTTAAAAGAAGGCTTTTAATGAGTATTAAGGATGAAGACATTTTCCTCATATGCCTTCAGAACTTTTTCATTTTGTAAAAGCTAAATAATTCTGGATTTTGAATAATCATGCTCTTTTCAATGTATTTTCCCAGTATAAAAGTACCTGGACAGCTCTGGCATTAAAAAAAAATGTGCACGTTCTTACTCAAGACATGACAAAACTCCAGGTATAAGGCCTGTATCTATAATGAAAAGTAGAAAATTACAGTCATCAATTTAGCAAGTCAGGCCAGTTTTACTGCTGGTGAGTCTAATCTCCATACAAAGTCTCTGGTACAACCATGCCACCCAACAAACAGGCAGGTCTCCAGGGCAAATCCTAATACGCTTTAGCAGTTGCATATATTGTTCAGGTTCTCAGACTGAATGATGAAGCACTGATGACACAAGAACTATTCATCTCAAAGCTGTGTCATACAAACTTGCAATGGGACTATGTTACTCACCAAAGGATCTCCTGCCACAGAACACTGTTTCAGAAACTGATCAGATTCTAAGAGTTTCCAGCATTTTAAAGTATCTGCAAACTGTGAAAAGTACAAATGTACTCACCAAGATTACCAACACTGTATGTTCCATTTTACCCGACTAATTACAAGACAAGAAAAGCACAAAGATAAACATATGGAAAAGGTAATTTCTAAACATCTCCGATGCGAAACTTCTCTATGCTCTTCACCAGTCTACTCAACAAACTTGGTGGAGAAGGTTATAATATACAGCTACTATCTTCTACTTCCATCAGTACCAGAACTGGAAAAGTAAAATGAAGAATCTCTCCTAAAAAGAACTGAAAGTAATTTTCTATTTTGGAAGCTACCATCTTCTGAGGATCAGACTGAACACACAAGCTCCAAACTAAACTTGTGATCTTGAATGGAATATTATACACGCTGGAATATCATCAAAGGCTGCAAAATAAGCAACTTCCATGGCAAAAGAATAGATAACAGACAGTCAAAGTAAGAGCCTGAGTCCCAAGATCTAGCCTGTTGTGTGCATCAAATTTCTGTGTTTATTCCCCAGAACTGAAAATTTGTTTAGAAAAGTGGTCATAAACATTGGAATTGCACTTTCTGCATTTGGATATACAACTGAGATGTTCACAGTTTGGGAAAATAGCTCAACATATTTCTGTAAGAAAAATGTTCTCCTGGACCACTTGATTAATCTAAATATTCAAGAATTTATGAGAAAGAATCAAAATGAAAGAGCAAAAATATCAAGCTATAGAAAACCAATAAATATTCACTCTACTCTCTTATTTACTATTTAATAACACTAGCAGTTATAATTAAATTCCCTTCTACGTTATATAATGGTATTGATGATGCTTCATAACAATTTCTCTTTTTTTTAATAAGCTTTTTTTAAGAAATAAGTTTTAAATAAGAAGTTTTATAAATTCCTAACATAAATACAATTTATTACTATATAAACATTATTGACAAAATCCTTGATATTTTTGGGCACAAAATTTTTAGAACTTTTATATCCAAAATCAGCTTTACTGTTGAAAAAGGTTGAAGGAATATGCACACTCAAACCTCATTATGCAAATGAAATGGGAATTTCCACCAGTTCTAGTTTATTGGATAGCATTTCATTCATGCTATTTTTAACAGACATCTGGGGAAGCAAATACTGCAGAAAACATATTGAAGAACATTTGGTTCAATGAGCATAATGAATTAGCATTAACTGCAGTTTTACTGTTTGGCCAGTTTTAATGGCTGTTTTGTAAGCTGTAAGTGACCACATTTTTTCCTGGCTATGAATACCAGCAGCTTCTTCACTGCAACATGAAATGAAAAGTGATAACTATGCAAATACACATGCATGGTGAGGAGTTGGGGAAAGGGACATGCATTTCAGTGTAAATCTTGACTGGAAAGCACATATGTCATCTTCTTGAAAGCTCTAACATCCCTAATTCATGTCTATAAATCTGCCAGCTGGGGGGGTGGGGGGAAGCAAAGATTTTATGATTTAGGTGGCCAAGCTTTCTCTGTTAGAGATGCTTAGGCAGAAAGGAGAGAAGCAATGACTCAAGTTAGTACACCTGTGAGACACAGTGGAGAATATTGAAAGCAAATTTGCAGACAACAGATGAAGAAGTGGGCTTTTGTAATCAAGAATATACCAATAAAAAGGCATATATTAAAAGCTAAATGCTGCACAGAATAAACCTGAAGTTCTGTGAGCGCATTTTTCATGTGAGCAGCTCATTTGACTGAAGTGCTACTACAGATTTTATTTAATGAACGCCACATGATATTATATTAACAGCCACCTGACGATCACGCTAACAGCCTGTTCTGAGGATTTCACTGAAGATCAGCATCCTCCTTTGAAGAGTTTAACACAACAGAAACAAGTGAGTCACTCACACACTGCCATACAGCCAAGTGCTTCCAGGCAGCCGAGGCCAAGCTGGATGCACAGGTCTAGGGAGGGAGGTACTTCCAGCACAGCTGGACACAGGTGGTCTCAGTGAGGGGTTAGAGTTTTGGGGAAAGTTGCAAAATGTCCCTCTATTGGATAAGAGAGAAACTCTGTTAATGTACTTATTGTGAGGAAGGGAATGAGGACAAGTACTGATGTGCCAAATGGGAGGGAGCTGAGGGTACTGTGCAACTGCCTACAGGACTGAGAGAGGGTGCCGATGAAAATGGAAGTCTGTAGTAGGTAGATAAAGGAGGCATTGGATGCAAAGCTATTGGAAAAACAACTTCTTTCCTTCTTGTTTTCTGAACCATTAGTCTAAGTGGTAGATCCAGCCAGAGTCTGGCCTCTCCTGCCTTAGTTTGTTTCTTCCTTGTACACAGAATGTCTGTTTCCAAGGCCAGCAGTTGTTGACATTTGAAAATATCACACTGTAGTGGAACACTTTATATTTATGCCTCTGTTGAAAGCAAAGTTGTATCTCAAAGTCCCCAGAACCCACCATCACTTTCCAATTGCCAAAGCACGAGTTTTTGATGAGGGCAGAGTAAGTCAGCCAGCATGCTCTCCACTCCTAATCCAGCCAAAAGCTGCTTAACACATCAGTCTCTGTCCTATAAATCAGGGTAGATGAGGTCTATAACTGATTTCCCCTTCCTGCCGCTTCTAGGAAGGACAGATTAATGAAGGTTGCAGAAACATTCTGCAAATAGACAGCTATTAACAGGGATAAACATGATACCCCTGACCTTAAGCGCAGTTCCCGGATCAGATGCGTGCGCACGCCTCCATGCACACACGCGCGTGTGTGCGGACACCACAGGACTCAGATTTTCCTGGCAAGTTGTCTGCTGCTGGCAAGATGAAGCAGTAACACTGCTGGCCCAAAGATGCTGAGCTGGGGACTAACTCAGGCCAGCAAAGTCAAAGTGAAATTAGGTTTCAAAGTTCCAATCTTAATTTTCCCCTAAAACAGAATCGTTCTCCTCATTGTTTCCGTAACAGTAATATGTGCTTTTGACAAGCAATCTGCACTTCTTTTCACATCCAGACATTCTGCATTGGTTACACTCTGCTTGGAGGCAGAGACAATGGCTTTGGCCAGCTGAGATTGCAGCTTTTGTACATGATTCACCTCAGTACGTGATGAAGTCTGCCATACCCTCTTTGTGCAACCCTCAAGGTTCCAAAGCACTCAGAAAACATTAACAGAACATAAAAATAATTTAATTTAAAAAAAATTAAGTCTGATACTGCCAGCCTCAAAGCTCTCTTATTTTACAATGCTGAGAAAGAAATATCTGTATAAGCAAAGGAGATGTTCTGAATAAGGGCAAATCTCATGGGTTACTCAAATTGCAAAATCCTATTTAAGTGCCTAAATAATAGCTGATTTTAAATATTTTTGTGAGAGTGGCCCTTAAACCTTAATCTTTGCCAACACACAGCTAAAGGCTATGGAAAGGCATCCCCTGACCTCTTTTTTGAAAACTGAACAACTACCAGTTAAAGAAAACTTGGGATTTCTGGGAGACTTTCCAAAACTGCAAGCTAACAATGCCTGAAGCAGTCACTGCCATAGTCTACACTGGGGAATTTTTTTCCTTCTTACAAGCTGCTGTAATGTGTGCTTCATTCATGTAATGCTTTTGTGCTTGCATATCCCATAAAAACTTTTTTACGAAGATACCATCAACACTGACACTTGACAAACAAGGAGTATTTTACTTCTTAATTCTATTGTCACCCACATACATCCTCATGTCCTATCAGCAGCTCTCATGATGAAAGTGTGTGTGTCTATCATATCTGTTGATCATGGAGATGACTGCTACAAATTATGATGGGGATGGTACCTATTGTTTCTGCATTTCATGCAATAAAAAGTGTGCTTAGCATGAAAACCATCTGTACATCCAGGCAGGGAAGAAACTGCAATGTATAGTAAGGACTCGGGTATTTTTTCCTCTTTGATGGATCCCTAATTAACTGACTTTTCTTAGCTGATTGCCAAGGGGATATGCAATGCCTCTTCCTGAAAGACATAAAACAGGGAAGGGAGATGATATAAAGAAAGAACAGACCCTCATTCAAAGGCAGGTTTGAGCCTGAAGTCAAAGCAAAGCTGACCTAATTGCTCAGCCTAAAGAAAAGAAAATCGATGAGCCTACAAATTTTTTCAAAGAAAAAGAAATCATCTGTTTCCCATGGTCAAAGAGATAAGAAATATAGTAATGGGTTTCATTTATAGCAAGGGAATCTGGGGAAGACAGCTGAAAAACAGTAAGAAGAGTTTACCACTGGCACAGAATGTCTTGGGAGCACACAGATTCTTCTTCATCACAGGCTTCAGAAGGGCTTGTTAGCCAAGTATGCCAGAAATTAAATGTGGAATGTTAATCCCACACTTAGATGGGGAGATTGATTAACTGACTTCTAGACTGGTTTTTCTAATTTTCTGGTTCTATGGCTTTTAGCATGTGCTATCCAAAGGCAAGAGAAGGCCATGGGAGCAAGAGAAAAAAAGATGACTTGAAATAAAGCAAACTGATGAGATTTCAGACTTTTCCTTTCTGACAGAATGGAATTAATCTTATCCTAAAAGCTTTTTAAGCAACTTTAAAAACATAAAGCATGGACAAGAACAGCAGGCATATAGATGCCTTTAGAGAAGCAAACCAGGCATTTCTGGAGCATAATTCATATGAACCTTTCAAAACATCCGCTTTCAAATGAGTCAACCAACTATCTACCATCTACTTTGTCAGTAAGTGTACGTTGGGTTTTTTTTGGGTTTTTTTTGTTTTTGTTTTTTTTTTTGTTTTGTTTTGTTTTTTTTTTTTTTTTTTGTTGTTTTGGTTTTTTTTTTTTAAACTGGAATAGATATCTACTGGGAATGGCTTAATCCCAGCCAACTACCTACACGCAGCTACCTCGTGTTAGCAAAATGCATCCCACTACAGGTGATTGGCTCCCCAACTTCCAAGTTTGCCTTCTGCTCACCTGCTTGCCTCTGGTATCAGGAGTTCTAAACCCAGACCACAAAACAATGGCATTTCTCTTCCTCCCTGAGAAGTAATTCCCAAAACCCCAGAACCCTGATTATTTATAAATTTCTTCTCTCAACTTTTCTTTCCTGTCTTCAAATTTTGTTTCTTTACTCCTCCTGCTGCAACACCTTCACTGTTATTCTCATCATCTGGCTGAACCTGGAGGATACTGGAGGGATGTAGTGACAAGCCAGCAGAGTGTTGTTTCAAAATGCTTTTCAGGGTAGCAGAGACAGGCTTTACCAGCCCTGCACAGCTAGACAGCACTTCCTAATACTTGTAATGTTCTTAGATTAACTATGAGAAATGCACAGACACACTGTGATCACACAAACTTCATTTGCCAAGCAAAACAAGTTAAAAGTTCCATTTTTAAAAAAATATTCTCTCCAACTATTGCTACTGCTTAGAGAAGGCTGACCAGATGCATATCAGTTGGTACATCATCTATTATCGGCAAGCAACCTAAATAAGTTCTCTGATATCAAACCTCCTGAAAAAGATAGCAAACTTGATGTACAGTTCTCAAAGGGATTAGAGAAATAGTCTGAAATCTGATTTTCTCCCCTTTCTTCATTTCTACAGGGAAAATAAGTGAGTGTTCACTGCATCATTACCTGATAGAAAAGCAAACACTACAAGTAGTAGCTAAGGTTGCATTTTCAGCACAGATTTTAAGGATTTATCTTTTTTTAAGATCAGTAAAAAATGGTTTTAAGCACCAAAGTTTCAGACAAGGATACTGCTTACTCAAAGAAACGTTGATATGTCAAAGACTAAGCAGATTCAGGCTATGTCTGTACTTTGGCACTAGACCTCCAAAAACCAGCTATGTAATTCCAAAAGGGATTTAAGCAAATCTGTTTTCAGCATTTCTTGCATCTTTGCTGGAAAAACTGCCACAGGGTTCACTGTGAGGAGACACTGGGCAGCCACCAGTGTCATCCTTCAGATGAGAGAAATAAGTGAATCCATGCTACACAAACAGCTATCCAGGTGTCCTCTCCTTAGAGGCAAGGACAAGCATTCCCATTGTCCTTGGCACAAAGCCACCTGGGAAATTCCTCTGCTGGTCAAATGTCCCTTCACCTTTCTAATTCCCATTCTAAAAATGGCTAAAGCTACTTTTCCACCATTGGTACATTTTGCCTAAGAGTCAACTACAGCAATTTCATTAGTGCAAAGTGGAGATCTGGTGTTCTGTTTTAATTTTTATTTCCATATTATAAGGTCCTCTAGAGGAATGCAAAATGTGTTCTTGCTTCTGTCTGTGCCTGACACTAAAGGTCATTCCTGTGCCCAGAAGACACCTTTTTCAGAATCATCCTTCAACTCACAGTGTCAGGTCTGCACAAGTTGCTGCTTTCTGCTCCTACACAGGCTAATGGAGCATTTTTCTGGATCTAAAGAAATCAAGAGGCCCTCCAGCTTCACAGATTAATCAGAAAAATAGAATTACACCATCTCAAAATGTGAAAGCATAATTACATCAAAACCATGATGAAATGGTGACACTAAGCAAGTACACATATAATGTGTGAAATGGTTACTACTGTAACAAAATCTTATTTGATTCTTCAGCTAAGTGTTCTTTCAGACCTTTGATAGTTTAAAAAAATTAGAGATTTTGATAGCAACGGATTAAAAAGATACCATGGATGGAAAAAGTGTAGAAGCAATAAAACTTTTGCTGTGTCTTGTTCCGCACAAAAATAAATTCAATGTTGTTGGCAGCTTTGTTTGTTTGAATGCAAAAGCAAATAGTTAGTTTTTCCTTCTTTTTCCTTACAACTGTGATTCCCAAGTCAGGAATATTCTTTGTAACAATAAAGGTATCTGAAAACAAAACATGTAGTTTCCTTAGAGGATTACATACACTGATTTCATTATTGTATTAGTCAGCCTCTGGAAAACAGAGAACTCATTGAATTTTCTCAGATGACTTTGTCTGCATTTGCTGATTACATTTACCTTCCATACAGAATTGCATCTGTTTTTCTTTATCACATTACTTGTGAATCATTAACTAAATCTCAATGGTAGATAGTGGAAGCCTGAGAAATTGTGATAAAGAAACAGAATAAATTCAAAACCACAACATGAAAGGCCTTACCAAAAAATGAATTCCACCAAACACGACTTTTCATACAACATGTGAAAGTTGGGCTGATATCAAGTTTTGTGCTGCAATAAGCAGACAGCTTTATTGTTGCTTTCAGTTATCTTATTTTCAGTATTTTGAATTAAATATTTGTTCTATTTCTGAAATCAATCCAGGTGATACTACTTGAGTTTAATCACCATGATACAGAAATCTGCCCTTTACTCTCACTCGAAACATTTTTAGAAAATACATCTTACCACTTTCATCCAGCAAGAAATCATCCTGGTAACGGAACTTTTCTGGTCCACATGCAATAAAAATGTCATCATCGCCAAAAAAATCCTGAAGGCACATCACCTGCAAACAGAAAGGAAAGGAAAGCATAGCATGAAATACCTCACCATCAGAATTGTAACAATAAATCCCTCTTTGTCTCCATCTGCATGAAAATTCTTCACTTTTAATGGAATCAACAGGGCTTCATCCCCAGATAAATTTCAAAGCAGTGCTCTGACCATCTGTTACAAGTGAGAAACACTTTTATGGCCACTGCAGGGAAAGATAAGACAAAAAGCCATAACTGTCAGATTTATTACATGATGCATCAATGGTATGAGGTAAATGCCTTCTGTTTGTGCGCAAGGTACCATTCAGCACTTAGTGGGTAATTAATTTGCATTTCAGTTCACAGCTCCATTGTTTGGCTGCAATGAAACAAAGTTACAGCTTTGTATGCAGAATGAGATGCAGTGATTTCATCAAAATCTCTCTGACAGAGAATCAAACTCACATGGGTGAACTAAGCCTCCTCCACAAAGTCTCCCTCTGCCAGTCAATGTGAACTTCTCCTTGAAGGCACCAAGCTGAACAGTCAAGTCAGATAAGCTGGGAATAATTCTTCTAGTACTGAGTAAAAGGATAAGTTCTTTCTACCCCATATATTAACAGTCAGGATTACATTGGTGTGCTTTTATGTCCCTACAGGAGGTTTCAGAGACTTTATTACAGCCTTTTAGCTTCTAAAAGGGGCTTGGAAGAAAGGTGAGAACACTTTTTAGTAGGGCTTGTTACAACAGGACAAGGGGTAATGGTATTAAATTAAAAGAGGGAGGATATAAGGAAGAAATTTTTTAAAATAAAGATAGTGAAACATTGGAACAGGTTGCACAGAGAGGTGGTAGATGCTCCATCCTTGGAAGCATTCTAAGTCAAGAGTTGGATGCAACTCTGAGCAACCTGATTTATTTGAAATGTCCCTGCTCATGGCAGGGATGTTGGAACTACGTGTGCTTTAAGTCCCTTCCAACCTAAATCATCCTATTCTATGATTTCCTTGCAACAGCTTTTAGTTATTTTACAAGGCACTGCTTAACAATTCAATCTTTCCAATCATATAGAATCATATTGAACAAAGAATCAGTGACTTTTGCAAAAACTGACTTTGGACTGATATATGTCTGACAAATATTAAAAACAAATTAGATGTCTATCAATCTTTAAAACAAAAATAATAAAGTCTGTCTCACATCACATTTACAAGAAGATTCTAGAAGAGTAGATTTAAATATTTTTATATGAAGTTTTGTAATTAAATAGTGCACTGATGTTTGAACAGGCTAATTTCACAAATTGAGTTTCAAATCTACAGTCAACGAAGCAACACATCAACAGTATCTAAAAACTGACAAAACAGTTGAGAATAGTCCAGCTCATCTAAACCAGTCCCCTCAGAAAAAGCATTTAAAGTCTACAAAAACACAAATGAAAGAATTATCTAATGAGATTTTGCCAGATTTTGGTATAAGAAGCACCGCTATCAGTCTGAAGTAAACTGGAGTCTAGGGGTTATAAAAATCACACCATCATTCCCAGAAACATGCCTGAAGGCTTTGACATCCACAACAGTTATGAGCCTCTATAGCAGAAATGTCATAAAGAGGAAGAATAGAGGTAGATGTTGTGACTTGCTTGTAGACTACAACTCATAATTAAAACAATTTTAAAGGAAGAACATTAGCAAATTAAAAAACCCGAGGAAACAGAGAGAACAACAACTCGATGAAATAAATACCAAAATAAGAACAAAGGTTCTTCCTAAATTATTCTCTTAAGCAATGCATATACTTTTAAATTCAGATCCATCACAACCCTATTTCTATGACCACTCTCATCTTAACCCTACACACTACCTGAATACCACATCAAAAACGTAAATATTTGATAGAGCTTTATACCATGTTCCTACTCTGTTTATGTTCTATTAGTGTATCAGCCCCAGCAACGTTTAAATAAACTCATTTGCTTCCCATCTTTTTTTTTTGTCCACAAGACACATCCTGCCTATCTTCCCACCCCATACTCCCACCAAAATTCAAACATCTCTTCCCTTCAGTCAAGTTCCTCTGAAATTGCCACCTCTCCCACTGCATGTACAAAACTACTAATTTGCAGAATAACATTAAAAATCCTGTGATTTCCTTTTTGCTTCCCAAGTTTGACACACTTCTGGGGAGTGATAACTTTTTCATTTGTCTTTATACCAAGCAGAGTATTAGAATCAAACCAGTAATAAGAAACTCTAGGCACAAAGTTGAGCTATTTTGACAACAAACATGAACACAAATTAAATTCACATTTGAGACCAAAAAAAAAGGATTTAATAAAACCTGAAAATGCTTGGCTCTGCCCAGTTAAGAGGGTTTCTTTGAAGCCTAAACAATACATTAAAATTCAAGTAGCAGCACTTAACCAGGCTCAACTATGCCAATTTTTAAAGCATCGCAGGTTCAATCAGTGCAATTTAAATGCAAATAAGAAAGCAAATAAGATTAACACACACAAAAAAAATTTGTGCTTAGATATCTTTGGGTTTTATTAAACTTTACACTTAAAATTTCAAGTGTTCTTATGCTTGCCTCTTTTCTCCTTGCCCTCAGTTTCATACTCTGTATGTAAAATAACAGCTTTTCTTGCCTCCTGAAATTTTAATAATTTTGGAATTATAATTATAGCTCTTAGGTTATAGCAAGATCACAATTTCCTTTCAAATCCATCTTCTTCCAGAGTAACTTCTCTTAAGGTTTCCAGTACCTTTTCATACTGCTATTGGAAGCCCTGAGCTGTCCTTCACTGTCTGCATTTTCCATCCCTTCTGTCTCTGCATCCCTGACCCTCTCTGCAAGTTCACACTCCTCAGCAGTTAAATTAAAAGGCATCTGACACATACACAGCATCCCCTTTCAGGCTTTTTTGGAGATAAATCTGCAAACACTTTCCATTCACACCCAGTCATCAACTAAGCAACAGGACCTGCTTTTTATTGCCCATTTTCACTTTTGGAGAAGATGGCTCCTAAAAAGTTACAGTTTAGAAGATCAAGAACTTTTATCACCTAAACTGGACCATACAAGTGTTTTAGAGGTCAGTGTGCTCTGTTGCATGTGATACACTTTAAAATTAGTCAAGTTTTTAAACCAGCAAATTACAAAAGCCTCCCTTGGACTTTTCTGTTGTTTTCAAGGCACAGAATCCATCTTCTTTTTCACAAATAAGGTTTTATTTCTCACAGGGTGGGAAACAAAATCAATGCAGGAGCAGTCAAATGCACATCTTAAACAAAAAGAAAATGAAAATATATTGTCTGCCTTACACATGGTACTAAATACTCTGTGATTCTTTTTAACAAAGATCTTTTTGGTAAAGAGATGTTATTTAACATAAATGGTGTCTTTCTTACACTTTGTAAGGGAATGAATAAATAACAGTAGCATTAGCAGAGGCCTGGACGTGCTTGGAT
Organism: Passer domesticus; assembly: GCF_036417665.1. Classification (NCBI taxonomy): domain Eukaryota; kingdom Metazoa; phylum Chordata; class Aves; order Passeriformes; family Passeridae; genus Passer; species Passer domesticus. Next base: position 67,285,489 of record NC_087475.1, on the reverse strand, counting down.
GGGTGGTGAGAAAGACAAATCGATCACCAGCACAGGCTTTGGTTATATGCAAGCCACAAAAATAAAACTCGTTGACCTGGCCACAACCACAAAAACAGAGGAGGCAGAAGATTTGGTCATGCCTAAAGTCCCCATAGTAAGATGTACACAGTGAAGCCTGGATTCCACACAAATCACCATTTCCCTAGTAAACAATTTACAGTGGAAAACACAGGTGTATACCTAGAAAGATTCCCAAATAATTTGTACCTCAGTAGCTGTTATTGTGCTTTGACTCTCTAGTCAAAGCAGCACAGCAGCTGTGTCCCCAGAAGGGACCGGGGGGGACCTGGATGGGCCAGGCTGCCAGAGAAGCACAAAGAACATCAACGGAGCTGTCCCAGAAGGAGAACAGGGAGGAAGAGCAGCAAACTTTTCTTCCAGCCCAACCTCAGGACTGGCTCTGCACCATATACACTACATACTATAGGCATTTTGAAAATTTATCTTCACTTTTCCCTTTTTCTTTAAACAGACGAGGATTTGGAACCAAAGAGAAATTTCCTAACTACTATGGGGACTTTGACAGGCCTGAAACATTAAATTTCACCTCTTTCTAGATGGTCTCCTTCTTATGGAGACCCTCATTCTTATACACACAAAAGACATCAGAAATTGTGCTTCACATTGTGGAGTGCACAAGGCCCAAGAACAGCAGCTCATAGAGCCAATACCTGGTTATATTCCCTCACCAAAAGAAAGAAAGGATAGCCAGGAGTGGTTTGGAGGAGGTGCAGAGGGAGAGAGAAAGGGAAAGGAGAACACAGGGGAAAAAGAGGGAAAGGCAAAGGGAAGAGAAAGAAGAGGGAGGGAATCAAGGACGGAGAGAAGGATGGAGAGAGTGATTGGATCAATCCTTACAGTAAAAGCATGAAATGAAAGTTAGAGACACAATCTTCTTTTACAACTGCCGTATTCTGTCTGTGTTCAGGAACCTTTTAAATTCACATTTTCAAAGAAATCCGCAAAAAAAACCCCAGAACTGAATTATTTGTGTATATCAGTCACAGAAAATTGAACACTTCTCTATTATTTTAAAGTTGACCACACATCAAGTTAATGCTGAAACACTGATATTTAAAAAAAAAAAAAAAAAACATTCAGAAAACAAAATTTTCCACTGCATTCAGGAACAGTTCATAGCACCAGCACATTACACTACAACCACCATGATTACTATCTCACTTCTTTGTAATAATTTCCATATTACTGGGTTCTTGGACAGGAAAGAAGGAGGGAGTATTCTGTGTGTTTGTCTTCTTCTAACAGAGACTTAATTTGACTTAAAGCTGAAAGCTGTTTTGGATGAGTAATGAGAAAACCTCAAGCTGGCATGTCCTGAGGCATGGTGGCTGCTGGAGAGCTGGAAAGAAAAGTGAGGACAAAGAAATGAGGTGGTTAAAGCAATAGAGATGCAGAAGGCTCTCAGGAAAACTCAAGTGATAAGTGGGTATAGGGCTTTACGAAAAGCAAAAGAGAAGTAAAGCATGGCAAAAGGAAAATATGAGGCATTAAGGAAGAAGGAAACAGGGGCTGCCAGCCAGGAGCACACACAGAGGGTGACAGAGGGGCAATTGAGTCTAGAGAGGAAGGAACAGTCCAAAGGAGGGGCAGGCAGAGAGTCAGTGGCAACTGCCTTCCAGCCTTCACCCCATGATCAGCCAGATGGGAAGTTTTAAATCTGTTTTAAAGTAGCCTTTTTGAACCTTAAACAATCTCATGTTGAGTTTGATCACCACTTCTCTGATAGTGAAAAAAGACACTAAAAAATGTTTCATCCTTGGAAAAACCTCAGTGTTTAAATGACTCATGATTTTAGGACTCTGACTCATTAATTTTGTGTCAAGTTTTATGAGTTTTATTACAGAGCTCATTTTCATTTTCCAGCTACTTTTGGCTCACTCAGACTCAATGTTTAATTCTTAGGTAGGTCTCTTCAGTTATTCATGTCAAAGGAGCTCACTATACCTCTCTACTACTATTTTTCTTCTTTTATTTTGCTTCTGGCTGATTTTTCAAGTTAAAAAAAAAATTAAAAGCCCCTCTTAAGATTCAACTTGGATCTTTACTAGTATTTTCCCTTCATTTTTCTCCTTAACCAAACTACATTTTCCACTAACCAGTACCTTTGCAGTACTTACCCACTCTTTATCTATTGCTTCATGAAGCAATATCTCAGATACTGAGTGTGTCTCACTGACATCTATCCTGGGAGTCACTAACAAGTCTCATGACAGCTGTGAATATTCCTGAGAGCTTATAAATAATAGAACCACAAAACGGTTTGGGTTCCAAAGGACTGTGAATTTCCTCTAGTCCAACCCCCTGAGTAGAGATATTCTCCACTAGACCAAGTTGCTTAGAGCCCTGCCACTGATCTTTAACATCACCAGAGGTGATGGGGCATTCACAACTTCTCTGGGCAACCTGTTCCAGTGCCTCACCACTCTCACAGTAAAGAATTTCTTCCTAATAGCTAATCTAAACCTACCCTCTTTTAGTTTAAAAAACATTTCAAACCATTTAAAACCTTTTGTCCTATTGCAACAGGCCCTGCCACAAAGTTTGTCCCCAGACTTCTTGCAGGCCCGCTTATGTTCTCAAAGGCTGCTATAAGGGTTGCCCACAGCTTTCCCTTCTCCACGCACAACAACCCCCACTCTCTTGGTCTTTCTTCATATGACAAGTGCTCCAGCCCTCTGATAATTTTTGTGGCACTCCCTTGCAGGTCTCAGGAGAGCAGAGTAGAGGGGGAAAATCAGTTCCTAGTCTAGCAGAAATGCAGTATCAGAAGAGACCTCCTGATTTACTCCATTTATCTCCCAGCATCTCATATTAGCTTTGTTCAGTTTTGTACCATACTGCTTATTGTGTAGAGCTCCGTTCAGAATATAGACCAGTAAAGCAATCAACTGTTTGTCACACACAAGGATTTCACAGCTTCAGGAAAATCAGAAATTAATCATTCCATACAGCTTTTTAGGTAATTTCTGTGAAATGAGAAATCCAAGCATATCGATATGGCCTTTTGCGGTAGGGAAAGATAATATACCTATTCTTTCTAAATGCATTTGATAGCAAGTCCAGTTTATTCTTCCCTTTCCTCAAGGAATCTCAGGCCCTCCCTTCTTTCTGAGGAAAAGGAATTATACCTCAGCTGGAATTCACAGACCATCACATTTGAATATTTCCTTCAAGGTTAAGGCAAGTCTATTTCTCTTCCTTTTGGCGCAGACTCTGAGGCTTTTATTCATACCCTTTCACATTTATCTGTCATTACACACATGCCATTTCTGGAGAGCCAGTCACCTACAAAAAATTTAATTTATCATCAGTGTATATGCACTTCCTCTCTCAGCTTCTGATCCAAGTTCTCTCCTTAGGTGGTGGCTCAGCTGAAGCCATTGGGAAGTATCTGCTACACATTCCCAAAGTTAAACGGCACCAAATTCATTCTTTGCTGTTGGAGTGAAATCTCCATGGTGACAACTGCATCGTCAAGCTGTGAGAGCTTTTCAGTGAAGAAGAGCATTTTATCATGAGATTCTCATTACAAGAGTGCCCTCTGTAAATGAAGAGGGGATGGTACCATGGGGGTTTCTGTAAATGAAGAGATGTTACCGCAGGGGTTCGAGCTGGCTGGAGCTGCTGTTTGCCAATTGGCCCGTGTGGCCGCATTGCAGATTAATGTCTCTTATTGTGTGTGTTTCCCCCCAAATCAGGTGAACACAACACACCATCATAGCTAAAATCACAAGAATTTTCATCCTCAAAAGCAGCAGAAATAGCTTGTTCTCCTGCTGGGTGACAGGAGCAGAGGGAAAGCAAGCCAGCATTCCTGTGCCCCTGCTTCACATGCCTCACACATATTGTCCCCTCAGCTGCATGTTGGTCAGTGCCGGCTCAGGACCCACTGCTCTTCATTTTGCTTCCTCTGCCATCAATACAGAGGTTTCTCTCCCTTTGTGACTGCTGAAGATGCGGTATCAGTCTACTTCTACAAAGTGTTTATTCATCGACATCCATGCTGTGAAATACACAGCTTAGCCTGTATGATCTTTATCAGACTTGGGAAAAAAAAAAAAAACCTGACAGAAAAATCACCTACTTTCTTCAGTTAAAATATGTGCTCAGTAAAATATGTCTTTCTTGGTCAGTAAAGTATTTCATAAGGACATGAAAACCTTTCTAAACTGTGCTTTATACACTAATCTTAATATACTGTTTTACCTCACTAATATACTTTTCTGGTTTGGACTAAATGATGGCACACCTAGAGAACCAGTAAACTTAAATTAGGTTTTTCAAATGTCCCATCACATTCCTGTTGAGAAACAAGTTCACTTTGTGACAAGCCCTTCTTAAAAGCTTTCACCTTAATCCTTTGAAAATCAGATAAAGAGAGGAGAAAGTTTGCAGTTCTAATGCACAGAAACTACTATACTTTGGCTTAAAACATTATGTAAAACCTAAATAATTTCCCTATTAGACTCTAATTCAGTAAACAAGCTTCTTTGTTAGAGAAGTTGAGGAAAGCAACAGACACCTCATGGGCTTATGTGTAACGACAATACTGAGAAGCACTCGGATTCATGAAAGGTTTCTCTACAGGAACCCCCAACATGGCCACTTGAGACTCCTCCTGTCAAAAACTGCTTCATGGCAGACAGGACAAAAGCCATGAGAACGTGCCTTTTGCACTGGAGGAGACTGAATCCCGCTAGTCACCATAAAATCCCACAGCAACTGCACAACAGATCAGCATTATGGACAATTCAAACAACAGAACAAAGTTTGTACAGGAACAGAGAAGAAAAAAACTCTCCTCACGCATTTAAAATAAATTCTTCTTAAACAGAGGATGTTTCTTCAGGACAATCAGACATTGATAGGACGGCTGAATTAACAGCAGAAGATATAATTAACGGGCCAATGTAAAAAGAGTTAAGGCTTGATAGCAGAATTCAACTAGATCTGGATTATTTTTATTACTTTTGCCACATTCATGTGTTTTCCCTTACGAGCTGCAATACAACACTACCGTTTAGTGGTCAGACACACCAAGTGCGGACTCCAGCAGCCCACCTGGCTTTTTTCTCCAAACAGGTGGCAACTATTTGCTAACACTGTATTCACATAACCCTAGGAAACAGGAAATTAATATTACTCTAATTTCTGATCCCTTGGCAAAATAAAACCTTGACTTCAGGTTCTTGAATAAGGCCTTTTAAAGGTACTAAAACCGTTTTGGAGACTGACTTTCAGAATGCGTATGTACAAGGGAAACAACTTACCCAGCTTGAAAAGCTGGGTTTTGCTGAAAAAGATACCATGCCCCCGTGAGCCTTTTGGTTTTTTTTATTATGACTGAATCCTGCTCTTAAATACTCAGAAAAACTAAGTTTAGAATATGTTGTCCATTATTTAAATGGCTAATATTCTCTTTGTCAAGATGGTATGTACTTTTACTTCATCATTCACATAACTGTATTCCTGTAATTGCATTCGCACAAAAGCAGCTGATTTCAGAGCAGTCTCTTAAACTATCTTAATCACTGGTCAGTGTGCTCTTCAAAAAGCAGTGACACTTGCAAGATCATTGGCTGAAGAAGGCCTTTGTATAAATGTCTTTCTTATAAAAGAAAATCCCACAATTTGAAGGCCATGTAGTGAAAAACCCAAACTGCTCTTCAATCACCAATCACAAGCAAGAATATTATTTTTAATTCAACTGGAATAACACTACTTTCTAGAACACCACTGCAGATATATTAAAAAAATTAAATCCACAGCTTTGTTCTGTTTGCTGTGAACATGAGAGCACTGGACTACTTTCTCATGCCTGTATTCAAAGTCTTTCAAATATGCAAAAACAACCAGTTATAAATTTTCATTGTTCATATTTCATGACAAATTTTCACTGATGATCCTCCTATTTGCTTAGAGCAGCTAAATGAAGAGGCAGAGACCAGCTAGGTGAAACAAATTCATTCAAAAGAAAAATGCAGTCAGGTGCCATTTTCTGAAAATTATAATTACAGGTTTGGAGATAAGAAGAAAACACCTTTCAAAAGTACAGACAAAAATGTTTTTCAGGGCAATCTTTTAGTGCTAGGTGAAATGAATAATTTTGCTTAGTGATGTTCACTGTGTTTAGTAAATGCATTATATTGGCCCATTACCTGAAACAAGAATTAGGGGGCCTGCTACTTCTGAAGTAGCTTTATTGCATTTCATCCATAAATCTCAAAAATAAGGTGCACACAATCAATGTTTCTCAAAAACCACTTTTTCAAAATACCTGCACACCATTAAAGCCTTCTGATTGCAACTTCTCCCTGAAATCAATACAATTTTCCAACAAAAGGCACTCTCACCATTTTACCTGAAAGCGTACAACACTGTTATTTCCATTTTCAAGTAAAAGATCTATCAAATTTATGCTATAAGGCAAGTCTGAATCCTGGAATTAACTGTTAGAGCAGAAGCATTTGATTAATTTTTACCTCCTTCCACTATGTATTTTTCTAGAGGTCTGCTTATTTTTGTGAAGTTCTGCTCAGCAGGAGGTAGTAAGCTGGGTCCTGCTCTGCTTGGCTGGCCAGATGCTGCTCTCTACCTTCCCAGCTGGGAACTGTGAGAGCAAGCTGCAACCATTTTTTGAGACACTGGGAGACAACACAGCCTCCCCTTGGAGACCGCAGAAAACACAGCTTCTCTGGGAATTGGTCCAAATAAAATTTACTGGCTGTCTGGATCCAAATCCAAATGGAAAGCTTTGATTGGTAATTTTGCTTTAGGTACTGCAATCCCTCTATAACAGAAGTTTATATTATATATATACCACTGACTGATAACTGAAAAGCTCAAAGTTATAGTCTACACACCATTATGAAAGCATCCAATCTATGAAACAATCCAATTGTTTACCATGACATTAGTGGCATTTCAGGAGTAGTTTCTTGAGAGACCTCTAAAAACAAGATTTTCTTTTGTCTTCCAATTCAGAGCAACCTCAGCACAGCTTTGTCAAATGTGGGAACATTTCTGGCTTTCTTGTTCTTGTGAGAGAGTGTGAGCTACAAAAGTAGGTTGAAGTATGAAATTTGTAAGTTAATATCTGAACTGAACCCATCACACCTTGTGCCTGCAGCAGAACCAGATTTCAACCACCAATTTCAAGTAGCAGATGGACGGTGCAAAAAAAAAATATAGCTACCCAAATGCATTTAGAGATAGGAGAGTTATTTTCCCTTCTTTGAAAGCACTTTAATTCCAAAATCCCAGTGCATCATCTTAATATCCATGACACAGTCTTCTCATGTTAGCTTACTGACTAATGATGGACTCTGGTGATAATGCCATAAACTCCATTTCTTTCAGGCATAATCATTAATAAAATGCAGGACAGCACTCCATCATAAACTGCCTGGAACATAAGTGAGATGTGTAATGGCTTTTGGCTGCACACACATGCTAACTTAAGGCTCAGCATGCAACACAGGAAAAAAAAGCGACATGGTTGAATTCTGAAAAAAAAGGAGGAAAAGGGAAAACAGATGTCAAGATTTCAACAAGTTACTGCACACTGCAGCTGGGACCAGTACAAAAACAACGCAAGTCTGCTGATAATGTAGCATTTCACCTAATGATAAGGACAATAAAATTGCACAAAATGCAAAAGCTCAAACGGTTAAACACCTTCCTCAAATTCCAGAGGGTCAGTTGGGCTGAACAATAATAGTAATCCTTTCAGTAACCAGATCAAATGATTCAACCATTAAAGTTCTTCATGCTCAAGAAAAGTGAAAATTGAGAGATTCCTTTTCTTCTAAGTGCAGAATATGGACAATAAATCTAAAATCCAATCCAAACAGACATTCAGACACACTATCTCATTACCATCACTCTTGAAACTATTTGGCAACAGTTTCCATTATTACAACAGATGTTAACAAGATGGATAGAGAGCAAGTTAAATAAACATTAATATTAATATGTAAGTGTCTATACAGCAAAGCCACTGTTCAAATTATTTATTTCCCCAAGAGCATTTCTTGGGAAATCAATCAGCAAATTTTTCTTGCTAATAACTATTAAAAATTCAAGCTATTTCCATTGACAAAAACTGTATGATTCAGAAAAAAAACCACTAAGCAATGTAAACATGGTCTACATGTGTAATCTGTACTCTGGTGAGGTGATTCTTGTAATTGCCATTCTCCCTGGGCTTTGGCTCCTTAAGACAGAGCAACAAAGGTAGGAAATGTGCAGAGAGAGAATCCAACCTACAGAAATTTACAACATGAAAGAGTTCAAAAGCTTAAGGATGAAGAAAGAGCAGACACAGCCAATAATCACAAAAACCTGGAATTTTAAGTCCAGCTCTGTGAAGAGACACCTTGGTCAGAACACTGTCTCCACATCACAGGCAGACTGGTTACAACTGTTGAGATTTCTCAGGCATGCTGAACATGGAGATGGCTTTCTCATGTCAGAGTTTCTTACTGGAACAGAGCCTGTTGCTTCAGTACAGCAAGTCCTGGGACATTACTAAATCTAGCAAGCAAAAAATAAGCAGACTTTATAACTGCATGAATATGACATGAACCATCAGGATTAGAGGCGACAAAAAAAGAAAGCAAGCAAAAACCTCAGGCCAGCACTTGGAAAAAGGATTTTTAAAGTAGTGCTACACACAGAGTCACACCCGATTTCCGAAACATCTGAGAATTAAAAAGAAATCTGCCAAGATGTAATAGTGTAAGTTTCAGATAAATCCCTGCCAGCAAAACATATAATAAATTAATGTTAAAATGAGAGTTGAAGAGCTTGCTCAAGCACATCAGAAAGTTCCAGCATGATGGCAAAGAGAAGAATGCTTTCAAAATCCCTTCTACTTTGCTAGAAAAACTTTTTTAAATAGTTAAGCTATAAACTGTGAAAGGAGGTACTTTTATGAAAAATCAATATCCAGAGCCCTTAATTTTAAGAATAAAATTATTGCAATACACTGGTACTACATCTTCAAAACTACTTGTTGCTAAGAAAATGTAAATGAAATTTTTTTGCTGCCATATAACCCTTCCACATTCATCACTAACCTGACTGCTGTGTATTTATAGATTGCACAAGCCAAAAGCATTGCATTCATGCTTAATTTAATCTGTGCACCCTTAGGTTGACTTATTTTAAGCTGTAGCATAGCTTAGAGGAAACATGTGGAGATGTAGTAAGTAACAAAGGAATTTGTTTTGATTATTTTTGACATAATAAGATATATCAAACTGACATCCTGATGCAGATGCACATCTCTGCTGGCAGTGCAGCATCACTCACGTGCAAAGGCTATACCAAAAATACCTGCCAGATGTGTTTGAAAATGTTATGTTATTTAACAAACATTCAAAGATTTGACTCAAAGCCAAAATGAAATCAAAAAGATGAAGCAATCTATGCTCAGGCAGTGTAGCCCCAAATAACTTGCTGAACTGGAGGTCCAGAAGTACAGCAAGTTTTTCATCTGTTAGGCTGTTCCTTACAAAACTTGATAATCTTTTGAATTGTATCCCCTGTGTTCTGATTCTACTACCTGTTATGAACTCAAACTTAATAGCCTTCAGCTACTAATCCTTTACTTCTAAGATCCTACATCTCATAGGGAACGATGTGATAAAGCATCGTTAAATAAGTCACATTACAAAATGTAGGAGAATTTAGCATATTTGCAATTCAGAAGGTTGCTAGGCACAGATAAGTTCTAAAGAAAAATACAATCACAGAAAATAGCACCAAGTTGGAAAGGGAAATTTGCACCAAAAGCAATTTCACCTGTGATAACACCTTGCAGTGTCTCTGAATTTCCTTTTCACTTCCTTATGTTTTTCTGCAGCACAAAAGGTAAGATCCCCAGGACATCCAATCTCCACACAGCATCCAACTTCATTTTTTGCATCCAGAACAACCCAGGAAATTAAGTTCTGTCCATATACCTGTCTCTACACGTCCCATGTGTATCAATATAAACTGATCCAAAAATCCCAGGATCAATTTATAGCTGCCAACATAATGAACAAAAAAATATCTGGCCCACAAGGGAAAAAAGCAAAACAAAAAAAAAAAACACCCGCAAATAACCAAACAAAACAAAACCCCAAACCCCATCTTTTTGGAAAAACCTTCTTATCTCTTCTAATTTTAGGCATATCTGTGAAACATCATAGCCTGAATCTCTCTCCTGTGCTTGCATTTAGGTTTGGTGGTGGTGGTGGTTTGGGGAGTTTTTGGATATTTTGTTAACTGAGAAATTGAAAGAAGTAGGTTGCCAGCTCAGAAGCAAAGCAGAGGAAGTATCCTAACCACCTGAGAGCAAACATGGAGCCATGGATACACTAATTGTTAAAGCTGTGTCATTTGTGCAACACTAAAAAAAAAAAATTACTAAGTGAGGTAAAAGCAGAAAGAAGGAAGTGAATACACAGCCCACACAGTCACAGATGGTGACACACTCTGATGGGGATAGAAGCAATTATGAGCCAGTCTCAGTCCTGGGACTATCCAAGGAGTCCTTGAATGATATGCACAAACATTAGGCACGTGACAGGGGATAAGCACTCTCATATTAACGGCAAGGCTCCAATTACTCCAACTGGTTTCATTCGTTTGGAAGTGATGTTAACTTCTTTCAGCAAGCACAGGTAGTGCTGAAAAAATTATGAGAGGATTTTCTTTCTTAAAAGATAGTGCAGTAATAACTTGATATTGGAATGCAAATTTTAAGTCTTTTTATAGCTTAAAGGAAAACCTGAAAAAGGGGAATGTGAACACAGAAAAATCACTTTCACAACTGAGCTTGCAGAGTGCTGCCATGCGCTTTAAAACTGTTCAAGGGCTCTCAGCATAGTTACCCTTCTCAATGCAAGTTAGGCAGCAATGCATATGAGAAACATTTGGTTTATGTTAGCTACATAATTACATTTTCCTAGCAAATTTATAACAGGCAACAGATTCACTTAGCCAAAAATATCTCAAACATACTCAATTACTTGAGTTTTTCCAATCATTTAAAACAAAGGTAACTACAATCCCCCAAGATACTTTCTTCCACCCCTTTGCGTTTTTTTCTAGAAGTACTTCCTTTGCCTTTTGTTCAAGTCTTTAGCATCATCCTACTTTGCTGAAGCCAAAAGTAGTCATGCCTTCCCTTCTTACAAGAAAAATGAACCTGAAAGCATACAAAATGCCTACTGCCTACTTCAGAGCAGTAACCTGGTACAGAAATAACCCACAAGGACCCAGAATAAGCTCTCAGTAGGAGCCAGAGATTTTAGTACCACCAGCGACAGAGTTGTAAAAGAACAGAGTTAGGATCCAGAAAGACACTTTACAGGTCTTTTTACTTGGCAAGATACAATATTCCTTTTAAATAAAGATCTATTAAATCATATTTATTTTTACCTGCCATTACACGCAGAGAGAATGTATTCACAAAAGTTAAATTAATGAATATTCTCTTTCTGAATGGAAAGAGATTTCAGAAAAGGTGGTTCAGAGGAGGAACACCTGTAAGTGTTTTGAATAATTTTTCAGAGGTGTCTCACTGCTGACAGACATAATAACTTACAGTGTCAATAAAAGCCTCCAGTTAACCTTTAGCAAATACATTTGCTCAGCATTCCTAATTGTCTTAAGACTTCCTAAACCTGTTAGTCAGTGTGGAAGAGTGACAAAACAGAGACACAACACTGGAAAAGAGCACTAATAGAGATTTGTAAGACATAGCCAAAGATCCTCCAGAGTACATTAGAACTTGTTTCTGCAAACAGAAAATTGATCAAGTAACATATTAATTCCTTTAAACTGACCCAGAAGCTAATGGAAAAATATTCATGCAGGAAAAAGCCACCCACACTTGAATGGCACAATGACTCAGCCAACTTAAGGGCTCAGGAGAACAGTAAGATCCGAGTCACTATCTGGGTCACCTTCTAAAATATCTCCTGTGTAAAGATCGCTGTCTACCTAGCAGAATTCATCAGTGGCCACTTCAGCATGAATTCATCACACTAATGGCAAGCAGCAGCCCTGCCCTGCCTCTGAACCAGCCGTGAATATTCAGAGAAATGTATACTGCCTCCAAACTAGGCTAAACAATTCCTGGGCCGTCTGCAGCGTCTCCAGAGGTCTTCATTCAATTTTAACTACCCAGAGCAGACCCCAAACTCTCAGCAACGCGTGCCGAATTGCTGGGATCGCCGTGCCTTGGTTTAGCTGGCATCAGAAGTCAGAGCAGCGCCACTGGAGCGCCGAGCTGAAGGCAGAGGCGCTGCCGGCAGACAGACAGACAGACAGCGAGCAGCCCGGCGCCGCACGCACGGGGGAGCTGCGGCACCGCGCCCGGCACCCTCCGATCCTGACAGGCTTACGGGGCCAAACAGCGAATAAACGGAGAGATAAAGGGGAAATAAGGATCATGTGTGAATTCTCCTACGTCCTCAGTGAAGCTGTTATTGCTGAACTTCAAAACTGGTGACTTCAAGTGTTTTAAGAGTGAGGGAGAAAAGCCTTCTCTTGGATTTTTTTCTGACACTTCAGGTGCATGAACTTATATTTTCTTAAAGCCACACTTTCTACGGACAATCACCCAAGCTTTTATATATATATAATTTTTTTTCCCACTCATAGCATGAATTTATTCTTCACAATTTCTCACATTTCTTGTGAACATCAGGGAAAAGATTTAAATGTGAGAGTGAGTGAGCACTAGCACAGGGAGGTGTTAGAGTCCCCAGCCTCAGACACTAAAAAGCCATCTGGACGCTAAGAAGTCCTGGGCAGTCTGCTCTGCGTGACCCCACCTGAGCAGGGGAGTTGGTCCAGACCAGGCTCCAGGGGAGCTTCCTGCAGTCTCTTTCCAGTCTCAACAATTCCGTGACTGATTATTTCTTTCCTTTCACTTTCTCCTTCATCACCCTCCCACTCTTACTTTTTTCCCATTAATATCTGCTGCCTCAATTGCCTTACTCCCACCTTGCTGTCTCACTTCTTACTCTTCATCTATTTTTTTTTGCTCTCAGCTAGTAGAAGAATATTCTGCCCTTGTGAAGTAATTGGGGAGGGTACATGTTTGAAAACTGGAGCTAACAATCAGGTCCTACTGAAGCACCTTCCTTCTCCATAGTGACATGGGACAAGAGGCACTACAGGAGAACACCATCACCATGGCCAGAGGGCATCAATTCAAGTGTACACACGATCAAACATACTTTGGGTAACAAAAAAATGGCACCATTTTTGTCAAAGTAAGTATGCTTTCCTCTGTCACAAGGGCTGCATACATGCTGGAATTAAATGTATGCCTCATTTTTGACACAGCATACATATTGTAACTATACTGCAAAATCAAGTTGAATATTTTTTTCTTAAAATCCTGATTTTTAAAACTAATTGTAAAGGGTGATAAAGAGACCTTACATAGGTTTAGAAACCAAAACCATGACAGGAATCAAAGGAAATCCTTCAACATAGCTCATTCCCTTAAAAACAAAACAGAACCAAAAACAACCTCAATGTAAGTTCCTTTCATAAACAAACTGGAACAGGAGTAAGTAACAGATTATGTGTCCATATTTTCCACAAACAAGTCTCACCCCCACCAATCCCTCTCAGTTTTGTCCTGTGAAAAAATTCATCAGTAACTTTACTTGGACAATAAATTACAAAGCTACCTGTCTTGACTACCTGTCCCAGAGGCCAAACTATTCCTGACCATGCTAATGAGGAAGAGGGGTAACTACTTTGTCTAGCTGTGGAAACTTCAGCCAAACTCTGGAGGAACGAAAAGGCTGTTTTCCCTTCTGTATCACCTGCCCCCACAAGGGTATGTGGCATTTCTTGGGGACAGCATCATCAGCTCAGGAAAGCTCTTCCCAGATTCAAAAAGCTGAAACACACCATGAACAGAAGTTAGAACAAAAGCTTTTCATGCTTCTTCTGTTGCCTCACAAGCTCTGAGCTTACCTCTTGGAACACAATGAAGGCTGTTTTAGGAGTACCAAAAAAAATGAATATATATTGAGTCCACAGCTTACATCCATAAAACTAAAAATTCAAGCCTGTTATGAAATGAAATATTAAACAGTGTTTCAGGATTGCACTATTGTGACTACTTAAATGAGAAAAGAATAGAAGAAAGAGAGCCCATCCTGAGGAATGATATCTACGATACCTTTGGGCCTTTTCCACAAATCCCCTACTTCTCACTAAGAGACTTAACCCAGGCTCTGTTTTAAGGAATTTTTATGTGCCTCACAGAAAATTCTTCTGCTAAGCAGCACTAGCTGTTAAATTCAGTTGATAGCTGCCATGTTATATGTAGGGGCATACATTGCTGTACTTTGAATACAGGGAGACACCCAACTCTGTAGCTTTGGAATTTCCCAAGAGCACACAGACCACAACAGGTGACAATGGGAGAGACTTCCCAGGATATTTATGCTTTTTGTTCCTCATACTACTTATATATTTATGCTTTTTGTTCCTCATACTACTTATATTTTTCAGCATTTCAAAACACAGCAAGATCCATATCATTCAAGGTGAAAGATTTATGTATTCTTTAAAAAAAATTCCAATTTCAAAAATAATGGCACAGTCCTGCATAATCCTATCTTTTGTTTCCTAAGTCTGCTTCCCAGCAAAAGCCCTGCATTCCAACAATTGCTTACTTTCTTGTTACAGTCTTAGCTGCAGTGCCTTGATAAATAGATGTTTCCATGGAGATGACAAATGAATATCATCCATGTTGCAATGAGATTCAGATTTCATCTTGAAACATTAGCTTTCAAACCACCGCTTATTCATTATTCATTTGCAGTAAGGAAATGGCTGAAACCCAGTGCATTACAGCAGATTAAAATCTGTGCATGCAGTCTAGAATAAAGTGCATTTGTCACCATACAATATGAACAAAACTCCCTGAGATTAAAATAATGACCCCAGGAGCTGTCCTAAAGGTCTGGAAAGATTTTCCCCTCAATTAGTAGGATGCCTACATAAACTACGGAAATTGAGACACATTTTAACTATTAAGGCAGGCAGGGGACTTTCAGGAGGAAAAAAATCCAGCAGATGACATTCAACTCTTTTTCAAACTGTTAGAATTACACTAAATGCTTTTCAGAAACATTCCTAAAAATATAAATAATCAAAACTTATTAGCTTAGCAATACATGTAAATTTGTGCGCCCTTTTGACTGTTCCTGTGTATGAAACCAGTATGTACATTCCATTCAGAAAATGCCTTTCTTTTATGACTGGCTGGCAGATGACTGGAGTCTTTGGCATCTAAGGGAGCCTAAGATGGAGAAGAAGAAAATATTTTCAGTTTTTTCATAACTAAAAACTTGCACAGTGGCTCCAGTTATTTTAAAAAAGGACCTTAAAGCTCATGAAAGCTTCCCACTTAGCAGGAATGCCTACTTTTGTCTGCTCAACTTAAGAGAAATATTTGTTCTTCCATATTTAATAAATTAAAAGCAGTACAGTTATAAGATAGCCAATTAAAATAATATAGGATATCAATGCACTCCATTAAAACATTTTTTTCAGTCCTATGTCCTAATTGCTACAAATAGCACACACTGAAACAAATTTTGTGTTCTGCTCTTCCACACATAAGGGCTTCAAATTTATGGTAATTTGAAGAATACTAAATACTCTTTCTCAAATGCTGGCCTAAGACTGGCCTACTTGGAAGGAAGGAGTCTGATCAATACTTGAAAAACACAGCAGACACATGCACTGCAATGTCACCTATTATCTACTGGCTGCTGTTATCAATGCTTGTAACAGTATTCAAATCCACTACAACTGAGGTAGGCAGGAAATTTCTGGCTGATTTTGAGGTGGGAGCTGTCTATATGTATATGACCTGAAGGAAATTTTGCCTGGAGGAAAGTTATCGTGCATCTGACCCAGGGGAAAAAAAACAGGACATACAAAAGTGGGACGTCCTTCACACTTGCCCTGGTTAACAACATCCATGCTCCTGCTGTCTGAGTTGCTCCAACTGGAGTTGTCCTGGGAAAAGCATGTCAATTAGAGCAAGTTATAACCAATTATGTGCCTCTTCATTTGAATTATTGTCCATTAAGAACTGACCTGAGTTTACAGAACACATTTCATTCCCATAATAGGTTTAATACCAGTGTGCCAAGAGGTCGAAGGGTAACAAGAAATGATGAACCAGGATTACTGTGACACGTAGGAAGGGGACAGTGAGCAGCAGCTCATTTTTTCCCCACTAACATGACATGCCATTTTCATACCACTGCTATCTCACCTAGCTCCTCAGATTACCGTGAAGCTGGAACAACCACATGCTCCACTGCACAAGCAGCCATCTCCATAAAATCTCTTCAGATCTCACAGATGAAGCTTTATCCAAGCATAGCATAGGGATGAGATGAAGCAAGCAATAAAGGCCAAACCTTATTCACATCAAGAAATATGCAGGCAGTCGAGACAAAGCACTGAGCTCTTCCTGTGCAGGTTGTCTCACATGGAGTAGACCATCTAATAAATGATCTTTTCTGCAGAAATGAACTTTCCAGGGTCATTTTCATTGCTGCAGAAGGGATAAAGAGTTAACCACTACCCAGCCTTTGAAAACCTTTGAGGATTTGATCCACCACATTTAATTTAGAGAATTTTTCTACTCTGAATTCAAAGTAGAAGTTGCAATTGAATTTGTCCATTATTGTCATTCACAGCATTTAATGCCTGGAACTGCCTAAGGTTTGAAGTGAGACATTTGGGACACAAGATGTCGGAAAATTGATTTGTTTTTCAAACCTAACTCTTTTCTTAACTGGCAGGAGATGCTCTCTTCATCATGCTCTTCATTTGTTTCTGAGCACAGATTCATAATAACCATGACAGTGTGTTTTCACTCACCAGCACAAATTGTAGCCTTCAGAGGCAGTAAAAGCAACAGGCAGACAGACAAAGCCATGGAAACCTTTCAGCACAGTGAGGATTCCAGCATCAAGCCAGATGACCAACAGAGTGAAACACATGCTCTTTTCCTTTGAAAACAAAAACAAACTCCAGGATGAAACAAGGTGTTTCAGATACCTTGCAGTGTTTTTTTGTAACTTCCTACGATAAGCACACAAAAGACCTGAACTTTTGGTGGTATTTACTGGAACCAAAATGACCACTCTGAGTTCACTGTAGAATACATTGGATATTCTGAAGGGCAGTGTGATGTTAAGTGTAATGTTTGCAAGTACTTGTTTAACCTACAACTTCTTTCTGCTTGCTCTCTCACACATAAACCTGTCACTGTGTGTATCACCTGCTACAGCCTTAACCTTCCCCAACTGCATATGGAGATGTAACTCCACAGGCAGAGAGCACAAAACACTCTGAATCCATTCAGGAGTGATCATACATGGTCATTCAGCACAAAAGTCACTGCAGCCACCTACTTCACCTGGTGCAGAAGGAACCTTTGCTGTCTGACAGCTTCCTCTGGTATTATTTTCAATTAGCTGTTGTCATGCTCAATATACTCGAACTTTTGAAATCTGCAGCTTTCAATTCATTTAACAAACGTAATTCTGTATTTACTACTGTTTAAAATAGCTTAGAGCATTAAAAAAATGGAAATTTAGCCAATGTCCATGGGAAAACAAGAACACATACACTTATATAACTGATCATTTCTAAGGTGACAGCGAAGTTTGCAAATCACATCCCTAAAAGTCCAGAACGCGAAACTGAGATGCAGGAAGAGCTAATTAGCAGCCATAAAATACTAATTAATATACTAAATCCCAAGAGGTTCACAGCCTTGTAGCATTTGCGCTATATAGATTTAACTCCTCTGCCTAGGAATAAACTCCTGTAGATTCAGCTCCAAGCTCTGTTTCAGTCAGACTGTGATTTGTTTTGGTTTAATCAATGTGTTATAACACAGATATATTTTTTGTACATTTACAAAGTGTTCTGGGTTTGGATAGTGTTGAGTAAAAACCATAATACAGACAATGAAGTTAATTTTCCTTGAGTGCTGAAGAAGAACCTGAATCTTCTACTTTATAGCTAGAAAAAGATACTGAATGTTTATCAATGAAAATTATTTGGCCTTGTTCAATGGCACAATATTAAAGTAAGAATATATAATCCTCAGAAGAAGTGTGCACTAACATTATTGCTTTTCCTACTAGGAAATAACTGAAGTCAACATAACACTTTTTACTGTGAAGTTGCATAATACTATGATCCCAGGACAAAAATCAGCATTTCAAGGACAGAAACGCCGATTTGAGTTGAACTCACATTACATGGGGAGAAATGAGTTTATTCCCCTACTTCAGCCAAGCACACTTAACTGAAAGCAGAAAATCTTTAAACATGGCCCTATGAGGCAGGCAGAACAACCCAGAGTATCTGTGTGACACCATAGTAGAGCCATCCTGCCACTACCTGAAGCCAACATTTGTCCTGGGAAAAGCATGTCAATTAGAGCAAGTTATAACCAATTACATGCCTCTTCATTTTAATTATTGTCTATTAAGAACTGACCTAAGTTTACAGAACGCCATGTGCAGCATCATCAAAACTATGGGCCACTGCCACCAAAGCTTTCCACCAGTGTCTGCTTGGCAGAAAAGGATTCAACTATGTCTTCTCCCCAACTTACAAAAACAGGAGAAACATAGCAGAAGTAGAAACCGCTCATCTGCAGAACCACACGGTGGAATTTCTTCCCCAGTATTCTATCCAGCACCTTATCTACTTTTCTTCTTTCCTTCCCAGCTTCTTCCTCAGCAATTAATGGACTCAGATCTCTCAACTGAAAAATTGTGGAAGAAGCTGCAGTAGGATAGAAAGGTCAGCGCTATCTATGCTATTGTCCTGAAGCTCCTGGAAGGACCAAGCTTGAAACCCTCCTGTCATCTCATGGTGGCAGAAGCTCAATAGGGAGTCAGGACAGAGAAGCTCAAAATGTGTGACAATCCTGTGAGTGCAATCACCAGCCCTCACACACACAGTCCATATTCACCAGGTATAAGTGGGACCAAGCACACAGCTTCTGACCATTGTGTTTGGTCAGCTTTGAAATTGACCTTCATGGCTAAAAGTCTTGCGGGGGACTTTCAGAAAGTACATATAGTCTTCATAGTTTCCAGCCTGTTGGATGATGAACTGTTACCAGAATGGACAAAGCACCACTACCGTATCACTGCAAGGAAGAATCACTTGGATTTTAAATTACTACTCTCTTCTGAAAGAGATCTTATTTTGGTCTCATGAAACCTGATTTTCCTAGTTCCTTCTCTGCAGAAAGGAAAATTTATGCAACATGTACAGCTGGCTGCACTAGGTATATATAGTATTTTGGATCATCCTCTTTAATGATCATGTTGAGTTCTCAAACCATTTGCCATCATTTCACATGAATATCAGTCCAGAAAACAGCAGGGAAATCTTCAGCAGCAGCTAGTCAGCCATTTCTCTGTGACCAGGCAGGATATAACCCAAACAACTCCAGTGCTTTATGAGGAAGATTTAGCCCTTCAATATTTTGGAGAAGGGACTACACCAAGGTCAAACAAAAGTCTTATTTCACTCCCTATGAAAACTCCAATTTGCTCAGATTTTACAGGGTGTGTGCATTATTCAAATATGCATCCAGTAGAAGCATATTTGAATGTAATAATGTCTTTTTCTAATGCTCTGCCTCCATAGGGCAATTTCCAGCCTCAGAAAGTGCAAAGCAATATTGAGGAGGATGTTCCCCTCCCAGCTCTATAACTCAAGGAACTGAAAAATTGTTTTTCCACGTGCAATTGCTGCTCCAGCCACCAGATGCTCCTGCAGCACTAGAAAGGGAGCCAGGAGTTGCGGCTTTTCACAGTCCACTACTGTGGAATGGGCACCACACAGCCTTTAATTACATAATCATACACTGCCTTATGCCCTGAGCTGCTGTCCTTTTGAAGAGGATAATGAAGAAAGCTTAGTTATCTGTAGAACCCTTCTTCATTTGCTGAGAAAGCTGGCAGGTATGTAGCGAACAAAAGGAGACGGCGGGGGAAGAGGAGGGTGTCGTGACTGAACACAGCACAGCTGAGCTGTTAAAGAGAATGGTGAAAGGGGATGCATAGTTGGGAGCCTGGGTACCAACACACCATTCTGGCTACCCAGAATCAGTGGATGTTTGAGACACTGCATTTCATCTCTCCATGACTCTGTTCCTTGGAGATAATGCCTGCTAACAGCTCTGAAACGACTTAATGAGTATTAGAGTAGTTCTAGCACATTAATGCATTTACACATGAACTATTAATAGCAGTAAGAGTCAACACTAGTATAGAGAATTAAAAATGGCTATTTAATGAACAGTTTTTCATGTAATTTTTGTCATTAAAACAAAAAACCTAAATATGTACAAAAATTCAAAAAAGAAACTACATCCAACATGATTTAAGGATCTTTGACAGCAATATATATTTAAAATGCAGCAGCACAACTTAAGCTCCAACCGTGCTTTAATTTGCAGAGCATTCAGATACACACACATAAGGGATGTGGCTAAAATGGCATCACTAAGCTCCAACGTCCTTCTAGCTTTATTGAAAGAAAAATTTAGAAGCCAAAGTTAAGGAGAAGTGTTTGCCTGTAAGAAAGCCAGCACACCATGGTCACACCTCTGGTTGTCTGGAATAAGGAAAAGATGGCCAGATCACGAGAATGAAGACAGAGAACAAGAGGGGGTGAGGAAACGTAGGGTGAAGAGTTCAAACAAGTATCCAAACCACACAGAAATCCTAGATTTAACACTTAACCCTTCAGCCATTTGCAGCCATTTTCCCCTTCACATTGCAGCCGCAATAATGCCTGATAATCTCTGCATTATCTCCCACTCCATTTCATACAATCAGGGTACAAGGAAGGAGAGGCACAGGAGCGCAATTAGTACCTTAACTTATTCAAAGCAAAGTAATCTTATCACAAAATTGAAGGTAATCATACCACAAGAGAGAAATTATGTTTGTTTTTTTTTTTTGTTGTTGTTTTGTTTTTTTACTCTTTGGATTGCAATGTCCTGACAAGCAATCAGGCTCAAACATTTAAACTCAACAAGAAGAATCTACAGCTCCTTTCTGTCATCTCATTTCCTTTAGACAGTGCTTTTCCATCATCAAAAATAAGTCCTTATCCTTCCCTGCTGATTCTCAGCTCCATTCCAGAATCACAGTCAGTCCAACAAGATCAAAGCAGAGCTTCTGCCCCACTACCCACTGCCTTCTAGAAATGTCCTGCCATGTCAGAGTTTCAGCCTTGCCTGAGTCATTTAAATGTATGGCACACAGATGCCTTTCCTCTCAACTTTCCTTTTTTTGTCTTCTGTCAGAGAAAACAAGAGCCTGTGAAACAGGCCAGTTTTCCTCTATTGCTTTACTTTGCAGAGCATTCAGATACACCCATAAGAGATGTGGCTAAAATGGCATCACCAAGCCCTGAACCAGCCTAGGGATCTTCAATGGCTTCAAAACTTGAACACTTTGCTCTGTGGAAAAAGTCTATTACACAGCTCTGGTCTTGGCTGTTCCACCATATCAGAAATCAGACAGTGTTAATTGCCAAGCATCTTCTGAGGTCCTTATCTTCTGTCAGTGTCTCCATTTCCCCTGTACTGCTGCATCATAAAGCAATCCTCCTGACCTACCCTTCCAGACATGGTTACCCTGGGCTGACTGAGGCAGCTGGAGGTTCCAGAAGTACAAATGCTGCGGTTTCCTCTGCCTTGTGGGAACAGGCTGCAGTTCTCAGACTGTGTAGGTGCCTCAGAAGATCTTCAGGCCTGGAGGAATCTAGAGTGCTGCTCATCTCCTACAGAAGGGGTACATATTCAGAAAATAGTGCCTCTAGCTTCATTACCAAACTCTGAGAACTTCTCAAAGGGAGTGATTTGAGAAATATTATAAAATTCCAACACTTTGCAAAGAGAGGGATATTAGAAGCAACAGTTCTGTTTCTTTTAAAGACTTGCTACTCTTAAAAGGTAACAGAAGTGGTGAGAAAAGAGATCATTGCACTAAGTTAAACTTGAACAGAATTTAAGCACCTGACACAAAATCCTGCAACTCCCAGCACAGTTCAGCAGGAGTATTTTAAGCCTGTTTCAAGCAATGCTAGAAATTTCACTTCTTTCTCTGAGTTTCTGCCATCACACTTATAGCAATCACATTTTAAACATGGAAAACCTTTGAGAAGTAGTACTCAGCAGGCCTAAAAACAGCATTTCTGATTGCAATGGAACTTGACTGCCATTTTCTATTCACAGACGCTTTCAGTTCGTGCAGTGCATGGTGTTATGCAATTTACCAGTTATAATGAGGTTTAAAATAACTGAGAGACAATCTAGGAAAAAAAAAAGAGCATATGCACTAGGCATTTCTTATGCGTTTACACTTCAATATCAGTCTCCCAGCTACACCTTGATACATTGGTAGAGAAGCATGACATTTTTTGGTACAATTAACCACAAGATTTGGATCCTGATTCACTCTGAACTTAGAGCATTTAAATTCCTGAATGATAACTATGTTGCTTCAAAAGCATTTTCCTATTTCTTTAGTTTTGCCAAGTATGACAGCACAATAAGGTGAACAGGAATTGCTAGGAACCAGCAGCATACAGCATCACAACTGTCTGCCATGGAAAGCAGGAACACACCTCCCCTGTGGAAGCAAGTGACTGCCTGGGAAGGTGAAATAGCCCCTGATGAGTCTGTGATGCTGCAGAGACACTGCTTCCAAGGTGCTTATGGCACCTTATAAATTGAAAGCTACTGTGGAAATCTCTACTGTGTGCTCTTGTGACAGCAGAGCAGACCAATACTGAAGCTTTCACATGCGTGTCAAAATAATATTTTCCAAAAGGTACTCTCTAAAAGAAACAAGTGCAAAACAGATTCCTTTTGTCAACTTTAATATTCATGCAACAGTAAAACTGTGGATGAGGGTGAAGGCAGTGGGAATTGGATAGGATTGTCTGATCATGCACAGTTCTTTTTTTCCTCTATGATCAAAAAACTTCTAATAAAGCAGGTTACGGAAGACAAGCCAGAGGAGTTCTACATATCAGTGTGTACATGGGAAACAAATTCAAAACACAAACTTTCTGACTTTAGTTAGACAAATGACTATGATGTATCTGTAAGATGCAGGGAACACCCGTGGAATTTAAGCAGGTGTCAGCGAGCCACCATTCCAGCTGAATCCACAGCGCTTTGCTGAGGGCGGGCATGCTAAATGACAAACTGGTTTTCCATTCTGCCCTTCCAAAGTTCCTAGTAAGTGCTGAGTTGGTGCCTGTGAAGGACAAACATGTCCCATTACAGGTCACCTGGAAAGAGCCACAGAGCAGCAGCAAGGACTGTCCGGTGGGACAGGTGCTGGGCAGCAGAAGGGTGTCCTGTGCCCTTCAAGCCCCCAGAGGACTCCTCCTTCCTTCTTCATCTTCACAGGCCTTTGGAGGACTAGGAAGCTCATCTGATAGTTTTCAAATAGTTGACTTGCAAAAGTAGAATTCCCACTTTCCAAGGCAAAAATGTCAGCCAAGCATTTCAAGGAGAAGTCACATAGGTGTTACAGGCCTGAATGATGTCGTGTGTGAGCTGCCTATTTTATGCATTGGCAACAGAAGCTTTCTATATATCTGTGACACTTTTTTGGAAGTCTGCTGCGAGGACCTTGATCATCCATACCTTGAAAGATTTAGTAAATTTTCTTTGCACACTTCTTTTTCTATGCTCTTTTTCAATACAACAAACCTTTCCAAGCAGAGGGAAACTGTAAGTTCAGTTTTATTAAGTAATCTAATTGCATCCCTAATTCTAGCTTCCGATCAACCCTACTGAAAATATGTATTTAAATGTTACTTCCACAGAGAAAGACAAAAGAATACTAGTATCAAAAAGAAACATAATTACAGGCAATAAGGCATGGCTGAAAAGCATTTTCATTCATTTTTCTTTTTTTTTCCTGTCTGCAATATTTCTTCTAGAAGAGCAGTTAAAATGCCAAGAAGTGGCATTCTAATTCAGGATCT
Source organism: Passer domesticus (assembly GCF_036417665.1). Taxonomy (NCBI): domain Eukaryota; kingdom Metazoa; phylum Chordata; class Aves; order Passeriformes; family Passeridae; genus Passer; species Passer domesticus. The sequence goes on along the minus strand of NC_087475.1, from coordinate 67,261,321 downwards.
CTCCAGGTACATTTGACATTTCAGAGCAGCTCAACCTCATTTGCCTCTTTGCCTGTCTGCCTCACTAGCCACCCAAACATTTATACTCCAGAGATCAGCACAGAATCAGACTTATTCGAGTTGTCAAAAGAGTTGTCTCTTTCTCCTTCCCTTCTGCTAGAATGAACAATACCCTTTTCCATCACTGCACAGTGACTGAGCTTTTATTTTTTCACACTACGAGACAGGAAATGTATGCCTGACTTTTTGTTGAAACCAACAACTGCATTTCACTTCTTCTGTTAAAACCTTCTATGCAATCATGTCTAAAAAAAAAAAGAAAGCAAAATGACTTATGGAATGCTGAGTTTGTCTTCTGAATAAAGAACAGGACGGTGGCTACACATTTCTTCCATAACTATGGACATAACTGATTGGAAAAAAACAGGGGGTTTTGTTGTCCAGAACCAGTGACTTGGATGACTGAGATAACATGGACTAAAAGCTGCCCTTACTTTGGTGGTTAAACAAAAGCAATTTAAAGCATCCTTTACCAAAACACACAAATGGGAAGGAGATGACTAAATAATAGCTGCAAAAGAAAAACAAATCAAACAGTAAAGAAATAAGAAAAAGGAAAACTCCAACTTCCAACAACTCAGGATACTGAATATCAAGCAAATTGAGACCAAAGGAAGTAGTATGGGCTCTCTTTGCATAAGGATGGCAAATTTGTTAACAGAGAGGTAGAAAAGGTTTGTCTGTCCTCCATTTTAGAAGTGGCAAAGAAGCTACTGCATCAAGTCACAACAGAGTGTGTTCCAGTCCATTGAAAACTGACAAGAGTATCAGGAAGTACCTACTACCAAAAAAAACCCAACCCCCCCCCCACCACTAAAATCAAACAAAACAAAACCAAAAAACACCCCTAAAACCCCCTATACTTTCAAAATCAGAAGACCTGGATAAGTATTATCCAAAACCTAGATGAAATTAAAAAGTATGAAATACAAATCTCTGGCTGCTATAGAATCTTTTAAAGCCTGGAAGGGTACCAACCAAAAACAAAATATCATCTCAGATAACATTGACAGACAGTTTCGTTAGCCTGACACTTCTCCTGGTAAGTGTAATACACTGGGGAAATAAAGAATTAGAAGATTGGTATATAATGAGTGTTGGTCAATGCAATTTTGTGGAAAAAATCTATTTTGTCAAATAAACCTGGTTTTACTCTCTGATGAAATAACAATTTGTTTGATTAAGGTAACTACATAGATGCACCTGACAAACTTACCTTAGATAACCGAGTTGCTATAGCATGGCATTCTGATTTAAAAAAATCAGCAGTATTCAGCATCACTAATGCATGTAATAGCTGGATTAAGATGGCAGATAACAGCTTCCAAAGAGTAGCTGCAACTGGGAAATCACCTTGAAAATACAGCATTTCCAGCAGGGATCCACAAGGGACTGGTAGCTGGGCTCAATGTTTAACGGCGATTTTTTTTTTTCAGTTAGTGACCCCAAAACAAATATAATACAGTCATTGCTCTTTAAAATTTTTGACAGCCAAGGATAGGCATAATAAGTAAGAAGCATCTTACATATCATGTTCTATACATTTCTCTTGAATGTGGACCCTTCAGATGACATCTAAACAAGTAAATCAACCATTTCCCTAAAGCAGGAATGTGCTAGATAGCTCAGACCAAAAAACATTCCAGGGAGACTTCAGACAATTTAATGCTATGAACAACAGAGTTCCAGGGACAGGAGATGCTGTTGAGTTCAAGAAAGAAAAAGAACAAAGAAAAATATATAAAAACACAATATATGAGATAAAATTGAGCAAACCAGAGTTGTTTAGTCTGGAGAAGAAAAAATTTGACTTGGTCATAAACATTTGTATATAGAAAGGATGCATGGGGAAAAGATATGCTGCTAGGACAGGTAAAAATTTAATGATAAGCAAGGAAGATTTACGTTATACATCAGGAAAAACTTTTTGGCTGCAAGAATAGTAAAATACTGCAAAATGTTCCCCAGAGAAATTTCAGGATCTCTTCAAGGTTGACATTTTAGGCAAACCTATTCCAAGAGTTGGTCTGGCCCTGGAATAGGGAGTCTTTCTCAACAGGCCACTGACCACTCTGAAGCCATTTCAAACATTTTTCTCCCACAATGCCATAGCATGAACATGAAAAATGAATACAATTCCCACTTTCAGGACAACAAATATCTTTCTCCCTCTAATCCTGCCAAAACAATGTATTTATAACATATCTTTAAACTGGCACAGACAAGAATGTTTGCAGTCAAGGAACCCAAAAGCCTAAATAGAAACTTGGGAGTTCTGCTCAAATATCCTTTTATCTTGATGAAATGTAAAGACATAAGCAGTTTTCTGAGTAATTAGATATCTGGATGCTCCAAATTTTTTTGTGCAGAGAAATGTCTACCTCCAAATCAGTCTGTTGTGAGTTTTCTGATAAAGACTACACTCTCTGTAGCAAAGACAATCTTCTTGTTTTGCCTGGTGTCAAAAATAATTTGGTTTTACATTTATATTTTCTTACCAAAACAAACTTCTTGGATATAAAGAGGATGGGATGCAGGAAGAGCTATCTTTTGTACACAAGGTATTTTTTTCTCGTAAAATGTAGATTTAGAATACTAAGATTCAGAAAATATTTATCACATCTCTTAAAAGAACTGTTATAGACTCAATATAATTGGCATACTCTGCAAAGTCAGAGTCTGTTTCTACATTTGGTCTGCCTTCTCTCAATACATCAAATATCCCTGCATGGCTCCTTTTTGCAGCTTATCTTTAAAAGAAAAGAGCAGAGCCAAGGGTTTGATCATTCTGTCACACAGTGCATAAACAACAGCAGCAACCCCTCAGCCAGCATGCTTGTAACAGCTTAAAGAGGAGCAAGAATTATTCCATTTCCCTCGCAATACCCAACACCTCAATTAAAAAAATGTATTTCCACTGTGATATGACACTAGTGAGAAAAATAATCTCTGAGAGATTATCATCACCACTGAAGAATAACTCTAAACCTATTTGATGCTGCTAACACTGAAAACAGACGCTGAGGGAAAGTAGCTTTGTCTTCAAATGAAATTTCTGGTCTTTTCTGTAAATAGAAAATGGACTTTTAACACACACATGCACTTGCTTATACATACAAAGCTAACTTTCATGGTTTTTCAAGTTGCTTCAGCTTAAATAATAGACATCACATATGACCTTTATATGGTCATAACATTTTAATTTAAAGCTGAGATGGAAACTAAGAAGGAATTGAAAAACATGATCAACTGTGCAAGCTCAGAGTGAAAGTTCTCTGTTTGTCACATAGGTTTATCTCATGCATTAGCAGTGCACAGAATTCACAATTTAGTGACATTTTTAAGGGTTTACATTTTTTTATGAGGAGTGACATTACACTTGGCAATTAAGTGTAAAACTGTTTTCTATTTCTATTTGAGATCTATCACCTCTTGCTCATGTGATAAAAACAGCAAACAGTAATTCCTTATTTAGCATTCCCATGTTATTCATGGCTGTATGGACACCAACTCTATTTTCTTTTTGTTGGCTTTCCTCTCCATGTTAAAAAGTCTTAATCGTGGAGTAAGTTTCAGGGTCTTTATCCATATTCTCTACTCTTCTCTGTACATCAGAGAAAAAATAGGGCTGGGCAGGAACTGCACATACAACCTAAGGAGTGTGCCTGGCACTCCAGTGCTGTGGGCATCAGCAGCATCAGCTGTTTTGGCTCCAAACAACTCTTAACATTCCACTTGTGCATTTGACCACTGTTGAGTATTGAAGCTGAGGCTTTGAAAATACAATCCATTTCAACTTCAAGAGGTTTTTTCCTGAACAGAAGCACTGATTTAGAAATTATACCTTGCTAGGTGCATCACTTTCCATCTGTGGACAAGAAGTTATATTTGTGTTTCTTTCTGGCCAGTTGCTTAATATCATGAAATACACGTGCACATCTTAGCCACAAGTTCTAAGATAGCCTTTCCCAATGGGAAACATGATGACAACCCAGCACTGACCCCTCTTCCCAGACATTTATGAGCAGAATGAAGTCCTAGCACAGAACCCTCTGAGACTTCATTACGAATCTGATCTTACTCCTGCCATCTGTTTCTCAGTTTTTCATACATTACAGGCCAAGCAGATATTTTCTTTCCATGATGCTTCTTTACTTATCCAACTAATTATTACTCCAACCTTCTGACTCTAACTCAGATCATAGTTTCTTGACTTTCATATAGTACTCACAAAAATTAGCCTTAAAAAGAAATCCGAACTTGGAGGGGGTAAAAAAACTTATGGCAATTCATACTGCATATTTCATTTACAACAAATAGCACAATCATAAAATAAAGTAGCCTAAACCTGATTATTTCTGAGCTGAAATTTCCAAATAACTTCTGATTTTTTAAATATACAATATGGAATCAAACTTCACAGAAGTCAATTAATTGCAATTTGTTTGTTTCTTTGTTTTTAACTCATGCTTACCTCTATTTTTGGATCAAAAACATTTTGTTTATTCGTGCTAGCATGGGGCTTCAGCCAGGGATAAACACAGTCTTTCATTGCATTAGTCTGCTAAATTTCAACATGTTTTTATTCTCCAGACTTATCTGAAGACCTCTTGGGCATCTTATCACACATTACACCACATGCCTGTGATTAAATTTAGAGTCAAGTGATAGCAAAAAACTCAAAAAAAGACCACAAAAAAGTGCAGAGAATTGCAGGGAAGTGTGAGATAGGAGTCAGTTCTGCAAGTCTTACTTGTATGGTAGAAGACCCGACAGCCCTGTTTACACTCCACTTCTTTATCTCATCAGTCTGTGTTCCAGTTCAGTCTATAAATGGCTTGTAGAAAGACTAAACTATATATTATGCAAAATCTAGCACAGTCAAGTTAATACTGCTTGACCCACATACAGCACAGTTCAGCTGAAAACTCTTTATAAACAGATTGCTCCTTAGAAATGCTTTCCTTAGGGCTCTCTGCTTCCTCTTGACATCTGCAGAAGCTATATCCATGTACTTGAACATCCTCCCATACACGCTGACAGAAAGGAGGCAATTGATCCATATGCCATTACCCAGCGTCTAAGTAACAGGTATTGCAATTTAAAACACCTCAGTTCAAGTTGCTCTGTGTTCAAAAGTCAGTCAGGCTACCAAAATAGTTTATTTTCAACATTTCTTTAAACAGCATAATTTACAATCTAAAATCATATATGTGGACAACAAGAAGATACACATCTTTCTGTACCATTTGCCAAAGCTTCCTGGTTGTGCCTGCCACCAAAGTATTCCAACAGTCCCACAAATTTGTCCCCAGGGTTAAAGAAGGTTGAGTGGGAAGGAGATTTAAAATTATTCTTTCTGAAGGAGAAACCTTAGGAACTTCCTTAAGGAACAGATGCTAAAAGGCTATCGTGACTTCACTTGACATGAAACCCAGACTGGATCCTGACTTAAGCAGGAGTTAATGAGTGGAACAGCCTGACATGTTCATTTGATAGGGAGTGATGAAAGGCCAGCTGTCAGATTTAATTTGTTTGAAGATAAGCTGATTTATTGCTTACAAGTAATATGCTTGGCACAGGGCACACATCTCAGTAATGGTATATTTCAAACACTATCAGAGAAACATTCAATTCTGGTAGAGTACAATCTCTGCTCAGAAAAATAAACACAATTTTCAAAATGACCGTTATAATTTTTCTGTATTTTCCCATGTGGAAAAAAAACAAAACCACTTTTTTCTAATAATTTAATAGCCAAAACCAGGCCTGCCAAATGATTTGGAGGGTTACATTGCTTTTCAACTAATATTGAACAAGGAGCTTTAAATGGGAAAAAGATTAAACAAATTGTCCTTACAGGATAACCAATGAAAAGAGAATCAAATGCAGCAGCAGTCAACAGCTGATGGATGACAAGGTATAGAGCAGCTGAGTGGCAAGATAAGAAGCAGAAGATTGTCTGGATTTGCCTTGGTATCCCTATCAATCAGAAAGGACGGATATAGTTACAATGAAATTAGACAACATACAAGTGAAATGTACTCTTTCTGAGGAAAAATAGTAACTAAGATAGAGGTTAAACAGAGGAAGTTTGCAACCTGTTTAATAGAAAAGAAAGAGAGAGGAGGCAGGGGCAGTCTAATTGCAAAGGCAGGAACAGTGAAGTGAAGGTGAGCAGCTATCACTGCCTTCCTGCTCCAAGGCCAGCTGGCTGGGAGATGAGATGCCTCCCTAAGGAGTACTGCAAAAGGCAGGAGTTTAGACACAGCACAGAACAAACATTACCTCATGCGAGCAGAAGGCTTTGGTGTTAGTATCGAAAGTGAGCATTCCAGAAAGACCAGAAGAAGAAAAGCCCTCCTGGCTTCTCTTGCATCTGCAGCTACTGGTCTATTTTCTGTCCTTCTCCATGTTCAAAGGCAATAAACAAGACTGAGCCCAGTCTTGGAATTCCCATCCCTAACTCAATGCCTCCTCCACTTTTGAGGCAAGTGTTTGAGAAAGGAGAGGAAATCATCCAGAAATACTGATGTCCACTGAAATTACTCCTGCCAAACTCTCTCTTCCTTGTCCTCAAAAGTTTTCTACACATCACTGTGAAAATGGGCTGTAGAAGAGACAAAAATTAATTTGAATTTTCACCAATACCTTTTTTCTTTAAACAGACAGAAAAGCTTAAAAGTAGATCAGTTATTCATTAAAAAGGACTCAGTATGGTAGTATTTTTTTTTGTAAGAGTTATGTAAACAATTTGAGCTATACAGATCAGGAAACAATGCAATGGCATTTTATCTTACTCTAGGATATATATACAAATGAAAATGAAGGCAGCAAGTGCTCTTATGAAGCACGGCTTTAACAAAACTGAATGAGCCCCAGCAAGAAAAAAAGCATCTGCAGCCAACAGGAAACTTATGTTTCACATTTACCCAAAATTTTGTAGAGATGATTTTTCAGGGAACAGGACTTGAACTGTTCTCATTTTATTTGGAAAGAAAAGGCTACAGTCTTGGTATGAAGAGGAAGCTCATGAGTCATCCAGAAGAGTGGCAGCACAAAAGAAACATGTATTGTTTTTTAAACAGGAAAAGTGGAAAGGACAGTTGTATTAGGGGTCCTAGGCATCACCGTCAGAGCAGCAAGAAAGCCTCCCATCAGTCTTCTCACAGCCACCCCTTCTAACTCTTAATGCCAACTTAGCCAGGCCTGTTCCTGCAGTGCCCAACTACCTCCACAGCTTGAAGTACTCTTGGCCACCCCTTTCTGAAAAAGGTGTCCTGCAGATGCACCTTTGCCCATCAGGCTGAACTGTATCTCTCACGGGAAACCATCACCCTCACTACAGAGATGCTCAGCAAAGTGCTCTGATGAACCTTAAAACAGCTACAGTTTTGAAAGCTGCACATTGCATAAAGAAATACAGGTTTTTATCAACAATTTTTGCTCTCATTACAAGAGCTGATGTAAAAGTGGAAAATTAAGCCAGTATTGGTTGTGAAGTTTGATCTGCAAAGCATATTCTGAAGAATTATTAATTATTGATATGACAGAGACTGGACATCCAGGAGGACCAATCCCTCCCATCCAAAGTAACAACAACCTAATGGAAAGCCTTCAATCACCTCTAAAACAACAACCAAAAACTCCAAAAGAACAGTCCTTCAATGCAGGCAAATGTTGCTTCTCTATCTCCTGATGTGTTTTTTCCTTACTTAAGTAGTACCAATGGCTATATTTTCCTATCAATGCTCATACAGAGGAAACACTCCGAGGATATAAACTCACTGGTACAGCATTTCCTGCCTCAGGCAAGAGTGTTTTTTCTTCATCCTGTACTAGGATTCCTATGTTAACCAGGTAATACTCCATATGAGACTGCTGGGTTTGTCTTTATTTGCTGCAAATTTTGTCTCCCTTGTTTAGGATCCATGTCCTCCATGCTATACCCCCAATCATTTCCTTACATAACTCAGTCTTTAAAAGCACTTGACATCCCCAAGGCAAAAAAAACTATACACATGTGCTTTCAGAAATACAGGCATTCTTAGAGAGAGGATCTACAGTTCTCCTGATTCTTCTTTACTCCTATGGCCATTTTAAGTGTCTCCAATTTAATATCCTTTACATCTCTAACAGACCTATGACATTTTGTAAGCTGGTACATTTTGAGTATGTCAGCAAAACAGCCTTTTCTCTTGAATCTTGTTAATGGGATTGTTTTGGGTTTTTTTACATTCTTTTACTACAGTTCTAATTCTAGTTGAAATTGCTGCCATTACATTAATTATTCCAATGTGCTAACAGGCCCTATTTTCTTATTTAACTTCTAAATTGCAATTTAATATTTTTTATCATTCTTTCAAATTGCCTGTTTATTCCAATGATGTTTTTCAAAATGCAGCAAATTACCAATACAAACAAAAAAAAAAAAACCCAGCACATAACTTTCATTTATCTCTAAACTTGTAAAGTCCTTTAATTAAGAATAAAATTCAAATGGAGTCAGTAAGATCAATTAAAAAAAAACCTGAAAATAAAGACCATTCTCCTACCAGTGACATTACTCTTTGAGCCACCACAAGCAATGTGACACCCTGCAAGATGCCACAGATTACATGACAAGCCAAAACCAGATCAACCCTTCTGAAGAGCACAGATGGAGCAAGGAGCCACCACTCTTTGCACAGGCAACACACAGTGAAATCTCTTTGCTCCTTGGCAGGTGATTTATTCTTCCCCAAATGCACACTAATGCATTTGACACTTGCATTTTGGCAAACAGACCTAGGCAGGTATGAAATTGAATATTCATGAGTAGAGGGGTGGCTCACACACCTTCTGCAACCCATGAGAACTTGGAGAAGAACCCTGGCAATGTGGAACTCTGATCCTAAATTTTGGATGTTACCAGAAGTCCCTCTGCTGAAATGAAGTGTATGATCCCAAGGAAATACACATGAAAAGGTAGATTTAGTTTGGTTTTAAAAAATTTGGGAAATTTATATTTTTCATCATCCCATTGACTTCTACAAATTACTAAAATCTTTGTGCTAGAATTGAATGGAAAAATCCTTTTGTCATTAGAGTATTGACCTTGTACTTCAAAAGCATTCAGCTGCTGTCACTGGGAATGCAAGACAATTGGCATATCAGCATGATCCTGCATAATAAAAAGGACTAGCTGAAATTAAGCCAAGCTTCGTGTGGTGGGTTGAGCCTGGCTAGATGTCAGGTGCCCACCAAACTGCTCCATCAGTTCCCTCCTCAGCTGGGCAGTAGAGAGAAAATATAGGGAGATAAGGGCAGAGAGAGATCACTCATCAATTACTGTCACAGGCAAAACAGGCTTGACTTGGAGAAATTAGTTTCACTTATAACCAAGTCAATCAGTGTAGGATAATGATTAAAAAAAAAAAAAATCATAAAACATTACTCCCTCCTTCCCAGGCTCAACTTTACCTCCCTTTCTCTGCCTCGTCCTCCCCCAGTAGTACAGAGGGATGGGAAATGGGTGCTCTGGTCAGTTTATCACATGTTGTCTCTGCCACACCTTCATCCTCAGGGGGAGGACTCCTTACATTCTTCCTCCACTCCAGGGTGAGATCCCTCCCACAGGAGACAGTCCCCTATGAACTTCTCCAATGTGGGTCCTTCTTTCAGACTGCAGTTCTTCACAAATTGTTCCAGTGTGGGTCCCTTCCATGGAGTGCGATCCTTCAGGCTCACACTGCTCCAGTGCCCACATGGAGTCAGAGGTCCTGCCAGGAGCCTGCTCCAATGGAAGCTTCCCCCAGATCTCCTTCAGGTATCTATCTGGCATAGGGTCTTCCACTGGAGTAGGACTATCTCTGCTCCATGGACCTGCATGGACTGCAGGGGAATCTCTGGTCTGGCACCTGGAGCACCTCCTTCCCCTCCTTCTTACCTTGATGTTTCTCCCACATGCTCTCACTCCTCTCTCTGGATGAAGTTGTTGTGTACCCTTTCCTCCACCTCCCCAGCTCCATTTTCTTAACTCTGTTACCCAGAGGCACTACTTTGCTGATGGCTTTGGCCAGGGCAGGTCCATCTTGGGACCCCCACTGGCACTGGCTTTGTAGGACATGGAGGAAGCTTCTGGCAGCACTTTACAAAATCCACTCCTATAGCTCCCTGCTACCAAACACACCCCAACATCATATCACTAACCCACTGCTGTACATCAAGTAATTGTGTATTTGTGACAACATGCACAGCAAAGCATTTAAATTGGGTTGGCACACATTTCAAGACCTTTCCCCAGTAATGCAGACAAGCAATTATTCTAGTTGCTTTCCCACTTCTTAGATGTTAAGCCATAATTAATTAACTACCTTACAGATAAAAAGTGGAGGTCACAAAGTTCTACCTGTAGGCGGAAACTGAGACTGAGGAGATCAGTACGAAGTTGGAAAGAGAAGTAAAATTAATGAGATGAAGAACAGTGTTTATATAACTGAAATGCATTATCCTGCAGCAGCATTTAATTTAGTTGCTGAGGAAGGGAAGATGTAGGAAGGATAAATACTTCATTTGTATCTTCTTTATTAAGCAAAACAATGCCAGGTAACTCAGACCAACCCAGTAAAATCAGACTAAGAAAACAACACTTTAGATTTATATATTCCATGTATTTAGATTTATATATTCCATATATTTGACTGTGACAGGTGAGTTTATCCAAGACATGAAAAAAGTCTATGGACACTGGCGTTGATGACAGCACTATGACCTGACACTCTGCTAGGTGCCAGCTGTCATGGTGACATCCCAGTGTCTGTTTTACTCTGGATTTTTACATACGAGGGAAAGTTGAAGAAATTTTTTTAATTCCAGAGATTATGACAATTGACAGCAACTATCAGCTAACTGCTTTTAATTGTAATTTTATTTGGTTTTAGAAAGAAGAAAAACTAAAATTCTCAAAAGTTTAGGTTTGTAGACCTCATTAAAACAATGGAAAACAGCAGCTCTAATAGACAGCCTGGACAAAATCCTGTAAAACTGATACTTTGAACAATGACCATGACATTTGCACAACCTTAAATATAAATTGCAGATGTATTTTAGCAGAAACAGTACAATCAACTTTCTGCAATCCAAACTATGAGGAAAAGTCCTTGTGATACCCAACACATTCCAAAGCCACATGCCAGAACAAAACCTGTTTAACTAATTGAAAAAGAAAAAAGCGGGACTTTTAGACAAGAATTACAATTCACAGTAGGTTTTTATTTTATCATAACTTGGTTTAGCTGATGGCTTTTGCTATGCAAAGTTTTCCATGGACAACACCACAGTTCCTGACCCAGCCATGAATATGTTCTATCTCACTCTGGACAGCCCTGGAGAGGTCACTTGGGGCTGTGCACATCAGTGAAGAGTAAATGTGAGCACTATAAAAAGCAGTCCTAAATAATCTGCCTCTATTATGCTTTATAAAAAATAGGATCTGGTCAGAGAACAGCATTCCTAAATATGATTTGAGAACAATTTGCATCCGTTTCACATTTTTAGTTCATGGCAAAAAAACCCCCACATCTACAAAAAAAAGGCAAAAAAACCCCAACCAAACCTTGCACTGCACGGAACCAGAGATAGCAACACAACCACTGTTTCTATATTATGACAGTATTTTAAATTCTGATAGAAATATATAGGACAGTCCTCAGTCTGTAAAGATTGCCTTTTATATACCCAATATTTTACCTAGGAAACAAAGACAGATGAACTTATTTACTGAGGAAGTATGCGCCATGAAGTTTCCCATATTTTGCCCAGTTCAGTGATTTACCTAAAGAATTACTTTCTGAAACAGACACTTTTTATAGTAAATGTCTCTTGATCTTGTAAAGCATGAGGAAAACCAAAAACAAAACAAGACCAGGACTCATAGTGCTATTTTCATTAAAGGCAGGAAGCTGGTTTCACCTTGCCACGGACTGACTTCTCATCAATGCTTCACAGAACATGCACAAATACCGCTTGAAACACTTGACTGAATTCATCAATAGCTTAGTAAAAAGTACTTTGTGTATTCCTAGAATGAACATCAAGATGTGTCAAAGAACAAGTGAAACCACCTAAGCTCTCACCTATCTCAGAATCAACTCAAGCCCTTCTACAGACTGAGGAACATTAGTAATAAGCCTTGCCTCATAAAGAAGGCGGCCAATGCAAACATGCTATTTTGATACATAACTTTTTGAATGCCTTAGAAAATTTTTATAAATAATTTTTATTTGGCTAACAGCACCGAGAGTCTTTGGTTCATCCCTTTCTGCAAACTCATTCTACATTAAAAAAGTCCTACAAAAGCACTAGGATCTACAAAAAGATGTAGAGGATGGTGTTTCTGCTGCAAAAACAAACAACTATAAAATGGGGGAAGATAAAGAAAATAAAGGCAGATGGGAGTCAGGAACAGATAATTATTTTTAAAATTAATATAGATGCAAATAATTTTCTTTTGAAAGGCTTTTTTTTTAACTGCCTGTTACAATTTCTGCTTCAACTTCAAAGGTGATGGTAGTCAAACACTGCTGTAGTGAAAATAATCTAGTTTCTCAACATCACTGTTGGTATAGAATCTTCTCCTAGTGACCCCAATTCATATAATCTAAAAATCTTTAAAATCTTGAAACCAATCATACTCCAGGCTTAGCTTAAATTTAATCTTGGCCTGGTCTGAACTTCTGACTTCAAAATCCAAACTAAACTGTTTTAGACTTCATTAGTCCAATGTTCAATTCCTTAAGAACTTGCCACCTCAGAGACAAATCCTCTGCACAAAGATCACAGAGGTGAAGGTCTTTGGCTTGGATTACTGTGCTATCTCAAAGAGAAATCCACATTAAAGGCCTTCTTCCAAGCCCCTTATTCCCCTGCTACCTGCTCACATCTACTTAAAGCTTGTCAGCAACTCTGCACAGAATCCTTCCTGTTCTGCCTCTCTCCCAAGTTTTCTTCTTTCTTTGATCTTTCATTACACGTGTCTCGTCCTGCAAATGTTACTCAAATAATCCCCTCAGACAATGGCTGCCAGCAATTTGGGGAAATTTTAAGGCAAGATTCCTTTTAGCATTAAACATCCTGAGTTCAATATCCTGTTTGTATTTCTCTCTAATTAATGCTGCAGCACTGAAATTTGTGTTTAAAGTATCATTGTATACAGCTTATGTTTCTTTCAAATGCTACAAAACTTGCTGTATACAACTCTCTAAAGGATATGATCTATTTTTATAGTCTTCAAAAAAAATACTAATTACCAATACAACCTTCCCTCCTCCATATCTTTGCCTCCTACAATAAGCCTGAAGAGCTGAAACATCCATTTTAATTGGAACTTCCACTAGTAATTACTCTTTAATAGCACCTTTCAAAATCAATTAAAAATGCTTAGTTCCCAGAAAGAAGTCTTAAAAAAAACCTTAAAAACTCTACTAGTCAGCTACAACTTATGGATTCTTGAAAGATAATGTTATTTCTGTTGGCCTCAAATTACATTTTTTTCTAGGGCAGTCAACAGTGACCAATAGTACAAATGGGTAACACGTGACAAGGTAAAAATAAAAAGGTATGTTAGCAGAACCCACATCTTTCTTTTGAACAACTAATAGTCTACCAGGACTTTTCTACTTCCATGGTACACAGAAGCTTTGGATGAATTTGGAGACAAAGCCCTAAAACACATTCGTGTCTTAAAATGGATACACAGAAGGAGCTTATGATCAACTATTGCAACTCACTGAGTAACTTGGGGTGCAGCCATACTCATCACTCTTACAGCTGCAACTGCAGCAGTTCTTAAGTATAAAAAAACCATTTAAAATGTCAGAAATAGAAAAAATTATTTTAAAACAATGACAAAAATATGACAAGTTATTGGGATTTTTTAAAACAGAAAATAAAACACAGTGAATTTAGACGTAAAAGATACTGAAGTAATGATTACTGTGTAACTTAGGTAACGTCACTAACCCCACACCATCACCCTTAGGGTTGAGCTATGCCTTGTGGCTGTTTTTGAAACTAGACAATGAAATATGAGGTCTGTAAGACCTCCACAAAATGCAACCTTCCTTAGCATCTTCTCTAAGCACTATATTTGTAAATTACTTCTTTTGCTAAAGAAAGACTCTGAACATCATCTGGAAAAGCCAGCAGAAAGTTGCAGCAGGGCTAATCTGCAGTTGTGGCTTACAAGAATATTAAGAAGCACAAAGAATTAACACAGTCCTGCTTCAAAGCACTTTTAATTATAATTATTTTGTAGGAATACTGCCTGTATTTCTACTCAGTCCAAAACACTGCCACCTGTGTTGTTGAAAAAACAGCTATATGATCAACTTCAATGCCATTTCCAGTTCACACATCTCGAAAAGTCCTGTCAAGGAAACTGTTTTTGTTTGGTCTAAATCCAAAACACCAGCCCCTTCAAACCCTACAGGTCTGCAAAAAAAAAAAAAAAACCAACAAAAAACTAGCAACTTGTTCTGGTTATGAGAGTTTGAGGGAAAATTGCCTCTTACTCTTTCAAAAGCTAAACTGTGCAGCTATTTAGATGCCCACCCCCACCTGCCCTACAAAGCCAGAGTCCGGTTTTCCAAAAGACAGCACTGAGTTACAGTAACATACTAATAAATCAAAGGTAGCAGCTACTTGGCATTTTAGTCAGGAGGAATATTCACTTAGAACCTCTGCCCCATATGGCTTCCTTTAAAGAACTGCCCAACAACCATCTTTCCAAAACTCAAAAAAACTAAACCTTGCAATCTGACACAGTTTCTAAGATTTAAGAGTAGACTCATCCAGCAAGAAATACCTCTAGTAAGTGTATATGGAAAATAATCTCAGCAAAGTCTTGAACTATCAAAGACCTTACAAACCTATCAACAGTGGGAGGCTCATCAAAACAATGTGTGATGCATGAATAGCCCAATCTCTGATGTAGGTAGAAGAGCTGGATCATATTATTATGCTGCAACATCAACATGCAAATAAGCATATTTTAATGGGAAAACAAAACAAAAAACAAACCCCAAAGCTAAAATAATAAACCAGCTTTGTAATCAAAAGTTACATTTTTGTTCTGAGTGAATCTGTTGAACTGATTCTAACTAAAATTAATCCCCTGAGCGGCTCAGACTTTTTTTTTAAGCTTACATAAAACATTTAAGATGTAGTTCAAAAGATGATAAAGTCTTCATAACTACACCAGAAACAAGTCACCATATGGTTCCCTTACTACACAGGCAAGGGTAATTTAAAGTGTCAGAAGTCCTCAACAGCAGTTTGCAATTACAATGAAGTCGCTTGATCTACAATGATCTGATGACAGACCATTCTTGGAGATCATCCCTAAACATCGATGATTTTCAGCTTCAGGGCTATTTATGTTCCTTCTGTGGAATAGAGAAGAGCACATGGAGCAGCTGTTGTAATGTTTGGTGATATTAGGGTTTTCCAGTAGACGTGGCAAAATGAGCATGCAAAAATGTGTAGAATAGAATAGAAAAAAATCAAATTTGTTGTTTTCAGAGAAGGCTTCAGCAAAGAGAAGCAGAGGCTCCTGCCACTTGAATGACTCTTTAAAAAGGAGAAACAGCATAATCCTGCCACTGGAACTGTTTCATGGTAGAAGTTATTGAAGAAGCTGTTCTGATATGGATGTTGCTCTACTGCACAATATGACCAGACAGGGTTAGCTACAACATTTACATTCCAAAACAGAATGGTAGCACAGTTCAAATTCACTTTATAAAATACTTGTTAATTTTGACTTGTGTTGGATTAGTTAAAACTCAAGCCTAAAGCTGCTTCAAATTTCCCAAACAGCTTCCCTTCACCTGACAGAAAACCATTGCTGACTGTTGCCCCGTAACCATAATTTATTAAACTTCAAGGCACAGCAAAGCCGCACGTGGATGGCCGTGCCATGCTCACTGTGCATCTCCCAGATCACAGGAGGGCTGGGTTAGGCCCTGAGCTTTAACAGCCAAAAGAATACAAAGAATGTATTTCCAGTCAGCAAACACGGCAGGCACAACTCTGAATGCATCTGCTGTGGACAATTGCTGAAATGGTGCTGTTATATTTCTTTTTCTTGGGCCAGGTCTCATAAGCCCTCAAAAGAAACATAATACACCCAAGGATAGCTCAGCTATTATTTTGGGGGCATAAAATAAGTAGGATGACTTCTGCTGCAGTGTTAGAAACAAAAAGGTTTAACAAAAGGCAAAATAACAAACAGAAAAACTCGAGCCAGGTACAGAGGTCTGTTCCTGGTAAAAACACCTCACAAAAGCACTTTAGCTCTTTTGTTCTCTTCTTTTCTACCTGATAGGCTAGGCAGGACTTTTTGGCTTCTATCCAATTAGATGTCCTCAAGTTTTTGGTGAAGTCCCTGAGGTCCTATGAGGTGGCTTTTTACCTAATTGTTGAGAGAAAAACTTCTGGGCTTCTTTCCTTTTTTGGGGGACAAAGGCTAGTTTTGCCACTGTGTCATTAGGGGGCACACTCCTACATGGTGCCTTCAGCAAGAACACACTCCAGGAGGAGCATCAAGTGAATCCATTTCTCTCTCCATATCTCTGCCACACAAGTCTAATTCTGAGGGTCCTACTCCTCTGCCTTCCCAACAGCTCCAAATCAGCCTTTACTGAGCCACTGCCTTAGCACCACTTAGATAATTCTTGACAGAACACATTGCTGTATTCTACTTTGAGGAAAATTCATTGTATCAGTGTACAGTCACTAACCAAAGGGACCCAGTTATCCTCATCAATTCAGTAAAGGACTAAAAATAGGGATGAAAAACAGATAGGAAAAAGCTCACCTGGTCATATTAGTTTTGCAAGCCAACAGCTTTGCAGCAGAATGATTCTTTTTTCATCATAGAGGGACTCTCATTAAGTAACCAAAATTCAATTCTGTCATGCATGCAAAAATTAATTCCTACTGTAAAAAGTGGATTTTTACTCAGCAATGTTTTGTGCTGTTGTGTAAAACATGCTGAAAAAAAAACTCATTTTTCTCACTGGGAAATGAGGATTTAGTTTAACTGAAACATTTTGTGAGAACACAGATATTTCATCAATATTTTAAACCAAAATAGTGGCAATGTTTTTGAAGTGCTCCATTCACAAATGAGGTTGATATTTTGTCCCAATTAAACACAAAGCTCTGATGCATTGGAATCCCGCACAGAATGAAAATTCCCCACGAACACTTGCAGGCTTGAAGGTTGAATCTGCAAGCAGATGTCATAATCCATTTCAAAGGCTACTTTTATCTATAGCAGAAAGATTATTCAAAAATATTAACTGAAAAAGTCCTGGAAAAAATCATCACAAAGATAATAATTTATTGTAAACACCCTACTTTTTCAACAGTAACTTCTCTGTCTTGACATTAAAAATGCCCACGATTCGTTTGCAGGAAAACTAAAATTTCTTTAAAGAAAATCCACCAAAGTGCATATTTTTTAAACAAGTATTGACTCTTCAGTTTTGTATATACGTAAGCACGATTACTCAGTGAAACTATGGAACCACTCTGAACAACAGAAGCTAAAGGGGATGAACAGAGGCAAGAACTTACACAGCCATGCAATGTTCACAACAAAGCATGTGAAGAATGCATAATTAAACTGTTTTGAAGTTTATAATTTTCTAAACATTTCAAATACCAAGACTTCAGGAAGCCTTTTTTCTACTTTCTTGTACAAGCTTTTACTTGAATCTATGAGAAGATTTGGTAGCATTAGAACAGAGGTAAGGCATGAAGTTCTTTTACTCCTCTTCATTTTGAGACTCCATGCACTCTTAATATTCTGAGCACTACATCTTCAATTATGCAACTTTTTGGGATTTATTTTAGGACTTAATCATAATCTATGTACAATTATTCCAAGGTTATGAATTCAGTTTTAATTTACCCTTCGTCCAGCAAGGAACACATTTATATTTCCTAACATTTACAAACCTTGTGAAATACACTGTATATTCCACTAGCAAACATTTGTGTAACAAACTGATACAGGAAGATTTTAAAAATACATTTCTATGTACACACATGACAGAAGCAAAGATGTCTAATCATTGCTGAACTATAATTTTGTTTATCCATATCTCCAGTTAATTAAGAAATGTTTTCCTTAAGGAACTTGCCTTTCTCAAATACATATTTGGTATAATGCAACACACATTTCAGAAAAATCCCTGAGATTCTGTACTCCTGACTACTGCTCACAATGCTCAGTAACTGGATAGTCTCCAGTTGTTCATCCCTTTTGGCTGGAGCAGAGGGATGGGTCAGAGCAGCAAACTCTGTCAACATTATTGTAGAGCAATATCCAGAGCTGGGGAGCAGCAAATAGCTTAGTGGGAGAAAGAGCTGGAGGCTTTCCTTCATTTTCTGTGCTCAGTGTGCTG
The DNA here is from genome assembly GCF_036417665.1 of Passer domesticus. Classification (NCBI taxonomy): domain Eukaryota; kingdom Metazoa; phylum Chordata; class Aves; order Passeriformes; family Passeridae; genus Passer; species Passer domesticus. Next base: position 67,242,806 of record NC_087475.1, on the reverse strand, counting down.
CTGACCAGTAGGAATTCCTATCTAGCTGACAAAGACCTAATCAAGCCAACTTACTGCAAGCTGGAGCTGGGTAAATTCAGATTGAAATGTGCAATATATTTCTCAACAAAGAAAAATAGTAAGCTACTTGTAGCAACTACCATGCATTATGGCAGATTTTTCCATCACTGGAAACTTGCTAAATAGCAGTTTCTGTGCTACAGTGGATGCTATTCAAATATAGCTGCAACACTGGCAGCCAAAATGAGAACATTAAACCCCTTTGTTCTGCTTTACATAGCAGATTGTGGATAGGTGACCACCACAGATTGTTCTGGTCTTTTTAAGTCTGCACCCATGGATAACTTCCCCTCAATTTTTAACAGATAATCATTGTGCTCTGTTGCAGAGAAAGTTCTCCAATCGGTTCAAAAGACACTGAAAAAATAGTACTTATTTTGTAGTTTGCCTCAGTTTTGAGCTAAAGCCATTAACTGCTCAACAGCTTTAGGATGCTTATTTGCTTTATTCTATTCCTTCAAGAAAGAAGCCCTAGTTAGTTCAGCCACACGACCTAGCTGACAGAAATATAGGTCCAGCAAAAGCACCACCAGCAAGTACTGCACCTTCCACAGTGCTGTGTGCTGTGCTCACAATGTGCTGCTCTATTATCCAATCTTCTCTAACACAAAAACAATACCAGGACAAAAAACCTCGCCACAAGAGTGTCATAACAACAATGGCCATGGTGTCTTCATTATTCATTTTCTACCCTCCAAGAGAACAGATCTAATCAGAAGGACATTATTTCCATCAGTAAATACCATGTTCCATTTTGATACTCATCCTGATCATTCGCCTTTCGTCAATTTCTGCATTAAACTGACACACTGCTGGCTCACAGCAAATCTCAGATTCTCTGCAGGTGTTGGAAAGGATAGAAGTTAGTGCTATATGTTTTGTCACTACATTAAGGATATTGTTGGGAAATATCTTCCCAGAGCTTTAAGCACATCTGTATGCTGACACAAGCAGTTGCCTTGGAAACTAAACTGCTCAAAATGTAATAAGGACAGAAGATGTGTCAGCCAACAGTTTCAAAATTGTTCTCATCATTAAACTACACCACTCGTCAATCTCTGCAATATTACAGGAGCTGCAGCTAAGTAATTCTATCAGTTTGTCTTTGCAAAACAAGAAAATTCTTCCAGTAAGGTAGCTTTTACCATTTATGTATTTATAGGGTTTCAGGGTGTGTTAGAGGTAGAGGGGGTAGATTTAGAAGAGAAACGACAACCCTGGTTACAGCTAATCTTTCAGCACTGATATCTGTAAGAGAGGAAAACCATATAGTAATGGCTTTTTACTCTCCTCATCCAAGCAAGATGAAGCCAGTCTTCACTTAAGCATTTCAGTGCTGCTGACTGCAGTTCAAGATGTACACACTTAACCGAATGACAGCTGCTGAAGGAAACGGCTTCTGGATTTGTGCATACAGAATAAAATTAAAAAGACTACTTGTCAGAAACATGGTCTTGCTCCTTCAGCTATAGAAACAGTAAGGTGTTTCTATAGATGAAGAAACACTTTTTATTAGTGAATATAAAAAATATTTACTAATAAAAAATTTCAGCTCAGATAATTGTTCAAAATATACCATGCTGGAAAACAAGCAGTATTTTCAATACCACTGTGGTTCATTTCAACAGGGGAAAAATGTCATGCATACAGGCTCTGAAACACAAAAGTAACTTGTGAAAAGTCATTCCTCTGACTGATGTAAAATCCTTGTAATATTATATATTTTTAATTATCTGCAGTACATCAAACATGCCCTAAGTTTTGAATAAGGGATGTAAAATTCCACATTAGCATGCAAAAGAAGAATTTTCAGAAGCTTTCAAGGTCATATTTGCTAAAAGACATCTTCTTCATGAAAATAAAAGAAGACACTACCTTCTTAAAAATGTCTGTGTAAGGAGATTTTGCATCAAATTCACTTGTGCTCTTCTTTCAAACACAGCCCATGAAGCCACAGGCAGGGCAAGGAAGACAACAGAGAAGCAAATTTGACCTTAGGAGAAATTAACCCATGTACTCTGATACCAACAGTAGCAGGTAGATGCCACAAGGGTTCACAGAAAGATGCAGCATGCATGTTCTGTTGCTTACTGCTGCTGGGGATTCTTTGTGTAAATTTACAGTATAGAAGTCATGCTTCAAATAAGAGCTGCTTTTATCAATGTGCCTCTCAAAGTCAGTTTATTCTGCCTTCATGTCCAAGTACCACCTTGCACCCGCACAGTTTTGGGGGAATCTAAGACAAGTGTGATACTTGTTTAGTTGTTATCAGTCACTGATTAACAGTTCAAAACGGCAACTTCCTTCCAAATCAACATTGCTTATTCTCCCCCAAATCACTCAAAGAGCAGAGGAAAAAAAGGTTAAGCACATAATGCTTGGAGCTTGCGTCCAGCTCATCGCCTTTCTTAGGGCTTAGATGACCCTGGATATCCCAGACAAGCAGCAGAGCCCCTTGCCCTAATCCACTGTACTGCTCTTTGAAAGCAGCTCTCATTCCTCTGCTTTTATTGCATGCCCTATCTTAGAAATGTTCTCTTGAAATTATTAATGTAGTTTAATTCACTAATTATTTCCTACCATGTTCCAAACATTCCTCTTATCTCCCCAAAATCAGTCAAAATAATATGTGCAATTGTCACAGTTAGTAATTCTCCAGCACATTTTTTTATCTTTTGTTTTTAATACTTTCAGATGCCTTAAGTCAATCTGTGACAAGAATCTGATCTGTGATGAAGATCCAGAATGATGAGTCAAGCATGTGAGATGGCTGGATCATAACTGATTTCAGTATGAGCTTCTTTCTATCTTTCCTGGCCTCCAGCATGGCTGCAAACTTCACCTCAAGGGACGCAGCAGCATCAGCACAAATTTACCTCGAGACCTTTCAGCCCAGAGCTCTCCATACAATTACTCATATTGAGCTGACAAGCTATAAAAAGTGATTTTCTTGTGCCCTTATATTAACCTCCAAATCTTTTGTCACACATAAGGCAGCAGCAAGAGATATGTTTGGGGAAGCCACAACCTGCCATCTTGACTGTGTGTACAGTATGGCTGAAAACTTTCCAGGAATATGCCTGCGTCAGGGAGACTGCTGTAAGATGGCATCCTAGCAGGTAACTGCATTGCATCATACAGGTGATACGGATCAATTATTCAAGCAATTTGATACAGAAGCTATTTGAAAAAAAATCTTCAAGACTTGCACTCCACAAAGAGAAGGAGATAGTACAACCACATGGTAGTCTGCAGGTTCAGTGGGCTCTGAAAGTTCTTGTTAATGTCAAATGCTATTTTGTAGACAACTAATGCATGAACTTGGTTTGATCATAATTATGTAATTTCTCTCTGTAGCACAAAGAAGGCAGAGAAAGCACTGGAAAACTGCCCAGAGTCTTTGAGCCTTTGCACCAGTTTTGCAATTTGTTGTAATGTTGAGAGAAAAATCATCTCTATCTCAGAAACAATAGCAAGACTAAGATTTCTGGATGAAACTAAAGAATGTGACTTAAAAAGTGACTTAGGAATATACAGTGAGACAGCATTGCATTTCAGCCTACAGAGATGCCCTCACCCTCCTACTACGCCTAAACAAAAACAGAAAGCCTGCCACCAAAAAGATGGAAATAAGACTCACACTACTCACTGTTAAGAGGACCAATAGACCATTTTAAGAATTCAGTTCCTACACAGCTTGCACAACAATAGATTTTAAGATTTGCTTATTATTTTCTTTACTTATATGGCCCTAGACTAGAGGGTGGGGCAGAATATTTTGTTGGTTGACAGGGAGGGGGTCAGTCAGGTTATTCCTACAGAGTGAAAAAAATAGAATTTAAAAGACTACCCTGTGATTTAAAAATATATATATGTTATACAAGTCACAAAATGTTTCAGCTTGTTTTCTGAAGACAGACCATAGTTAACATGGAGGACAGCAGACTTGAAAGGGTAATTCATTGCATCAGTCGTATCAGATTACTTTAAGAGGAACTGAATTGCCCTGTGGAAGTATCTACTTATGTCTAAACAATTAGCTTAGACACTGAATTTCAGACAGTCCTAGAATGAAATGTATCACCCCTTCCTTTTATTCTCTTCTACCTCTGTATCCCCCTTTGCCTGCTGGAGCATAAGGGAAATAAATCCCTGACTGTAATTCATGTAGAGCTGATATGGTGGTACACTATGCAGCGTCTCAAGTTTCTTGTTTATTAACCCCAGGAGTCTCTAGCCTATAGGGAAACAGTAGGATACCAATATAGTTTGTTAGCATAAAGCAATAATCCCAAAGCATAAAATCCCAGAAACTGAGTTTTTCATATCTTCACAGAATATTAACTTACAGGTGTTCTCCCATAATGCCAAACATCACAAAGAAAAGGAAAAAAACCTCATACCAGAGACTTCAAATGGAAGTGCCTCTTCAAAGACTGACAAACAGTGAAGCAGACCTTTTCAAATGAGGCACAGTAGGTAGCTGAGACAAACAAAACTTCAACCTATCTTGCTGTCTTCCATACAAAAACATGTCATTTGAGCAAACACACAAAATTTATCTACCTACCTCCAAACCCAGCTATCTAATAAATTCTTTGTTCATTTTTTTACTATTTAATCAATATATAAATATGTATCTACCAGTAAACAGAGATTAAAAGCCATATATTAATTTTGAAATTTTGTGGCCGTAGCTTCTCTTGCTTATGGATTTTGATTGAAGTATCTATATCTTACCACTCTCCTTATAGCCACATCTAAATTTTGCATATTTAAAAAAATCACATATAGAAGGTGACAGCAATTCAGTTTGGGAGGAAACAGTGTCCTTGAGCAAGTACCTATAGGTTCTACTTCTTTCTTTTATCCACAATGAAACCTTTTCTTACTTTTTCACTAAATGTCATAATGAATTTCCATTCTTGTTTAATCATGAGCCCACTAAAGCACATTACTGAAAATGTTGTCCAATTTCTCAGTGAAAAGCCAATGATGCTTTAAATAATAATGGCTCTTCATGGCCTACATGGCAAACTGACTAATGGACCAGGGCTTTGCAAAAAGAAAAGCTTCCAATGACACAGAAAGGAAGGTTACAGGATTGGGGATGTCTTTTAAAATAGAGTCACTCAGTGAGAAATTCAGGACAGGGAAAATAGCTTGTCAGACTATAGTTTAGAAGTGGAAATACAGGGGGAAGTCTCATCAGCCTCACACATACCTGCACAGGCAATAGCAAGAGAGTGTGTCTACGGAGACCGCAGATCATGCAACTTACATTTAAGCAGAGTGCATACATACAATATACTGATTATAACAAATAGTGTGCAAGTTGTGATACAGTTGTAGCTGGTCCTCCATTTAGAATAACAAGTGTGTGGTGAATATTTCAGCTTTGCAACACCCCTGACAGCAGAAAAAAAATTCTGAGCTGGCTCTAGACACTCTGTACACAAAATTACCAGCCTCAGGAATTACCATAACAGTACCTCAGTTTTATCAAGTATGTCATAGAATCACAGACTCTTTAGAAGTGTAAAAGACCTTTAAGATCATCAAGTCCAACCCTCAAGCTAGCAGCACCAACACCACAATTTACTTTAGTGCTGAAAGTTATGAACAGGTACAAAGCAGAAAGATCCAGAAGAACTGTAAAATTTGACAAAACACCGAAAGTCTTACTTGATGCCACCCCAGAGCAGGGTCACCCTAAGCATGTAGCATGCTTACACCTGGAAACGTTGCACAAAGACAATAACTTTCTCAAGGGTCAGCCAGCTGACAATCAGCAGTGAGCCCCATCCTGTTCCAGCTAAGCTTTTCAAATGACCTATTATTCCAGGAACCGCTATTTTCACAGCATGGTCTTGGATGGAAGTGTGTGTCTTTTACAGCATGACTGCAGAATATCCCAGCACGAGGTTTCCAGGAAACATCTTCAGCATTCATGCAAATGCACATCCATGAGCAGTGTCATGGTCTCTTATGGCTGCTGCCACTTCAGGTCCTGGTGGATCTAGTCTCTTAGGGATGCAAGAAGCTTCAGATCAAATACACGATTCAAATTCTTGCCAGTGAAAACCTCTGAATAACTGATCAACCACCTTCACCACTTCTGACTGCCTACAGCAGAAAATCAAAGTTGAGAAGTAGGCATAGTTCTGCCCTCTTCTAGGGGGAAGAGGAACTTCTGGCCTACAGGAGGTGGGAAAGGGAAATATTTAGCAGAAGTTCTGAGCAGCAATGAACTGAACCATGCTGAACTACGGCTGGACAGATGCCCAGCAGAGATGGATCTGGTCAACAGCAGCTGAACATGAGCCAGCTGTGCCCAGGTGGCCAAGGAGGGAAATGGTCTGTATCAGCAATATTGTGGCCAGCAGGATCAGGACAGTGATCATCATGAAGTGCATAAGCATTTCACAGAAAACTTACAGAAATACTATCTTTACAGTTTTCTCAAGACCTGTGCTGGGCTTGAATACCTCAGAACCAGCCAAGTTTGATTTCACTGGATTTCTGGAAAGCTCTTAGTAGGCAGATAAAAATTATGAATAGAGAATAACCTCAGGTGTACTAAAGAAAAGCAAAACCTTTGACTAGACTAATGAAGCCCTTATATTCCAGAGCAGAAAGGCTGTATGATGTCTGTACAGTATTACAACAGATCCCTCAGTAACAAGGTCTGAAATTACTAAATGCACTCAATGCAACACCTGAGCAATTAACAGGAAACTGGAAGAACTGGGGGGAGGGAAGGCTGTACCTTAAGTACCACCTCTGCCAATCTTAAATGCTTCACCCCAAGCATTTATCCACAAGCCAAATCCTTTCCATAAGGGGAAAAAAAACCTTTCTTCTTTACTCCAGAAAGTGCTCTAACCATCAGGTCAAACTGTTCTGAACAGCAGCACTTAACCCCACAATGAAGCTGTTCCACTTTGCAAAGTACACCACAGATCACTATTAATTTAGAAAGCCAGCTAACATGAAGGACCACAATTTTCTAGTCCAGATATTAGCATACTCAAGAGCAAAGAAAACCTAAGTGTCAGTTACTACAACCAGGTCATTATTTCATTGTTAGCTTATAGCTTGGTAAGATTGTGGCATTCCGGTCATACAGAGAAAGGCATATTCTGGGTGACAAGTAGGTTGAAGAACTGAAGATCAAGTGCTTTTTTTTTTTTTAAGTTGTCCCTTGATCTTCAGGCAAGTATCTGATTTTCACACTTGCAACTGATGATTCATCTATAAAACCACAAAGAGAAAAGCAGCAGCATCACAGTTTGCATTATGTAATTACAAAGTATGTTTACCCCAGAAGTCCCCCTTATCCTTGGAATCCTCTGCCTCTGATTCACCACACAGCTCATGCCTGCCACAAGCTTGCTTGTATGGAGCCCATGGGACAACTTCATCTCTTCCTTTTCTTGTAACTCTATTGAGCAGTCCTTGAAATTAACTTTCAGTTAAAAACTCTTATGTTATAATACAGGGTTGGTAACAAATCACTGGGAAATGTTCAGCTCTCTGTATCAAGTCTGCAACATTAGGCATCCATAAAACACACAGTAAATTCAATTTTGCTTTATGCTAGGCAAGGTAAGGAGCTGATAAACGGCAGACAGAGCATTGACTCATACCAGAGTGCTACTTGAAATGCTGAATTTTAAATAATAGGGGGCATCTAAGACATCTCAAAGACTGGTGTCTTTTAAAAACAAATAAGGTTGGAAAAGGGAGCTATTTTAAAAGCTGCTGGCAAAGAGAAAATCCTGTTAGTAGTTCACTTACTGACAGAAACCTAAAAGAGAAGAATGAAGAGAAAGTGAATAATTCTCTCCAGTCTTACTAATGGCAAGGTAATATGAATCACTACAAGCCACTAGTACATTTTTCTGAGGTATGACAATAACTTTTTACCCCAAAGTTTAATGCAAGCTAATCACTGATACTTCAGGTATAGACACATATGTGAGCCAGGAATGTAACAGTACTCCCCCATACACAGCTCTTCCTATTCCTCCCCCTCTCCTATTTTGCATTTCAGTCTCCAGCAGAAGCTAGCTCTTCACTGTGGTAAGAGCCATAATGAAGAGCAAGACTTCTCAGCATAAGCTACCTTACTTAGTTCAAGAGGTGGATTAAATACTCACAGTTGCTGGCACTGTATGTATTTCTTATGAACAGAATTATTCTACATGCATTTCCTTTCTTTCAGTTTACCTGCCTGATCCCACAAAAAGGGCGGCCTTAGTGAGAGCACACAGTTTTGGATAATGCCCCTCGACCTAATGTAAGAGAGCCACTACTGTTAAAATGCTTCACCTGTACCTAAATGTGAAAGTAATGGCAAACACAAGTGATTGTCCTATAAAAAAGGCCAACCTGACATGACTGAAAATATCTTGCAACAGTACTCAATGTTAAACTGAGATGGGAACTTGACACAAACTGCCAGCAATGGATAGGAGCTTACAATTCCCCTGCCTTGGGCAGTAAGATCTTTCACAAGATCAGGTTGCTCAAATCCCCATCCAACCTGGCCTTGAACACTTTCTATGTGAGACAGTGCTCCAAAGCCAGCTGTGAGCAGTCTGAAACATAGTGTCTCAAAAGTGACTGGTGAAGGGTCTTGTACCTTCACACAACTCACACACAATGTGTGTTGGAGATCAGAATAAAGACAATCAGAATTGTCAGCTGAAAAAGGACTGTTGTCCTCTCCCTTCCTAAAACAAGCAGGCACTGGGAAGCAAAAGCACAACAGTATTTTATGTTGTCATTCATTTTTGGGGTTTTTTTCTGTAGCGAGGCAAAAGAGGACAGAATATGAAGCAAACACACTCCTCCAAAACATGCAGCTCCTATGTCCAATTTTTATCTCATTCCTGAATGAGTATATACACCTCATTTTGGGACTTAAAATTATATGAAAGCTTTAGTAAAAAAAGAAAAAAAAGGCATCTGATTAGACCTAACAAATACTTTGCTTCTAAGTGTCTTCTGTTCAAAATAAACATCTATTATTTCCCATCAAACACTGCGTATATTTTTGTTTTGGCTCATTAACCTGAGCTGGGCAAGCTGTAAATAGAAAGCGCTGTTCTCACTAATTCATTTTTTTAAATTAAAACAATGAATTCAGCAAAAGAAGCAGAATGTTTACCATTAGAAATTAATCACTCCAGCCACTACCTAAAAGACAAATGTTGCTCAAAAATAGTCCTACAATAACACATTGTGAATAGCATTGTGAATAGTCTGAATTTTATTCACAGGCTTACTTTTAATCCTAAAGGCCAGATGCTGCCTGTTAGAAAAATGTACTTCAGCCAAAACTGTCATAATCTTGTATATGCTATAACGACAGCAGAATTTCTACCATATTATGCCCTTTTATTTTCACGTCTCTGTGTTGCAGATCTGGGCGTGGGAAGGACTTGCAGATTCGCAGTTTGGAAAAACCAAACATGGTTAAAACCTACTTAACTTGAGATTAGGTGACGCTTCTGTTTTCCTATACAAAAACTACTGATTTCTAAGGCAAAACTGATAACTCCCAGTGAAGTTGTTGCAGAGAAAAGAGAATAAACAAATTTGCATGTTATTATTAATCAATTGTATCTCAAGCTCATCAGGTTTTCCCAGGATGCCAGAATCTGAAAGTTACCTTCAATACTGTTACATTATCAGAGCAGAATTCCCCCTTCCTGCCTAAAATATTCAAGACAAATTTATTAAATGGGTGCAGCAATGCAACTTTTATGCATCCTGCAAAAGATGTGTTACCCACAATTGGGTTTCCTCTGCATGAGCACATAAAAGTTTGTCAACAAATTACATAAATGTAGCAAGTAAAAACATTTACATATCATGAAGTAGTTGTACTACAATATAATGTAAACTTTTATTGATAGAAAGACACCTCTACCACCGTATTTATTTTTCAGTATTATACTGCTCATTGCAGTCCACAATTTCCTCAGGAAGGGAAGAGGCGGGACAGACACTGATCTCTTCTCTGTGGTGACCAGTGGGAATAGCCTGAAGTTATGTCAGGGGAGTTTTAGGTTGAATATCAGGAAAAGATTTTTTACTGAAGGGTGGCTAGACACTGGAACAAGCTCCCCAAGGAAGTGGCTACAGCACCAGCCTGACAAGAGTACAGGAAGTAGCAAGCACATGGTGTGGCTCTTGGGGATGATCCTGTGCTGGGCCAGAAGCTGGACTTGATGATCCTTGTGGGTCCCTTCCAAATCAGCTTATTCTATGATTCTGTGATCCTATGCGTAACAGCGTACCATGTTACAAAACCATGATACAAAAGCCAGCAAAAATATTATCACAGTCTTCTAATGCACATTTTCAGAACTGACTCAGATACTGAAGAAACCAAGGACTGAATCATATTTGAACATTTTTTACTTAGAATATAAAGCCAAAGAGCCTGCAAGTTCAGCCCTCCCAATATTAAATCTTTGCTGCTGAGTAATTCAACTTTATTGACCACATAAGCATCACAGAATCATTTTGATTGGAAAAGACCTTTGAGAACATCAAGTCCAACTGTTAACTCAATACTGTCACATCCAGCATTAAACCTTGTCCCCTGTACATCTACATTACTTTTAAATACTTAGAAGTTTGGCTGTTTTTCCATGAAAAAAAACTTAGCCAATATCCAGTCAAAACTTTCCCTGACACAACTTGTTCCAGTTTCTCTTCTTCTGTCACTTAGGAAAAATGACCAACCCCTACCCAACTACACCCTCATTTCAGGCAGCTGTAGTGAGTGATAAGGTCCTACCAGAGCCTCTTTTTCTCCAGCCTAATAACCCCCAACTCCCTCAGCTGCTCCTCACCCTTTCCCAGCTCCACTACCATTCTCTGGATCTGCTCTAACACTTAATGTAGCGACAGGCCCAAACCTGGACACAGGATTTGAGGTGTGTCCTCACCACTGCTGAGTACAGGGGCACAATCACTGCCCAGGTCCTGCTGGCCACACTATCATTGATACAGCCCAGGATGCCACAGGCCTTCTTGGCCACCTGGGCACAGTCTGGATTATGTTCAGCCAGCTGTCAACCAGCACTTTTTCCACTGGGCAGCTTTCCAACAATTCTTCCCCCAGCCTGTAGCACTGTCTGGGGTTGGCTGTGATCCAGCTGCAGGATCTGGAACCCTGGCTTTGTTAAATCTCTTCCAATTGATCTCAGCCCATCAATCCAGCCTACCCAGACTCTACTACTACAGACTCTTCTTGCCCTTGCATAGATCAACATTTTTGCCCACTTTGGTGTCATTTGCAAATGGACTGGGGGTCAGGACTAGTCCCAGTACTAAGCCCTAGGGACGCCTCTGGTGACCAGCCACCACCAGGATGTAACTCCATTCTCTACCACTCTCTAGGCCCAGCTATCCAGCCAGTTTTTTACCTAGTGAAAAATGCACCTGTCTAAGCCATGGGCTACCAGTTTCTACAGGAGAATGTTGTAGGGAAAAGTGTCAAAGGCTTGACTTAAGTCTAGGTATACAACACTCACTAAGTAAGGTCGTTTTGTAATAGATCATGCTGGCCAAGCAAGACCTGCTTTTCATAAACCCATGTTGGTTAGCCCTGATCCCCTGGTTGTAACTCTCAAGCATCTCAGTGTCTGTAAGGCTGAGGCTTAAAATGTAGGGCTTAGCAAGCAAATACTGAGAATATGAGAGAGAAAAAAACTTTAAGTTATCACAATCAAGTCATGCAGAACAACTTCTCAATAGCCAGCAAGTTTGGAATGCCAACACATATGGAAATGAGACAGAATGGCATCCTTTCTTCATGGTATTTAAGGGGAAGATTAGGTGGGTTTAATAGATTACTATCTTTTCTTTGAGACATACCGAGAAAGATGGATAGGATTTGTAGACAATCAGTCATGGAAACTCATTTCACCCCCACAAAAGACTATTAAAAACTAAATGTTATAGCTAAAAGGCCAATGTGCTGACAAGCAGCTAAAATCACAAGTTTCACATCCTTGCCTGTAAAGCCAGGGCAGTCACTTTCAGATCCAAAACATTCACTACACTACAGAAACAATGCCATGTTAATATATCCTGAAGGTATCAAAATCAGGACAAAAAATGTCTTTACAGTAAATGGTTTCATAGTTTCTTCCTTCTGAGTTACCTTGAATACAAGAAGGCAGTATCAATATTTCTTTTCAATAATATTTGCAGCAAAATAGTGTACAGCAGAAGAAATATAGTTTTCAAAATATCCTGATTCACAATAAATGCATTAGGATGTGGATCCTAAATCCTTAGTCTTTTGAAGCCTCGCTTTGGCCTTTGGACTCTCACTGTTTATGAGGGCACATTCAGGCAACTGGACCTGCCTAATAATACCTGAACTCAGAGAACCAACATAACTGGAGACACAAGTTTAATGTCAGTGTTGATTGCAATAAGATAACTTCCACCAGAAATGTCCATCTTCTACTGTATCACCCAATCACACTTGCTTTGCATTAACGTAATTTTACTTCCTTGTATCAGAAATATTAGAATAATTCTACACAGCCACTAAAGCAAACACATTCAAAGCAATCAGGAAATCTGAATATGTAACACACTGCTCTAGAGAATCAAAGCAGCCCTGTCAACTCAGATTGTCCTGAAAATGAGTTCATTATCAGCCGTAGGAGTAAACAAAAAGAACATGTACTCAGTGCAATGTTACTTAATGAAAACAGAAAACTCCCATCAATTATTGGGAAACTGTAAGCATGCTTTTACTGAAGCTTAGATGATAAGCATAGAAAGTATGAATTAGGGCAGAAGTCTTGCAGAGCAAATAAAGATATTCTGGGTGACTTAGGTTTTGTTTCTGTAAAGGCAAAAGCAATCAAAGTTCATCTGTCTGCAGAAGGAAGAATAAATAAAGAACAACTGCTGGGAGGATGCATTCCCATGCTTGATGAGAAAGCCTGACAGTTGTGTTCCTACCACTCAAACAGGAGTGACTCATGAAAAATGCTCTACTTTTGACACTCATTCAATGGGTCTGGTTCCGCCCAGAACCTCCCTTCAGCCTATTTTAAAAGGAAACAGGAGACTCTGGCAGAACTTTGGCCACTACATAGGTTTCAAGGGTTGTGAAACAAACATTCAGAAGGTGAGTTTGGTCTGAGATGCTTCACAGAGCAAGCATTTACAAAACCTCTGAAGAGTCAGAAGTTTCCCGAGAAAAGAAAACAGTACCCCTGCAGCACCAGGGGTTTTCTCCACAGAGAAAGGTGAACTTTCATAAACCCCTCCAAGAACCACCAATGCTCCCCAGACTAAATGGATTCTTCTGAGAGAGGATTACATATCAAATCCTGCAAATTCTTTTATCTTTCTCCTTAACCTCTTTTTCACCTCCAGACCAGAGAAATCTTGCTGCAGGCATCAATCCTGATGTTTCCAAAGCAACACAGAGAACTTAGGTTCTCTGTGGAGAATGGAGAACTAAGGTTCTTCATTCTCTTAAAACCATAAGTCATGGCATATACCAAATAATCAGGGCCAGGAAGAAGAGTAATCACAGGCTGGGTACAAGCCGGTTGGCTAGCACAACTAGCAAGTTCATTTGAAAAATTTAACTGAAACACTTCAGTTGAAAGGAGGAGAAAGCACTAATGACATACAGGCTGTTCCCAGGAGAAATGTATACGTGTTTGAACTATCAAAAATAAACCCCAACATAGAAACAAAGTCAGTTTGTAAATGTTTTTATATCAGCCAAAGGAAGAACTTTGAAATAAGATCAAACAAATACTTAAGTAACTTGGCTTGTTTGATTAGTTTGGTAGATTTTTTGAAATGTCACCACTGTATGACAAACTCCAACCCTGCATGACATGGCACCCTGAGAACTGCAACTGCATTACATTATCGAGAGTTCTGTCCCAGCTAAAGCCCACAAATGCCATAAAGCATTTGCACAACTGCACTATGAAAAACTTGAACATGTTACCTACTACAGTGAAAAGTATGCCTATTGATTCGGATAGCCTGGACGCATGCCAGGGTAACTAACACCTTTTTGCTGATTTTCAGGAAGCATTTTTTCCTTTGAAAACTATTTTTCCAGAATAACAAACAAAAACAATATGGGACATCAGATATTTGGATGTTTTCATCTGATACACAGCATTTAAAAATATAAATCAATGGTGTTTGACTCCTAGGCTGACTTTAGGCAATGCAAATTTAACTTCTTAATTGAAATTCCACTACAGGAATATATGTTATTCCTTCTACAAGCAAGTCACCTTTTGTCAATAAAGGTGTTCTTTTGCTTTTATTTGTGATTATCAGAAAGTTGGTGGTTTTTTATTTATTGAGACTGTAATGGAAGTTTCAGCAGTAGTGTTTCCATTTCTTGCAATATGTTTTCCTGACGAAAAATACAGACACACAGAGAAACAATGCCGAAGGGTTATGAAACAAGTTTATCACCACATTTGTAAAGGACTAAAAAAGACTTAACAAATTAGAGATGGTCAAGTGGACAGTTCCCTGTTCCAACTTGCTCTGAATGTAGAGTCTTTGCTAACCATCCCTTCCCACCCCCAGTACTTGAACTGCAATCAAACACTTGGAAGTGAGGGGTTACATTCATGGACCAGTTCCATATGCACCTAGAAAATCACCCAGGAATGCAGGTGAAAAGTACCCACTTTGATCCTGTTTAGGTTCCCCACAGTGAAAGACTATGCACTAATGTAGCAGTTTGTTTGTTCCACCTAAATATTTACCACATATTAAAAAAAAATAGAACACATAATTGCAATAAATGTTTAACTGAAAAAACAGAAGGGAGGAAAAAGGCTGAAGCAAGTTCTAAATTGCAAATACTCTATATTTTGCGTGTCGTTCTGAAAATTTTTCTGTGACAAGAACTGAACTTAGTAAACATTTTCTTTATAAACACTGCAGAAAAGTAAAATATTGCAGTTTTGTATCTAATAATGCAGTGAGCATCACTAAGTTGTTCTACTTAGTGAAGTAGAACAGTACTTAGTAGCTGGTAAGGAGATGTTTGCTACAGCTTCAGAGTGAAGCTACAGGAAATACTCAGTAACACAAGACACATTTTGTTGCCTCTTCATAAATGCCAGGCAATTGGAAAAGTCAAATCTCACCTTCAGTACTCTAATCCCACAAAGCTGGTTTCATAAATTCCTCATTGAAGGATACACTGATGCAGCTCTGGTGCATGCTATAATAAATATGCTGCCTTGTTTAATTCTGGTATCTTACAGGAAAAGCCAGATCATTGAATAATCAGATTTAGCTATCAGCACAGCAGGAGATCTATGTTTTAAACCCATTTAAGGGCTGCAGATACCATATGCCAGCTGACAAAATCAAGCAACATAATTGACTCAAACACTATCCTCTTCTGTTGGGCTGTTGTTTATTGCAATCTATGAAGCTGCGCTACAAGAACAGCCACAGCGCCTTTTGTCAGAGTCCACTGAGCTGACAGGCTCATTAAAATGCCTTTGTACATAATCTGTATGAATAAGTGAAGCTTAGTATTTAACCATTAGACAGCTTAAACACGTTTGTGGAGAGGTAAGTTATGGGAGAGGGTGAATGAGGGGAAACTGATTAGTACACAACAATTTCTAGTTCTTTTTGCCAGCAGAGACTGTGTGTGAATTTCTCCACTGCATGCTCACTCTACACCCATTGCTAAGATGGGGGTTCCTGTCTTCTGTTTGCTGCCTCTTATTCCCTGCACCAAAAGCAGTTTACTGGGAAGAAAAAAATGCAGAGGCTGCTGCACGGAGTGATTAGATGTTGTGCTGTTACATCTAGAGAAAACAGCCTCGACCAGGCATAAGGCTAGCTCAGTAAGCACAGGGAACTGCAGCCACACTCCTGACTGCATTGCAGACACGCCAGGAGCTTTCATCTGTACAACTCCCCAGAAGCTTACACAGAAAGACTGCAGAGGACACAGCCACAGCTGTGACTGCCACCATTACTGAGCTTTCCAGTCTGTGGATTTCAGTTTGACAAGCAGAAATCTTCAAGTTACTCAATAAAGGTTTTACAGGAAATGTATCCCTTAAGCTACTCCAACCCTCCTGACAAGCAATTACAGCATCTCACTGCACAGCTCCTGTTTGAACCTGGCTAGCATAAGAAGGGATAAAAAGGAAACAGATTTGATTTTTGCAGTTTTGGGGTGATTTTTTTGGTGTGTTTGGAGGGCTTTGTGCAGTTGGTTGTTTTTGTTTTTTTGTTTTTTTTTTTTTTTAATATGGCCATCCAGCATTGCTGTGTAGTATAGAAATGCCATTTTTAGTTTTTGCACAGACTACTGTGCTTTCACTGTAATCTGAAAAGCCAATGCTCTTTGCATTTCTATAGGTACTTTAAGATCTTTTAGGGGCTGAAGAGCACAAATAATTCACTCTTACAAGATAACAGAAAATACTCTCTTCTGTAGCAAGTCAGACCGAAACAGAATTCAAAATATGCAGTTCAAGAAAGCCACATTCCAAAAATATATCCCCACTCTTCAGCACACACTGCAAGTGCCTCTTACAAATGATATCCATTTCTACATACAAAGTACAGAGCAGGACTTCTTTCCACTTACACTGAAGCTGAAGAGAGAGCAGAATAAGACCTTCCCCACCTATGAGTTTATTCATCTTTTTATTAGCACTGCATCTAAATAAATCAATTTCCTTACATCACAGTAATGAAATATTATTTATGGCATGAATGGAAAAAAGAAAAAGCTACCACTCCAAATTCACCTTCTGCAAGTGATGAAAACTCTGTTTTTAATATGGCTGTTGAGATAGTTTAACCAATACATATCACCAGCTATCATGGAAGACTATGACAAGCAATAAATTACTTGTAATTCCATCTCCTTGACTATATTAAGGCAATAGTTCTTTAAGTATCTTCTCATATCAAAGTACACTGAGAATGTGAACAACTGAATATTAAACCACTCAAACTCATGTCACTGCCTTGCAGTAAGATGACAGAAGTGATCCATAGTGCATCCTACACAAGTACAACCATGACTTAAAAAAAGCCCCAAACCTTAAAAACACTGGACTGAACTAAACCAAGCACTGGTAATAGCAGATATGTTTAGGATGAGCACACTCCTTTGCTGGGTGTATGAGAAAAATCCCACTCAACTGCATAACTAAAAAGTCTGCCTGTGTTCACACGTGGAGGCTGAATGCACTTACGGCCTTTCTCAATTTATAAATACTGGATTTTACAATCTCAGGGCATTTTCTGAATAAGGACTTCCCTCAGCCTGTCCTCCCCCACCTTTTTAATGCGGTTTTATGAATACATTAAAAGGCCAAATAAAACCCATGATTACATTCAAGATCTACTAAAACTGACAGTAAACAGTAACCTAAGTAGAACTGTCATATGAACAAGAGCTGCAGACACAGATTGTCACAGCCATGGGCCATGTCATCGAAGTTTTCAAGAACTTTGCTCATTCTGGGTGCTCTTGCATTTAGCTTATCTCCAACCTGTCAAACATCTTTTCTGGAGCCTGAAGCCCCATGCAGGGCACATTGCATTTCACTCCATACTTGGTATTTTCTGAGACCAAGCAATACTGCAAATAACCACTTTGCTTATAAACCCAGTAGCAATGTTTTCCAACAAGATGTCATTCCCAGTTAGTGTTCAGCTGAAATCAACTACATCATCAAAATTATTTGATTCAAACCTACTTAGCCAGCAACCAATTCCCATGTGATATTTGGTTATTTTTCCTCAACTTTACCCTTAGTTTTCACAGTGTTAAAGGAAAAAAACCTCAACTTTAAATCTCTTCTCTAACATAGTTTTTCTCTTTGACTAAATTTGCAGGACAGATCTTAATTAAAAAATCTTCCTGTTTCACAGTATTAACATGAATATGTAGCAAAATCAGAAAATTCCCTGTAGCTGGAAACAAACAAGCCTAATCATACACTAAACTTGATTCTGTATCTCCTTTGTACAAAACTTCAACTAGTTAGTATTTTTACACCCTCTTCATAGGGGTGCTAGAAAAGTGTCAAAAGCTTTCCTACAGTCAATATATTATCAAATCTGTTTCTCCCATCCAGGAGGCATGTTGCTCTGTCACAGAAAGAAGACAAACTGATTGATAGTGACTTGTCTTTGCCAAGTCTACATTGCTTGTTGCTTACCCACCCTCACTTTGCTCCAAATACTTGTCAATGGACTTTTTTCAGCATTTTTCCAGGAATTAATCTGCCTGGCCTGTAGTTCTATACTTTCAACCCCTGATCCCTATAGAAAAAGGCACTAAGTCAGTCTTTCTTTGGTTTTTCAGGATTTCAGTTATCTTCTGTTCATTCTCAGACAAGGTCCCTAATAGCATCAACCCATTTTAGTCATTTGCCTAAACTTTCTATCCGCTGTAAGAGTATTTAGGAAAGGACCCCAAGCTTTAGCCTCCATGCTAGGCTGCGTTCTGCATCTTAGCCCTTGTGCTTGTCTGCTCACAGCTAATCCTGCTCAGTAAAGTAAAAATGGTGCTTACAACCTTCTTTAGCAACATCTGTTGCTAACTTTCTTGTCTTTCTGCCTAACAGACAAGGTCTTTCTCTAGTAATTTCCCTTTGCCACTAATATATTTACAGAATGTTTTCTTGCTGCAGCTTTGCCAGCTCTTTCTTGTTTTGTATCAAGTCCTTCTGATAATGTCTCTACACACGAGCACTACTCTTTTTCAGACATGTTCAAAAGCTGACCTAGTACCCCTTTTTTGCATGGCTCCTTCAGTTTCTGAGTAATGAATAGCTTGTAATTAGGCAGTAGCAATTATGGCTATCTATTCTTTCCGAAGAAACAGCGTGTACTTGTGCCCTAACAGCATGTCTTTAAGAAACCACTACATCTTCTGTAGTCAGACATTGACGAATTCTTTGATTTTGTTAAGTATGTTTTTGAGGCCATTGCTAAATAGCTACTTTCATCCAATTCACCACTCTCTCCATCCTTTCCTTTTACTCAGAAGCAAATACAGAAGACATTCAATATGAGTTACTTTCAGAAATGCCCATCAAAAGAAGTGCCGAAATTTGCTAGTCTTTGCATGTTAAAATACTATTTTCTGGAAGGTGACAGAGCTGGTGAAGTCCCCCTGAATACTTGGGAACACAAATAAATAAGAACTAATCTACTTGAGCAATCTGAAGAGAACTAGAATCACTTTTTTCTTCTTCACTGTACCTTTAGATGCTTTTCAACACTGCCCAGTGGATTAAGCAAAGACATCTTCAATACAGAAAGAATTAATCCTCTCAGCTGTCCTTGTTTTCCCTTTAGTAAAGTATTTATTCAACATTTGTGTCATAAAAATTACTGCACTTACTTGACTTGAGTGGTTGACTGGTGATTCTCTCATGAGATCCCACCTGGAGTAGTGCATCCAGATCTGGGGTTCCCAGCACAGGAAAGAATGGACTCCTTAAAGCAGGTCCAGAGAAGGGCTACCAAGATTATGAGAGGGAAGGGACACCTCTCCTATGAAGACAGGCTAAAAGAGTTGGAGTTGTTCAGCCAGGAAATGAGAAGGCTCTGGGGAGACCTCATTGTGGCTTTTCGTTACATAAAGGGGGGAATAATAAAGAGGGAGAGAGACTTTTTCATCAGGGCCTGTAATGATCAACAAACAGCTTTAAAATGAAAGCAGGTAAAGTTTAGATTGGTCACAAGGAGGACAGTTTCATACAATGTGGGTGGTGAGGCACTGGAACAGGTTGCCCAGAGAAGCTGAGGATGCTGGGGATCCCTGCAAGTGTTCAAGGTCAGATTGGACAGGGTCCTGACCAACCTGCTCTAGTACATGTCCCTGCCCATGGAAGGCAAGTTAGACCAGATGATCTTTAAAGGTCCCTTTTAAGCAACAACAAAACAAAAAAAAAAACCCTATGCTTCTGCTAAATAAAGTACAATTTTGATTTGCAATTATATTTATTTCCTCTTATTTCAAGTATATCAACAAAGCAGCATACTCATATTCTTGATTCCAGGCTAAAACAGGAAGGTATTTGGTCCTCACTACCACCAAATAAGAATAGCAACACTTAATGTAATATGAAGAAAACAGAGTAGTATACTGGGAGACTTCAGCTCACTTCCTTTCTATATAGATCACAAACATCCCATCATATCAGGATGTGACTTTTTTTGCATTAAATCAGTGACTGTTTCATGGAGCAGCTGATTAGGAAGCCTGCAAAAGAAAATGAAATCCTTGATTTAGTCCTAAATATAGAGCAGCTCTTTAGCTACATGATTCTGAAAACTCTTCCATGCAATAGATTCCCAGATGGAGCAATGGAGAAGAAAAATAAACCTGAAGTTGCATCCAGCTTCAGAGACTGCAAACACAAGAAGTAAGGAAGCTTGTTAAGAGAATACGAAAGAGCCAGATAAAGAATTTCAATCTTTGCAGGCACTGTGGAGATTATGAGCAGTGATAACCAGAAAAACCAGGCAGGTACATATTTCCTATTAAGTAAAACCTAAGAAAGAAAACCAGACTGGTTAGAACAGCAGAGTAGGAGTGAGGTTACCTTCAAAAAAGCTGAATTCAAATCCAAATAGAAAAACACAGCTCAACAGATCACAAAATATGGGAAATTAATGTAAAAGCACACCAAGGCAGGCAAAACAAACAAAAGATATGATGAACAACTGGCAGGCACTAATGACAAATCTTTTTTCAAGCTTATCACGAACAGGAAACCTGCCAGAAACTCCAGGAGGCAACTCATCATCAGAGTAGTTAGGGAAGACTCAGAAAATAAAGGCATTACAGAAAATATATCAGGCAGATTCACTGCAGTATGAGACACTGGGGAGCCTCTGTAAAGAACCTTAACAGAAATATGAACATTGGTATGAGTCAAAGATAAATGTTAATGTTTGAGCATGAAACACCAGGGGAGAAAAAAAAAACAAAAAAAAAAAAAACCAACAGAAGAGGGAGTATAATAATATACCAATAGTATTTGTGGATGGTATCTGGATTAGCAGGTCAACAAACTCCAGTGCATTTACATGTCCTACTTCCAGATACTCAAATCTGGAAAATAAGTCTTAGACAAGAGACTGAAATTAATTTTAAATGAGAACATTTAGGCATGAGAACAGATGAAGGGATTATCCCTACACCTGCCAAACTAAGGGTCCACAAGTTGCAAAGTGAACTCAGCAGCTCAATTCCCTTGTCTTCCACTGCAAGGAATCCCAGGCCAACAACTTAGATACACACATCTTGGTTCCTGAATGTTAAACTGTATCTTGCTGACTGTAAGTACCCAGGTGTGAGAGTGTGAAATGAAACCCGTTTTGTATTAAAATAAAATACTTTTCCCTCCTATAAAGTCTGAGTTTTTGTCACATGCTCTGATATTGCAACATTATTTCTCAGGATTCCCTTACCAGGACCCCTCCTTCTAGGGGTCCCCGTGGACGTGTTTGAAATTGCAATGACTTTGAGTAAAACCAGCAGGAACCAACAAAACAAACACGAAGAGCTCACAAGACCAGATGGCACTCAACCCAGGCATCCTAGCTCAAGCATGAAATTGGTGAATTACTAACACACAACGGTGTGTCACCTCTCAATTAAAACTTGGTAGTAGAGGACTCTGGTGGAAAAGGTGACAGACTTTTAAGAGACTGTGGGCAAGACATTAAACCTGAGATTTGTGCTGTATCTACTAATAAAAACTGCAATGAAGAATTGAATTAGGAGCTTTCTGGGTAAATATAATCTTGTTGGGACAAGTCAGCATGGCTTTTGAAATGGATAAAGAATTTCAATCTGGCTGCTGGAGCTCTAGACACAAGCCAGTGCAGAAGCCTAATCTAGTTCCCCTCCTTCAACAGACTTTCAAGAAAGAATTTCAAGGTCTCAAGGTAATAAATGAAAAAGGTAAACTAGAAAAATTTTCTCTATTTGGCTGGGATAGAATTAATTTTCTCCAGAGCAACTGGTATGGGACTATGTTTTGGATTTGTGCTGGGAACAGTGTTGATAATGCAGGAATGTTTCAGCTCTTGCTGAGCAGTGTTTACACAGAGGCAAGGCCTTTATTGCCTCCCACCCCACCAGGAAGCAGGCTGAGGGTGCACAGGAAGCTGGAAGGGGACACAGCCAGGACAGGTGACTCCAAGTGGCTAAAGACACATCCCCTACCACACGGTGTCATGCTCAGCATATAAAGCTGGGGGAAGGCTGACAGCAGGCTCCCGCCCAGGGACTGCCTGGGCATCAGTTGTTTGGTGGTGAACAACTGATTTTATTTGCACCATTTATCTTTCTTGGGGTTTATTTTCCTTTTTGTTACAATTTATTGCCATTACTACACTTTAATTATTGAACTGTTCCTATCTCAACCCACAAGACTTTTACCATTCCAATTCTCTTCCCCAATCCTACAGGGAACCAAGAAGAAGGAAAGTGAGTGAGTTGCTCTGCAGTGCTTAGCTGCCACTTGGGCTTAAACCAGGACAAGGAAACAAAGATTTTATGAGAAATGAGTGCATATGCTATAAAATGGCAGGTAACAATCATTATAGTTAAATTAGGCATACAGGAAACACAATACTAAGTTCACAAAGACAACTGTGAGCTTGAGTAAACAACTACCTGTTAGGAGCAAGAGCTTGATAGTTATGATGGACAGATGCATGGAAATATCAGTCCCCTGCTCAGCAGAAAGTTAAAATAGGAAATAAACTGTCAGGAGTCATTAGAGAAGAAATTTCAACGAACACCTGATAGAATTTCAGAAGGACAGAGAAGGACACTTTACTCTCCAGAATAAACAAGCCCTGGTGGATGTTCAGAGCTGCTTGAAGGAACGCTTTCAGAAATTTCCTCCAGAAAGGCTGGGTTACCAGAGCACCTTCTCTTATATTCGCAATACAAAAACAGAGCATAATCGAGCTTTTACCAGATTTCCACTTCCTACCTTCCTCTCTTTCACTACAACCACTGAAACTATCAGCCAAACAGTTTCAGAGAAGCATCTGCATTAGCATCATTCCCCAAGTTTTCCCCAGAACAGACACATGTCATAAAGATTGTTCTATTGATCTGTCTGTATGCATTTTCCTATCACAAGCTAAACAGTGAAAATAATTATATCAACATGTCCTGTGCTCTGACAGTTGTTTTTTACTGCAGGTCAACAAATGTAATTAGATGTTCATAGGCCAGAAAAAATTCCAGAAAATCTAATTCTTTTCTTGTCAATTACTCTTTTGAGACACACAGAATGAATAAAAACCAAAACCACCCTGCTAGCTCTGATTTTTCCATTGAAAAATAAAAATTCTCCAGCTTTTTCAATTATAAAAAAGCACAAGATATCCCTTATCTGCATTCTCTTCTGTTATACTCAGTTTTAGGCAGTCTACTCAAAAACACGTCAAAAAAGGTTCTCTATACATTAAAAAAAATCAGATTACTTCTAAGTACTTAAATCAAAAAGGTCCTATGAAGTTCCTATTTGACTGTCAAATCAATGTGCTCAAAATTCAAATAACCACAAAGGTAGCCCAAAACTTCCTAAGGTAAAAAAAGAGGAAAATCTTCAATGGTTAATTAAAAAGAGTATATGGATAAAATTGTGTGAAGCAGATTTTCCAATTTTTTTTTTTTTTCTGAAGCATATCATCAAGCAGCTTAGAAGACAAAAAAGCATTAAAGATTCTCACATAAAGCTACAAGAGTTCTGAAGCCACATTTTCTAGACAGAGAATGACTACAACAAAATTAAGGACAGAAAAATTAGAGCTGCCATCACTGCAACTAAACACCTCTGAACAGCCCATTATTTTTAAATTCCTGGGCAAGCAGCATCCTCGGTTTGCTCTTCATACCCTGTAACTGTGTCACCTCTGCTGGTATGGGTGTGCTGAAACAGGTGTTATATAACTCCCTCACTCCAAAGTGGAATAAAAAAATTAAAAAAAAACAAACACAAATCCAAACCACAAAACAAAACCCACAAAACAGGAAACCAGCAATTCCCAGATATGCTGTGCTCCTCTAAAGAGCTCTATTATGACATTGTTCCTGGCATGGATTTTCAAGTAGCAGATTCCCAGCCCTTTCTCTTCCCTTTGCTTCTAACAGCATCCAGTGCCAGGCACGTCCTCCAGCACTGTGGTGATGCTCTGCCCTGGCTGTGGCCCTCCACAACACAAACATTTGCATGCACTCTGGTAACCTCAAGCTCCACTCCATAAGGGAATAATCCTCTCTTGCAGGTTCAGCTCATCTCACCTTATAAAAGGTCACAAGTTATGCCTTAGAAATGCCTGTGTTTTTTCACTATTACAACGGTTTAGACAGTCTTAAAGAGAGGAGAGTACAAACATCTGAAGTGAGGCAAATGAATCTCACCTGAAGACAAACTCATGGCCATGCAATGCCCCTTCCCTTCCTATTCCGGGCCAGGCTGCCTAAGCTCCTGGTTGCATTCTCCTTAGGTCTCCAACATCTGTAAGTTCTCACCCTACAGATCCTGAGAGCTGAATTTAAATTCTTAATGAACTTTTTGATGAATACATACATATATAACTTCATAAAGATTCCAGGTCATTAGTCATCACAAAGAATCAAGTCTCAAAGAGAAGTATACATGCAGAGCCATTCCTGGGGTTTTCCTATTTTTGAGTCAATAGTATCCAGCCACCATCCCATGCTTTGGAGTACTTTAAAAATTATCATATACAAGTAAAAATTAGATACTACATAGGAATTTGTCAGGGAGTTAAGAAAAAAGGGGAATTCAAACAGAATGGGACTTTTCTTTTTTGCAACAGAAAAGGGTTAAGTCCAGCAGCAAGAGGGGAAAACTACCTCCAAACAAAATATAAATACTATTCTATAAGTGCTTCCAACCAGCTGGATCCTTTCAAGCATCAGTGAGAAAGTAATCCTGTTCTAAAAGGGGTAGAGTTGTATTGTCTCCTCCTGATAAAGACTCAGTAATCCAACAGATACTGAGGTTTACCTAGCTCTGTACTCATAATTGAGTAAAATCAAGAACTATCCAGTTCCCACCTTTTGCTCCTTTTCACTTCTTTCTTGCCTCAGTCAAACATCATACAGAGCTGTAACTTCTCAACTCTAATTCACTAGTATCAGTCTTTCAGAAAGTGAAACAGTGGAAGAGTTGAGAGAAACTACTCATGAACTTGATTGTTTCACCATTAACTGATCCTTTCCTCTCATCTGTCAAAACCATAATCACCATTTTCCACTGCAGCACTTGCTTTGTAGATTGTCTAATTCAGAAGATGCTTTTTCTCTGCCCTCTGATACATTAAACAATACCACACATTGCCACTTTAGCTTTCCTCTTTCTGATCTATATTCAAAACAGAATTGTGAATTCTATTCCAAAGGTCAGAAAGAACAGCAGCACTTTTGTTAATTCCTGGTCTGAACAGTCCTTTCCTCCTGCCCAGAACTGCAGGAGCTAACCTCATACAGCTAGGTGTGAGGCTGTACCAGAAGCACATCAATCAAATGCCAAAGTTAGTCAGTACCACATTCTCAATGCCTGTGTTTTTACAGCTGTAAAAAAACTCTTCTTTCAACTTCAACATTGATATATTTTCTACATCTTTGCAGATACTGTAGGTACTGAGGTTTCAGAATACAAGCTGGTGATATTACAGAACAGACAGTATTATATCCTGAACAATTTGCTATGGGCTATGCCTCAGTGCTCCAGAAATACAGTAAGTGGAAACAGCAAAATCACTCTGCATTAGTAGGAATGGCTCATCTTATTTAAGAATTCAGCAAGGGATCTAGTTTCAACACTTTCTCCTGTTTATGCTTCAATATCACATATACAGACAGCCAGGAGCAGAAATCCCTATGGTCTGCTAGCTCAGGTAACTCTCCACAAAGGCAGCAGCCACTGGAGCTCTGTATTAAAACACTCCGGAGCCAAAAGGGCAGCTGCTAACGGGACAAGCAGATGCACCAGCCTTCTGCCAGCTGGTATAGAGGGACAGCAGAAACCCTTGGAGCTGGTCTGCCACAGCTGTGCCAACACCCTTTACTCCAAGAGATTCTGCTCCAAAGGAAAAGTGGGTTTTTCACAACAGCATAACAGCATGTAGCATTCACAAAGTAGTAGTAGCTCACAAAAACTGCTGAAGATTTACTCTGCTCTGAGATAGTTACTTAGATGTATCTCAATAATTCATTTCCCTATGTAAACAATATTATTACCTGTAATCAAATGGGAATCATCTTTGTCTAGAAAACATCATAGTCTAGCACCATTCTTTGGGCCCTATTACAGTATTTTTCTGATCGCTTTAAAAAACTCTGTTGAAAAATGAGTTTACTGGGAAATGGATGGAAGAGCTTCTATCTTGTAAGAACTTTTTCTGACCATCATATACAGCACTTGCAGATCTACACAGTCATCTGTATTGTAACTTATTTTTGGCTGATGAGACTGTTAGATGTGCTTCAGCCATTCCTTCCTCTGGTTCTGTATTTACCGGTGCTGCCAACCTGAATTTCAATTACACCAAAATACACACAATGCATTTTTCAGTCTCCTGTGTTAACAACATAGATGGTTTTTATCTGGCCTTAAAATCCCAATGTGCTGCAGTAACAGTCAGAGGTGATCAAGTGGGATAAAAAGTAAATAATGAAAGCAAATATTCATATGAAGCCCTGGCACTGTATGCCTTTAGTTACTTGCCACTTGAAGCACATCACTGATCCTGCCATTGGCCAGCTGTGCCATCCAAGGCTGGCACTTCCTTTCCTGTCTAAGGAGAAAGAACTATTCCAACGGGCTGCAAACTCCCTGAACTTTAAGCAGCACTAAATGCACTAAAGCTAAGAACTTTCCTCGAGGCATTTCTGCAAAGTCATAGAAGACATATGATGCTTGTTATCATTTAACATAGCTTTATCTAGAGACAAGGTCACAACTATGCCCATCTTCATGTTACTTGTCTGCCACCAAAACACCATCTTCTTAGAATAAGGTTACTTGCTACTCCAGTACGATGTTTTACACAGTACATCATCTTCATTTCAGAAGCTGAAAAGGTCACTCAGCAAAGAGAGGTTGCTGAATAGCCTTTATTTAGTTTGGTCCTATAAGCAGTATCTCTAAATTTTAGTCCTCTACCCCAGAGGCACACAGTGGCAAAGAGATAAATAAGCTGAGAATTTTTTGAAGGCTGATGAAAGGAAACAAAGAAGCTTCTATAAAAAAGGCAAACTCCACATGACTTCACCATACACAGAGCATTACCAGTCACATGGGAGCTCCCTCCTCAGAAGCTGTGGTTGAAGGGAATGGAGCTGGAGACACATCTCCTTCCCAGCAGGCACAGTCTGCTTATCCCCATACACAGAGGTGAGCTGTTACATACCACTGTGAATGCATAGTGGTATGTAATGCACCATCAGGACTAAGAGATCAATTAACATCCTATTCTGACCAGAACCCTCTCCTTCTCCCTGCCTTTTCCACCCTTTGTTTCCCCCTTTTTAATAGAACAACAGTATTAACTCACTTCTATAAATAGAAATGCTCTTCTCCAAAACTTGGCAAGGAATGCTGTATCTGGAGTAAAACTCCCCATGCTATGTAGCAGTCTCACACCACCTTGATGTGGGAAGCCTCATAAACTATAGCTCTGACATGAAGAGATTTCTTCATAAGAAAAAACTTCAATGCTCGTTTCCATAAGAAGTTCTTGTAATTCCACAATCTGGAGCACAGACTCACCATTTGGTTAAGAATCTACAGCCAAGTTCACGACTTCAGAAATTCTTGTGAAAAGCCTCTTAAATCTGAGCAAATGAACACAATTCAAACACATCCAGCAGATATCTGCTAGGATGTGGTTTCACCAACTGCAGCCAGCACACATTAGTGCTGCTGTCATGTGTCTAGTCACATACTAGCCTTCCACCTCTGGCCAGCTGTAACACTTTCTCCCCATCCCCGATTTTGTACTGGGATTACTGGTGTTGGGATTCCAGTCAGCTATCTTCGAGTCCTGGGGCTGGCACAGAAGAGACAAAGAGAAACAGAACTGTATCATTTGGCAGCACTGCTGACAGAACCCCAGCCAAACAGGAAACTGCTTTCTAGGATGGTGCTCTGTGTTGACAGAAAATCTCTGGAGATTTGATCTGGATGAAACATGTTAATTATACCACATGAACTTGATAGTAGTAGTAAAATCCTATCTCTCTATGACACTAAACATTACAATCTTAAAAATTAGTCTGAGTTTTAGAACCAGAGAAATGTCTAGTATAAGTGTAATGACCACTACACCTGCTCAGAGATAAATAGGAAAACACCTAACTAAAGAGAAGCAAAAAAGTAAGAATATACTGAAGGGCCACAAGAACATGAAGTGAGAGATTCAATAACCATTTTATGCTCCAGATTTAAAAATATAACTAACAAACAGCTAATCCAAGAAACTTCTTTGAAACTGTTTGGACAGTGCTATGCCAGGAGGTCATATTAAAATAAAAAGGTCTGTTTTATATATATTTGACTTTAATGACAAATACCAGAACTCATTTATCTATCTACAAGTCAAATCTGAACTGAGTATGAGCCTTGCAGGCTCGTCAATTTCAGTATATTCAGCTCTTTAGGGAAGTAGCCCTTACACTCTTGATCCCCAACTGCTGGATGCTCCTCTCTCTCCCAAATCACTTTGCCAAGAAAGAAGCTTTGTCTACAAAGACTGATGGGAGAGTGAAAGAGGACTTCAACCTTTCATATGTCTCCTGCTATTGGGCTGCCTTCCTGCATCTGTGAACAACACCCCATTTTACACAAACTTTCTTTTGCAATCATGTACTTGCAGGATCCTTTCTTATTATCCTTGATTTCCTATATTAAATAAAGTTTCTCCAAAATTCTCCCTAAAAATAGTCCAATGATGTGTTGATTTGTTAAATCATCATGGTTAGGGATGGATTACGAATCTTAATGTACAGTGAAAAAATTACAAAATTATTCATTGCCTAAGATAACATGTAGCTTCTAAGCTATATGCTAAGGCAGTTTACGTAGCAGAGTGTAAGCAGTGCTTGTTCATGCTGAGGCTCTGAAGAATGACTGGGAAGGTACGCACCAGAGCTGAGAAGCTGAAATGTAGGATAGAAGATTAGATTATTCCAGGAATTGCTTGGTAGAAACCAATGGAAGCCAGCATGAAGTCAAGCATCTACCTTAGGTCTCTTTGTATTAAGCAGCTTCTGCCGCTCAGGCCTCGTTTTTTAAATCTCTTATTTCTATTTTACTATACTTCTGCTAAGATCAGGAATTAGATTAGGAATATGAGGACAATATTAAGCAGAAGGTTATAGTCCCTGGCCCTATTACAAAAACAGTGTGATGCACATTCATTCAGAATGTTTGAACCGGAGCTAGGAATGGAACTGAAACTCCAAGGCCAGCCCACTTTCCTACTGGCTTTCCTTACTTCCTTCTCTGAAGGAAAATCTTTATATGGCTCACTGGAACTACTATTTGACAATCTCTTTTGAGACTTGAAGATCCTGTACCTTCCCCAGTTCCCCCTGTGAAGCACACCCTGGAAAAAAAACCCATTATATAGATCTCAAACTGTGTCTGCGTTTACTTATATGTACTTTGTTCCCGACACTACCTCTTCAGCACAGGCTGAGAAACCTGAGCCTTATAGCCGAGTTTAAAAGAACAATCCTGCAAAGTTTGTGATCCTTTTGGCAAAGACAAATAGTTTAAAAGGTATTTAGGCAGCTAATGATGCTGTTAAGCACCTAATAAGGCTTTCAGATTAATACTGGCTGCAGGCAGCCAAGTACACATAAACATCTTTTAAAATCTTGCCAAGAGTGCCAAGGTGTTTCTGAAAAGTACCTGCAGGAGCCCCACAAACTCCACATTGCCTCGAAGCAGAGAAGCCTAACCATTAGTTTACAGGCCACTAACTAGAAGATTTGATGTCTCCTGCATTAACTACCAAATCTGGTTCCAAACCCTATGTTGCACGATATGCATTTATTTCTGGTGCATCTTAAAATTATTATTTAAAAGACTACTGTAATCTCCAGTATTTTTATCCTGACAGAACATGAAATTTCTTGCTCTAGAACAAAATTTTAGACAAGACCTGAGAACAGGGGATAACCTTTGGAATGTAGTCAAAAGCCAATAAACTTTGGAGATGAGGGACAAAGAATCCCCATAAAAATGCAAATTGCTGTATGAAGTGAAAATGCACCAAGGGGAGAATGTACCAGCAGGAGCCGAAAGAACACCCCGTGCTTATTACACACATTTTATACTCTGCTGCAGGCTCACATGTTCTCACAATTCTTTCAAGGCTCTGTAGTATTACATATGGTTTTCATTTTTATACTGCACATGCACAATGCTTCGTTTTTCATACCAAAACCCTAGCTTGCACTTGGGGGACTAACTCCTTCCCAATGCAAAATTTTAATCAGGAGTCATGCAATATTTGGTAATTTCCCCAAACCTCCTGCTTCTGGTCTCAGGCAATTATGCAACACTTGTTCAATTTAGAATTGAGCATGCAGTGTGCAGTACCAGGGAGCTATTAGCTATTCCCAGCTGAAAGTCTGGAAGAGCATCTGGTGGGGTAAAAAAAGGCAGGGGATGAAGGGGATGACAGGGAAAGGAAGTGAAAGTTCCATATTTTTTTAATTTTTAAAATAAGCATACCACTTTGTAAGCTGATCGCGATCATTTGGTCTTTCGTTTTCAAGTGTCTGAGATAAAGAGACTGATATCACTATATCTCAGTCTGAATGCTGAGAAAGCAGCCATGCTAAAATAAACAGCTTTTTGTCCTGGAGTTGTACGTGAGGATGAATACAGCAAAAGACATTATACATTAATATATAGCATAGACACTTCATTCAATACAAATATTTCTTTTCTGACAGTGAGCCCAAAACCAAGATTAAAAGCTTGTCTAAAATATCACACAAGACTCAGAAGACCTAAGTATAAGAGACCACCACTGTTCTGCAATATGGCCAAGATCAGCAGAATGTGAAAAGTTGTCAGTTTTCAGCTAGACCCTGTAGTTCTCCATGTACCTGCCAAATGGTGATTCACAGCAGAAGAATTCTGCAAACATTGTACAACAATCACGAGAAAGCAACCAAGAGAAGCATTATGGTTTGAAGCTTAGATCAAAGGCAAATCAAGGCTGAGCTATTATAAACAACTGATTGATTTAATGTAGAAACATGATGACTAACATTCAGTACACAAGGTAACAGATTAAAATGTTTCCCCCTTTCTCGGTTCTTATCAGCAACCAAGAAACTGTAAACCAACTAATTAGGAGAAATCCAACTCGCATTCTGAAGATATACACATAACCCATGTAACTCAACTCACAAAATAAGGATCCTATTAAGGATGACTACCCCAACCACCAGAAGCAGTTGCAGACACCTTGCCAAGGGACATCCAGCTGGTTCAAAACATCCTGCCATTCACAGCCCTTCAACACTGGGCTTCTTGGCCTGAGCCAACAGCAGCCTTCCAAAGCTGTCATATGCTGATGGTGAACAGAATCTGAAACTCATCCCTCCCAGAAACAGCCTGGAGATAGCTGCAGCTCTGTCAGCTGTGCTTATTAAGATGCAGAAGCAGACACACCTGCCCAGCATAGCCACTGGGAGTACCCTGCTGCTTATAAACTTCAGCAAACTGAGCCAGTGTGCCAGTCTAGCTTCCCCTTCAAATTTAAAAGCATAATAAAAAAAATCCATGAACTTCAGAAGCAAGGAACAATGAAAAAAGGGAGCATTTTGCCTGAAAAACTCATTCATTGCAAGACTCCCCCTTGAAAGCAACTGTGAATATTAAACACAGCTTCACTTTCAAATCACAGGATGGGCTTTTGCCACTGCTGTGAAAAACTAGCAAAGCCTGTGCATGTTCAAAAGAAACAAGTATCTCTGAAGTCTGGTCATTATTGCAACCCTTCTCTGCTTCCTTTCAAAGAGGACACAAAAACTGTCAATATCACCTGTTAATCCCTCAACCAAAGGAGCAGGCTTGTGGGCAATCTAGAAGTTCCAGACTAGTGATTAAACAGAGTAGTATGGTACCCTGCCCTGGAGCTTTTCCCCATATATACACCTTAATAAACCCTGGAAGCTGAACCAAACCAGACTTAACACCTCTAAGCCAACTTCGAACCCTAGGAAGCATAGTCTCCTTGTGTGTGTTTTAATTGTCAGTACTATAAGATGGAGCTTTTGTGATGAGCCAAAGCCATTAAGGTCTCATAAAGTATATTAAAAAAGGAAAGTCCCAAAAGGCAAAAATTGCACAAGTTTATATTACAGAAATAAATTTCTGTCCTCCTACTCCTTATCTTGCTGAGGTCATCCCAATTTACTAAGAATTCTTTCTGTTAATCAAAATAAGATGTACAGCCTAATGCAACCAAATATTAGCTACTATTTAAAATGGTAGGAAAATGACTAGTAAGCAAAAAGGTACATCAACATGATAGTTAAAATAGCAAGACCAGCACTTACCTGTACCCATTCGTCGGAAAGGCTCAGTTCAACAAGCTAACAAATACAGAGTAACACCATGCTGCCTCAGAAGGCTGCAAACATCTACCCTTCTTGTTCTTTAGCCCAACCTTTTATACCCTCACGTTAATGCATTTCACCTGTGTGCCCCCTGTTCCCTTTCCTGACTGGTCAGTGCACCTGGGCACACCATGGCTCATTGCCTTCAGTGCTGTTCACCTGCCCTGCACAGCTGCACCCACTGGGGATGAGGCTGGGCCGCAGCCCCACTCCCAATTACCACAACCTGTGTACCTACAAATAAAACGTCCTTTTTTATAGGATATTAAAGAAGTTCACCACACCTATGCAGAGCCTTAAATGAAGCAGCATGCAGAACTGGAGAGACAAAGAACAAATATTCTAAACTATAAATCTATGGATGACTCATGAGATTTTCATCAACTCATACAGAAATGTACGCAAAAAAGTTTCCCCAAAATCCAAACATCTGAGAAGCCATGCGGGGACTAAAGAAAGGATGAGTCCATTTTCCGGAGCTGAACAAAACAAGTAGTTTTTGGAGCCTTTTTTTTTTTTGCATTATATTGTAAACACAATATCATATCCCTGATTTCTTCTAACACAAGACTTGATTGGACTAATCATTCAAGGCTAAAAAGGGTCAACAGTCTGTTACATGCATAGATTCTGCCATATTGCACAGCTGATATCAATGTCATTAAATCAACAGCAATATTGTATGAGAGTAACTTTCTTTTAATAGTACATCATTCAAATCTTTAGACAGCAAGTACTGACAACTGACTAAATGAAATTCCAGTCACCTGCTGTTTTTTATTGGTATTTCAGAAGAGTCTCAATTCTGCGACAACATTCTTCTGAATTACTCTCACGGGGAAGTTTACCCAAAGAGATTTCTAGGAAGTTATTTATTTGGTCATATGAATGCCTTTCTTAAGGCAATATTAGCATGCTTACAGAATTTTCTCACAGCTCAGCTGCAACACATGGCAAAGACTATATCCAAGCTTTAGCTTTTTGAATTTTAAGATGTGCTGTGAAATAATCATGGTTAAATTCAGCATCTCTTTCTCTCCAGATACTTTGGAGGCAGTGTAAAAAGATACTGGTTCTTACCTCAGACTGGAATGACTGTAAGCTTCATTAGGTAGCACAAACACCTTAAAACCATCATTCAGTTCCTTCCTATGAGACTGAATTATTAGAAAACTGGACTGTTGAACAGAGGCACTGTCCAACTCTAGATCAAAACAAGAATACATTGATGGTACCAAAAGCTGGGAGGAGCCACCAGGATAGGGCTGGCTGATGTCCCTTTTGTGCCAAAAGCTGCAGAGCCACAGCCGGGCTGGGAGCACATCCTGCCAATGTGAGCACACCAGACAACATCAACAAGGCACAAAGCAACCCCATCTCATCTAAATGTCACCAACCTGGGGTTTTTTTCCCCCATTCAAGCCCTCTTTTTGAATACATCCTTTTTGGCAATTACAGAGCTAGCAAAAATAAGGACTTCTTCAGAAATTGATATTCATGTATTCAGTAGTTTGTTCAATTTTGTGAGGGTAGGCAGTAAGGATAAATGGAATATAGGACATACATTTTACATAAAACATTTGTGTGGATTTGTTGTATCAAATCAGGATTTTAAAGACTGTTATGTAAGAGGAGGGGAAAAAAATGACAGTTCAGCCAGGTTCTGTACAATCTGCATGACTGATCTTGTTTACATAAAGATCTAATAATAATTCAGACAGTAGCACTGAATTGTATTGCAATGTCATTTGCTCTCTTGTAAACAGTATTTATAACAAGCACCCTTATTTAATAAATATTTAAACAGTGCTCACTGACTCTTCAAACAACCTGTCTGGTTGGAGATTAGAACATCAGAGCATCTCCTTAAGTCTACAGCTTGAGTGCTGCCCTGCATCTGGTTCAAAAGGACAAGTTTAGGTCAAATACTTAATCCTGTTGCCTGGATTTGATCAGTCCATGCTATAACTTTCACATTAAGTATGATTTAGCATCTAATTGATTTATATAAATTTTAGGTAAATCATGCCTCAAGTGACTTGTAAAGCTATTCGGGCAACTGCAAATTATTGTAAGTACATTATGCAGAAAAAGAATTTAATGTTTCCCACTTAATAATACCCAAAAGGTTTTTAAAGAACATTGTAGGGCTTGTATCATGAAATTAAGTATCTGAAAGAGAGAGCAAGCACAAAGAACAGGCTGCTATTTATGCCGTTCATTAAAAGATAGGCAACTTCCTCCTTTATATTCCAGTGCATTCTTCTTCTCTATTCAAAGCCTACAGATTACAGCAAAAAGTGGTTGAGGACTCTGTTTTGCCCTATGAAATCCCACCATCATACCCACTGCTTTATTCCCAACTTGAAAAATTTGGTTGGTTTGCTTAAGGTGCAATACCACACCTGAGATCTGATATCTAGGTTTTCAAACACATTATTAAAGTCAAGTTATTGCTCACTCTGATTTCCAGTATTTTTATCTGTTCTCACAGCTCTACAACTTACCTGACAAACATCTTCACTATGAAACACCAGATTATTTTATTACAACAACACAGGGAAGGTTTGAGCACTTCTGTACTTATATTAGAAACTAAAATCAGTAATAATGGTAATAACAGAAGTCAGAGATAAAACTGCACTCCAGTGAGTAATCCATCAAACTGAGAGGAGCAGGCAGAGGCACCAACTTGGCTTCAGAGACTTAACTCCAGTTTTTCAAAGCCAAAGCATTTCTAAACTAAGCCAACTGAAGTCCAGAAGAGCTCTTGAGAGTCAGCCTGCAGACACGCCAGTTCACAAAAGGAGGGCTAGTGTTGCGTGGTAAAGGACTTTTTAAAGTGTCCAAAAACTAGAAAGTCATCATTCATCATTGTGCTTTTTGGCAGCACTTACCTTAGGAGGCTGTATTTTGCTCGGTCCTTGGGAAGGCAAAGTGGCTACAGGTAATGTTGCTTTTAGCCTAATCCATAGAACCAGAGATACTACCAAATTTCTAACTGCTCAACTTTTCCTTGTGCTTTGTCAGCTGCCTTGAAATTTCAGATTCCTCCTGACATTTTAGCTAAAAAGGACAACAACTGCTCTTGGCCTCTTTTCTTGAACACCTGTGGACAGACAATGCTATGCAACGGCTTTTCTCCTTCACAAGAATATCTACATTTCTGCATACAAAAAACTACTTTGTATTATACACTTAACTCCCTCTCGTTGCAGCTATTCCAAATACTGCAGCACTCATGTAACACTGTACAGGAATGGCCCTTCTTTAGAGAATCAGAGAAGAGGCAGACTAAATCTAAGCTGTAGATTCTACATTAAGATCAAAAGACCCTATTTATTTATCTACACCAGTCTCCTAGGCAGTGTCCAATTCTCTCACTCTTTCACAGAACAGGTTGCATCACTATGTCTATGTGTGATGTACAATATTTTATCCTGATTACCACTTAAAAAACTAAAGGCAAATGAATATTCTCACTTGAAAGTATTTGTATTATTTTTTAACAAATTCCAAATGAATTCTTTAGAATTAGGTTACTTTGAGACCGTGCACTCAGAAATTCACAGCCATAGAACTAACAGCTGGAAGGCACCCTCAAAAATAAAATTTTACACTAATGCAGAATCATGACTCACAATATGATCACTCTATTTGCATTCATTTTAGAGAACTGATGACAGGTGTCAGTTTGTGCTTCTTAAAAAGAAAAATCAGATGGGAATCCAGATTGTAGTCCTACAACAGGTCAAAAAAGGAAAAAACTTTTAGAGCTCCAGAGGGCCCAGGGAGCCAGGTATCTAAGTGTTATTCTAATAGTGCTACTTTTAATCCTGTCTTTGCAGGATACAGAAGGAGAACATTTAACTGCTGACTACAAGCTACAGAATTGGGACTTAGTGTAAAAACAAATCATTTTTTAACCAGAGAATAACAGGATTTCCCGTACAGCCGGTTAACCTGTTCTCAAAACATGTATTTTCCAGTGCTATATATCCACATAACTATTGCATCTCTCCACAGGCATTCTGTAGCTGTGTGTAACAGGAGGCTTGTGATGGTTTAGTTCCATTAAAGAAACCAACACCTCAATTACACTTAAAAAAAAATAAAGTTCTAACAGTCAATATGGAGGCCACACTGCATGGAATATCAAGCTTTTGCTTCCACTGTCTATTAGTGCCAAGAATGAAATCACTCCACAGCAGTGTCCCTGCCCTTTGTGCGGCAGAAGCTGTTTCTTGGCAACCAATGCAGACAACTGAGTTGCCACGGAAACTGAAGAGACTAATTTATAAAAACTCTGAAACAAAGCAACTATACAGGCAGCCCTAAATAGGGTGGGTATATTCTGTATTACTTCCTACAGTGTTCCCACCATTAAAAGAATCAGAAATGAAAATACTAAATTATTAGTTGCAAATTTCACTATTTCTGTAAAATGAGACTTAGAAAGAGCTAACATTTCATCGCATCAGCAGCCAGAAGCCTGTTTCTCCCTTTGCTTCAAGCTGGCAAATACACCTGAAGATTTATACTGTAGTTGAAGAGGAATGCTTTCCATGCCAGCTAGTGTTTTCTCTTTCAGGGAAGAGGAGGGCTGATGGAAAATGGCACAGAACAACGGTTGAGGAGTGTGCCCAAAATATGTGCAAGCTGGATAAAACAAGTGTTAACACAGTGAAAAGGCAGAACAATGGTGTGCATCATAAATCACTTGAGCTAAGAAACGTATGTTCAAGTTTCTTATTAATTTATAAATATTTATTAGTAGAAAACATTTTCTCTTTTTTAGTAATTAGAGACATGCCAGAGATGGCCAGCTCTGAATGCATTCTAACCACAGTCACATTTTGAGTATGTGCACATGGAGAGCACACTCAAGGCATACATTTTTAGTAGGTGAGGAAAAGGTGAGGAAAATACAACCACAAGGTGAGGAAAATACAACGACATGCTGCATTTCCCAGTAAAGGAAACCAATAGGACAACAAGTTCTCTCTTCAAAGAGCAAACTAGTTCATTCAGCTGCCTAGCCAGGCCAGTTAACTCCCCAGAATGATACATTCCAGAGAAAGAGATGAAGAGAGCCTGCATGCATTTGCTCAGGGACAGTGTCTCTGACAGCAGGTGCCCATCAATGGGCACGGGATGGATTGCCCTCCTGCCATGTTAACCTCAGACCTCTCCAATTCACCATGACATCTGCAGAGAGTTCAGGTTAGGTAGCAACTATCTGTTTAGTGACCATCTGACTACTGCAAAACACAGCACCAGTGATAGGAGTCCTGGTTCTTCACCTCCTTAAGGGGAACAGCCCACTTGCAGCCCTAAGGACATCAACTAAAGTTTATTTTACTCAGCCATAAAATTCCTCAAAGTGATTTGAACTTCTGGAAAATCTCTTATTGCTCTTTCAATTTTTACTTAAGCAGATTAACAGGTACAAAACGTAAGTGAAGACTGAAATAAATAGTCCATAGACTCTTTCCATGAGAAACTAGACCAGAACCTCAGCAGTTTAAAAGAAAATGCATCCTCTTCATGCCTTCTGCAAATCAAAAGTCAGTCACACAACTGCACTCATGCTCGGCTATTCAATGAACTGTGAAAGCCAGTGTTATCAGTGCTGATTATGACCAAGATTGTCAGGTGTGTAAAACCCAGTGGAGCTAAACAGCTGCTCTGGAGAAATGCTGCACATCAATCAGTCATTGTAATTTATAAATTAAAAAAAAAGAAAAGCATCCCAAATGCACAGGTCCTTGAGTTCCCCTAGTTTATTACCTTACCTATTATGTAAACAATGAAATTCTGGACAGATTCCATTAATTTTCATGGAATAGTGAAGTCATTTTTGAGCTATAAGGTCTTGGAAGATGTTTCTCCACCGTATGATATTACACACCAACAGCCTATTTCCCAACACAGACAGGCTTACCCTAAGAACCTGAAAAACACTACTATATACAGTTTCTCCAGAGGGTTAGAAGTAAGTAGAGGATAAAATTTAATTTTTATAGCTTGAAGGATTGGTGTTCCAAATATTGCCTGCAAAGTTCTCTCTACTACAGTGCTCTAACAGACCTACGACAACTTTGAGCTATCCTTAGAGAAAGCCATAAATATCAAACAAGACACAAAGAATTTGAGTCCTTTTAACCAGACACTGAACAGACCAAATTCTCTTGACAGAAGTGTAAGATAGCTGGATGAGTTTCTCACACATCTCAGAAGTGGCATTATACTTCAACTCCTTGTCTATTCTGATGCCTTAGAAGAATCAGAGGCACTGTCACCTTAGCTAAAAGCCAAGGAAGGTGGGTAGAACACATTCTTTACTCTTTATAACCTTTGTCCTAAAGTGTCAGAAGTTTTTATTAGCTTGTGGGCTGTTAACTTTTTTCACTGAAATACATCATTGCACATTCTCTGCTCTTTGAAGATATAGGTAAAGATGCACTCTATTACAGCCCAAAATTTCTTCTATGGAAGCCATTGCCTGGTAAGTCATCTTAAACTTCCTAGCATCTCATGAAACCAGTCAATAAAATTGCACCTAGATACTTGACAGCATTATACTTAGAAGACATTTTCCCAACAGTGGGTGAAAAAGCCATTCTTTACCACTTAAATCCATTCTTTACCACCTACATGAATTTAGTTTACTCAGCGAAGAGGTTGCATCTCCAATTTTTCATCAAATTATTAACTTGTTGGAAGAAGGCAGCTGTTGTGATAAATGCAGTTTACTGCTTATTTTGACAACTTCATTTTCATTTCAAAGACATCCAGTGGATTAAGGACCCATTCTTATTCTGAAACATTTTGGCAACATCCAGGTGAACATGATGCCAGGTGGCCAAGAAGGTAAATGGCATCCCTGTCTGATTCAGCAATAGTGTAGCCAGCAGGACCAGGGCAGCGGTGAGGACACATTTTAAATCCTGTGTCATTTTGGGCCCCTCACTACAAGAAGCACACTGAGGTGCTGGAGCAGGTCTGGAAGAGGGCAATGGAGCTGGGGATGGGTCTGAAGCCTTATGAGGTACAGTTGAGGTAGTTGGGAGTGTTTAGGTGGAGAAAAGGAGGCTCAAGGAAGACCTTATCACTCTCTACAACTCCCGGAAAATAGGCTGTAGCCACGTTGTGGTCAGTCTCTTCTCTCAGGTAACAAGTGCTAGGATTAGAGGAAATGGCTTCAAGTTGCATCAGAGAAGGTTTCAATTAGGAAATATTAGGATATTGGAATTCAATTAGGATATTAGGAAAAAAAAATCTTCACAGAAAAAAGGCTGTCAAGCACTGGAATAGGCTGGCCAGGGAACTGGTGGAATCACCATCCCTGAATCATCATCTATTTAAAAGAGAGTTAGGAATATTGGTTAAGTGGTGGACCGGGCAGTGCTGTGTAATTGTTGAATTCAGTGATCTTAAAAGGCTTTTCCAACCTAAATGATTCTGTGATTCTATAAGTAGTAACAAACATTAGCCCAGTCTCTCTGAAAATGAGGACTTTCAGATTTTCTATATCTCTAGAGATTGGCAGCAATGGTAAAATGATGAGTGTATTGGTGACAATTTTTTCCACAGCCCGAAAAGATTTTAACAAATATTTTAAGAAAGTGGCAGATTGTTTGCTTTTATAAGTGACAGAACAAGATCAGAGAAGAACTAACCCAAACTTCCCAGTAACTTTTTCTTCTCCAAAGACAGCTGCACATGCTATGCTATATATGAAACTATTTCCTTATAAAGCCATCAGTCATAGTTAAAGGACTAGTCCAGATGAGCTTTGTTCAGTTTTAGTTTTTAGTTCCCAGATAAACCAAACTTCACAAATCTGAGGGAAATCTGACCCATCATAACAAGACGTAGGGAGAAGATAGAGGGTGAAAATCCACAAGAAACAAGTAACTGGGATAGTACAGGGTTTCTTCCACAGACAACACTGACTGGAAGAAACAAACAAACAAAAAAAACCTCATAAAAAAATCTGCCTCCCTATTTTTTTCTCA
Source organism: Passer domesticus (assembly GCF_036417665.1). Lineage (NCBI taxonomy): Eukaryota > Metazoa > Chordata > Aves > Passeriformes > Passeridae > Passer > Passer domesticus. The sequence continues at coordinate 67,201,979 of NC_087475.1, read as the reverse complement.
AGAGAACCAATGTGCATGTTGGATTGTGGGTGTATGTGTACACAAGCAAACAAAAGAGCTCCAACCTGCCTTTCCCACATGGTCACATTACCAAGTAGCAGAGATTGATGCAGTCATCTCAAAAAAAATGAAACCTGAACTATGCAAGGCCTGTAAAAAAAATTTAAAATATCTTTTTGGTGTGGATCAACTGTATCCTTGTTCAGGAAATAACTTTACATTTATTGGGAGAAGGAAAGAAAAACTCCAAGCCAACTTTCTCTCTGCTTCCCTGTGCCTTCCTTATGTGACAACATCTTCCCTGTAGGAAGGGAGAAATCTAGGAAAAGAACAGTTTGCTCAGCTGTTTTGCAGGGTTGGTAACTAGCTGAAGTTCTTGCTTCTCCTCTATATGACAATTTAGAAGCAGGGTAATGATGTCTGAAGAAAGTTTCACACAAATTTTATGAATGAGAGTAATACCAAAAAAAGACTGGTTAATTTAGTTGACTGTTCTATTGCAGGATGTGTCACAATACCTGACACTTGTTAGCATTAGCCAATTGACTCAGAATGGAATTATTCACAGCACTTACATCTTTTCTGAGAAAGAAAGACTGATAACATGAAGCACACAGAATACTTTAAAGTCATGCAGAACATAGCTGCCTAAAGGGAAGAACTCAAATCATGGCTCCACTAATAAGACAAACTAAATCTGGGCTACCAAGCCCTTTGTCTACTAATGTTTTTATTTGAAAAGCCCTTAGCTTCGGCTACAGCTTTGCCAAAGTCACTTGTGATGTGTCATAAATACTTGGATATATCACAGCTTACGTTGATGGCAGATAACTCTCTAAATTAGTGGTTTTTGGAAAAAAAGGAGCATCTACCCTTCTAGGGTCTGGAGTCCTCTCTTCCTCTCTTCCTTCTATGGGATGCATTTACTTGGGATTTGCCAGGAGACAGCTGCTTCTCCCCCTGCAGGGACTACCAATAACCCTTCTACTCCCAGAGCTCCTGTGAGTTTCACAGAATTGTAAATTGGTTCCTTTTACTGACCTACATTTAACAGAAATTCCTGTGCAAAAGGCGAGTCATCTTTTCATGTCTCTTCAGTAGCTCTGTGCTGCTTTCTAGAATATTTTCTCTCCTTACTATTCCTCTGTGTTGCAGTCAGCTTCACTCTTGCAGTCTCCTAGCATCATCCAACTGTCTTTATACTTTATACTGTCCTCTCAATTTCTATTATCTCCCCTCACAGAGAGCAGTTACCTAGTCTTATGCTCAACTTTATGTCCACTATTTAGTAATCAGCATACCTTTCTCTACACTGCTATTTCTAAGTGATTAAGTACTAATTTAGAAAGTAATTATATACACCTTGATAAAGGTAAAATGGCTAGGTCTTATTTTGCCTAAGTGTCCCATTTATCTGTTATCCATAATTTTCTGCCTAACACTGATTAGGACTGCAAAGGTGGAGAAGTGGAATCTTTGTTCTTTCTAATGCAGCACACACCCACTGCACCTTGAAGAACTGTTCCAGCTCTACTTGACAAGCTGAAAATTACTTGCTACCTTTCCTTATCTTGGAGGGTTTTTTGGTACTAAATTGAAAGGCTTATTTCCAGGTAGTAATCTAAACTAATACAGAATAAAGCTAAGGAAACTTACTACACATTTTTAGTGAGGCTTTGTTCCCAAAGAACAGAAATACTTACTGTACAGACAGACTATCATTGATTTGGTAAAACCTTCCCACACGCTCTACCTAGGTTATTCTAGGGGAGAAAATTTGGAGCTGTAAAGCAGCTTGTCACTTCAGGATTTCAGAAGTCATGACAGACTGCTTTAAAAAAAATAAAAGAATGGGGAAAAAAAGAAGGTAAGCATGAGGACTAAATAATAATCATAACGTTTCTGTTTCAGTGCTGCAGCAGGAGAGGATGCCGCAGTTTGAAGCTCAAGCCAAGGGAGAGCCTCTCCTAGCCAGGGGAGGAACTGGGAGCAGTGGTGAAGAGCCTCAAGTATCAGACTTTTTTTTTTAGAGCATCCACCTCTTAATTTCAGTGTTCCTTCTGATTATTTGCCTGTAAGTGAAGCAGGCAAAGTTAAAACTTCCCTCTTCCTACAGAGGTACAAAGTGACATTCAGTTGTTCCTCTCCTCCTCCTCCTCCTGTAACATTTAAGAGAACAGTTCCTACTGAATGCTGTGAAAAATGACTGGCATTCAGTTGGACTCCGCACAAGAGAAACCAGAGCTAGATTTTCTTTTCTAGGACAGCCCTCCTCCATCTGCAGATGGAAAGGTTAGTTTTTTACAGGGATGCCGCATTTAAAAGCTACTCCTCCTACAGTGTCATTGAAGACTTGCCAGAGAAAGGAAAGTCTCATCCTTTCATGCTCATCACCTCCCCCCACAAACAACCAAAGGATGAAGCACAGCAGGCTCTATACCAGGCCACCTCATTTAAATACTGCTGCTTAAATGGGACTTAAATCAAGCTGCAACATAATTTTTTTGAAAGCATTTTTTAGGAAGATGACATTCCTACAAATACCATTAATCTATAACAACCCCTATAAATCTTAACCAATTTTTTCTTTTGGTCCCACATTTAAAATTCAGTAAATGTTTTAAAACTGCTTTTAGCTTCATAGCATCATTTCTTGCTAATGTCTTCATGAAATTGTCTGATTAAAAATAAATTCAAGTGAATCACTTTTTATCAAGTTTTCTTGAGTAAATGTATTTGTTCTGACAAATACTTTACCTCAAAATATCACACATTGACTACTGGAATTCCTATACATGATTATAAAAGGTTTTCTTTTATTTCAGTCTTCTGTTCATATCAAATGTTCATCTCAAATTTATTTGCTGTTAAATTCCATTAAAAAAAAAAAATCACGTATGATGTTCCTGGTCCTTAGCCAGTTAGAATATCCCTGTTCTTCCTATTTAATCCTTAAAATATTACATCTCTCTCAACCTTTGCTTGTGGTACTGATGGCCAATCTATGCTAATATTAGTCCAATTTTCTTCACACAAGGCACAGAATTTTTAGTTTGCCTATCCCTGAAGAAAAAAGCAGATGTGAACAATTGTATTCACAAGGATGTTAAGTGCAAAAGCACTAAACACTTCTACATGCATGCTCTCCCACCAACTCATAGCAATGCAATGTTCAACACTTCTTGTGTTAAAAATCTTCATGTCATGCTCACTGCTATCTTATCTGGTTTCTGTTTCTCTCTCCAAAAGGCCACTCGATTATTCTTTTCTACATTAACTGCTTCATATTTGCTTTATTAAATTTTACACTGATTGCAGTTCATGCTCCTAATTCATCAAGATCACACTCTATTTAAACAGATTACTCCAGAGTATTCACAATGCTCCCAAATCTGCCCCAGAACAGATGTGTTCTGGTTTAGAAACTGAAACATCCAAATATCATTTCTTTTTCTCTAAGACATAAAGGCAGCCTTTTTTTCAACAAATGTACAGAACACTGAAGGTGCTGGAGCTCAGGAAGTATTTTTATGTAGCAAGAATAAAAGAATTACAAAAGCATTTCAGACAAGAATATGGGCTACTCAAATGAGAGGAGATAATAAACCCTGCTAGCACCATCATACCTACACAGGGGCACTGACCCCACACATGCTTATGGAGCTACAGTAAACAGTGGAAAAAAACCAAACAAACTACTCTGTATTAGAGTCAACAAGGCCATATATGGACTTTTTAAATTATTGTGAATTTCTGTATTTTTTAACCTTTTTATTCTTAATCAGGGAGACAGAATTATAGCATCCATGAGTTAATTCTTGTGTGAACACAGGGTTTCTCATTATCAATGCACAGTGTGCCAGGACCATTCCCACAACACAGTCACCTCCCTCTCAAAGCTATTTCCTCACCAAGGAGCATGCAAGCATGCCACTTAAACACTCCATAAACTGCATTAGCTTTAGCTCAGATTTTGTGTGGGTGTAAATGCAAACACAGATTTCATACACGGGAAACAGCAGAAGGTTAAAGAAATCTTAGTTATAAGCGTACAAGACATACTAACAGAACAAAGGCTGGACTACAGAACTGTCATGTGCTCAGGAAACCATTTCACACAGAAACTCCACAGAATGCACAATTTTCAGAATTTGCTAGATTTTAAAGAAACAGGAGCTATGACTAGGAATCAAGGAAGGAGGTAATACTGAAAGACACAAGAAATTAAAAAGTCACATAAAATTAAGGAGCCTCCTAGAAAACCTTGAGAAATAGAAAAATAATTCAGAGGTAAATAAGAAAGGGAAAATGAGACCACGGGATATTTCAAGGATAACTAGAATAAAGGAAGAGCTAAGGTTTAGCTTCTGGATGCATGGTATATAGCAGCAGCTGCAGTTTGCAATTCAAATTAACGTAGAACAGACATATAACCTGTCTGCAAGGGAAGGCAGGTGAAGGTATTCAAACAATAGTCTATTTAAAAAGTGAACATATCCATTTTAGGCAATGTCTGTCTTCCCTCCCTTTTAAGCAAAGCCATCTACTCTGGCTATTCCACAAGATGCCCCCAGTTGTCCCCTGTTGCTTGGCAGCTTTGAAAAAATCATTGCTTATGCCAAACCAAAAAGATAATTAAAAGCAGTTCAAACTGAGATTTCATTCTCTATTCACTTGATGAGTAAATGTCTCTTACAATTTTAAGCTATTAAAGCTCTGAGGAGTTTTATTTAAAAGAAGTTTCTGAGATTCAACATTTAATGGAAAAACCAAATCCACTAGAACAACTGATTTGGGAGAGGCAATCAGCCTTAACTACTTAAAATGAGTTTTATTTTCAGTATCATCCAGCTGAATTCAAAACCCTGTATAAAGCTTTGCTGCTTCCAGTGGGAGCACACTACAGTCTTCTGCCTTGCTTTCTCTAGTTACACTCACTTACCTCTGATAATTTCAGACCCATGTGTGCTCATTTCTACCTATGTGTAAAGTACTGTGTCCTGCCCTCAAGTCCCCAAAGACCTCAGATTTCAAGGATTCAGTCCTATGGAAGAAGCTTCATTCCCTCCCCAGCAGCTTTGCCAAGCAAAATCACCTGCTTGTAGCAGGTAGTCTGACCTGCTTCAGAAGTTTCTTGGGGTAAAACATAAGAGAAAGTACTTATTAAAATTTAAGAAAAATGTGATGTGCACCTTGTATACTGTCAACCACTGACATCAGGAAAAGAGTCTCTAAATTTATATATAAAAATCTAAGTTGTTCTCAGAGCATTACTGCCTTCATTCAGTACAATGGGTATATTTTCACCTACTGGTAATTGTATTAGTTTCTAAATCTAATTGAGTCTGGACAGTCTGGCCCCATGAACTGGAGCACAGTACTGGGACATAGATTCAGAAGAGATTAAGTCAATACCTCCTCCAGGACTGAACAAATTAGTTTCAAGCTTAAAGAGAAATGGAGGGGGAAAGAGGCAGAATACATGGTACATCACTGATTTAATATTACATAATACTGCTGTCCCTGAAGATCCTCCCAGTTTCAGTTCCAAAATTCACATCTAAGAAACTGAATTGCATCTTCAACACAGGAAAGAATCCTTCTAGAGGTAGAGACCTGAATTCTTCTTGAATAACTCAAAGAGCACTAAAGCTAAAAAAAAAAAACAAAGTCATTGCCTTAGACTTACTTTCTACAGAAGAAGAATCACAAGAAACAATTCCAGACTAACTAGGTTGAATATTCAAAAATATTTGTTTCTTGCCACTCACTAGAAGCAACAGCAAAGTGTATGGCTTAAAAAATTTCAAAGTATTGAACACAAAATATTTCACAGTTTACTGCAGTTTCAGAAAAGAATCTGGTTTCATAAAAACTTAATTAGAAAAGCAAGGTACAAAATAGGGCTGTCACAACAATTTCTTACACTATCAGTAATTTTTTACTTATTTTGCCAGTATCAATTGCCTTTTGAAGGGTTTGAAAGACCTTGCCTCCTATAAATGCCAGAATTAGTTTCAGAGAAGAACACAGCTAATGACAGAATATTTATGTAGTTTGTCCTCTCAGCATTCATCATTCACATAAGCATCTTCTTCTACACAACAGCTTGGCAAAAGATTGTTGAATAGGAAACTAAGTGGAAAGAAACAAGTAATCAAGGACACACTTGCACTAAATCTCAGGTAGCTGCTCAAACTTGAGTTTGAGTAAGTTATTATTCTTTGGTTCATTAACTCAACTTTTTCAAAACAGGCACTGCCAAGGTTTTCCACGTGTTTGTGTAAGAATTCAAGGCCCAACATGCAAACACATAATTATATAAAAATACTTACATTAAAAAGGAAATCTTTAAGTTCTCATATGCTACACAGCAGAATTAAGAATTTTTCCTACGAATAGTATAATTTAATTTCTCAGGAAGGAAATTTGTTACAAGAAATTGTGAAAGGAAAATGTTGGTTTTTTTCTTTAGATGATACTTAAGATTCTCCTAAATAGCTAGAAATTCTTAGTCCTCTTGTAACAACTAATTATAGAAGGAAAAACAGAACAGAACAGAAACAACCCAGCAAATCCAACATCCATTATGCTTTTTTAAAGGATCATTACATCATACTACTTAGGAGAAAGGAAACACACACTTGGCCAACACAAAAAACCCATTACTAACAGTAAGAGCTTCAGGGAGTATAAATAAAATCATCCCAGTGAACACAACAGTTTGACAAGACACCATAAAAATCTTCAAACCATCAATCTTGTTTGGTTCAGACAGAGTCATAAGGCAGGGGAAGCAGAACAGAGAAAGTTCAGGATGGCTACTGTTTGAAAGCATCATAAAAAGTTTAAAGGTTTGAGCTGTTCATTAAGGACTTAATTGGTCCCAAGGATTGTGTTTTACTGACCAGTGGAAACTCTTCTCCATGACCACCAGTAATGTCATGCCTGTCTCCACAAAACAGCTGAACAGCATCATCAGAGAAATCTGCAAGTACTTTTCCAAACTCTTTTCCATGAAACAACTAAGCAAAAAAAACCCAAAAACTCTCCACAAGATCATACAGCTGAGGATGTTCCCATTCACTTTTTTCTTCCCCTTCCCCAATAGCCAGTAAAACACAAATCAGAACTTAACTGGATAATAAGCTGTTCTTAGTTACATTGCATATTTAAACAAAGGCCAGATGTAGAGGAAAAGGATCCTTATTCTAGAAATGGAGAGGTCTGAATGACCACACCATCACCTTTCCACTGAGAAACACTTCCTCACACAATACAAAACTCCACCTTGAAGTAGAAATTACTCTTCCTTAAGAAAGGCTTCTGACAGTACATAAACTCTCCAATGAGTATCTGGCTATCTTTAAAGACACTAAGATCAACTTATGTGATATTTAACACATTCTAAAGCAGGTATGCAAGTTTTCAGTCTCATTCACCTAATAACAACTCTTATTTTGCACAGCACACAAGCCTCTCCAAAAGATGCAGAAGATGGCGTCTTCTCGTCTCAATTTTCAAAATCAGTCTGCAGTTCCTGTGGGATGCCAGCTGGCAACCATGGAAACTCCTATTGTGAGAAGCTTTTGGAGACAGAGCAACATAGTTGTCAGCCTCAGCTTAATAAGAACTGACCCTAGACAAATGAATGAACACACACTGCTTTCAGTCAGGAATGGGCTCCTGTTCACTCCTTCACAGAGAACTTTATCTGAGTAACAATTAAAATTGTTAGTCAATGTCATAACTTGACAATGAAACAGCCTATTCTGAAGCACAAGAGTTCAAGGACCTCACCTCTAACACCAGGATAACACCAATTGCCAGCAAATTTTCTATCCTAGAACAAATGATTTTAAACCATTTTTTTTATGCTTTTCTCAAAATACAGTCCAATTTGTAGTGGAAATCCACTTTTCTCAAGAGTAATCAAAAGAATTTCCCAAGGCCCCCAAATCCTATCACAACTTGCTGAAACACTCGATTTTCATTCATTGATATTTTTTGTTTGTTTTTCAGACTATCATGTCTTCAAGAAGGGGCCTTTTACTCAGTATTAAGAAAAAAATTAATCTTTTTAATTCTTTCCCAAAATCAGTTTCAAAACACAAAAGGCAGAAATTATATATTTTCCAGAGGGAAAAAAATATTTTGATTAAATATACTGCAGGCGAGAAGGAGGGTAAGTGAGGTGCATTACAAGCTGGAGAGGTGCTCTTTGGGGTTTTTTAAATGTCTCTTTGTAGCTATATAACAGACAGGTGGTCTGTCAGAATTACCCAGACAGGGCCTAAAATTCATGTCTAAAATAAGCAGCACAGGTATTTTCTGATGGGTATAGCCTTCTAGCATTCACATTTGAAGCACCTTAGGAAAGAACAGCTCATGCAGTGTGAACACAATGGGTTTCAGGACCCCAGATGATTGTCCAGTATTAAAGTACCACCTCAAGAGATGTTGCTTCCCTGTTAAAATGTTTATGTGAACTCCAGAAGTCATTTTACCTAATGTTTTCTTACAGTTAGTCAAGATCTGCACAGCTACACCTCACAGAGAATTCACCATTGTTCTCTGCTCAGTCAACATCACCCATGTGCCTGTGGCTGACAGGGAGCTCCAAAGCCTTCAACAAAAGGGAGAAGATAAAGTTACTGTGCTGAAATACAGAAGATAAGTTGCACTCAAAAGTTTTCCTGGTTTTGAAAATTGTGGACAATAAGTACCATTTTGAGTGGATTGTAGCTACAACTTCACAAATACAAGAACATGCATAATCTTAAGTCACCCTTAAAATTAAATGCATCATCTTTAGTAAGATTGCTGATGTGAATCAAACTTGCAGGCACACACAAAACCAGTCACTGCACATAAATTTTAGTTTGGTTAACATTCCTTTGGTCTAGGTTGTTGTACAATATACACTACTCAAATGCTGAGATGAGAATGTTATTCTGTGAATGTTATTCTATCTTCATTTATGTAGGTGTTTCTGTACCAAGGACAATCCAGGTCTAGAGAAAGACATTTGAGATGTTTAATATATCCTAAAAAACAGTACCTTTGGCCAAAAATTTACTGTACAATACAGATGTTATTCAAATGTTTTTCACTGGTTAAGAACAAAACTATAAAAATCACATGCTCATTTTAGGTCTAGGTGCAAACAGTTGCTTTTGGTTCCTTAAGAGAGTATTTTTTTAGAACAGTGGTATTCTTTTTTAAAAACTACCATATCATGTGCCCTGAGAATAAGAAGTCCACAGGAGAGGGTGGTTTTTGCATCATAGCATAGTCAGTTTTTAGTGGGTTTCCACTCAAAAACAAAAGCATATTACATTCAATGAAGAAGCTCCAAGCTTTCCAGCACTGTGATGTTCCCTTCCTTGAGGTCACAATTCTTTAATAGCTATTTTAATGGCTTAAAATACGGCTATTGAGAGACATCCTATGCCTCACACTGCACCTTCTGTAAGGTATATGTCTTTAAGTAACTGTGGCTGTATTTCATACCTGTAAAGGTAATTTGATTTGCAATAAAATATTTATGAGGAAATAAACCCCAACAGATAGTGACTTTTATTCTGGTATCTCTGGCACTGACCATTTACCTGTCTGGAGTCAAATCAACAGCATAATGCATAAACTGAAAAATAATTTGCATGATTGCATCTTGTTAAGCTAAACAAACCACCTGTTCAAATAAGTAGGCCCTATTATAAACCAGATGTTTGTTCTGCCAAAAGCACACAGAGGATGTACAAGGTAACAAAGCACTGCTGTCCAACCTTTAGTCTTTGTCAAAACATGCAAACTGTAAATACCCTGCACAAATATACACATCATAATACTCCTAAAAATGGCACTGTTTCACAATATTGCTGTTCAATGTGACCTTGATTAGTTTTCTCCCATTTCAGTCATTGGTGTTATTCTAGAAGGGCACCAAGCAAACAGAAACCAGAGAATAGCTTGCAACAAAGCAACTGGGCTCTATCTCCACACGCAGCTTGTATCCTCAGTGTCTGCACTGTGTCCACACACTGCCTTTTAGAAGGCCATTTTTTAATGTACACCAAACAGAAAATGCCACCTTCTGTTAAGGAAAGCTTAGAAATCAAACTGGAACAGTGCAGCTACAGTAAAGCAAGACACATTTCAATCATGAGAAAGTGTTTCTTTTCTGCATAAGTATATGATAATATTAAAGACCAACGCTGACAATATCTCTTAATGAACTTAAACATCAGGTTAACCTAAAAAAATGCGTAGTGCTCATAGTAAGAGCATGCCCTCATTATCTGTATTCCTACAGGCAGCCATTACACCTACTCATTCTATTTTCATTTTCCTTACATAGCAAGGTTGGCAAGCAAAATGCCTCAAGATCTCCCCCTGGAAAGCTTTTGAATTTGGTCTGTGCTCATAAGACTGTTAAACGCTTCTGAGAGTCCTATCATCTTCTAATGCATCACTGTGCTACAGGGAAGTAATTCTATCTCTTTCTCTAGAGTAAAAAGACCCTTGTACTAGTGGAAATTAAGTGTATTTATAAAAGTGTTGACAAACTATCCCAGACACGGTGTGAAACCTATCCAGCTATGAGGAGTCATTAATAATTAAACTGCAAAAGTATACTAAATGCAGGCCATTGGTGTGCTTTATAATCAGATTGCAGTTGCATATTGTGTCCTTTTTAATACAAATGAAATTATATTCTTAGGCTTCTGAGACCTTGAATTCAAAATACAGATTCTGATGGGCTATAAGAAAATGCAAATAAGCTACTAGTTACCCAGTTTTAGTAAGGAAAATATTTTTTTTTTTAATAAAACTAAAGTAATGTATGAAATCCTAAGTCAATACTCACCCAATACTGGAAAACACCAAGTTTTAGTCCCTGAACTGCCAATACCCAATGAGACAGACCGGTTAAATTTGTTGGGGTTTGCTTTTTTTGAGGATTGCTTTATTGTGGTTTTTTTTGTGTTTAGTTTACTTTCTCTTTTTTGGTTTGGTTTTCCCCCAACACCTTTCTTTTGCTATTCCATAATTAAAAAGTTGAAATGGCTAACACAACACACCTACTTAATCAAGTCCTGGAGTTCTAAGAAACACTGACAAAGCATCACATGCACCAAAACTTACTAAATTTTTCCAAAACCAGGAAGGAATTTTTGCAATACAGAATCAACTGGATGTCAAAGGAGAGCTTTCTTCCTAGCAATTAAACTTTCCTGAGGTTCTGATTGTCTAAGTACTACCTCTTCCATCAAGACAAGCTCTTTACATTATCACCAAATTTTACAGGCCAAAATTTAAACTCCTCTTAACTGAACAAAACGTTTATTAACATATTTTAGAGATACAGATCAAAACATCACAATGAACAAGGCTATTTGTATTTATGTACTTACAAGTATTTAAATATTTACAAGTATTATTTTTCCATGTGTAGTGTCAGCATGGGACAACCACCTAACTTGGATGACCAGTTAAATCTCTGACTCCTGCTTTCTTTTATTAGCCTGAGGCATCTAATGATAGTATCCAACAACAATACACATACCACACTGTCCACCTGCACTAACAATACAGGGGACTCATTATTGCTTCAGAAGAGCAATTCCAGTGTTGGCCTCATAAAATAACTCAGAAGAGAGGACATTACAGAATAGCCTGTCTCCAAGTTATATTCCCAAAGAATGATCCCAGGAGAGCTTTATTCTCTTATCCTTACAGTAAATTACTTCTTCTTGACTCAGAGCTTTAAGATTTTATTGCTTTTTAAGTTAGTGATGAAAGATTTAATCCCAGATTTGTTAGATTTAGCCCCTCAACACAGGCTTTTCCAGAACCTTCAGAACTCCAGCAGGAGTCACAGTAGAAGTTTCCAACTACAAATAGTACTGGAAAAAATGTTGGCTTTACCATGGATTTCCTCCCAGTAATAATTCACAGCTTGAATTTAGCAATAAAGAAAAATCTATCATCGTGTCCCCAGCGCCATCTGGGAGATCAGGCTTTTGGCAAAGAAAAATGGAGCAGCAATTGCCTAGCAGCACAGGAAATCAATGACTTCCCCACTCAGGGCTGAGCAACAGGCTGCTCCTGCTGAGCACAGAGTCATTCATTTCCCTTCCTGCCAGCAAAGCTGCTCTGTACACGGAGAAAGCAAAGTCTCTGTTACACCTGCAGGACACACACACACCCCTTCCTCTAAACCTTGATCTTACCAAGGGGGTTAGACAGCGAGCTACACAATTCCATGTGTATATCCAAAAGGGGAAGGAGTGTAGAGATGGTGGTCTCTTGGGAGAGCTTCTAGATATGAGGGTTTCAGGCTACAAGGTAGGTAACAAAACCACCACTGATTTAAGCTCAAGTCAAAGCTCATGAGTTGACAAAGGATTCAACTGAACTATGCCAACATAAGGGCCAAGAAAATCTGGTCATCCCTTTTGCCCCAGTAGTAGGATAATACTCGGCAATTTCAGGAATTAGAGTTCCAAAACAGGTGTAACGGGGTTTTGTTTTTTTGGTTTTTGTTTTTTTCTTTTTTGTTCTAAGTACGATCATTAAAGAGGAGTTTTAAATACAAAAAGATAAAAGTGAAGCACATTATCCAGGAGACAACATTGGCATCCTTCCAGGCTGCATTTCTTCAGAGCTAAAGCACAAGTTTATTTACATACAAAATACAAAGCATATGCATTCCCTTTTTACTGAGAGGGTTTGCAGGAACTGGAATAATCATTCAAGACCTTCTGTCAATGTCATAATAGAGACCACCACTGACCTCTGTAGCTTTAAAATCTCAACTCCTTCCTCAAATTTACCAGTCTTAGTGCTCCCTGGACCATGAGACAAGGTAAGAAAGAGCAGGAGTTGAGAGTTTTCCCCGACACACATTTCAGCTTTGCTGCAGACAAAAAGAATTTCACATCCACCTTTTCCTCCAGGTCAAAGTTCCCAATAAAGTCACAGAAAGGAGATCATTACAGGCACGTACACAGTCATCAAGAACTGCACTACTGTGTGCAACTGGTGTCAGAGGTTACTGATACAAAAGAGCAGACAGAAGGGACTCCTGGTCAAGCCAGACTTACCCCTGATTTGAGCCAGTGTTCTGAGTAAGCAGCTTGTCCTTTAAACAGCCCTCTCTGAGATCAGAGTACTACTGTAGCTGTTTCTGGAGCTATGCCTGCACGTCAGCCCCAGCAACTGCAGATATGGTAGGACATCACCAGATATTGCTGAGCATTGATTTACCTGTATCAGGCAGATTTGGAAGAATCTCACAACAGCAATGCTGTTTGCTGCATATCATTGAACCTAGAATCTGTAAAAACACAGCTGTATTACAGCAGAAATATCATGGTCTCTAGCAGCTTCTAGCTTCTCAGGGAGACTTCTTCAGTTTCATAAGTTACATCTGTAAATGCAAATATATGCCTTATTTCTCTAGAGTCACCATTGCTCTAAATCAATTCAGGTCACGCTGAAATTAGCCTTGCCCTTCAGCAGGTTAAGAGCTTCTCCCATTTTGCTATAATTAATACATGTCCATAGAAAAATTACAAATAAAGTGAAAGACAAAAAAAGAAGGAGGATTATTCTGTAATTTTTTTTTGTGTCCCTCTATCCCCAAGTTCAATAAGAAGCCTCTCAAAAATCTCATTCTGCTGCAATTTAATAAGTCAGCAAAAAAGAGACTGCTTGAAGGTATTTCACAGAAGAAATAACATGAAACCTACAAGAGACTCCTCAATAAATGTGAGTACCACACATAATCCTACCTGTATTCCTGCAATAGGGGAAAAAGCTCATTCATTTTCTAAACTTGCACCTTCTTCATTGTCCATTTTAGGTGCAATAAGATTCATCATTTAGTCACTCTGGAGAGCAGTAGGTCTGCATTTATCATGGTGAAATGTGTCCTCACTGTTTGTTCTTACCGTTTACGGAAAGCCAAGTGAAATGACTCATAAAACTGCTGCAAGGAAAAGCTGAAACAAGTTAACAGAATGAGCTTAAGTGACATCCTTCATCCTACGTTTCCAGCGTGCAGAGCCAAAACCACATCACACTTTCAACAGAACAGATTTAGAGCTATTATTTATCACAAATGGCAAGACCCTCACCAAGGCCAAGTAATGTTTCATGGTTCCTGAGCTGCTCACAGATCTTAAGTACACTACAGGCAGTAGAAGATCTGGCTGTACATTCTAGAGCAAATGGGACTCTGCTCTGCTAATGTACTATTCTTTTCCTTTTGGAAAATTATATTTTCTTCATGCTGAGAATGGTGATCATGAAAATTCTTACCTGTTTTCCATCTAATGTGTACAAGCGTTTAACCACCCCTGAATCCAGCTTGATGGCATCGGTTATATCAGTAAGAACCTGTTCAAAGGAATGTGCTGTCTTCTTGTTGAGCAGAATCCGGACTGCCTTGCGTGGCTTCACTCCGCTCCTGATGATAGTGACCAGTTTAGGCCTAATGAAATCCTTATTCTCTTTTGTATCTGGAGTACCTCCTTTAGCAGTGGCAAGAGATGGCACTGAACGAGAAGTAGAAGTTGTCTTAACATTCACTGACCAGTTTGGGTTTACATTCTTTGTGTACTCCAGTTTCTTGAAGGGTTCTATGGAACCACATACATAACTTTCCCCTGTGGAAACAAAAGCAAAAGTCCAGCAAGTCAGATTGGAGAGGGAAGAAAAATATAAAATCAAACAATTCTCAAATTATTAAATAGTATTCTTATCATACCTGATCTACAGTGCATAAATAATGATCTCTTCCCTCCTCACATGCTACTGACTACAAAATGAGTGATCTTTTAAAGAACACTCTTCAGCTAACTGTTTGAGAAATGCCATTACAAAAATCCTTGAAAGCAGCAGTTTTCTTATCAGAAAACACTATTTGCAGTGAGGACCACTGCTGTCAGTAAACACAGTAAACAGTGTTTGTATTTCACCAGCAGCCCAGCCTCAGTACATTATCACAGCACTCCCCCAGCCTTCATGCTTAAGTGGCCCAGTCCCAAGAAAACATCAGCCCCAAATACATCAGAGGAAATACTATGAAATATTACCAAAAATATAGGTTACAAATAATGTTTTATTAAAAGGTGGATGAAAGTGTCATGGGAATTTGGTAACATTGGATTTTTTTAAAGCTTTAGGCATCATAAACCCAGGATATGTGTAGACAAGAAACCGCCCTGTATTATTTACTGACTAGATATATAATATGTGGGGAAATGAAGACAAAGAGTAGTAATTACAGACTTCTCATCACAACAAATTTACCATACTTAAAAGAAAAATAGTGACTATTAGCTCCTCTTTTTGTTGGAGCATTATCTACAGTAAAATATTTTTGCAAATACCACACCCACACAACTTCTGGGAGACTAGAAATCAGCCAGAAAACCCAGCACCATGCAGATTAGCACCTGAATCCAGTCCAGCTGAAGACTGCTGTGTAAGGGGCACCTGCTTGGGTGCTCCCAAGCTCTCCCTTGCGCTTGACTCTGTGGCTGTGCTGGCAGTAGCATTGGATGAGTTGGATCAGCTCAGTGACTTGACTGAACATATCAAAGACGCTACTAATTTTGCAACATCAAGCTGATCCAGTTCATCCTCTGTCTGGGGAAAAACAAACAAATAAGCCAAACAAAAACCAAAAAAAAATCAAAGAAACCAATACTGGATCCAGCAAGATCACACCTTCTGCCAGCCTACAGCTGAATCACAAATAATGCAAGATCCTATTCTGAACAATACCACAGAGACATCTGAGATGTTTTAGTTCTTCTGGGTTCAAGAGTTCACTGTATGCTAACAGCACAGAGGCCTTCATGTCAGAAATTTAGCCCAGGGTAACAAAACCAGAACAAAACTCAGTGATGCACCTCTCATGCCAAAAAACTTGTAAGAACCAAAGATATTCCTAATGACTCTTACCCCTAAGGAAAGGGGACTCACAGTTCAATCATTAAAAGAAAATTAAGTATTAAAAATTAATTTCTGAACAGAAATTTTAAGGTTTCAATGCATCCAACCCAATTCCAGAGACATTATAGCAGACAAGGAATAGATACACAGTCACCACATCTAAAAATGGAGGTAGAAAACGCCAGGACTTGAGGCTTGGATAAAAGTAGGCTCTTCCTTTTAGCCACTGCACATATACAAAGTAGATAGATATGTATCTGGAAATATCAGACTAGAAAGGCTCAGCTACAGTAACGAGTGGCCAAACAGTGCAGGTGCTCTTTTATCCATGTCCCTGTCCAATTGTTCTAGTATTAGCTACTCAGTTACTGCCAGGTCAGAATGCACCCCCGAACCACATTCACAAAATTAGCAAGCTTTAAGGAAAAAAAAAATAAATCCTACTATGATTAAGACTGCTCTCAATAAATAAATACCTGCACTATAAGATAAATTGCATAAATCTCTTCTAAAAATTTTTAAGCATAATTTATTTTTCTCAACATTTGTGCTTGCTGTAAGATGTAAAATCCATCAGCAACCTCTCATTTTGTTTTTTTTGGAGGGGAGATATAAATCTGGATTTTCAGGTTCAGTCTTATTAGGGAAATTGTTCACTTCAGTTGCAGAAAATAACATTTATTTAAAACCAAGTCTTCAAATTAAAACTCACTTCTCAAAGGGTAGGCTCATAAATAAATGTCGATACACAGTGTACTCAGAAGATTTACATTTAATTTATTAAGAACTCTTTTGGTTCCCCTTTTTGAAAGGACAGTGTTCCACATGATTTTTATTATCAGCTACATTTAAAGGTCAGATGGATTCCTTGTTGCATTTAACTGCACATCAGCTCTTCATTACAAAACTAAATTTATATGAATGATGATTAAAAAAAGGACAGTAGAATCACTGAAGGTTTGGAATTGTTTGAACATAAGCATTTTTTCCCTTTCCTCCTTTCCAACAACATCATATTACATCACTAACATATTTATACCAAATAATTTTTTTCCTATCAAGAGGCTCATATTTATCTACAGAACACCTTGGAGGTAGAGCATCCAAGGCCTTGAAAGATGAAGTATCTTTAGTAAGAACTATTTTATATAGGTTAACAGAAATACAGACACTTCTCCCATAATGCTGTTGTTTAAAACTATTTTAGATGTTAGCTAGGGACTGCCACTTTCATGCATGCTGGTCCTAAGGGTCAGGCCTGTAAGAATGAAAATCTTTAGCACCTCTGGTGTCTGTATGCAGAGGAACCTCAAATAAAAGGACAAAAGGTCTTCACCTAGATTTTCATTCACTTCTTTTTCACCAGTACCTCCAGGAAAGACGACTGTAAAGAAGTTTCACAAGGGGCATGACTTAAAAGTCCAATAAATCCATCTCCTGCTTTAGCTCTTGCTTCCTCATCATCAGCTTTGAGTAATTGGCAGCTGGAAGAAAGCAACAATCTCCAGACACTAGATTCCTAACAGAACAAGTGTTGAAAAGGATTCTTTGAAGAAACTGGATTAAGCAAAGGGCACAGACAACACAGCCTATTTAACAGTGTCAATTTGATTGCAGCTCCCCAGGAGAGGGGAGCAAGTGTTTCACAGCGCAGTCAGCTGTCACTAATGGAATTTTGACTCTTGAGTACAGTATCAATAGCCATTATGAAAAGAAAAGGGGAACACCCAGTTGCTTTGGGAGATCTAACATCTAGGAAAAAAAGTGATTGCTACCCCTTAGAAAGCATCCCTTTCCTGAGAGCCTCTTCAGAGCAACAGTGAAAATTAAATACATACCACCGGAACCTTTCAAAAAAGATGCACAGCATTTGTTGGTCAGTTTCAAACCAGTAATCCTACAATTTAATCTGTATAAATGCTCAACACTTCTGGGAAATGCCATGTAGAATAAAATAAATCTTAACATTGAGAAATTAATCATAAAGCTAATCATGTAGAAGGGCAGACCCCAAAACATTGTTTATGCTTAAAAGAAAAGAAAGAAAGAAAGAAAAAAACAACCTACTACCTATCTGTTAAAATTCAATGCAACTGATCTATCAGAGACTTGCAACACTGGAGGATCGTTCTTATGGGTCATGACAAAATTTCAAGACTTGCTTCACTTATTAAATATTTGTAGAAATAATGTCTCTGTGTACAAAGCGGTTGCTAAGGAGACACTGAATCACTGCATATAAGTACTGGAACTTTCCTGATGCAAGTGTCTCCCTGTTTCCCACATTGGTATTAGCAGTTTGTTTTCTTCAGTTTCCTGGTATTCTCCCTGTAAGAATGACCAAGGTATCATCTCTTAAAAGCCTTTTTTTTGTGTTGCTTTTCTGTGCTTAAGGTGACTTCACCTAAAATGGCTTCATGAGGAAGCCAGTTATCTTAGGTGGAAACCCTGGAGAAGAAAGAGAGAACCTGTTTGAATCACACAAGGAGAGAGGGAACATCAACCCCTCTTAATGGAAGTCAGGATTTGCCAATTTATGGAAAATAGTGTTGGTTCCTTGGAGTACAGTAGGAATGTTAATTCATTAATTAGCAGCAATTTATTAGGGTCCATTTCCCCAACAGGTAGGACAAGAAATATGTTAAGAGGATGGGGAGAGACTAGCATCCCCAGCACTCTATGCCTGATCATACATGCCTCTCTTCATTTCTACCCTTTGGTTTTATACATACAAAAGGCAGAATCTCAATCTCTCAGGAGAAAGGACAAAAAAATCTGATTGTGTCTCACTACACAGAGAAGACTGCAAAAGGAAGATGACCTGAATCAAATAAATTACTGATACCTGATAGTTCCCAAATGTGTTAGTTAATAGAACAATAACCTACTTTAACTACATGGCTGCTGCCTTGTCTTCCTGCAGGGTCTGGAAAAAAATGCAACAGTGACAAAGAGATGGAGCATCTACAGGAAATAAATCTGACCTACACATGTTCACCTCGCAATCAGATGCACCAGAAACTTCAAATCAGATCTTCTCTGACCTTGGAAAGGACTTCTTTCACAAACTTACCTTCTTCTAAGTTCACACTAAAAAGGTTTTTTTTTCCTCATCAAAAATACTTCCTCTTCCTCTGCCCCCTCGAATTTCTACAATCTTGTTACAAGTAAGATAGACACTGTACACACTTTAAAAAAAGCCCACCAAAAATAATGTAAAGCACCTAGAATAAGAAACCACATAGACTTCCAAGAAGCTGTTAAGCAAGACACAAAGATGATCAACAGGCTAGTGGATGAACAAAATAATCAAATAAACAGTGCCAGAACAACCCTCCACTATTTTATGCAACAGGATCATTCAGCTGTTTGTTTATTAAACAATATAAGGATTGCAGCTATTTCTGCCACAGGATTCAGTCCAAGTTTCCCTAAATTTGATAGCCCTGGATCAAGTCCATGGTAAATATCCAGTGTAAATTTAATCCTACAAACAAATGTCCACATAGATTCAGCTCTACAAACATTTAAACAGATACTTTACTATTATTATTTTGATAGCACATTACAGATGCACATGAATCTTCCCAGCCCATCAATTCCCAGCTGCTGAGGTAGGCATGATCTGGAAGAAAGAAACCATTAGCTCTAGAGAGCATCAGAGACCACATCAATCAATTCCTACAGTCTGGCCTGGCTGGGCTCCTCACCAACAACACCTGAGTGGTTGGCAGAGCCAAGAGGGCAGCAGGAATACTGGGAAGGAGAGCGAAAAGCTGAGATATGAGAAATGAGGTGACAGTAGGAATAGCAAGAGCCATGTACAAAACAAGTCAGGAGCACTTGCAGCCCATCACTTCAGCAAGGAGACACTGCCTTTTGAACCCTGCACTGGCAGGCAGCTTCTTTGCTGCTCTGAGCACAAACTGCCTGCCTCCATCACGAGAGTCCTCGTGTGACCCAGCATTTCCTCTGCCCTGCAGCAAGGTTCACATCTCCCAAGAGTTATTAGCTGGCTACAGCTATTACTGGATTTTAAAACTGGCATATCTGCATCCTTTCAAACTGCTCCTTCAACAAGGTTTGTGGCTCTGAGGTAATCCCTGAGAAGCATTCATTTTTCTTTTTGAGATTATTCTTTAAAATTGTTTTTGCCATTTATGCCTACACAAAACATGCAGACACAGACAGAAGTCTTTAGAATTGTTTGGCAGTGCACCCAATATTGACATGTGACAAAATTGTTTCCCAGTATGCTCTCAGCCTTGTGGTCTGGGGCTTTCAGCTGGTTTTTGACTGCTAGCTCTCAGCTGCAGGGTTAACTTTGTGGTAGGCATTGTAGAAACCTAAAACAATCAATTCTGATTCATATCCAAGACTCCAAGGTAATATTATAGTAAAAATTAATGAGAAAGGGATGCAGTTCCGGCTACAGATGATTCTGTGGTCTTTGTTCCACATAGCAGGACCCCAGGAGTAAAAACTGTAAATATTCTTTGGTTTAGAGTTACCTTGCAATGTTCATTGTTTATTTTGGGGGTAAGGCCTCTCCACCTTCAGCTGTAAGGTTGATACAGTTTTGGAGAAGCAAAGTCCTTTCCTGAAACTTCCTTTACAGCTAAAAAGCTTAGCCTTCAAGAGCAACTTAATCTTTATTGTTTCTACATGCTTTGATTGCATGTCATGTCTAGGAAATAAAGTCATGTCACATTCAGAGTCCATTCCTTAAACGTAAGAGGGTCCTAGCATCAGGGCTGACAAAAATGAGGAACTTGAATCCATTGCATTATTTCCTTCATGTAGGGTGGCAGAAGTTACAGACCACGTGAAACTTTTTGTAACAGTACATACCCCTTGTTATCAAATTCCAACAAATATCACATGTGTAAGTTTAAGGAAAAAAAAAACAAAAAAAAACCAAAAAAAAACTAAACAAAAAGACGGTGGGCAAAAATGGGGAGGACAAACAAAAAATCCAAAATCAATCAAACAAAAAACCCACAAAACCCCCACCCCCAGGGATGTCACTTACTTTCAAATAAAGAGAAAACATGTCCATGCATCTCAAAATAATCTACATCACCCGCATACAGCCATGCCAGCTCTGAACTGTATGCAGAACGAAACTAAATATAACTGAAGCAAAACAGCTCTTTTACAATCTTTTTCCTTTGGGACTATATTTCATGCAGTTCTGTGTATTTAGCTCTGGGATGAAAGACAGTGCCTGCTGTCTTATTTCCCCCAAGAGCCCCTCTGTCTTTATGTATCACATGTGAAGGTAAGAGTACAGGAACTTCCTCACAGGCACAAAGGCAAAAACCAATTCTAAAAATCAAGGCTTTATACATTTGCTTTACATTGTAATCACCAAATCAATGTCCACCCAGTCACATAAATTCATAAGAGTCTCCATAAATTAATTAGTGAATTCACACAGGAAGGGAATAGTCTCACCATGAAGAAAGCAATGCTTCATATTTCAGTAGTTGGAGCACAAATGTCATTTGGCAAGAGGGAAAAATCAAGTGATTTTCCAGCTATTTAAACACAAAGCACAGCTTCAAGCTAATTAATGCTGTACCAGACAAGCCAAACTCTAATAAATTTGTATAGTAAAGAGTGGAAGGGCTTATGCAAAAACCATCATTGAGCTAATAATATATGAACCCGTGCTCCACTGTGAAGTTCTGTGAGTGAAACAACCCACCCTGCAGTTTTATACAAATAAACAGAAGCCCCTTTTCAGATAGAATGAGGATGTAGCTCTCTTTTTCCACACAAAGACTGACTTCTGTAAATCCCACAGTCCTAATGGGACAAGAAAACAAGACTGTCCTCCTTGAACTATACCAGGAAGGGAAGATGTATTCATTGAAAGGGTAAGGAATGAAGACACATAGGACGAAAAGAAATCCCAAATGCCTTCTTTAAAATAAACCTAGGCTCTTGCACTGTCATTCATTTTGACTGACTGATTAATAGCTTGTATTATTCTGCACTAGCATGCCAAAATAAACCAATCTTACAGGTTGCTGGATTTAATTTTGAATTCAGTTCTTTATTTTCAAAAGCGGTTCTGACTGGCTGCAAAAGGACTGTGCAAATCAACATTAACATCAATGAAACTTGCTTCTTGTTGAGCATACCAATCAAATAAGCAAATGCACAAAGACTGCTTTTAAACAGACGTTGATTAATATTGGTCTTTCCTCCCAGAAATTGATTTTCTCTGGCAATTAAATACTGTCCTGACAAATGTAGTTTTAACTGTGCCCTGAAATTGATAACATTGCTCCTCAGACCAGTTTCCTTTCCATTTCACTACACCTCTGGTCCTAACCCCAAACCTGTTACTTACACAGACAATCCCGCCCCTTCAATTTTCTTCATGTTGCATCTTCATGTTGCCCCCTACTTTCCTTTTTATACAAGGAAGATTACCAAGAATATTAGGTTCTCAATACTTAAAAAGCTTTCCTCTGCCATGACACAAAAAGGAGACAACCCAATGGTGGCTGAACACCTGCTATGCAAAGCTGTGCTCCTCTTTCAGGAGCCACATTTGGTATTACCCTTTTATTCTTTTCTTGCCGTATTAGCCTTCTTCTGATCCTCTCATTACATCCTGTTACTGCAAGTTCTCTCACCTGGTGCTAAAAATGAAAATCACATAGAAATTACAATCTCTGTTACAACTCTAAATTGGCTGTCTGGTGGCTATCTATTGGCTATCTATCCATTCTTTACTGGTTTGTCCATGGCACACTGGGGCCAGGGATAGGATGGAAGCAAAAATTAATGAATTGTTCTACCTTAATTTTCTTGGAACACAATCAAGCACCTGCATTTAAACTTCACAGATAAGAAACACTCATTTATGGCCATGTGATAGTCAATGCCTTCATACTCTGTACATTCTGACGTTTTACACTAGAAACCCATTGCAATCCAGAAGCACATCATGTTGGAAAAGCTAATTTAGCTATTCGTAAAACTTGTGAAAAGTACTATTAATTTTTAAGTTTAATATTCAAATTGATTAATGCTGACAGCTTCTTTTGGCAATATAACTATCACTGAAGGAGTGATAAATTTGTTGTCAGTGGGCAAATTAATGACTGGCATGTCTGACATTTGACAGTGACCAAGAATTGTCAGTTCTGACCAAACCACTGGTGATGGTTTATACTGCAGGAACATGAGCCTTATTTAACAGACAACCTAAGATCTCTACAGCTACCTGAAAGAAGGTTGTAGCAAGGTGGGTGTTGGTCCTCTCCTCACAAGTAACAAGACAAGAGGAAAGGCCTCAAGTAGTGCCAGAGCAGGAACAGACTGGGTGTTAGGAAAAATTTCTTCATGGAAAGGGCTGTCAAGCACTGGATCAGGCCATGCCTGTGGGTTTTTAAGATGTGCAGACGTGGGACATGATTTAGAGGTGGCTTTAGCAGTTCTGGGTTAATGGCTGGACTCGATGTAAGAGGTCCTTTTCAAACTTATCAATTCTACAACCGGGGAAAAGAGATATGCTACAGAGGAAAAAAGGTTTACAATCTACCCCAACTGAATCACTGCTACAGTATTACTCTTTTAACAGGTTGCCAACACTTATGCCATGCAGTGAGAGGCCAGTATTTTACTTAAGACATATTTACCTGTGGAGAAGAGGTAGAGCTCTTCATCAGGCTTCAGAGATTAACAAAAACAGAAACATCTGAACTGAATTTCACATAGGTTTCATTAGCACCACAGAACTTTATAAGTTTAACATACTAAACTCTCATTGGGTTGACCTTGCATCTTTATAAAAAGAAGGATTAGATGCAATCTTCAGGATCTAGGACCATCAAGACTATGTTGAAAGGAAAAGATCAGATATCAACACTATGTTGAAAGGAAGATCAGACACATTCAACAAGAGGGAAATAAGTAGCAAGACAAGAATATTTCAAGGTGTCATTTAAGATATTCACAATTCTAGTCAGACCATTGAAAATCCTTCCTTCACCAATAAGAATACCATTACCTCTTTTTGAAAGACTTAAAAGATAGACAAAGGCTGACTCAACTTTACACCTCCAGATCTTACTGCTCACCTTCTACTAGCTGATCCAAGGAGGAAATCTTCTTGGAGCCATCAATTGTGTAGATTGTTCTCACTCCCTGGGGCAGGTTCACATTGTCGGACAGAGTTCGGGTCAGGTCAGCCAGGAGAGCTTCGAAGGACCTAAAGCGGTCAGGGGAGATGGCGTATACAATCCCTTTGAAATACCGGTCTCCATTGCGATAGAAACGAACTTTCTTGGCCTTCTTCTCAGAACTCAGGGTCTGTAGAGTGCGGGTTCGGTAAAAGCTGCAGTGGGCACTGTGGGTAGGGCTGGGTAAACCATTCACCCGGGACCCTCTGCCATATCGCTGAGCTTTATCACGCTCATCAAAATGCTCCAGCTCCATATCTCTCCCAAGGGACATCTTGAAGTTCAACCTAAGGAATGCACAAGAGGACAGAAAAAGCTTAAGAAACTTAAAAGTTTTCAGGGAGCTCAATTTAAGACTTCTTGTTCTATATATTGCTCTTACAGAGGACTACTTCCTAGGTTGAGAAAAAAGTTTGAATAAAACCACGCTACATTCACATGGGCATTTCACACATAAGCCTCTTGCCATGCTTTAAGAACTACATTTAAGTTAGACAGCCTAATAACATCACTCATGAACCCAAATCCTAACAATAAGCAAACACTGAGAAGTGTTTGTTCAAATGCAGCATCTCGGAAAATGAGGTGACCAAGTTGACCTAATGGAAAAAAGGAATAAATGCATCAGCTTTCTACTTTTTCTCATGTTATATTCAGGTGCTATTTGAGTCCCATCTACCTTCTTGAGTGTTTGCCCCCACTAAACTCTTGGTTCCAGCTGAGATCTCAAGAGGTGTTGTTTCAGAAGGGCTGCCACTTGCCAACAACTAAGCAATTAAGAAATTTTCAGAGGAATAGATCTGGCAGGTTGGCAATGAGAATCAGGACTATCACACATAGTGGGTCTATTCCAAGTTTAAAAACTACCTGCATATTCCAATCATTGGTTTCCTCATAGACCAAGCATTGTAATAAATTATTTCAGTTGCCCTTGCACAAATACTTTACACACTCTGAACCAATTGAAGGGCTCAAATTGCACAACATTTAAGAAGAAATATATTAGGAGACAGTGTTTTTCAATGAGCAAGCTACTTCAGGGCTCTATGTCTTGCAAGATGTATTATTAATATCCTAAGCCTAATATTCAAATTGATTAAGTCCAACAGCTTCTTTTACCATCACCAAAGGAGTGAAAAATCAGTGCCATTGAGCAAATAAGCAAAGGGTGTCTCCCATGTTTGACTGCGAGAAATACCCGTCAGCCCTGACCAAAACAGTCCCAGTTGTTCAATACAGTTTACATAAACAGAAGCTCACATGCTCTGAAATAAAATCAAGGAGGCAAATACTTCTGTTACATTTTGGCAACCAACACAAGACTAAATAATACAAAGAGCATATTAATCTTCACAAACAGAAGACACAAAAACACATCCCATTTCAGTGAAATGAACAAGAACATTTGCTGTGGCATTTCACTCTATAGGTTAAAAAAATAGAATAATCAGAAGACCATTAGGTTCAAAACATATTCATTTTTATTTAGGAGCCACCTAGATTTGCAGTTGTCTGCAGAATAGTAAAGCACTGAAAGTTTATTTATAGCACAGATACATAAACCTAATTTAGAAGTGGCCTCTCTCATTGATTTCCAATAAAAAGACAAAAACCAGCAAGCACTAGCTTTGTTTCAACCACTCATAATGATGTGACCATTAAGAAAAAAGATGCATTCAAACCAGCTGTAGAACAGTGGGAGGAAATAGAGGAAAACTTACAGATGCTCCTTGACTTGCAGAAGTTTGTATTAAACCAATGATTATACAGCTGGACCCTGATGCTGCAAAGCTGTAGGTGATGTGCTCAGCAGCTTCTCAGAGCAGTCCATGTGCTGGACCAGCACAAGCAGCTAAGGCAAATGTGGGGCCCTAGTGGAAATTATTGACCCTGCTTTGGTTACAGCTCACAGCTGACTTTGTTACACTGACACGGGATCATATGCTTATGTATAAATGCAGGATTTACACTGGTAAATCCTTCAGAAGTACCTACACATAGTACAGTGTATGTGTTTTCTTATGTATATAAAAAAAGACTAATCTCTGCTTTTCCCATGGTCACTACATCCCATTTCAGTGAAATTAACAAGAACATTTGCTGTGGCATTTCACTCTATAGGTTAAATGCAAAATACAGCTTAGTGGCCACATCTTAGGATTGAGAACACACCACCACTGCTTCCATGTTAAAAAAAAAGGTCAGTTATTTTAATTCACATCCCATTCCAGTGAGAACCTGTTATTCAGATTTAAACAATCCCAGAATGCACAATTCAGAAACTATATCTCTGAAGCAATTCCTGTGCCAAGAAAAATGGATTTTTCTTTAGTCTGCTGTTACCTTTGCTTAAACAATCTCTAATACACACCCCTCAAAAAAAAAAAAAGTTTAGATGAATATATATTCTTTCAGCTTTAGTGATTTTGGATGAGGGCAAGAAGAAGTGCGAGTCACTGTCCTTTCTTCCAAACATTTATGCTTTTATCAAAAATGTCTGTAATTCCTTAAAACCGAAATAGAGCTCCCCTTTAGCTCCACAATCCCGGTATGTAGAGAAAAGCGTGTCTAAACCACAAGGTCAGAGCAGACAAAGAAATCCTAAACAATTTGATCTGATGTTTCCATTTGTGTGTATAAATATATAGTCTTATGCAGGCAGATACGGAAAAACGAACAGACACGCCCCTGAAAAACCACCATGCCAACACTTCACACCCTAACATCTGTTAAAGAATTATTTATAATACAGGTGTGGGTGAGCATTTCCATGAAAAAAAAATCAGGCATGCTGATTTAAAAAAAAAAAAAAAAAAAAAAAAAAAAAAAAAAAAAACACCACGCCGCGATGTGAGTGGGACCCAGCTCAGATCATACGTGGACTAAGCAGCAGGATGACCACTAGTCACCGGGGGAGGGCGGCGGGTTTGGTGGGGGAACACGGACACATGCGGCAGCGGGTTCACTGATGAAAAGATGGGGTTTATTCTGCTGGGGCAGGGGAACCGCGTGTGAAACACGCCCATTCCTCCGGAGGTGCCACCAGGCACCTCATCCCCCCGCGGGGCAGCGCCGGGGCAGCGCCGCGCCCGCTCCCGGGGCCGGACCGCGCTCCCCAGCCCGGCGCTCGCTCCGCAGCCGCGGAGCCGCCGCAGCGCCGGGCGGAGGCCGCCGCCCCACACAATGGGCACAGGTGCATCGCTCCGCGACCGCGCCCCGGCAGCCCCGCACGCCGCAGCCCCGCGCAGGACAAGGCAGGGCAGGGCAGGCACGACCCCGGCCCCGGAGCTTACCTGCTCTCCGCAGCCTGGCGGGCTCCTCCTCACTCAGACCTGCCGGCCGGGCGCGGAGGGAAGGCGGCGGCTCGGAATGGGAAGCGGCCAAAGAGCGGCGGCTCCCGCCCTCCCCCCGCGACCACCCGGCTGTAGGCGCAGAGGTTGCCGCAGAAAGCGGCTCTGCTGCCTTTGTTACGCCTCCCCTGGCTGTAGCGCGCTGCTGGGGAGCCCGGGCTGCAGCTGCTTCGCCTTTCTTCTGCTGCTGCCGGTTGCAGTGATTTGCATTAGCCCGGCCCTCATTGAAATGCGGCTCTTCACACCAGCCTCTCCCAGGCGCTCTCCAGAGGGCGGCGCCGCCGCCGCTGTCTCCCCCTCTCCCCCTCTCTCCCTCCCGTTGCGGGCCCGCTCTTCCATCGGCGCTGCGGGAATGCCGCCGCCGGAGCCGCTCCGGGCAGCCAGCCCGGGTGCCAGCCCAGCCCAGCCCTGCTGGGACCGTCGGGCACGATCCCGGCGGGATCTGCCCGGGGCACATCCCGGGCGCACCGCGGGTCGCTGCCCGCCCCGGGCAGCCCCGGCCGGTGAGACGTGCCCGATCCGGAGCTGCCTGTGCCCGGGGCAGAGCTGTGCCTGGCGTGGGGGCATCTGGCCCGAGTCCGAAAAACGCCTTGGGAAGTAATTGTAGCAAATGGGTATGTTGGTATTTCTAGGAGATTCGCCCGGGAGCGAGGTACTGAAATCTCACCGAGTCCCCAAAGCGCCATTTGGGTGCTTTGGTTGGGTGCTGAAGGTGGGATTGATCCGGAATTTAGGTATTAAAAGCAGTGTAGCTTTTACCATGCTTATTCATACCACTCGCTTAGTTACAGCTGACCTTGGAGGTGACTAAATTCCACAGATGCTACAGTTTTTAGGCTGAAATTTCTCAGAAGATGTATTTGGCCAAAAACATCTCAGGCTTCATCTGAGTCACCCAACCCCTGAGCCCACCAGGTCTTGGAGAATGTTTGCTAAGTCAACTTCCACACAAAAATTCAGCCATACTTGATGCTTTCTCCTCATAGGCTTGTTATTCTTCACTTTAATGTAAAAATTTCAGTGGTGAGATCCTTCTCGAGGTGAAGGATCTGGTTTGCTCCCCTTTGTGCAACAAAGACTTCAGCCCTCTTCTGCTTGTCAGGTAAACAGCCCATTATGGTCCAGGGGGACATGGAAGGGAAGAAAACACAGTCTGTCCCTTCTGTTGGAGCTGCTCCACTCTGAAAGAATTAAAAATGCATTAGATCAGAGAGAGGGAATTAGTCTGTAACCTCGTGGTTATGGCACTCATTTGGGAAGGACAAAAGATGGCTTTGTGTGTCTATATTACGGACAATTTATGTGTTTTCTATCCATAAATCCAGAGACAATCAGTGGAGCATGGACTTAAGCTCAGGGTGCCCTGCTCCCTTTGATAGACCTTTAATCAGAATAGAGGCTCCTGTTTAATCTCTCTGAAGGCAAACCAAGCCTTCCGTCTACAAAAAATGTAAGAGGCTCAAAAGAAGAAGGGGATGGAGCACTCCCTTTCTTTTCTTTTCCCCTAGAGATGTCCACATGTAGGTTCTCAGGAGACAGGAAATTCCCTAAAGGAGAAAAATTAATTGTTGCCCTGTCTTCATCATCCTGATGGAGTTTTTTAATCACTGAAGAACAGAGCAAACAGGAGTTTTCTGGTTACACATTTTCCCCTAGATTTGAAAGAGAAATGACCACCTAAAACCCTCAGAAAAACCTCTGCTCAAAGGAGTAATGGTATTAAAATACCTGAACATCACAAAGAATCAGAATTCAATGATTCAATGTTGTGTCCTCAGCACACTCTTACCACCTAGCTTAGTTTTTGTGGATCTTGTTCTAAGGCACTTAACTCTTCCCCCACGGACAATGAGGTGCAGAGTCACTTTACTATAAAGACTTGTTTTTCAGGTGCAAGTTCCTAAAAAAATGAGCACGTCCGCATCAAGTATTTCACCAGCTTTTTAGTCTGTTGGGTTTGAAAATGTCCTGGTCTGTGCTTAGACAAAACAGATACCAGTGATATCAGTAACTTTGGTATATTCAGGGGGAGAATGGAAACTAATATTAAAAGAATTCTGGTAGTCCTGGAACAAAACTTTATTCTTTAAACCACTTCTTTTGTAGGTCAACAATCAAATAAAATATTCATGACAGTCTTAAATGATAAGAAAAAGCAGGCAGTCACAAAGATTAGAGATGGAAAATACCATTGTGGTCCTGAAAAAGGAGTGTTCTTTAACATTCTTCAGTGCTATTTTGTTCAGTTCATTTTAAATGACTCATTTGAATGTCTTGGGGCTTCTGCTCCCCAAAGGAAACATCCCTTTAAAGTTGAATTCCTCCAATGATAAGGATTTTTTTTTTCTGATGATCAAGTTAATGGAAGTTTCTTATGTTTCAACTCATTACTTTAGCTATAGTGCCCTGTATTCACGTACATAATTTATTTCTCCCATTGGTGTTTACATCTCTCTGACATGTATTATTAACATCTAGCCTAAGTGTTCAAAATATTTCACAGATGTTCAAGAAAGACCTTCATTCTAACTATATCAAATAAAGGTCAAAAGAAAAGAGTACAGTATAAATTAAGGCAAGAGTATAAACCCAGTAGGAAAGTATCTTTTAAAATATGTTGTTTTGTTCATTTGAAGTTTTGTGTCTAACATAAAGACACAACACAATAGTGTAGTCTGTTTGTCAAGCATTCTTACCATGCTTTTATTTTTAAAGCACTTTAAAATATGCTTTACCTTTTTTTCTTTTGTTTGTTCTCTATTTGAATTAAAATAATGCAATTCCAAACAGAAACAAAACCTGAATGAAACATTTCAACAGCTATAGAATCATCCTGTATACTGTTTTCCTAATAGAAAATTGTCTTTCCTTGTTGGACAGACTTTGAGATATTGTGTATTTCTAAGACCCCTGTAAATGCATCATTATAAACCACAGTACAGTCATTTCACTTTGGATAAAGTAAGTGACTTTGACTTCTCATCTCTGTTGATCAGGTTTTTCAGATCTAAGAGTCTTCCAACAGTTTCAGCTTTTCTGAACATTTGTAATTTTTGAGCACCTTTGTCAAAGTAGAATCAGATACAGTTATGTCACCACCCAACACTCCTGTATCTTGAAGGCTGTACCAAATGCCTTGGAACATTGTTCTGGGAGCTTCTCTTTAGTTGGCTAACCACCGTGACCCTTAATTCCTTTTCAGAGTCACTGCTTTCCAGGACACAGTCTCCAGTCTTCTAAACGTGACCTACATTCTTTGTTCCTGCCAAATGACCTTGCATTCAGCTGTCTCAAAAAGCACGTTCAAATGATCCTGGCTCACTAAAGGATGTCAATTTCCCTACAGAAAAACAGTTCTTTCTTTGCATTATTTAGTACTTTATGCATTTCCTGTCATCTGAAAATTTTGCCATTAATGTTGTTAAATATTTCTTCAGATCACTCATAAATTTATGCAGCAGTGGAGGACAGCATTTTCTGAAATGCGGGGCTCAATCCCCCACGGCAGCAGTGTCAAGGGTGTGTTTACAGCTCACTCCACTTCTCATCAGAGAGGCACTCAGCTCTCAGGATGCCACACCAGGCCAAGGGAACTGGTGCTAACGCTGCTGCATATGCCCAGCTCAGCAAACAGCCGGTGCCATCTCCCAGCAGGGATCTGAGCAACTGGAGCGGCACCAGCCAGCTGGGCACTGCAGAGCCGTGCGCCGGCCCGGGCTGGGCTGGGCGTCCTGGCACCAGCCACACGTCGGGAAAAACTCACTTCTGAGAAACAGCAGAACTCTACAAATTCCTCGGGCATTACCCAAGGGATGGTGGTTAGCTGTTCATACTCGCATTTGTAGATCCGCCATTTAGCCGCTTCACAATTAATTATTGTGTGTTGCACTGATTCTGTACAATGCCAGTCACTTAATTAGGTTGATATACTGCTGGATGTCTGTCGTTTTACAGAAGTGTATGTCAGTGCAGTCATCTTCATCAATCATATAATAATTTCACCCAGAAAGCTGCCCAGTTTGACATGCTCGTTGTCACTAATTACACAATCATTTTTTGTATTGATTATATCTCGTACCAGGACTCCATTTGTTTTATCTGCTAGTGATTCCAGCACAGATAGAATTATAAAATCAAGGTCGTATTTTTTTTGTTGTCCAAATGTAACCTTGGCTTTATCCATGTTTTACATCCTTAATATACTAGAATTTCTTGAATAGCAACATTAATTGTTCAGGCAGACCGGTAATAATTTCTTTTTAAATTACTCATGTACTAAAAATTATTTCGATATTATTTTAGGCAAAAACATATGGCATCCATATGACTGGGATGGGACCATATTATGAAGAAATATTAGTTGAATATTTCTGCCTGTTCTGCATTTTTATTGTAAAATTTTTCAGTGTTAATTTCTCATATGTTTGTCATTGATGCTTCATTTGTCACAGACTTACAATAATGGGCAAAAGAAAAGTTTTTCCTAGATTATCTGTCCTGTTTTTCTCTTCATTGAGGCTATGTTTAAAAAAAACAAGACTCTCTCTAACTGCACAACTGAATTTTTGAATCTGGTAAAATCATTCACTGTTACAGACTCTTTTCCTCATTTGTTTTCTTACAAGTGACTTTTCCAAGAAATTAATCTTTTTAAACTGCAGACCAGGAGTTAATTCTCTTTACATAGAGCAGATAAAATTACATGCTGGTCATTGGATAAAACATTCTTAAAGTTATTTCTATGTCTTTGTCCACTGGAAAGAGATCTCATTGTAAAGAGAACACATTCCATATTGGAAAGTTATCTTATTTCACTTTCTGATATTCTATGAATGCTTTAACCATGTCAAAGAAAGACCTCTAGCATGGCTTGTCAGACTTATGTCTCTTATTGTTCTTCCAGGTATTATTATTTCAGGTACAAGTAAGGACATGTTTAAAGAGCTGTTTTGCTGATTTGATTTGCCTGTATTGGTTACCAAATTAAACCTAAAGCCCTGTCTTTTGGGTTTATAAATTACAAATTAGCCATCCATGTGCCAAGTCAAATCTTTCCTGTGAAACTACTCTATCCATCTCCAAATATTCTCCATCATCATGTAGTATAGAAAGATATATATTTGAGTAAACTCTTCCTATAATTTTTCTTCATTACAGGTTGCCAAGAAGCTGAATTAAAATAATTCTGAAGTGTAGGATCTGAGTTTTTGCTGGTGTTTGATTTAAACTAGTTAAATGGAATTGATACTCTTTTCTGAGACTGATAACCTTTAGCAGAACCAATTTAAATAATTTAGACTATGTATGTTAACAATAACCTCAACTCAATCTCAGTGGTATTCACATGCGCTCTAGGCTGAAGATTTCAGGACTGTCTTTTTCACTTGGAGAGACAGATGGAATGTTTAATGAATATAAATACACAAACTCTTTTGGTTGTTTTTTTTTTTTAGTTAGTTTTTTTTTTTAATGACCTAAGAACAGCATATGTGGTAGTTTTGTTTACCAGCATTTTAAAAATAAGTTAGAGGGGCTAGGGTTGGGATACAATTTTTACAAACATTACTTTTAAAAAGGAGATGCTTCCCAAAAGAATTTAGAGTGTGAAATTCTTCACCAACTACTGGCACTTTTGAAGAAAAGCCCCAAATAATATATTTTTGCCATGTGGGTCTTGTCAGTCAGAACAGGGCTGGAATATCACAGTAGCTCAGACAGGATTTTATGAGGAGAGGGAGGGATAGACATAAACTCATCCTCAGGTAGGTAATCAGCCAGTGTGTGTCCCAGGTCCCTAAGGGATGTGTGAGGGACATAAACAGGAAACACCAGAAAACCTCAGGTCATTCAGAGAGGAGAAATGAAGTGGAAGAACTTTAATGACACAGGAATTGTCTCAAATTTTAACTGCATAGGAATAGCATTTTCACCTTCTAGATACTATTTTTTGTGATGCACTGGCCATGTGAGGTTGTCTAGCAGTGTTTATGGGGTTCCACAGCTCCTGTTACAACCAGAATCAGATCCTTTGAGCAGGAGGACAGATCCTTTTTCTGAGTGAGGATATGGATGCCATCCTCTCCCACAGTCCATTCCCAGGTTGAGGGTGCAAGGCAAAGCTGTTGCTGTAACAGCTGCTACTCCTTACATTGTCTACACTGATGGTCCTGCCACTCAACCACCCCAGGACAAAGAGCTGCAGCAGGTAGAACTAATTCCATTGCTTTTAATTAAAGATTGATCTATGTTATTGCTGAAAGTAAAATTCTTATTAATTTAGAGATTATTACCTCATTCTATCATTAATTTAGATTACCTGAGTCTATCATGGTAATCTTAGAGATTTCAGTCTAATCATCTAATACCATCAGTGCATGCATAAATAGTAAGTATTATTTTAAGACGCTGAGCAGGAAATAATTTTATTTCCAAATTATTTAAAACATAAGGTCTAGAGAAAGGCTCTTTAACAATATCTCTGGTTATGCTAAGAGATAATATTTGCTATTTGGCTATTCTTAGCTACCATAAGGTTGGGTACTTCTGTAAGGTTCATCAGGTAAAAGACAAACAAAAGGATCTCAGATATCAATCCTAAATGTTGCTAAAAAAACCTAAGGTAATGTACAGGCATTGAAAGTTTTGTGTCTGATGGAGCACACTGCTTTAATTAGCAGTGTTTTAATGGAATAAATGTGACTCTTGTGGTAATATGGCTTAAGGTAAAATCAGATCAAAGTATAATATCCCACAGTCATCATAGATTGTGTCAGGGATGCTCAGACAGCTAAATCAGCATACACAGAGCAAAAAGAATGAAAGTTGGAGACTCTCTTAGGGAAACAAAACAGCCAGTAAATGGAGAAGGCATCTAAATGTAGCTGACAGTCTTCTCATCTTCTCCCAGAGAAAGAACTTAAATACTTAAAACTAGACTCGAACTTTAGAAACCTAAATACATCATCCCAATATACTGCCCTTCTGGACAGTTCCAGGCACCTCCAGCTCTACTGCACAAAACCAGTGTTAGCTCAAACTTTTTCAAAAACTTGACCTTGAAAAGTCTTCAGCCAGTCTAAAAGACAATGATCTGGGATGATTCAAAATTATATATCTTTAAGAGCTGCTATTTTAGAATTACTTGTTAAAAATGTAAGACAAAAGCTCTGGGCTTGCATAGATTGATGTTTTCTGTAATTTTAAAACTCTGGATTGTCAGCTCAGTCCTTTGATAATAAATAGAGCCATTGTAATCTATAGGGTAACCATGTTTGTGGGGGGAAATTAATGAGGTCTAGAAAAGAAGAGGGTAGCTGGCCAATAATTCTTTTTCTTCTTGTCCATGTATGTATTTATATTTTGAAGGTTTAGGTACGATCAATGTGAAATAAATTCACATATAGATTTACAGGCAAATTTTGATCAAAAGATGCTGTTACCATTAATAGCCATAAAAAAGTCAAAGAGAAATCTTAAGATTACATTCAAATCATTGTTGATAGAAAGGAAATTGGTATTAAGAAAGTTAATCCACATGCTCTTAGATAGTAACAAAGCAAAATCTAATTTGCCGTGAATGTGAAATTCAGAGTCCTCTGTTTTGAAGAACTAATTAATTTTGCTTTAGCACACAGAAATTTAGTGTAAAATATCCCTTGAAAATGTATGAGAAAGGCTGTTTTACATAAACAGAATTATACTTCATTAAAGCTTTAAAGAACCATAAATCATGCATAGTTTAAATTTGTGAAGCTTCAATAAAGGAAGTTATTGCGGAAAAAATAGCATTTCTTTAGGGTTAACAATTAATTGATGATATTGTAGTAGATAGTGGCATTAAAACTTGTCTTTTCTTTATTCCTTTTTGGGTGGTGTAGGCCTAGGGGAAACTGCCTCCAAACAATTCTTGTTTTCTTTCCTCAGTTTAATTTTACCAGGGTTATTGCATTAAGAATTATCCAAACAACAGAAAAGCCACTTCTAAGTTTAAAAAAAAAGGCTTTTTTTTTTTTATTGCTATGGAGTGCCATTGTGGAAAGAATCAGACATTAAGAAGATATGTGAAGCTCCCATGGACCCAGAAGCTGTCACGGAACGTTTCAACCCTTTTTCAGTCTTGTTAATTCCTCAGTTATCAGAGAAGAGGAAGATTTTCTCTGTCATTTGTCAGCTTCCTTTTAAAGTCTTTCTAATTCTTTAATTAAACTTCCTTTGTAAGAGATCTCCACAGTGATGTCAAAATTTCCAAGATAAATCAAAGTTTCCCTGTAAAGCCAGGAGACAAACACTCATTTCTCAGTCTGTAACACTGCTGTCTGCTGTGATGGTAACATCTCACTTTTCTAAGTGGCAAGTTATTTTGAGAGTTGAAGAGTAACCAATGTCAAGGTTGCAGAGAAAGATTCAGCTGAGCTTTTTTTTTGGTCACTGAGTGTGCCTTCATTTGTCCTCTGTGGAATCTCGCAGTTCTCCTATCCCTCAAGCAGTCCTGGAGCTGAAGCACTCTATCATCCATGAGTTGCCCAAAAGGATTGGGTGAGTTTGAGTCAGTAACCTGTGAAGTGTCACACAGTGAAACAGGCTCTGCCTCTGCTCTTTATCTCTGTCTGTCCCTCATGCATTCCTGCAGTGTAGCTTTGCTTTCCTACTCTGACTATCATGTTCCCCGGAGGATATCTTAGCTCTGCCGTTCCTCTTTTCCCTCCCTTCCTCCCTCTGCTCAATCACATGCTATAAGGTGCCAGACACATCCCACACCATACCCCAATCTGTACTGCTCTCTCATGCACAGGAGAAAATACTTAAGGAATGTAAAAATATGTGAATCCTTGTTAAAAACAAAATATGATTACTTTTCAGAAGAAATAAAGCTCTTAGAAAGACTTTTTTTAACAATCTAAAGATATGTTTACATTACTCTGAAACATAAAATTGTCATCCATGAAGCCTTAGTTTTATCCAAATATATCAAGAAATGTTGACTGTGTCTCAGTTTTGTCCTTGCAAACTTGTTTTTGCCTCTGGCTTGCAGGGTCCTTTTTCTGCCCTGCTATCATTCTTTCAGCCTGTGCTCTCAAGCTATGACTCTTCTGGCCTTGCCTTTTCATCAAGGGTCTTCAGGACCTATGGCTGTGGTCACTGACCCTTAACAGCTTATATGTCTGTAAGAGTAGCTACACTGAGTTTCTTTTCTGCCTGTTTCCTCAGGCACAGTGCTGCCAGATGTCTGAATACAGCAAACATCCCATTAACCAAGAAAAACACATAATCTCTCTCAGAACGGCACTAAATTTAACATGGTCATTAAAAAAATGCTGCTAAGGATTCGTTTCATAGACCTGCTACTATTCTGCAGCCTACAAAATAAAAGACTAACATGCCATCTTAATTACACCAAATAATTATGAGTTGCAATCAGAGACTCTTAAGATACATTTCCTCCAGAAACTGAGGGGAGCATATGAAAAGGGGAGGGAATTAAAATGAAGTTGATCATAAAGCTGAGATTTTCCTTACTATGCATGTTACCATGTCAACCTGAGTTATGCAGCATCACATTTGAGATCTATTCAAGACCCCTTCAAAAGCTTAGCAACTAACCAGGATATTATGGATGGATTTTCAGCTGATTTTGACATCTTTTGCATGATAAATGCTACTTAACCACATTCTTTTTCTGGTTTAATATCAAATACAACTGAGCAAATGTTTAATTATATCCATGCAGATGGTTTATTATGTAAGAGATAATTACTTGTCCCACTTTTTAAGTACTAAACCATTCAGAAAACATGAGGCACAATAATTTTAAGACAGCAAGTAACTTAATATAAAGTATTATTTCTTGCACATAGCAGAGAAAAACATGAAACCTCAATATCCTGTATGTGTATAAGTCTCAGATGGTTTAATGGGGATTCTTTTATGTTACCGTGTGAATATTTCTCCTGTTCTAGCTGCCTTCTTAATGTCAGCATAGCTTTCCACTTCTGTCTGACAGTGGCCTAAAGCCTTTGAGTGAAAATTGAAGCAATGTAAAGTTTGACAGCTAATCTTTCAGAAAATGCACCTTTCTTTATTTTTAAGTACTTAAATATTCTTTGTAAAATACCTTATATATATTATGAGAAGTATTAGTTGCAGTTTCAGCATAGATTTGAGCATTATATAATCTGGTACACAACAAAAGTTGGTAGATAGATCCTATTAAAGAATTTGAACATTTTTACCTGTTTCCCATGTTAGTTGAGCTACTTAAATGTTTTGAGAAACAAAAGATGCAAAAAAATATAACTTAAAAGCAAAACAAAAATATCAGCCTGAAATTGTTTAAATTCTCATTCTTACTAAAGAACTTGGACTTATTTTAGTAAAACACTGTATTAAACCTGCAAAAGGGAATAACTCCAGAAGTGATAAATCTATTGCACAATATTGTGACAATCACTTAACTAGATGAAAGTCACCAATAATGTAAATTTACCATCAGATGCAGAAAGTTCCCTTGCTCTTAAGACAGATGCTGAAATCACTGTTCTCAGAGCAGCAGAGCATATGGAGTTTAGCCAGTTGCACATCTTGCCTATATTGTTTCTTTGATGTCCAATGGTGAGAAAGTTTCTTAATCTTTTCCTCAGCACTGACACAAATACTCTTTCTCTCTAGTCAGGTGTCTTATTTCATAACATTTTCAGGAATTCAAAATAGTTTTGTTCTCTCCTCTTCTCCAATTTGATTACAGTTTCCAGTGCCTGCAGATGATCACGAGGCAGTTGATGGACATGACTTGTTCAACAAGGGCATCAAGCTGGCAGGGATCCTCCAGAAAGTGTGAAAAGTCTCTGTGGAAGCATGGATGGTTCATACTTTATCACTGCCAAAGACATGCTGAAAGTTCAGGTAGGTGCACAGTTTGACAGTGTTTGCTCCTTAATTTAGAGCAAATTAATTTTTAATTGAGAATCACTGAATTTTATGAGTTTCATATCTTTAGCTAAACCAGTACACAAAATCTCTGTCTCAGCAAATATCTTCCAGACAGATCCATTTATGCAATCCCTGCATGTTCCTTGGGCAGCTCAGCATATTCCCCAAGCATCCATAATCTCAGTAAGAAAATTGTCTTCCTATGCTACTTCATATTCCAGAATGAAAGTGGGACTACAGAATAATCAACATTCCCCTCTGGCTCACTTAAGTTATGTTACATTTGCACACAAATAATATGCAGGAGCATAACCATACTGCCTACTCACTCAAACATGTAATTCCTGGGCTGTGGTTTCCAGGGATGTCATCTTTTATCTAATCCCTGATGATGCTGGATACAGAAATAGTCCAGCAGAAGGTGGGTATCTGAACCCAGGATGACTTAAGTTGCTTTCTGTTTTCTCTCTTTCCACTTGCAAACAAAAATAGGGAGCAAGAGGGAGAAAGAAGCAAAGGGCAAAGGTGTATTATGAAGGAAGAAAAAAATCATAATAATAATTACTTTTCGGTTGTGTGAATAGTTTTGAAAAATGTCCCTAGAGCAAAAGCTGTGCTTTTGTCAGGCTTATGAGACAAAAATAATATTGTTAGAAGTTGATAGCTTTATTTTGTAAGGGAGCTGAAGTGACCCTATACAAACTAAAGCTGAGCTCTATATTAAGATGAATCCTTGAATATCTGGTTTGAAAAATGCTTTTTTCTCCTTTCTCATTAAACAGAGATTGCTTTATTGTTGCTGGGCATCCACAGTGAGTCCTTCAGTTTCCCCATGGCCACATAGTGTATAGTGCAAAGCTGGAAGAATTGCCCTAGATTCTGCACCTTTTCTGCCCTTCTGTCTGTGTAAGAAGGCATGAAAACTGCAGAAAGAAATGTTGTAATAGCGATTCTCCTGAACTCCCTGCAGAGTTTTTGGTGTTCATACTTTTTCATTCTCGAGCTGGAGAGGAAACACAAAGCTTCAGGGTGGGAAAGGATAAAACAGGCACAAAGCTGGTTGAAGAAAAAAGAGGAAACAAAGTAAAGACAGGATTTAAAACATGTGCTTCATGTTTTAGTATTATAACTATGTGTGATGATAATATGCCTGTAAAAAGCACTGGTCTAATGGTCTAATCAGTAGGAATGTGTGCTCTTATGTGTACCTAATATAATATGCTCTCAGAGATGCAAGGTAAAACGAAATTTGTGAGTATAGGTTTTAAAGAGCACTAATTTCTACCCATGTTGTGTCAGCCCCATCTATATTTCATGGTGTGCCAACTTAAAACAAAGAGTTTTAAGTATGCAGCAGTGTGTCTACCCAACTTAAGTAAAGAAAGTTGATTGGATGATATTCTGAATAAATCATGTGTATGATTGGTTTTGTTACAAGACATTATAGATTAAAATATTCTCCTTTAGGTACATAAGGAGTCCTGGCATGTTTTCCCAGAAATAGGATCTAGCAGACAAAAGCAGAGCAGGTATATTCCTGAATTTATGAAAATTTAAATACATGTATCTGCTGAGAACTGAGGTACAGCATAGCTATATGGCAAAGAGGGGGTGATTGCCATGTGGGGGCTGAGAGGAAGAAACAGGCTGCTGTGTTGAAAACTGAGGGGGAGAGTAGTTATATAAAGATGAAAGACAAGGTGCTGCCTACAAGCCTGATATAAGAAGATATACTTTGGGAAAAATCAGTGGTAATGAGACATAAACAGGAAAAGGAAAGGATATATGTGTATGCCCATGTACACACATCGGACACAAGGCAAATTAAGACAAGGGAGGTTAACTGTTTTGTATTTGCTCAGATCCTCTTATGTTGTACATCCTAGCCTCTCCATCCTCTTTATTGTAAGTTTCTTATATGTGTCTTTTTTTCCCTTGGATACAAGTATGAGATAAAATTCAAAGGAAAGCAAATTGCCTTGTTTGGTTTTTTTTGTTTGTTTGTGGGTTTTTTTGTTTTTTTGGGTTTTTTTTGTTTTGTTTTGTTTTGTTTTGCTTTTTAAAATGAAATATGATACAGCAGACTTAAAAGAAATTTAGTCTGTCCCAAGCAACCATAAATCTACTCCTCAGAGAGCCAGGGTCAAACCTATAACATATATAATATATGTAACATACCTGCTGTTTGAGAGGTACAGTCCATTGGTTTCTCGGGCTTTCATTTGGAAATGTTTGCCATGGTGTGATTTGTGCACTACTCACAAGCATATGCTTCCTATATTAACAGTGCTAAAGAAAATACTGCCATTTATTTTATGATTCAGTGTATTGCAGTGGGGGCCCTTTGCATGTGACTGTAATACAAATGGCATATAAATAACCCCTAAAAGCAGAGGGGGGTTGTAATGGGCCTCTGGTATAAGATATTCTTTTATCTTCTTAGTCCCAGTTTATGTTGCATTTGGGGAGTTCTTATTCTCACAAGTATTAGGTTATGTGTCGGGTGTTAAGGCATTTATAAAATTAACAGTTCTATTATACCAACAAATGAAAACTGGCATCAGTTGTTAATCAGACCAGTAGCCTGTGGAAATGAGAACTGTGTGATAATGGGAGAGGGGGCTCTGTGTGCACATTGATCTCTGCCTCTCCCTCCTAAGCGCTCTGGAAAGCCGATTGCCACAGAATGGCCGGGCTTTAGCAGAGAGAATGTGGCTGTCTTACCATGACCAGCAGAAGGCAAACCCTTTATGGCCACACAGCTCTGAATGTACAGAATGACAATACCAGGTCTGCCTCAGGCAATGACAGACAGCAAGCATCTTCTCAGCTTAGTTTCTACCCTAGATCCTCCTAAAGCTTTAATCCTAAAGCTTGTCCTTCAGCCTGGTGTGCTGCTGTGGTCATCAGATACTGTCTAAATGTCCCTTTTGCTTCTGTTATCCTGGTAGAATATATTCATGAAGTATGCTTATGTATCTTTGATGGCAGGCTCAGAGTCTCTGCTGCCTTCTTTGCAGACACAAATTTGCAATAAAATACACTAAATTGAAGAACTGTGATGATAGCCTCTGAATATTGTCTTACTTTCCCCAAAAGGGACAAATGAAAACTAAATAGGAAATTAAAGTTTCCACTCCTCTCCTAAGGGTTGTTGTTACAGCCCTTGGTTATGAAATTTCAAGGGCTGGATGTGTGTGTCTGCAATTGCATTCCAGATTTCTATGAAGTATCTTCAGAAGATCTTTGTTGAATGTTTTCTTTCTAAGACTGGATTTGAAAAAGAGGTGAGGGGATATATTTTCTGTTTATGTTTCATGTTTTATCTTGACTGCAGCAGCAAAAAGGCATCATCAGACTGAAGATGTTTGGAAAGCAATATTTCTGCTGATCACATTAATTGTAAAATAAAACCAAGTCAATTCTCCTTAGATTTGAAGCATCTTCCTCAGCAATTACAGAAACTGCACTTTGATGTTTAGCAAGTGATAGAAAGACTGCTTAGGTGAGGAATCTGTAAAACAAAAAGGTTTGTTTTCTAAAAATAAACAAAGAAGCAGTTTCTAAATAATGAAAAAGACAAATAGAAAACAAATATTAGAGGTATAAGATGAAGAAGACATCCAAAAGTAGAGCTGAGCATGGGTAAGATACAGGACAGATAATCTAATTATTAAAAAACAAACCAGAATTATGACTGAGCAGAACATTTACCCATATGCTGATTGAAGCATATGCTGATTAATGTGTGTGAAGTTATACTTAAGACTGCTAGAAATAAGTAAATCTAATTGCTTTTGCCTTTAATTAAACTGTACACAGAATTTTACTTTGTTTAGAAATAATATAAAATAGCGTGTATGCCTAGTAGCTTTAAGAAAGTGCTAGGGATTGAAGAAAAAAGGGTAATTATATAAGGAAAGATTATATGTGCCACTCAAAACTGTGAGAACACTCTGATGAATGAACTGAACTTCTCTAAAGTATAGCCAAGTCTGCAGAGCTGAAAAGCTGTGTTGAGCTGTTCATCTTAAGATTGCACATTTATATTAAAGAAAATCCCACCCTGATTCATCACATTGCTAACAGTAGCAGAATTCTTAATAAAATTTCAAGGGTTGCAGGAGCAGTAGACCTTTGGCATATAAATGAAAGGTGGGGATGGATATAACAAAGTGTAGTTTAACTGGACACTGTTTCCTCAGATCAAAAAAACCATTCATTTTGTTATAGTAAGTATTATGAACCCAGGAGACTTTGAAGTCAGTGGACTGCAGACGTTTTTATTTAGAGGTTGTGGTGGAACAAACCTATTCCACTTTTAGTCTGAACACAGTTTGGGACCCAGTGCCAAAAAACTCCTGAACACACAACTAATCACTGAGACCCAATGGAGTTGTTTACATTAGTAAAGTAGTATTATTGAAAAAGTGTATGCCAAAGACAAATGCCTTCTGTGGAATGATACACATTAAAGTGTGTGGATACCTCATCAAGGTACAAAACCCATGAAACAGGCTCTGTGGGACCAAAGCACACATATTTTCTGCAGTGGAGTGAGCAGTGGAGGGGAAATCCTTCTATAGGCAGTTTGTTGCCAATAACACAATTGTGAATTTGCCATCAGTTGCCTGAATAACTGATAAAGCTTATTATCTCTGGCTGTACCTGCATTCTAAATGCATTTCCTACAGGGACAACCCTGCACTCCCAGATGCAGGATGGCTCCTGTCCACACTGGGACTTCCTTTGCCTGAACAAACTGGCTGCATCCAAACTAGCCTTGGGCTTCCTCCTCGGGGACCTACATGGTGCCCTGGTTGCTGAGAAACATAATTGGTTTTTAATAGATTGCATATTCTAGTAGAAATTGAAAGAAATTGTTTCAGCCTATCAAGATCTGTATTTTTATAACATGAAACAGAACTAATGTATTACCTCTTTTGGGGAGACACGTAAGGCTGCTTGAGGCTGCAAAGCCCACTGAGAATGGATTGCAAGAATGTAATGCAGGAGTTAACAGTTTGTGTACTGTCATATCATCTTTGCAGAACACTTTTTTGGAGTGAATTATCCCCAGAACTGCACCTAGACTTTATTTTGTGGGGAACTAAATGTTTCAGTCCAAAGGAGTACTTACCCTGAACCAGTGTACACAATAAAGATGATCAGGGAGCCAAGATCCAGAAGACAAGTGGAGGAGTAAGATATTTGGTAGTTCTGAGGAACCCCTTGAGAAAAGGTTATGAATACATAATTCCCTATTAGCCATTCAGAGAGCCTAATAGCTCTCTGAAAAAATATAAACAAGTCACCTGTGAAAAATGACAATATGAATCTTATTGCTTTTCCTCATTCAACTGCTGCCATATAAAATGGTTTTTGGTTGACAATCTCTCCCTTATGGTATCCCTCTAGTATTAAAAATGAATGCATTTTAAAATTATTTTTCCATCTGCTCTTATTAGAGGCTCAGGCTGACTTTTAACAAGAAATACAATTTCAAAGAAATCTAACTCAGTGCCTTACTGTAAATTAATTACAATTGCTTGCAATTTTCCTTTAGCACTGCTCATGTCACTGGAATCAACCACTTAAATGGCACATAGATTATGGATTTCAGCTTCAGCAATTTTGTAATTATGAAAGGCAGTTCTTTATCTCCTATTTTGAGAAATAAAAAAAATTAATTAATCATACAAGTACATATGAGGAGCACAGAAAGGTGTGAGATGGGTACTAGGAGATGAATTCTTCACTTAATTCAAAGCTGTAGGAGACCCAAGAAGAACAGCCATAGGAAAGTGAAGTTTAAACAAGTTATTTGCGTTCTTGGCATGAATCCTTTCACATGGGCCTGTGCTCCTCATAAAGTACACATGGGGAACAAGGAATATCAAAACAGGCTGCAAAGCTGGGTGAAATGAATGTTGTCCTAGATCTCAGTAGGATTTAGGGGTGAGCGCTGCAGAGTGTTTCACCTATGAAGATTGATGTTCCTGGATGTGCAATGACACAGGGTGTTATGAACATGCACAGATAGCACTGCATACCAGAAAGAAATATCTGTCACCCTCAGGTGCCTCAGTCCCTGTACAGTAGAGAGCTGTATAGGGAGTTGCTGGCATAAGAGTTTCTTGCTGTAATTCAATATATATTCAATGAGAGGAGAAAATTCACTAAAAAATAACTATTATCTGTGAAAAAATGAGCAGCAGATTGCAGCAGAATACAGCAGATTTCAATATACCAGGCACACTACAAAAGAATGTATTAGGATGCCTTTAACTGCATAACACAGGTGCAGGAACACAGTATTCTTTGATACTCTATTTCATCATTATGTAAAAAAATGAAATTAAAC
The DNA here is from genome assembly GCF_036417665.1 of Passer domesticus. Lineage (NCBI taxonomy): Eukaryota > Metazoa > Chordata > Aves > Passeriformes > Passeridae > Passer > Passer domesticus. The sequence continues at coordinate 67,157,169 of NC_087475.1, read as the reverse complement.
AGGTCTTCAGGTTCAGAAGACTTTAAATATTAATATTTCCTGTAGAACTGTGATCCTATTAAAAGTACATCTTTTACAAATTAGGTTTTGTGAATGAAGAGCAAATTCAATGCACATATTTCAAAGTTACTTGAAATGTATTTCCTAATGGAAGCTCTTATTATAAAATTGACTTTTTTAGCAGAACAAGGCCTCATCAGAGAGTAAAAATCATTTATCTTATAAAGGCAAGTTCTACTATAGTTACTCCAGAAATCATCAAATACTAGTAGAGCACTATATAAAATTATCGATTTAGAAACTAAAATGTATGTGGTTAGAAAGCTAAATGATACTGGGAAAAGTTTCAAAAGGTAATTGACTTGTTTCAGTAGAGTTCTAAAATAAGTTTAATTAGATCAAGCAATATTTACAGAAAAAAACATCAACAGAAATCAGTTTCATGGCAAAAATCATTGCATCTTACACAGCACCTTGGGAACCTCCATTCTCTTAAGAACTGTTTGAAAACTGTGCTTCCCATCAATTACATCTCAGATAAATGAATCTGTTCTTGAACATAGAAAATAATTTAAAGAGCTGGTTGTTCATGTCAGATCACCATAGGAAAAAAAATTCTTTATGGGGTTGTGCAACATATTCAGGGGCTTTTGCAGCCCCAAAATCAAGAATGGGTCAGGAACAATATGGAGTAATAAGGAGTTATATGGTGTATGATAGTGCTCAACCTCCAACCTTGCAGGTGCGACACCAGAAAATGCCTGTATTCCAGATTAATCCAGAATTGCAAAAGGCAGAGCAAATTACATGGCTCAAGGTACTGCTTCTCAGGTGACTGATACCAGGCTTGGATAACAGATAAGACTGTACTTTAGATTATCAGAACCCCTACATTTCTCGTGTTCCTCTAGTGCAGTGTTCCTTAGCAAGAGATCAGCTTTGTTCTCAGTAACTCTGAACAGTGGTGATGGGACCCTCAGAGCGAAAAGAACAATTTTGACTTTGTAATGAAAGATCTGTAAACAATGAGCAGCATAGCATTGCTGCATGATTTACTTTAAGTATTACACAGTAAAAGGTTACTGAATCATACACAGCAATCTGGCTGAGTTTCACCAGTCTGAATTTGGCCCATTGCTTTGTCTAATACCCTGTACATGTTGGGCTCTGCACATTGATGTTCACAGTGTAGCAGGCACAGAAAAATATCTGGGTAACTTATTGGTATTTGGAAAGCATTTGTGCATTTCAAATTCCAGCAATTTAGATTTCACATTTAGTGAAACAGGTTAATTGTCTGAATTGGCCATAAAATTACAAAAATCTTAATATTTTAATAATTATTTCAGCACAACAGTGATCGTATATCTCATTCTCTTCACAGAAATCTTTAGAAAAAAGCATGAGAAATGCCTTATTTATATACTAAAAAAAAGGAAAAATGTGTACATTCAACCAGGTTCATGAATTTAATTAAACTTATTTTAAAACAGATAATACTCAGATTAGCCTTCCATCCTGTATTCCAGACAGAATCTAGATTGTCTTCTGTGCTCTTCTGATGCACATGATGATTCCCACAGGATTCCATAGTGACAACATTGTATTTGTAGACAATCATCATATTCCATTTTAGTGGCTTCTAGAAGAATCTGTCTCTAACTGTGCATCAGTCTGCCAATTCCTCCCTTCAGCACTGACAGTCCACAGGAAATCTAGTGAACTGAATTAAATAGGAAATGTTTGGGGAGGGTTTTAAATTCTTCATTTGGATACTACCTAATTTTGGATGCTCTTAGGCATCATGCCTGATTCCTCTTCGTCATGTCACAATATTCTCAGACAAAACAGACAAAGTTTTCAGCCCTGTGAGATGAAATCTGACCTCATATTCATCGGTCAGTTAAAATTTATATGTGATTGTTTGCTTCACTCAATACACTTTTATAAGTTAATTTTGTTAGTGTCTTTATTACATCCACTTCCCATTTTGGCAATCCCCAAGAAATACATGAAATTGTTTGAAATTAATATTGGGCTTGGTGTGTCAAACTGATTGTTGTTACTATGATTTTATATGCCAGCACTGTGAGCTCAACTGTTTTCCAGTACATTGCATGTATTATTTTACAGCAAAGCTTCAAGAACTTTTTTGCTGCTGAAAGCCTCTTGCAAATTCATTCTGTTTTGACTGGACGACAGGATATCAGCAGGGGATGACTAAAAACCAGCAATAAGAGGAAAAAGTTTCCCTCTAGGAGACTCAGACTCAGCCAGAATGCAGACTTCCCTTTGGATGGGGAAGAAATTTAATTATGTAGGAAGAATAACGAAAAAAAATAAGAAAATGTAGATAATTAACAACTGGCTTCACCTAACAACAGCAAGCATTCATCTGATTATTGTCAAACAGAAAGTAATTATAACAATATTCAGAGTATGAGCAATAAACTACTTATTTCAGTACTCTTGTCTGTTTCTAGAATAAAGCACCCCAATGTGACTGTGTCACTTAAACTTTTGTAAAGGGAAGAAAATCCTCTGAGTCTTCTTATGCATATTCTGATCAGCTCATGGAAATGTCAGAATCTTCACACAAGTAAATGGTGTGTGAAAGTCTTCAGCATTCAAAGGAAAAGGGAAGAAAAAAGCCTGGGTACTCTTCCTTCACTGTAATCACATAGGTTTGTAATCAAATGGTATTACTCCAATTTAAAGAAGTTGAAGAGCAAGTCCAGAACAAAAGTTAATCAAATAAATGGGACAGCAGCTGTTAGAAGTGGCCATCTTTGGCACAAGGGTGTATTGTTGGCTTTTGATCATCTTGTCAACTAAAGCCACCACATCATTTTATGGAAAGCTGTCTTTTAGCTGTTGGTCCCCAGTCTTTGTTGGTGCCTGGAGGTTTTCTATTCCAGAAGTTCAAGTTTGAATTTGTTTTTATATGTTTTGTTTTGGGTTTTTGGTTGGTTGTTTGGCTGGTTTTATGTCTAATTTTCCTTTTTTTTTAGGTTTTTTTTTTTAGTTTTTGAGGTTTCTGAGGTTCTTAAAAATCCATAAGTCAACCTATATTCAACAATAACTGAAATTTTTACAGATTAAAAAAAAATAAGTTAAAAATAAAAGCAATTAAAAAATATTCTTCTTCTGATGGAAAAATTTCTTCACTGAAAAGCTTGTCAAGCATAGGGACAGGCTACCCATGGAAGTGGTTGAGCCACCATCCCTGCAGGTGTTTAAAAAATGTGTGGATGTGGCACTGAGGGACATGGTTTAGTGGTGGTCTTAGCAGTGCTATGTTAGCAAAGATCTTATCCAGCCTAAAAAGTTGCATCATTCTATGATTCTACATTTCTTGGAAGCATTGCAAACCTGCAAGGCTGCATTCTGCTAACCACTAAGTAATGTCTGAATGCAACAGTGATCCTAACAAATAACCCTTGGTCAAGGAATTATTTTCAAGAAACAGAAGGTCAATAACTCAGAGACAATACTTTAGTTCATCTTCAGACCCACCATTTTGCTTTGATAGAGTAGCAGTGTAAAGATTACATTCCGTGAGGAAATGTAAGGCTGAAAAATCTCAATTTTTTTTCAAGCTTCAGGCTTCTTAGATCAAGCATTTTCATACTGAAAGCAGACATTCTTACTTATGAGACTATCTTTTCTTTGTGAGACTTAGCTTTATTTACAGCCTGTAGGCATGGGCAGCTACAACCATTTCAAGAAAAAAGTTACTGGTATCTTTATCATGATTATACAGGTATTACTGGTAAAGTATTTTGCTTTTATGTTCTCCATGGACCACAAATGATGGTAGTCTAAACAGCCTTTAATCTTCTTATTAGCAAGAATTATACTTCTTTGGAAACTGACAGTGTCCTGCCTGGAATAAAAAAAAAAATAAAATAAAGGGAAGTATTTCATTATTGCTACCAATACTTGCAGCACAGTTTCTCCTGCTGATGGCAAGGGTACTCAAGGTGATGGAAACCCACACACTTGATTCTCGCTCAGTATATTTAAAAGATATGAAGAGGCAAGTCCTGAGCTCCTTAAATTAGATAAACTTCAACTGAAAAAAAAAGGCACCTGAATAGTAATTTATACTTAAGATTAAATTAGGCACATAGTAGCCATTTTTTAGTTTGGCTCTCAGCTTATATTTATGTTACTTATCATTCTGTTGGCCATATGTAAACTGGGTAAAAAAAAAAAATCACATTTTACCCTGCCCAGATAACCAGACATTTAATATAACATATTTATATGACGTGTTAGGAATTTAATGTCACTAATCTCACAATTTGCTTTATCCTGATAAACTCTCTTTACATACAGATGCATATTTCAAACTGTTCTGCAGTTCTTCCAAATATTAACTGGGAAAATAAAAGATTTTTTTAAAGATTAGTGATAGATAAATTCCTTGAGAACAAAGGAATGAGGAAGGTCCTTGAAAGACACTGCTGAGGCATTTTCAAATTATGACAACTGTTGACAGCACCAGAACAAGCAGATATAAGTGATCTTGTAACTTTTTATTAATGCTTACATTTTTGTGCCTAAATCAAGCCTCATGACAGAGACCTAACCAATGCTTTTGTTTGCTTTTTGTCTGTTACTTCACTTTTACTGATCTCCTGTCATTATGTAATCTAGAACAAACTATACACACTGTGCTAGAAATAATGTCTGTGGTCCATCCTGTGCACAGCACAGCAAGGAAGGAACTCTGGTGGAAATGGTCTAACCTATCAAGAACATCATTCCACTGTGGATATCCTGACTGTGGACCCCTGGGCTGTGATGGATAGATGGAAGCTGAATCTCATGGACAATTGCCTTTCCATTCCAGTTAGCTAGATGGCCTTTACTTTCCAGGAATCATTTACCTTCCATATAATTTTTCATTCCACACATCCTTACACACATTTATGACTGTTAATTTCAGGCACTCAGCTGAGTTTTCTCAAAGGTGAGAGGGAAATGTCAGTGAGAATGCACTTGCCTCAAAAATGGAATAATTTTCTAGGAGCAATTTTCTTGCTTTCTTAGTCTTTAAAGGGGATCTTAAGAATATTTTCCCAACTTAAGGAGGCATCATAACTCCTATAGGCTTATAATTGGATAATTTCTTGAATGCAAAGAAGCTATCAACTCCACACCAAAACCCCCCCTCAACAGATAGTCTTTCTAAGATTTCTGGAGCTCACTGAAGTAATACTAAAAGCATTATTTCAGGTAACAACATTAAGAAAAAAAAAAAATTCTGACCAGTCAGATTTTGACATCCCTGACAACTGTGTCCTCCTGCATGCACAAAGTGCTTTCACTCATGAAAATCTGTCTTAGCAAAGCTCAACTTGCAAATATGGAGAAATGACAAGGTTCTGCTTAGTACTTCTGCATGCTTTAAAAACTGCCTGAAAGGCAGTGGTGTGGGCTGAAGTTAAGACAGTCATTAAGGAAAGTGGGATGCTGGCATGAAAAATTAGTGCAACCTGCACTAACCCACCATCAGAGAAAAGAGTAACTTATGGTCTTTTGAACTGCAGCTGCTTTACTCCTTTTTCTTTATCTCCAAGGAGCTCAGCTGAAGATTGGCAGGCTGACCTGACAGGAAGGGGAAGATGGGTGCCTATGTAAAAAAGAAACTTACAGTCACGCACTTCCTGTAAACCAGCCCAGATAAGGTCTTCAGCAAGATCTTCAGGACAACTGAAAGCCAAACCCATGCTCAAAGAATCTTTAAATTATTCCTTTTTGTTTGTGAATGGAAACCTGAAGGTCACTTGAATCTGGTCTGAGACTCATGAAGTAGCAGTTCAAGCTATCAACATTTCTTTGACAAGGGTGTTGCTAGTGGCTTGCTGCGGTCTTGCATTGCCTCTCTTGTTGGCACCCAGCCCCTTTAGCAGCTGGGATGAGTGAAAAATCTCCCCCAGTGGTTGTTGTGTGGTTGTTTCTACTGAGTTTCTGAACACTGTATTCTGGTGTGTTTTCCAGCTCATTAGAGAAGGTGATACATAATCCTGGGATAGAAGTCTGGCCCTGGTTTCTGGAGCCCAAAGCACTGCACAACATAAATACAAAACTGTCAGAGCTGCTTGTGGGAATGCTTCCAGGTAACTCACAGCAGGGTGCCAAGGGACTTGGTCTCAGGCAGCATTTAGGACAGATCTACGTGAACTTGGTGCCATTGTGATCACACGTACAGCCACGCAAACAGCACTCAGAAGAACAATGACCCAGGCTATTAGAATATTAAGAAGAACTACTCCTGATAAGAGACAGGTTATACATTTGCCAACATCATGGAATCATAGAATCCTAGAATGGCTTGGGTTGGAAGGGACTTTAAAGACCATCTCATTCCAACGCCCCTGCCACAGGCATGAACAGCTTCTCTAGACCAGGTTGATCAAAGCCCCAAGTTGATCCAACATAGGCTTGAAGACCTCCAGGGATGGGGCACCCACAGCTTCTATGTGCAACCAGTGGCCAGTGTCTCACCACCCTCATGGAAAAGATTTCCTCCTAATACCTAAATCTACTCTCTGACAGTTTAAAACCATTACCTTTTCTCTTCTATCACTACATCCACTTCTGAAGAGTCCCTCTCCTGCTCTCTTGCAGGTGCCCTTTATGTCCTGGAAGGCTGCTATAAGATCTCCCTAGAGCATTCTTTTGCCCAAGCTGAACAACCCCAGCTCTCTCTCTTCGACTGTCTTCTTGTGCATGCCGAATAGGCCTGGTGTATTGACACTCAGCAGTGAAGAAGCATAATTGAGATCCAGATCCTAAAGGACCCACATCTGCCAGGAATACCTCTGTGACTTGACACAGGCTGGTGGTGATGGAAGCCCAGGCATCAGATGCTTCTTATAAGTCCTTTCATTGCTTTGAAGTGTTTTTGCAATGTAATGATAGGAAGAAAAATCAGTTAGGCACAGGGAAATACTTTTAGGCAGGGTATACAATACTGTAAAATATTCAATGAGTTCTGAAGGCCTGAAAAGTCCTATTTTGGATATACTTTGTATAACCAGATTGTACTTGAAGAATTACTAAAACATCATTTCCCCCCCTTTATTTGCTTCAGGAGATCAAAGTTATAACTTTTTAGTAATACCTTCATTTGATCATAGTTGGAAGACTAAAAACTTCATTTATTTTCTAGTTAAAATAATCAGAAGAGTTTATATATTCTCCTTGAAAGCAAGCTGTTGTAGTAGTTGCTTAATGAATTAACAATGCTCACCATCTTGGCTTCTTCTGGTAGGGAGAAAGCAGCTCAAGTTCTTCCCTAGGAAAATAATCCCATTTCACTACATGTGTCCCTGTTTTGTACTGCAGTGCAGTGGCTCAGAGGCAAAACTGTTGCATTCCTTGAAAATTAATGTTCATAGAAGTTGTACATTGTGACATCTCAGCACAATCTAGTTAAATTTTTACAGTTCAGGCAACTTATATATATTGCTTGGTCTTCTATGTCCTTTACAGACACTCATATGTAGTGTTTGCTCTTTACTCTTTTCATTATAAAATTATGAGATTGTAAAACCAGCATTCAGAAACTTAATAAAAATAAGAGCCAAATAAATGATGAGTTTGAAAATTCTTTAACCTTCATTTTAAGTGCTCCATATGGCAGTGACAAATCATAATCTGATAGCGGGAGACCTTTCACTGTGTTGTTTTTGGGTTTTTTCTAGAAATCTTGCATGTTGGAAGTGATTTAAGTGTGTTGCATCTTTTCCCTGCCAACACGTGGTAGTTACAAACCAGCCAGGCTGATGTGCATGGCAGTTCTGTTGGGAACTCTGCAGTGGCAGTCACGGTGTTTTGTTTCCAATAATACATTCCTGCTAACTCATTACTGGAAGTTTGAAAATGCCTTGAAAGAAGACAGGCCTGTGTTTTCATCCTTCCAAAAGCTGGGGGACAAAGAGTGTGTGCTATCATTACCGTCATGTGGTATTTATTTTCCATCTAACTAAATGTCAGCCTTTTAAAAATCCAGCTTAAAGATTCATTTCAACAGCACACACCAAAGGCAGATTCTCAGGTGAGCTAGATGGTATGGAAAAGTAGGCAACAAACAGTGATTTACAGACATGGAGAGTGTCCAGCTGCAAAACCACATTTCTGTGTTAATCTTAAAGGGAGTTCAAGGAAAGTTGAGAATTTAATCTGCTCTTTGTTGTTCTGGTCTATTTTTGCTTTGGAATGGGGGAAAAGTTGCCTTCACCTTTCAGATCTTATGCAAGAGAACAAATTTATAAAAATGTTTACATTTTTTCCTGAAGGCTTTTGCTCTGACTGTGCCTGTTATAAAAGTGTTGTAACAACAAGAGCTTAAAAAAATGGTTTTTGCCCTTAGGTTGCAGAAATAGCAGCACTGTGTGCCCTCTGCCAGCACGACTCAGTGACTTTTAAGATGAATAAGAGGGCCTTTACAACTCAGTTGGTTCTCCTTCCTTAATAACTACATTTTCCTAAACCTACCAATTTTTTTCTGATAAAAAAAAATTCAAAGCAAAAAAAAAATAGAAGCAAAGAAATGGAGGAAAGCACGGACCACAGGCAAGGCTAGCTCAGTATCCAGCTCTTTGAAGAAAGAAGCAGAAGGCAGCAAGCAGAACTTTGTCAAATAATTTTTTGTTATTTCCTCTGCTTTTCAAAGCATGTTGGCTATTTGATCTCTAGCAGAGAGTCACTGTAGCCATTTTTACACCAGAGGCTTGTCTTTATATACCACTTTTAGAACCATATTTCACAGTGAATGGCAAGAGAAACTACTAACTGATCTTCAAAACCACTTGCAAGCAAAATGGCAAGCTATCACACCATTGTTCTCTTAATTTTTCTTTCTGAGGCTCACTTTAATTTTTTTCTCTTTTTTTTGATTATTCTTTCCAAATGAATGAGGTGCTACTTGAGCTTTAAATGTCAAAATCCCTTTGAATGGCATTACTGTGAACTCTGGAGCCACATACCAACATGTGAATAGCTAATATACATAGGATGATGCCAGCTTATGAATTCATTTTATTATTCCTATCACCTCCCCACCCCCACAAAAACAAATTTTCAACTAGCTACTGCTATTTTAGGAAGAGAGTAGGGAGAGAATATACTGGCAGGCTGATTGACATAAGTCAGCCAGCTCTTCCAGCTAAAGGTCTGAGTCTGCAAGCTGTTTCCTGTGGGTGGATCTCTGTGCTTAGATTGAGAAGCCTGAAGAATTCAAACTGAAATCAGCTACAGCTAAGTTATAAGCCATAAACTCACACTTTAAAAGTTATTCAAGTGAAGAAACACTTACAGAGTGAAGTCACTTTACATATTATTATTATTACCATTTTCCATTTGCTGCCAATCAGTTTTAACATACAAGTGTTCTCCATATATTTTGTGTGTGTTTCTGTCACTTTGGCAGTTAAGAAGGGGTTTCCATCTCTACATCTACCTGGACAAAATCCAAAATCTAAGCCAAATATCCTATCTCTTTCCTTGAAAAGGTATGGATAAAGTCAGAGCAGGGGACTAAAAATATTCCCAGTACTGCTGACAGTTTCATTCAGGCTTATGTCTCTAACCCCAAGGGTGTTTGGCAATGATTCAGTCATAAGGGATATCCTGTACCAATCTCAGCTAGGACAAAATAGCAGATTTTGCCCAGTTCTCATGCCAGTAAAGAAAGGAAGATTAAAGGGCCCTTTCCTCCATCAGTTTCTGAAGCAGAATGTGACAGATTTTGAAACCATCAATTCAAAGTAAAGCCCATGGCACTGTGCAGCACTATGGCTGTCCAAGTCCAAGAGACTTGTGGCTGTCCTTTTGCCTGCAAATGTAGACTGCTCTGTTTCACCCTTTGGAGGATCTCTGTCCCTACAAAGGAGACATTTAGCCTTCAGGAAGAGAAGATGAAAAAAATTATTAGCTGACCATGATTTCTCACACTCACTTGGTCTAGACTGGTGGAAGTGGCTGTCACAAAGAATCAGGATCAGGGCTCTGCTATGCTGCAGAAGCAGTCCATGGTCTGAGCAGCCTGCAGGAAACTAGGCACTGCAGAAATATGGGTATTACATCTTTATGGGTGGCCAGCCAATAAACCCAAATAATCCCTTTTTTTTTTTTGGTGTATGAAAAAATATAAGCGTGCACAATTTCCACCATTCATTAAATTTTCTTGTTTCATTTTTCTGAGTTAGAGGACTCTTGCAGTATTTAACTGGCAATGCTTGTCACGTTGAGCTGGAAACACCTCTAGAACATGACAGAATTATAGTGCTTACAACGCCCACAGGAAACAGTTGTTATCCCACAGACAAGTGCGAAATTGAGTCACTGTATCATCATCATCTCCTACAGCCCAGCCGAGTGTCCTAATTATAACATCATTCCATATTCAGAACTGTCTAAATAAACTGAAGCCTTAAAGGTAAGTACCTCCATATACTGGGTTGTCTTGCTGTCTCACATTTGAATTACAGACACCTAGGGTGGGTCACCACCTGCAGGGTGACCTTGGGAGGTGGTGTAGACCAAAGTAAGGGCTGTTCAATATTCACCTAATGAAATGCTTTGTCCTGAAGGGAACAGGTCATAGCTATCACTGGGAACTTTCCACTCAGCCATGCAGAGCTTCCTCCTGTGTGCTCACTAGCACACATGCTGACCCAGCACTATGTCAGTTTACTGAGCTTTCCTCCCAATCAAAGGAGCTCATTTGATTACTTAATGGCCCTTAGAAAGCAAATTTAGAAGTAATCATCTATTCTTAGCTCAACCACTTCTCCTTTTAAAAATGTTTACCCAAGAGCCCAGCCCAGATGAATGGGATGTCATCCACAGAGCTGTACAGCTTGCCTGCAATTTCTACCCACCAGCCGGAAGAAGGTATCCAGTAGTTAAAGGTACAATACAGCAACAAGAAAGAAACCCCTCCTTTTATGAACACAAGAAAATCCTCTTCCAGTTAGGTAACTGTCACCTGAGAACAAAACTACAGGTATTGCAGATTGTCTGTGGTTTTTCATACACCAGCTTGAAGTTTTCCCATGGAATGGACATCTCATCCAAGTTGGCAGATAGGCTGTACATTCAGTCCCTACCGAGCATGATTCCATTGGTAATAGTGATGGCAATAGTTCATCCCAGAAAGAAATACCTGAATTTCTCCATGCCAAAACCACTGCTTCTGAAATGGGGCCTTCTACCTGAAAATTCAAAGGAAAAAACCAAGACTCATAAATATGAGTCATTAAAAGTCATTAAAAATCTTTGGTACAAAGTACTTTCCACTGATATGTCCACTTATTTAAGTGAAAACAAAATATATATTTTAGAAAAATAAGCATCAACATCCAGTAGTATATTTTCTTTTTTCATTTTTTTATATTTAATGGTGTCTTTATTCCAGAAAAGCTGCATGCACATGTTGTCTAGACCAACGTCAATTTCCTACCTTTTCTTCCAAAAAATCAAGCAGGAAAATCAAGCAGAAACACCAAGCAATTTTCCTTGAAAACTATTTGCATTTCTCTGGTTTGTGTTTCCACTACCCAGCTAAGAGTCAGATGCTACAAAATAACTTTAGATATTGTCACCTTTAATGCTTCCTGCACAGCCTTGGTTTAAAAATGCAGGACAAGATGTACAAAAATAAAAAAATACTTATTCGATAACAGTGTCATTCCTGGACAGAAAATATTCTGGTATTTCTACTCACACTGAAGAAGCTTGAACTAATCAAAAGTTATCAGCCTGATTAATCAGCTCATAGACAAGAGACTTTTGATACCACTGTTTTGTAAAAATTGTCAAAATCACAACTTCAGGCTCTTAAATATCAGTTGTGTTTAAGGTCAGTGAAGAAATAGAAGAGGGAGACTGACCTGTTATATTTTTAAAAAATTATTCTTGGGCAACAACAAAGTGAAATAACTAAACTGGTAAGAGCATCGCTTACAGAGATGTGTGCAATCAAAATGTTGATTTGCCTGTTGATTTGAGTGGGTGAAAAGGTCACACAAAATCTCTTAAGCATTTCGTAATAAGGAAACCTTTTTCTTTCCCTTGATTAAGATTACTCTTAGTGTTTTCATATATGTACATTTCAAAATGTGAAATCGTATTTAAAAAATGGCAACTAATAAGCTATTTTATTTAACCATTTCAGCAAAGAGTTTTTTGTTTGTCGAACATCAGAGAATTCTGAATGACTGTGAAAAGCATGTGTGTTGCAACATACATGCAATGACATCACTGATGCATTCATTTCTGCTCTGTAGAATACTCCAGTAACAAGACACCCTCTAAAGGCTAAACTGTTCCAATGACATTTGAGAGTTCTGAAATGGAGCACAGTGCAGAATTTTCTGGTTAAGTTGCATTTCATCGTGAAGTGGCCAATAACTGAAATGGGAGATCTCCTTCCTTGGGTTGAATAAGATAAAGCAGAGTTGACAGGAGCTCTCCACCATTCCTGGTCTGACTGGCTGGCTGGCTTATGCTTCACCCCATTCAGCAACTGAGTACTGCAAATTTTAACCTTTCCCATCTGTGTACATCCCCCTATTCAGCATCTGAATTCTGCTTCTCCCCATTGAGCATCTGAGTACTACAATTTTTAACTTTTCCCATGCAACATACAGAGTGTTAGCAGTACATTCCCCTTCTGGAAAAAAACTTGTCAGTCCTATATAATTCAGGTCCTCTTTGAATCTACTCTACAAAGTCCTTTGAAAATTCGACTTTTAGCATAAAACACATTGTATATTATCTGGACCAATTTTTAGGGGTCCAGAAATCTACTGGATGCTCTTAGGCCATCTTCACACTGTTATATGGGGCAAGTACCTCAGCTATGCTTACACTCCTCAGCTCAAAAGAATACCAAAAGCATGCAGGTTTACTTCAGAATATATATATTTTTTTATTATAGAAGAATATTAACAGTCCATTAAACTTGTTAAACGTTATAAGTAAAAAAATTATGGCCTCAGCAAACCTCTTTTGTTCTGTAGCAGAAGTATATTCCTTGCCTCTAAGCACCATTTTAGATTTAGAGTTCCTCAAAGGTGTTTCTTAAGTAAACCTTTCAAAGTCTTTTATAGAGTAATCTTTCTCCTCTCCCCCGCTTTGTACCAATGCTTATTTAAACTTGAAGTTTATATGAATTTTGATTCTACAATGTTTTTATAGCCATGCTGAACTTTTCCTCAAAACAACTCAAAACTTGTATGGACCAGTTCTGTCTTTCATTACATAAACCTGTTATTTAGATTTTAGGGGGGGGCATTTTGGGTTGGGGATTTTTTTATGTTGGTGGGGTTATTTTGTTGTTGCACCTCATCAGAGCACTGGCTGAGAAAGCTGTAGGGTGCTTTGTTCTCTGTAGTTCTCTATAGTGTAAGCATGTTCTTTACCCCATTTTCTGTATCTTTAGGCACAGTGTGTTCCATCTTTCCTACCTGGAAATGCCATGGGCACTGTTCCTAAGTGACAGTTGTCCATAGAGCCATCCTAAGCAATACAATTCAAGTAACTTCCAGTAAAAGTTTTGATGGTGAGAGGAGAGAGGACAGACAGTTCAGAGAGGACATAGCACCTCTGACAGTTCAGAGAGGCACTGCTGTGGCTGGTGCTGGCACTAGGAAACAGACGGTTACCAGGCCAGAAAATAATAATGAAACTCTTCCATGGCTCAGGCTGCAGATGACCAACTTTAAAAAAACAAGTTGAAGCTCTAAGTCTGCAGCCCTGTGAAATGCCACAGTGAGAAAGGATGTGCTGCAGACATCAGAAAACAGAAGAACCAGCAATTTAAGCAATTAAGTAGGCAGGGGAGATTACCAGGAGGAGTGAGACAGCTATTTTTGCCAAGAGTTTTGGAATATGTGCCCTAAAAACTATTATAACTTCCCCCACTGAATGCCAGCCCAGGAGAACAGTGTGAAATGCCAGATGTCTGCAAAGCATTTAGCACAAGCCCCATCTTTGTATCCTTCTTATCCTTCTCAGGAAAGGCTAATTGCAATGATATCCACAAAGTGACAAAATGAGCCAACAGTGGAGAACGTGCTGTTATCCTGAACCTATTTTATCCATGAGATACTGTCAAATGCTGGTATCTACCATTAAAAGCCTTCATGTTGATTTAATTGTTGAGTTTTTTTCTGATTGTCACATGCCTAAAACCTGTGGCTTTCAGTTACACGAGAGATCTTAGCATGAAGCAGGGTCGTGGAGAGGACAGAGCAAGTGCATGAACCCACTACCCCTGTAAGGTAACTCTTACACATGTGCCATGTGCTAACAGTGTAAAACCCGGGCTGCCAGGAACAATCTGGGGCATGATAATCCTGTAATGAGCAACAGCAGGTGCTAAAGTGCTTAAAGTAAATCACTCCTGCAGTCAGCGAATTGTTATTTATGTCAGCACCACCAAAGAGTGCAAATCTGACAGGATGGGTGGCAGCCAGTGACCCCTGAAACAGGGGGCTGGGAGCTGCAGGGGATCCCTGGGCAAGCAGGGCACACCAGGGCAGGGACCATCTCACTGCCTCCACCAGGAGCAGTACAAACTGGGGACAGAGCACCAGGGGCATCTCCCTGGGGACAGGGACAACCAAGGCTGGGGCAGGACATCTGCCTGCAAGTGCAGCTGGGGATCAGGGGACCAGGGTCAGGCCCAGTCCTGGATGACTGAACCATCAATGCAGAGCCAAGGAACTGAGTGTGATTTTATAACATTTGTTGTTTTCTAATTTTGATTAGGCTGGAAAGAGAGATTTCTTCTATCTCCTTCAAGCCTTTTGTTGATTTGGATTGTAAGGAATTTCTATTACTCTTCCATCTCAGCCTGTCTGGGTGGGTACACCCAGAAACACCAGCCACTGGAGGTATTGATATAATATTAGCCAAGGGAGCAATGAGCACAGCACAACACAGTATGTTTCCAGGATTGGTGCTGTGCTCCAGATGTCTGGAGTAGAAAATTCAGCACAGTCTGAATGGTCCTCCATTCCTCTCCAGCCAGTGAAGGACATGGGGCTCTCACACCTCTCTGAGCCGTGGCACAGGAGCAGGCTTCCATCCTCGCTGCACAGGTGTCAGTGAGACTGAAGGTCTGGCCTGATAAGTGCTTTCTGGTGGCAGCCTCAGGCAAGGTAGATTATTTCATCCAAACATTTAAGTGTATTTGGACAAATTATTCTTGCCCTAGGAATATAATATAGTAATGAAATTATGCTGTCAGCCATTGCAGGCCTGGCAGGAATTACAAACTATTTTAATCCTCCAAGAACACATTTGCCCAGGCAATAATTTGACTTGTCATCAGTAAATTCTTAGCTCAGCTTTTTAAGAGACAGGAACACACAAAAAAGGATTGATCTCTGGGTTATTGATTTCTATCACAATTGCATCAAATTTTCTTCTACAGCCTGTAGCAAATTGATCTATGGGCTGTATTTTCCCACCTGTATATTGGAGGTCTACAGGCTTTAGAAGGGCTTTTCAGCATAATGCAGCAGCTTGTTGGTTTGGTTTCAAAAGAACATGGAGCTTGCCAAATGTACTCAAAGGGAAGAAAAAAAAGAAAGGTAATTTGTCCTTGTAAGTAGTGATGCAACATGAGAATAGATCTGTAGGCCTTGTAAATTCAATGCCTAAAGAACAGGTCCTCTGTTGAGTGCTGGGCTGCTGTGTGACAAAAAGACCAGTCCAAAGGAGAGTCAAATTGCAGCTCAGTATTACTTCTTGGCTGAGATCCTCTACTGATCTGGGGTGTCACTGTCCCTAGCCAGAGCAAGAAAAATAAAAAAATTTACAAGAACAGGGTTCAGCTTACCTTTCTACATGCTGGACAGGTTATTCTGAATTTGTCATCCTATATCTTCTTTCCAGTCAGGGGAAAGAAATCCAGTTGATGTGTCACCTGATCCATTTTAAGCATCTCTGTTAGAATGAGAGGAGGTGAACTCTGAAGGTGTCTGTTTTAGTTTGCTTTTTTTTTTTTCCCATTGACTACTCATTGAGTATACAGTGATTAGCTCAGACTTAGATGTATGACTTTTAAGCTGCAAACTGGGACAGATGACTCCCATGCTAATTTTCCTTCTTTTCATCTTTTTAAAAGATTTCTCAGTATCCTATTCCTAATCAGCATAGGATGAGTCAAGAGTGCACAGCTTTGTTGCTTCATCCTTCCCCCAAAATAACCCTTCAGCTGTGCCAAATTTTTCTGGTCCCTAGTCTGCATTGCTCTGTTACACCACACCATTCCTGAGCAGATTCCACACAGGACACTTGCTCATTGTGTGGAGGGATCAGACAGATGAAGGGGAAGCGCCTGCGGTAGGGTGGTGTGGGAGTCAGGCCTGTCCTGGATCTCACATGGGCTCCTTCTCTTTACAGAGCTGACATTTTTCCCTGTGACAAGACATGCACAGCAACTGGTGTCACTGCTGTGTCACACTGGGTTGTGTTTGTCAGGAAATACCCTGACATCATTCTTTACTGGTAAATCTGTTCACTAAGGTGCAGCAGCCACAGCTGTTTCTGCACCAACAGAGCACCAGTATTATCCATCTTCATTGCAAGACAGAAGAAAACCCATTTTATTTAGGCCAGACTTACTCAGATTCATTGTGGTTTTACCAGCTGGCTTCCCTCCAGCACCAGTGTATGTATCTTTGTGTCACTTTTCAGCACCAGAAACATATGTTCTCCCCAAATTACAGATGGGATCCTGAAGCAGAATTCATCTTCTCCCAGACAACAAAGGGAGGGGTGAGAAGTTACACAGGAACCAGAGCATAGGAACTTTAGCAGCCTAGAAATGGAGCCTGTGAGAGCCCTTTCTGTAGGGTGGTGCATTGAGTTGCTCCCAGAACCACAGGCAAAGCCTGGCCCCACCTGCATGCTACTCCTGTAGACATGAGAGACTCATTTGATCTCTACATGGTTCTTAGCTGGCAGTTTAGGGCACAGATTAGTGAAGTGCAGGAAAATTGGATTCTAAGATGTAACCTATAAGGAACTAAATCCAGTGTTTGTATTTCTGGAAGAGAGGGTTTAACTCATCTGCCAAGTAAATAAGGTGCTGCCACCTTTGAAAAGCCTCATTATCCAGTCAAGAGCTGTCTGCCATTAGTGTGACACCTGTGTGTAAAATGATAAAACTGTAGCAGTTAGCTATAATTTTAGTCCATGCACATTATATCTGCATCCAACTAGTTGGTTCAAAGTACATGTCATGTTTGAAACCAGTCTGGCAAAAACAGCAGAAGCTTAATAACACAAAAGTTCACTTCCTTATTTATTTATTTGCTTGCTACTGTGTCTGCATCACATTTGTAAAAAGGCCTGCACAGCATCCTCCTCTACTGGAAATGTATTAAGGCTGAACTATGCACTTCATCTTTACCAGTAGAGGTAGAATATCATTGGAATGAGGGAAACTGTCATCTGTACCACTTAGTCAGTTTAAATACAGAGAACCCATTAAACAAAGTATTTAAGCAACAAAATATCTTGCTTATTATTAATGATATCCTGAACATGAGGAAGCCTATCACCCCAGTCCTCCGCAGCCTGTGGTTATGCTGCAAAATTAAATAATAATCAGCCACGCAGTCAATGCCTGTCCAATAAACATTTTCATTTTATTCCATCATTCTATGCTGTTCTAGAGCACACTGCTGCTAAATGGATTAATTAAAAACAACTATCATGACTCAATACCATCCTCAATCATGAGACTCTGAAACAAAAAAATAAAGGGTTTTTTTTTTGGAAATAAGATATGTGTGCTTACCAGCATTTGTGATTTTAAATTCATATATTCCAGAAACACTATGGGTAAATACTTAAAATGCCTTAGTTACATCAAAATCATGACTCATCTGAAATTAATGGAATTACATGAGTAACCATGTAAAGGCAGCACACTCTCAAGCGCCAAGTTAGGATATCAAATTTCCCAGTCCATCAATTAAAGCCACTTACACACTACAATCAGTATATCTGGAATCTCAAGTATATTCTACACTGAAGGAAGAAGTTTGGCTAGACTCAAACCTTCACCTCTGATCCTGTCTTCCTCTGATATTTAGCTCCATTCAATCACTGACCACAACTGTCAGCAATTCAGTTTCCCATTTTTGATTTCAGACTCCTTCAGTGTCATGTATGATGTACAGAAACTTAAGAGGAGGACGACTTTATCTTGAAATGGTTGGCAGCATTACAAAAAATCACCCTATTGTGAAATCAGGGGAAAACCAGACACCACTACACTCCCATATCTATTTTAAATAAACCTGATTCTGTCTTCTAGACCTAAAATAATACTGCATACTATGAGGTATTTGAAGAATTAATTAATCTTAAATGTGCTGAAATATTCATGTTGAATATGTTACATAAAGCCATCTAACTGTTCATTGCTGCAAATGTCAAAAAAACACATTTCACAGGACAACAAAATAGTAAGAAAAGCCCACACAAGATAAATCCAGGAATTTCAAAACACTCATTCACCTAACCCCACCAAATGAAACAAAAAATTCCTGCATGTTTTGGGAAAGCTAGAAGTGTAAAAGTTTTATTTAGATCCAAAGAGACCTCCACTTTTGAAACCAAAAACTCTCTTTTTGCTGTTGCAAAGAAATTGGAGTTGTCAAATTTAGCTATCAGGTTCGTCCTCATTTTCAGAAAATTAGGAAGAAAATGAAATGCCAATTAAAAGAGTATGAGTACTGAACTATAACCATTTTTCACAACAAAGATTACAGCTGGACATACAATTGGAATGGTCAAACAGCACATTTTAGCAATTCATTGTCATACTACTTCATTTTGAATCCCAAATCAAATCAAATTGTTCTTGGCAAGGTGAAACAGGGACTAAATAGGACATAGTCTGCTTGTCTCCCGTCATTCCTGTACCAACAAATACCTCTTTTAAGGCTTCAAAAAAAGTCTCTGTTCAAGTCCTCAGTGAGGAATATCCTTGAGGGAAGCATCAAGTCTCCTGTTGTGAAAAAATGTTCTGCCATATTTGTGCATTTTTTCCAGTTATTCTGAGGTGCTGCACAGACCAGACTTGAGTGCACTAACATTTGATTAAGAGACAGCAGTAGGAAATGTTTGCTGCGTGAATCCAAGAACTGGATCTTCTTTACTACTGCAGATGTCCCTTGTCTTTTATGCCAATAGAGCCATTATGATGATTTTCCCCTCTCCTTCACCACAAATGCCAGCACAATGAACATTTGAAAATTTTTCAGGTGAAAAACACAAACAGAAGAGTGCTAACCTAACCAGCTGTGCTATGCTGTAAGGGAAAAAAACAGCCAGGCAGATCACCCTGCTTATGAAAGAATGATACCATGTGCATCATGGTAACATGCCAAATATCTGTAATGAATTTAATACTATGAAAGAGGAAAAAAAAAAAAAAGGATTTCCATACTGAATATGCTGTACCATGCTGGAGGCCTTAGCTCTCTGCATTTTAGAATGACACCATTGGTTTGTCTTTTGCTGTAAGCTTAATTACAGTGTCACTTTAATGCTGCCAGTAATAAGGAACTCTTAGTACTGCTCTTAAAGAGGGGAAAAAACTTTATTGCAGAGTTAGGAATGCTCTTAAAATAATAAAGGGCAGTCAAGCAGCCACATTTGCTCTGCCAAGAGCTTTTAAGATGTAACCCAGAGGACTGAAGCTTCATTATGAAAACATTTTTCCTGTTGCCACTTGAAAAGATTTTGCCAAATTTAATGACTAAAATGTAGGTAATAAAACTGCAACATTAATTGCATGCTTAAGAATGAAGAGACAAAATAGTTCTACTTTCACTGAAGAGATGACTTTTAGGACTGGCACTATTTTGGACCCTAAAAGCACAAGGATCAATGCCACTGAAGAAGACAGATTTTTAGAACCTCAACACTGTGGATACAAGGGTTCATCTGATAATTCAAATTTCAAAGAGCAACATACTAATATCAGGATATGTGTTTCTTTATAGAACATAGATAGTGTTTAAGAGAAACAACATTCCACAAGATAGGCTCTGAAGATTCCTTAATAAAAAGTGCTTAGTTTTTCTGTTATTTCTGTCCATTAGTAGTGCCTAAAGCAGCTGGAAATGGTGCTGTGCTTCTAAACCATGCAGACAGAAAGTGGTAGTCAACATGAGAGCTGTGGTAAGATGGCTTTTAAAAAAAGTTATATTTAGACAATACTTCAGGTTACATCAGTCTGCCTTCTTCTTGGATTGAGAGGTCAAAAATGCTAGAGGCTTGTTTGTTTTCCATGGCAGCATAGTTCAAGGATCTACACAGTGTATAAGACATTCAATATTCTCCAAGTTTTCCAACACCCTCACACTCAGAATCACCGATGTGAAGTAGAATGGAAAGGGTCAGAAGTCACCAGTACAAAGATGGCAGCTAGAAGAGCAATTCAATTAGACAGGAACACTTATATTAAGGCAGCCAAGAAGACATTCCAATCTGGATCTGGTATTGCAATAAGGCACAAATACTTTCATTTTCAATTTAGAAGCTTTCAGTCAAATTAAATTTTTTAAAAAGTGACTGGAAGTTCTTGGCATTACTGTTAAATCAGTGCTTTAGCTGTGGAAGCTGGTTCACTCCTACAGTCTTTTTAATTGATCGTTTTTGAGGATTAACCATCTTCGGGTTTCCTGGAACACTGTGTCTTCCTCTGAAATAAAATGGGTGAAGTTAGTCAGCAAATGTCACATTGCCGGTAAGTTTTAATGGCTAAAAATGTGCATGCTTTCTATATTTGCATATCTGATTACTACTGTGAATTAGTAAACCTGAGAAAGGAAAAAAACAAGTATATTTCTAGGTTCACACGTTAGCTGAGCATCTAATTATTCTGCAAACTCAATCTTCATTTCATGATTCCTGTTACCTAAGTGATGTCATTTGGAGAACATGAACAGAATACTAAATATTGGCACTAGGAGAGTGAAAACTAGCTACAAAGACATTTTCATCAGTTAAAGAATCCCCACCAGAAAAGGGAAAAACACTTCATGTAGATGTAGTTGCAGCTCTCTGCAGGTATCCCACTCTGGAAAGCCAGGCTCTTGATCCCACGATCACCAGAAATGCCTGCAGGAGATGCTGCCAGCAGACTTTTGAAGTGGTACTCATCATGGATACATACACCACCTACATGAAACCAGCTAGAGCTTCATCTTCATCTTCTATGAAATCTGTGGGAATGTAAAGAAATCTCCAGGAAAAGCATGGCACTTCTGCAAGCTGGAAAGGTCATTCTCCTGACCAAGAAGCCTGCCTCTCTGCTCCTATGCAATGTCCCTTTGCTTCTCTTCCTGTTCATTACTGCAGAGGAAAGACAGCACTTTACATACTCTAACAACAATATACAGAGCTCCAGTGCCTTTCTCAAGCAAAGGCATTATATAGGATGACTTTGGAAAATATATCACAACATCGCACTGTTATATTTGTCATGATACCCAGATATGTGATAGAAGCTACAATGATGGTATCTGTGCAAGTTTCAAATTTGTGGGGAAAGAGGCAACAAAGTCAAACCTAGGGCTCACTAGTCTTTTGGGGAATGACGCATCATTTGTTCCAGCTCTTACAAGCAGTCTTGAGGGAGGGAGAACTGTGCCCATACAGATATGGAGATACTTCTACTCAGAGTTGGAAGATCACAATCCAAGCCTCCAGTGTACTTGATAATCAATTATTAAAATTCAAATCAGTTGATTACTTAAAATCAATTGATTAAACTGTAGATCACTGTACAGCTGAACAGAGCAGAAAATGCCTGTGTGGAATTCTGCAGGCAACAAAACCTCTTCCCCTCAAAACCAGCTAGACTTACAGACTTAGAAACCAGGTAACTGCAGCAGTGCAGTGTTGAAACTGCCCCACCATAAGTCTCAGTGTAACAGCAGGGGTCAGAGTGACAATAAATTTACTGCTCAAATTGCATCAGAAATATGAGCCGTCAAGACATCCATGTTCTTCCCAGCTGTCAGCTAGCCTATCTTCTTCTCCTGTGATAATCACAAAAAGGACCTCTGCTGAACTTGCTTCTGTTTTGGATGGCCAGGAAATTGAATGCATCAATAATTAGTTGTTGGAACTCTGGTTACTGAGAATTTTAGACTCTCTGTTCTGACAGGCACTGATCTCTGTACCATCTCACACATTTAATCCCAACCTCAGCAAAAAAACCCCAAAGAATCCACATTAGTGGTCACAACTACTACCCAAAAATGTTTTTAGTGTTCGTTTAGTACACAAGCTGGGCTTTCTGTACATGTTCCTATAATTAAAACAAGCATTACGCAGTTTCTTAGTATGGTTTGAATTCCAATGCAGGTATTTTGTAAAAGGGCAACAAAGGTGAGATAAGAACTCTAGACAGAAAATTTTCAAATTACTCTCAAGAACATGCATGTCTTCTCTTATTTTAATGAAATTATTTCTCATTAATATCAGCTTGAACAAACAAACCCCAGGCTAGAAATCAAAACATAATTTAAAAGGAATAATATAACAATGGCTATAGTTACCTTGTGATGTTCATGAGGTGCATACTTATATTCTAGTATTTTCTTAAAATACAAATTATGCCAAAACTCCACTCTTAGATCCATGTTGCCAGCAAAGATCGAAGTTTGTCCTGAAAGTTCTAAGTCACTAACTATAAAAGTCAATAATCTGAAAACTAGGTTCTTATATACTAAGGACAATTTAAAAGCTGAAAAATTATCTTCATGTGTTTAAAGAACATTGAAAAGTTAAAAAAAAGTCCTCTTAGGGAAAATGGATTGAGACGGGATATTTTGTTATACCACAGATCTTCTGAGACCAGCAGTTACAGGACACTATTTTCTTTTGTTTGATATATAGAAAATTACAGAAACACACTGTCATATAATTGCAGAGTAAGTGATGGTCTACTAAAATAGATTGTAAAAAAACCCACCATAATCACAGATCAGTGCTAACCCTCAGCAAACCTCCGTATCTGGCTGATGATATTTAATCTCACTGCAGGGGCAGTGAATCCTCCTGGTTCTAGCTTTCTGACCCTCTTCATAGGAACCATGTTAAATATCACTGGGGTCAAAAGTGATACAGTGGCATATGGGGCACTTCAAACCCACACATTGCTTTTTATGTACTGATAAACTTCAGTTATAGAACTGAATTAATATTGTACTGCATTATTTCATATTCTACTAATATACTCTCCTGGAACACAAAGATTCACTATTCCAGTTTACGAAATCCTGTGATTCTGTGTTAGAACAGAATGAAAGGAAAAGCCTGGTAAGCAAATAAGTCTACACAATATCATGTTTATAATTCATTCATTACATTTTTAGATGATTCCAACATATATTGTGTATGCTCATTTTAATAATATAGGTAAGTGGCTTTGTGGAAGAGTATTCACTGTGAGACACTAAATAGATAGAAACCATACTATCTTAGAAAGTTTCCAAATATAAATTATTTGGGAGAGTTTCAAAATTAAGTATTGTATCTCCTTGCTTCCACACTTTTGTAAGCATCTGTTTATGGCCACTGGAGGCAGGTGACTGGGTCCAACAAACTTTTCATATATGCTGCCTATATTCTTCACACTTTATGTTCTTAACATATTCAATTCAGTTAAAATATAAATCTCATCAAATTTCAAGCTTATCCACAAGTATTGCAATCAGAAATTAATTTTATTTCTACATATCTCAGAGCAGGTGGACTTTTTTCAAATTTATATTTCTAACCCATATAACTAAACAGAAGTCTGTTAAACAATGATTTAAACATATGTATTTTCAACATTTGCATTAAATAAAACTGATGAAAAGCAATATCAAAAATTATGTTGAGTAATACTTTGTCAGAAAGTTGCATTGTTCAAAACAGTACTTAGCAAAAATTAATTAACCAGAAAACTAGAATATAAAGGAAATTTACCTCAGTATCTGTTTTTCTCCCTTGCCAGTCAGAGCATCTGTTTTTTTCCTTTCAAAAATTGTAGGTTTAGCTGAGGTCTGCAATAGCCAAATTTTTACAAAACAAGTTAAATCCTAACCCCAATCACGTTACAGAAGTAAATAGGATTTACACAAATTTACCTTATTGAAGACAAGAAATTTTTGTAATTGAGGAACTCCAGTATTAAAGATGATGGCTAGTATAATTTATCATCTTATCATATCTGAGGAGATGTGATTCTGTGACATACAAGGAAAGAGCAGTGCCAAGGCTGCCTTCACTGTTTTTGTAATTTATATGAATATAGATGCCCGTATACATGACTATTATCCATAGCACTGTTTTTGCCGGTACAGTTTACTCCAGGCCTATCCCAACTAAAATTAGCCATTGTTGTACAAGCAGCTTTCCAACTGTAGCAATCTATAACCCTGCACCTTTTCTGCAAAGAAATCCCAGTCGCAAGTTAGATCTCACTCTGCTACCAAACGTTTGTGACAAAATCTGGCCTGAAAGTATGGCCTTTTTAAAGAACTGCTATAGTTCTTCTTAGCTTGCCTCTCAAACTGATTTCTGAATACCACCAGAGAGTGCCTTTAAGATCCATGGACTCCAAATCCTAAACCAATGCTTTGCCAGACTGAAAACAAAACAAAAAAAGCAAACAAGAATACACCAGAAACCCTTGGTGTCTCTACCATGAGCTCTCAGGATTGTGGAATTTTTAATTTTTTTTTTAACTATCATTTAAAACTGACTGCATCCTTATGGATCACATAATACAAACATCAAAAGCACTCAGAAGATAAATATATCTTGTAAATAAATTTAAAAAAAAAAACAAACAGAAAAGCACTCAGTAAGAAAAAGGTAAATAACAGAAACCGCCTCTCAGAAACATCTTTGTCTTCTGCTTCTGCCGCAGGCTTCAGGAGGAATCCAAAACAAAGCAGGTTTTTGATGGTTTTTCTCCACCTGGTATTTTTTAATACCTACCAGTAAAAAACTTATATTTTATGATATTTTTTTTCTTACTGTCAGCTATAAAAAAATACAAACATAATGAGATAAAACAAAGGCTTAAAATAACACTATATCTATTCTCTGTAAATAAGAGTGTGTCACTAGGATACACTATTGTCACAGGACAGCAATACCCTGTGGTATATTTACTGTGCAAGGTAAGGAAATTGTTAGCCTATGGGTAAATCCTTCTAATTCAACAGCAGCCAATATTACTGTGCAGACTCTAGAACACTGATATTTTAATACAGTTGAAAAAGTCTGTATTGAATGTTCTCTACAATAGAGAATGTGCCTCTATTATAAAGTGAACTGTTAAAATAAAAGGCAGATTTTAACATATGCAGGTTTTAAAATAATACAAAAGTCAAATCAAAGTAATGGTAGAAAAAGACCTAAAGGGAACAGATAAATCACTGATCCTTTTGAAATATTAAACCACAGAATCATAGAATATCTCAAGTTGGAAGGGACTCATAAAGATCATCAACTTCCTGCTCCTTGCAGGACTACCTAAAATTAAAGTGTCATCCAGTTGCTCCTTGAAGTCTTAGTTCTATGACCAATTCCCTGGGGATCATGATCCAGTGATTGACCACCCTTTCAATGAAGACCCTTATCTCAACATTCAATCTGCACTTCCCCTGATGCAGTTTCATTCCCTTCCCTCATGTGCTATCACTGGTCACCAAGGAGAGCAGATCAGCACCTTCCCCTCCTCTGCCCCCCTGGAGGAAGGTGTAGTTTGGGGTGAGGTCACTGCTCAGCAATGTGGTCACCTCTCAGACTGAGGTGCTCAAAACTGCACACAGCATTTGGGATGTGGGGGTGACTGCCCTGATCAGATCAGCAATGTACAAAGTAGATGTTTAATCTAAACTACTCACACTCTGCTTAGAGCTCGGGAGGAGGGACAGAAAAGTCCCCAGGGAAATTAATTTCATCTTGACCTAAAACAGATGTGATACTTTGCACATGATTCTTTCTTCATAGATTACAGATGATTCCTCTACAACTACTTTAGAATGGTTATTTGACGTTTAGAGAACGAAAGATAGGAATATTAATCTGAGGATGACTATTTTGCTCTCATATGATACTGAAATCATGAGAGGAAATAATTAACTGCTGAAAATATAACGCACTAACTACCTCCAGTGTTGATGGCAAAATCTAGACCCCAGTGCCTCACTATGAAACATGCCAGTGCATATGCCTCACTTCAAATGGTGTCTTACACATATTTAAATGTTTTTATAGGGAGCTGAACATAGGCACTCCTCTTGCTAGCATGTTCAGTAATAAAATCTGCTTTTATTTCCTTTCTTCCTCCAGAAGTTCTCAGTTTCACTGCTAATGTAAAAATATTAACAGTTATCATGAGCATTTCCCAGGCTTTTTCTTGGTTTCATGCTGGAAAGTTCATTTAAGCAATTATTTTAGATTTCCCAAAGTAGCAATGAACCATGTAAGAGAATCAATTGCCCACTGTGCAAACACATGCTAATTACAGGCTTTTACCCCAGTTAGCTATGAAAGTGACTCAGTGGCAGCAATTCTTGAATATCACACTAAGCTATTACTTTCATATTATTTAGGAATTTAGAGCTTTTCTAGAATAAGAAGTACTATAAATCTTTACAGATTTCTTTACAGGTTTCTCCAGTTTGTAGTATAAAATTTCATGTATTACATAATTTGCATCAATAAAATTTAACCTGTAATTTCACCAAAACAAGGTGTTTTATCCCTGCTTTATAAAGTTAACGGAAATATATGTTGTATTTAATTCTGAACTGGTTAGATAGTTTATCTTTAAAAGAAAAAAGGAGACTTATAAAAAGGAGGAATTACTACTTAAGGTGGCTGTCTCTACTGCTGACAATTCGCTTTTGTTCTGTTCAACTGCATAGCAGTCTTGTGACTAATGGATGGCCAAGCACCAGAAAATTGCTTCAGTTTTCTCAGTTATGTGCACTTTACTATGCTAGGGAACACTGAAACTCCAATTGATACAAAAGCAAAACAATGTATTTAAAATAAATAAACTGTATGATCTTTCAATTTATTTAGGAATATAGAGCTTTTCTAGAATAAGAAGTACTGTAAATCTTTACAGATTTCTCCAGTTTGTTGTATAAAATTTCATGTATTACATAATTTGTATCAATAAAATTTTTCAAAAGCAGCTTTTGTAAGATATTTGGTATACAAATGACGTAATAAAACATCCTGATCTAATGGCATTACAGACATTGTTGTTACATTAAGAAAGCATTAATAGTTACTGAGTCACACACGTTTCTTACCTGTAAGATCTCTGAGAGGTACAAGCGCCGCTCATCATTAACTTTGTGGTAAGCCTACAGTTAAAATGAGATATAGGCAATCATTAAGCACAAATTTTAAAACCTGAATCATACAGAAGATCCAGATATACAGCAGTCTTTTTTCCAGTGACACATTTTTTTTGGAACTATTCTATTATCTGTTCAACACATAATCTGTTTGCCACACAACATAACAGCTTTTACAGTCTAGAGGGATAGAGTGATTACAAACCTTTGCTTCTTGTTCCAGTCTAAGTTCATAGTCCTTTAGCTGGTTCTGGAGACTCTTCTTCTCTTCTTCTAGTTGTTTAAGAACGTCCTTTAAGGAACCCTGTGGTTATGGTAAATAAAACAGTGGTTTACATCTATTTCTATTCTCTATAAAGAAGTCATCGCCATAGACCTTATTCTTCAAGCATTATGATGTTTGTCATTCTCTTTGGTTCCTGTGCATTTTTGTTTTCATGGTTCTAACTGGCACACTGCAGAGGCAACAGCAATTACCCACATGCTACAATTACCAGTTATGCATTACACATTTCCACTGTGTTAAAATGACACAGGTACAGTTTTCCACACTGCTGCTCCTTGGCATCTTAACCAAAGTCACCTTGTGGTGACCAGTCAGAATTGCTCCTTTGTTCTAACCAAAATTCTCTCTGATGGCTCTTTTTTAGTAGGAAAAAGATTTCATGTCTTACCAGCACATCTACTTTCAAACTACTTGCTGAGACAGCTGCTGGGCTGGTTGAAGAGCCACATGGGACATCAAAGGTAACTCATACCAATTTGTCTAGAAAGCAATACTTAGAGGGGAGACTGTCTTAGGTGTGCAGCCATCTGTGTTGTCTACAGTAGGAATGAGTAACAGCAGTAGAGTCCATTTTTGGTTACTGGTACTGGCCAAATCATTGTTTGTTGTGTAATGGAATTAAAACACACACCCACACCTGGGAGGACCCAAGCAGGTCCTCCCCTACTACTAACACAGGGAATTGTTTTTCATAATCCCATTCATAATTTGATCCACTCCATCCAGTAGAGACATAATTATGAGTTTTGCCCTCCAAATTCAGGAACACTGCATTACAACAAAGAGGAATTTGGGCAAACATGCAAGGAGGCCTGTGTGGATGAACAAGGAGCTCCTGAATCAATTCAAACACGTGAAGGAAGCCTAGAAGAAGCCTAGAGAAAGCCTAGAGGAAGCCTAGAAACACAGACTGGTAGCCTAGGAGGAATACAGGGATTGTTTGAACAGTCAGGGATCAGTTCAGGAAAGCTACAGTCCTGACAGAATTAAACACATTCAGGGACGTCAAGGGCAACAAGGAAAGCTTCTATAGGTATGTTGGTGATAATAGGAAGTCTAGGGAGAATGTGCTTCTTTCCAGAGAATGGATTGAGAGCGGTCTTTAGAAGGAGGACTTGGGGATGTTGGTAGATGAAAATCTTGGCATGATCTGGCAATGTGGCTTGCAGTCCAGAAAGCCAACAGTTTCCTGGGCTGCATCACAAGACTGAGGGTAGTGATTTCCCTCCTCTGCTCTGCTCTGCTCTCTTGAGACCCCACCTGGAGTCCTCCATACAACTCTGGGGTTCCCAAGATAAGGATCTCGACTAATTGTAGCAGAGAAGGACCAAAGAAGGACCACAAAAATCCCTGGGCTGAAGTACCTCTCCTCTGAAGACAGGCTGAGGCAGTTGGGGTTGTTCAGCCTAGACAAGAGAAGGCTCTGGGGAGATCTTACAGCACCTTCCAGTACCTGAAGAGGGCCTACAAGAGAGCCAGAGTGGGACGTTTTACAAAGGTATGTAGTGACAGGACAAAGGGTAATGGCTTTAAACTGCAAGAACATGTTTAGATTAGAAATTAGGAAGAAATTTTTTACTGTGAGGGTGGTGAGACACAGGTACAGGTTGCTCAGAGAAGTTGTGTATGCCCCATCCCCGGAGGTCTTCAGGGTCAGATGGGACTCTGAGCAAGACAATCTAGGGTAAGGTATCCCTGTCCATGGCAGGGGCGTTGGAACTAAATGGTCTTTAAGGTCCCTTCCAACTGAAACAATTCCATTATTCTATTATTATTCAAGGCCAGTTTACACCTGTTTGTTCTTGTACTTAAATGTGTTATAAATAACTGTTCTTCTTCCTCCCTGCTGTTCATCCCCAGCATGTATAGACTGAAGACATGAGCTTTTTTTTTTTTCCCCATTCATTTTACTAGGATGATTAAGCTGAACTTGCAGAAATTATCTTTCACACACCAGGCAGTCCTTTCATCTTATCATCCTAGTAATCCCTTTGTATACCAAGCTGGAGCTCAACCTTCTTAAGGCTAGAGAACAGAACTGGCCTACAGTATGCAGTACTCTAAAAGCCATCTCACTGCCTTGAACAATCAGTGACACTTCTTTACCTATACAAATTTTAGGATTGCATTTTCCTTTTGCACAGCTACACAATAATGGCTCACAGTCAACAAGGCATCAGCTAGAATACCCAGATACTCCTCTGAGGTTGTATCTGTTCTCAATTTATAACATAATTTCTTTACTCATTTCTAAATCCTTTGGTCTACACTATTAAATTTTACTCACATTTTTAATAATCTACTCTTCACTGTCTTTCTTTTTCTAAACCACATCCAGATCCCAATTATATTATATAATTGGTTTCAGGAGAGAGATATCACAATCTAATTCTACTGTGTGTATCAAGGTCATGCATTAAATATTAAGGTTCATCTTAAACCTAGTCCTGGAAGACCTCTGCTTGTACTCTCCCAGCAGACTCCTCCACTAATCACTGCTATCATGTTCCATTTGCCAGCTCTTTACTCCACTAACAAATCTATTCATTTTCATTTTCTCCAAATTAATCAGTCACTTCCCCTGCGACACGATATCTTTATCAGAGGTTACAGCGAACAAGATGACTGTATTTATTGTGACAACAAATGTATTGTTTTATCACAGAATGTCAACAGGTTTGCCCACAATGAGCCCCTTTTAATAAATCCATATTTCAATTTCATTTTGCAACAATTATTCCTCTCTTTAAACTGAAAAAAATGCTTTTCTCCAGTGCACACAATGTGCACGTTTATTAGAACCACTTGCTATCATATCAGTGATGTGACAGGCCAGTTCTTTCAGAATCCTGAAATATAGATTACCCATCTCCCTCATTTTATGCATCTCCAGCTCTTTGAGTTTTCCTTAGGATTTGTTTATTGCCATTTCTCTTTCAAAGCACTTGCTGACATTAGCTATTTTTTCTTTTCCTGCATTTTATTGTTTCTGCCTTTACTTAAAACTTAGGCAATATATACGTGTTTAGTTTAAAGTGAATGAGTTCATGATCACTTGATCTGACAGGTTTTTGACTGGATTTTTTGCAATGTTTTGGTAGATCTTAAAAATCTAAAATACATTGTGTCCCTTTTATCTATTATTTTCTGATAAAATGTGTATCCATTGAGTTTTGTGCCTCATCTTTAAAAGCACTTGGTTTTTAGTCTTTATTTACAAGTCTAACACACAATACAATTTCTGTTAGTAGTCTAATAATATTATATTAAAATTGATCCATCAAAATATTATATTTATATGCATATTTGACTGGATGGATTCAGTCTGAGGTGAAGGTATCTGCAATTAAATGTGCAAATATGAACTGAACATCTATGAAGAGTCAGATCAATGATGTGCAGTGATTCATTCAGCTAAGCAGCTAAAGAGCTCAGCTCAGTTCCATCTGAGTTCTTCTAGAGAGTCCAAGACATTCACGTGTGGCAGATTTTACACATGGCTTACACAAGACACATCCCCCGGGGCAGTAACAGGCTACTGTGCACTGAAACATCTTCAAGACTCTTTGCTTACACAATTATTCCACTGAAGATGCCAACCAAATAAATCTAGATACAAATTCCTTCACTCAGTTGACTGTATTAATAAGACCTGTAACTGCCTATAGTAGGAATTAAAAGACCTAGAGAAGAGATAGACATATAGCTACATATAGAAAAGTATTTTTTTATTACAAGTATTTGTGTTCTAATATTTAAGAGTCATATTGTTTAATGTACATTTCAATTATTTCCCAGTACTGTTGTGACTAAACTTTGTTTTCCATTCCATCCTCAAGATTAATTCATCCAAACAGCTGATGAAGAAAGAATCAACAACATTTTTGTCAAAGTCTCTCATGTCTGCTGCATACCACATCTATCTCTGTTTTGTTCTTTCCTGGCAAGTGTGTATCTTCAATACTTGTTATCCCTTCATGGTTTTGCTATCAATGCTATTACATTCCTGGTCAGTCAGGTTCTTCCATTTATTTGCTCAGGTCCCCTGTGTAAAATAAGTATCTGGTTTAGATTTTTTTTTTTTTAATTTCTAACACAGGCACCTCCTTAGACAAAATAGATGAATCCTTTCCTTTCTATACTGATTACTTGACCATCCCCTTAATAATCAGTTATTTATTCTCATGACCTTAATGCTTTGCTAGACCTTTGTTTACCAGATTTTCCTGGTAAACACTGAAACAAGATAACAACTCTCCAAATATTTTTTCCTTCTTTTTCCATGGCAATTTAAAAATTTCTCCCTATTTATCATGCTTCTTTCAGATCCAGAAGGCCAGTATCCATATATGGTTTATTTCTCAGAGAGTTTATAAATGCTTGCTGCTGGTAAAAAAATTATATCTGCCTGTTTTAAGTCTCCAGTTTTTTCTAGCATCTGCAGATTATTGCAACTTTTATTCTTTTGCATAATTTTCTGCACTACATGTTACTTTTTGGCTCCACATTTTATTTTTCATTTTAAAAATTTGGGGTTTCATGAAGATTTCCATAGGGATAATTTCTGTCAAAGTCAAGATTTTTCAGGAGCATGGTGAAAGGCACAGTACTTTTAAACATATTTCAAGAGAGAATAACCCCTCACACTGTTCAAAAGACAAAAAAGAGATACAGAAGAGCTGTATTTTTGAGGAGAATTTTGCCCAGGATTGAACAATTATTAACTTTAATCTGTTATAACAGGCATACTGGAGACATGAAAAGAATTGAGGAGTAGTTGCAGGTTTTTTTCCTAATTAAAGCAGAAGTATCTTGGATGCAGACAAAATCTTTGTCCAAATACAGAAGGCTTCTACAGTCAATTCAGGCAATGTTGGCCAATTCAAGGAGAAAAAGTAAGCTGCAGATGAAAGAGAAGATTTGGCTTAATTCCACTAGGGTCATGTGCTATTTCATTTCAACATCAGTGTCTCTACAGAATTAAACAAGACAGAGAAGATCTCAGCACACTTGAACTACAAAACTAATTTTTTTGCCTTCTTGACCTCAGTGCACATTAATGATTATAACCACGTGATGGCATATTTTGTACAAAATCTTTTGTACCACCTACTACATATTTTGTATCACCACAGCTCAAATACAGTAAATACAAAAGTTCATGCTGCTTTCCAGATTTGTTCTATGTAAATCCACAACACACCATTTATTTCTTTACTAGATTGTCCATCATTGTTATATAAGACAGCAAGACTTGGTGCTGCAGCTGTTACTTACAACAGAGCAATTTGGTGTCTCCTCAGTGATGGTACTCATCTAATTTCTTTGAGTTCTTTCACTTACAAAGTAAACTACTTTTAGATCTTTTTTCATTAGTCCTTTCAGAAGCACTGTTTATTTTTTGCTGCCAATGCAGCTGGTCCACTGCAGATGCCTGGGCATTCATTCAGCTCTGGAGCAAGGATGTTATCCAAATGCAAGCAAACAAACTGCACTACACTGCTTTTGATGAGCAAGCAGGCGGAAATAGGTTGATAACGTGACTAAAAGTACACAGTTACCTCATAAACTGTAATAAACCCATAATTACAAATCCCTTATGAAATGAGAAAGCTATCACTCAACATTTACAGATTGGGAAATGAGGCCCAAAATCAAAGTAGGACTGGAGTTGCAATTGCACTTCAGGCAGAATTTAACATCTTAGTGCTAACAGAGCAGTCTATGCAGAGTCTTACATTCTTCACATCTGCTTTTGTCAAATAACAGGGAGGCATTTGAGCTGTTGCTGTTGTGATTGCCCCTAAGACCAAGCTGAATTGAGCTGCCTGGTTTGCTGTTGAAAGCCTTTATGGAGTATCAGTACAAAGCTTTCCAGTGGTCAACCCTCTAACAGTGTACAACCTGGCAAGGATGTTCTACACATATTACCTGGGGAAGAAAGCCACTTCTATCTAACAGCATAAATTTTAACCCAGAAATAAACTAGTTGCGTTACATTTTAGTCGTCTGCTTCCCCAAGAGTTTGAATTCTCATATCTCATAGCCTGAGAACGCCCTTGACACCATCATACTTAACTAGTGCTAACACAGTTTTTGAAGCCAGGCTGTCAATGAGTCAGAAATACAAATATTTGCATGAAAACAAATGGAAAAATTGAAAAAGGCTGAAAGGTCATGTCTATTCCTGAAGTGAAGGCAGGATTTCAGGCACACTTCTTGGGGTTTTCTTGCTGATTTCCTATTGGTTTTCCATCTCTAATGTGCAATCTGTTTGAATCCCAAACTAGATACCTTTCTCACAGCTAATACCTATTAAATTTACTTAGCTACTTGAGTATACTTGAGACTTGAGACTTGTATTCCTGCATCCATGAACCTAATTGATGACACAGATCTCAGTATGGCAGTACTGAAGTTCTTGTGGAAATCTCGTGACACAGATGTTCCTACTCAACTAAAAGACCTCTCCAAGTTCCCAAACACTATAGAATGCAATTTCAAAACTAGACACTAAGAAACTTTAAAGGACAAAACTTCAGAGAGGTTCTAGAGGTCTACTTTAGCCAGTACTGATTGATTGTAAGTTATCTCCCACTCCTACTTTCAAGGCAGTAATTGGGGAACTAGCAGTCCTTTTTTATCTGCAGGTTTTAGCTACTGTACATCAATACAAATCAAGAAGTGAGAAACAACAGCATATCAACTCAGACAAATCATTAAGAGCTAGATTTGCCTTTTCTGAATTCTGTGGGAAGCATGCAGAAAGAAACCTCACCAAAACAAATACAATTCTCTATGATCATGGTTGTATAAGCAGCTTAGTACTTCATACAGTAAAACAACACAAAAGTTCACAGAAAACAGAACTTAAGACATGTAGTAATACTGACTTGTAGCAGACTTCTCACATAATGAAAAAGACTGAAAACAAAGAAAAGGCCAGTGAGAGCTCAAGAGAACCAGAAGGAGATTCCCAGTAATGCAGATTTCCCCCAGAATGAAAAATTGTCTACAAAACCCTAGGATGAACCAGTATGATAAGTTCTGGAAAAGCTTTTTAGAAGTAGTTTAACTGAATCCTGATCTTTTTTTTTTTTTAAGATAGATTCATTACAGTAGAAGAACTAAGCCTTGAATAGTGGGACATTGTATGCCAGTATGCCTGAAGACATAAGCTGCCTTAGAAGACTAAGGCATTTAACCTGAATTTAAGATCCTTAGTTTTCAATACATCATCCATGTCAAACAACTCTGAGCAAGCTGGTAAAAAGCTAAAAGACACACTGAGATTTTAAATTAATACTTTCTTTATATAACAGAATTTTGTGGTCCTTAGCATGATTCACTCTCAGAGCAAAGACACATTAATCTTGTGTCTAGCAATGACAAAGTCCAGAGCTTTACAAAGGGAACACCAATTCTCCAGTTTCTTTTTCCCACCATTTTCTTTTCACTTGACTGAAGTTACACATTTGGCTTAATATTGCAAGAAAATGAAATTATATGTAAAGATACTGTAAGTGAATTTTAAGGCCACCCACACAAATTGCTCTCATTCTAGATTTTTCCTTGCCCTGCTCTCAGTGGCAACAGTGGTGACAATTTCTAACAACCATTTCACAACAGACAAGGTGCCAAATCCATGGCATCATCAAGAAGCTCAAATCTGCTTTCATCAGAGCTCTGCTCATGCAGACTAATGATCCTTATGGCAATTTGCTTCCTCTTTAATTTTTATCCATGATTTAGAACAAAAGCAATATATCTGTCAGTTTTGCTTTAAAAAAGGCAACACAAGAAGCCTTTAACATATCATTTCGAAATCATTAGTAGCAAAACCAAATAATACATCTTTAGTTTTAGTGAAATGGAAATTGATTTTAGATTGGTATCAATAAGTTCACGAGTCATACACCCCATAAAAAAATTATACCTCAAAATTATTTAGCCTAGCATATTTCCCCATACAACATGCACTTGGATCCTGTAAAAGAGTCAGCACAGGCGGGGAAAGGCTCTCGGCGCTTGTCTAAATGCCAAGTGCCCCCTTGTGGTCAGCATCATCCTTAGATTCCAAACCTGACCCAGAGTGGAATTGCCTTAGTGCGCTGTACTACTGCACAGGGGTGGGATGCTCACTCCCTAAATCCTTATTTCAGTGGTCTCCACACAATGCTCACAGGGGCTATGAGCTGACTTGGGCAGGGGAAGTTAAAACAGAGACTTCCAGCGCTGTGGTTCAGATTGATAGAACAAGGAACTAAGGAATTCTTGAGAACAAACAAATAGGAATGTCACTTGACTCCAAGATTCTCCTCTGATTGTTTTCTTTGAAAGTGTATTCTGCCGCTAGGCACACCACAAAGTGATTTGAGTAAAAGAGTCTCATGGTTTGAGTAAGGCCACCAGGAGGAACAATTAATGCCAACTTGACATGGAAAGGAAAAAGATCTCTTGGAGGTATTTGAAGTATTTATTTGAAGGTCAAATCAAAGGAGTAGGAAGGGGAAGTCTGTGAGGAGGCAGGATAACAGCTTAGGGCAGTCAGACCAGAGACAGAACTTTCTCCAAAATACTTCCAAATTTCATGAAAAACCAAATTAGTATACCAGATTTCTTCTTTCCATAGAGCTACTCATGGCTTAACCCAGGAAGAGCAGTAAGATTCATTTAAGTCACTTACTAGAAGAATTGTCAACATTTCCTATGACATTCTAAGTGCTGATGTTCCCTATAG
Organism: Passer domesticus; assembly: GCF_036417665.1. Taxonomy (NCBI): domain Eukaryota; kingdom Metazoa; phylum Chordata; class Aves; order Passeriformes; family Passeridae; genus Passer; species Passer domesticus. The sequence goes on along the minus strand of NC_087475.1, from coordinate 67,120,706 downwards.
GCAGTTATCAATGCCTACTGAAATACAAAGTCTTCACTGCATGTTTTCACAAATCCAAGATTCCCTTCCTGTCATATTGCAATCATGTATGTCTCCAGCGTGACACTGCTTGTATTTTAAAACTGACAGCAAACACTCTGAGGTGGTTGTGTGAGGCTATCAGTTCTGTGGTCACTATCCTTATAGAAAGGCAGCTTTGTAAAGTAAGTATCTGGCCCTTAATGTCAGAATTTTCTGCTCTGTGGTGGTGGACATTATGAAAAAATGGTGATTTATCCCAGAAGCCCTGGTTCCCAAGCTAATCTTAACTAGAGCGTTGCTAAGGCAATGCTATCAGGAGTGTGCTCCTCTGAACTGATTTTGCAGTGTGCTTCTCAGTATTTGCATACTAAAGCTCCTATCTAGGGATTTGTTCCTGCAGAAATGGTGAAAGAGAAGGGAACAGTTTTCTTTCTGCTTATATAGGAAATTATGCTTAGCAGAGACCATGTATTTTACCAAAACTCATTTTATGAAAAAATACAAACAAATGAAAGCAGCATGTTTAAAAGAGGCAAGTGAAATTCACATCTTGTTATACTTTAGAGAGAATGCATTCCTTCTCTATTTGTTTCTGAAGTACTGTATGACATTTGTATTTTTCATTGGGACATGAAGGAAATTACTGACTAAACAGTTTTCACTTTGGAAGTCCCTTGTGCTTTTCACTGTTATTTTTAATCTGCCCTCAGTACACAAAATTTCTTTTCTAGACCCCGCCGGTAAGGATTTCTGTGTTCAAGGTATTGGTTCTGCATTTATTGCTATTTGACATCTACGTAATTTTTCTGAATCAATAAAAAAGCATTATCTCATATCAGTATAAGGACTTCAGAATAATAACTGTATATATAAATGGTGTAGGGGTGTTTTTAATAGAAAGAAATTATTCTTCAGTTCAATTCCAATTCTAAAGCAAAAATAGTGCAAGCCATCTGCAACAATTACTGCAATTTTTCAACACAGAAAATCCTCTGTGCTTCCTTGTTCATCACTCCAGAATTTGCATTTGTATTCTTCTCTTTCATTCAGGTTTTTATAGCTTGCTGACTGCCAGGTCCCTGATGACTAATATCTTTTTTTTTTTTTATGTTGCCTGTAGTGCTTGATATTAAAGAAAATATTTTATGCTACCTACATCTAAATAGGTTGAATTGTTCTATAGACAAGTCTTCCTCCCTCTATTCACTATAGTAGGACCTTAAATAACTAGCTTGAGTGAGCTAAATCTCTTCAGCATCCTTGAGGTAACTCCTCTGTTAAATATAGCTGAAATTGTTTAGTAAATTAAGAATTGTTAGAGGTCCTTCTAGTAACTCCAATTATAATTCTAAGTTTCTTGGGAAGACAGGTTATAAATACTTGAAAATAATATTTAATTTTCTAAATACATTGCTCAAACCAAAATCTACTGAAATTCTACTGTCTACTGTTGCCATGTTGTAGGAATTGTATCACCTTGCTGAAAGAACCACTTTTCAATCTTTCCATAGAGCTTCACACAATCACAGAATCAACGTTTTTGGGATCAAGTCCAACCATGAACTCAGCAGTGTCAAGTCTACCACTAATCCATGTTGCCAAGTGCAACAATACTTGTCTTTTAAATACCTGCAGGGATGGTGACTCAACCACTTCCCTGGGCAACATGTTTCAGTGCTTGACAAGCCTTTCAGTGAAGAAATCCTTCCTATGCAATGAAGGAAATGTATTTTCATATAGGAATATATTTCCTATTCATATGCAACTGCAAGTTGAAAGCTGAATATCACAGTGTACTTTTGATTTTACAGGCACACACGCGATGTCTTTATATGCCCACTCTCAGCATTTTTAATTTGAGCAAATGTATATTGATGACTGGCTGAAAACTCTTTGTTTTTCTACCACTCACATCTGCTCTTTATTCTCATCTGTGAAGAAGCTAAATATTGTCCCCTAATCCACTGACCAACCCTCAAAAACCCCAGAAGAGCTTTAACAAACCTAAATGCCTGAACACCACAAAAAATTATCTGTAAATTTTTACCAGTGTTTTATCTTCTAAAATTATATACATAAAAAGCAAAGCAGCTCCTCATTCTCCAAGAGTATCTGTAAATAAACACTTTTTGAATGGCTTCAGTAAAAAAAAAAAAAAAAAAAAAAACAAACAACAACAACAACAACAAACTAACCAAAAAACAGCAGAGCCCACATAATGCCTTTATATTTCTGTGCTCTTTCTGTCTCCCAAAATCAAAAGAAGAAAAATATGAAACATTAAATCCTTAAAGCACTTCCTTTTCTGGTTAGCAAACAGGCATATTTATTAACTCTAAGGTGGAAGGACTTGAAAATGCATGGCCTAACATATGGGCTCCAGACTTTCCCAGGCTTCACTAAGTGAGTCTAGGACTCTTCAAGCTCTCTTCTAGACTCCTTCTGGCAGGATGAACCTTTCAGTCAGGCTGGCATTCTTCCCTTTATGGGAACAGTAATTAAACCTCTCAGAATCACGGCTCATTGGTGAGCAGGCAGTGCAGTGCATAGCAGGGATTAGAAATGTACTGGTTGGTGGGAAAGGAGATTATCCCTCTGGTAATGCCTCCTGGAGTGCCTGGCAAGGTGTAATTGGATTGGTTAGGAGAGTCCTGGCAATTGGACAGAAATAAATACATGTGATACTGTAACTATGCATGCCAGTCTGTGCTTTACAGGCTGACAGGAATAATATCATCCAAAGCAGACTCTGCTGTAAATTTTCTAGATCAGTGTTCTCTGTCTTCGAGACTATTCTTTTAACATAGTCCCAGCTGTATTTTCAGATGAACTCAGTGAAACAGGAAAGTGGGATGGCGAAGATTTTGTTCTCTTTTTAATTGGCTGCTAAAGTAAAAAAAAATCTTGCCTACCTACAAAACACCATGGTCTCTAGGACAACACTAAAACTGGCAAAAATGTTTTTCTGTTTGAAAGCCATGGATCAGATCAGAAAAAGCAGTTAATTATTCACACCCTGCTTACAGCAGATAATTATCCTTCCCACTAACATAGCATGCAGCCTCTTCTAGGGTCACTAAACTCCCAACAATCTTTAGATTCTGAAGGACCAAAAAAGTCAGAGGGTAACACTTCTGTAAGTATAAGCAATAGGAATAAAAATCACAACAGCCCTGCTTCATAATGTTCATTATCACAATGTGTTACAAGGCATTACCATATCTTTATCTACCTTCCCTATTTCTAAAAGTTGGTAAGAAGCAGAAAAGTTGTCAAATATTTCAGCAAATGACAGGCTAAGGAAAAAGCAGTTCTGAATCTACAATGATTTTTTTACTTCATTTACTACTTTAGAAGACAAAATTGCCATAATATTTGCTAGGATTTTTTCCTTAGCATTTTCTCCTCAAGATTGCAGAAAAAAATGTTTTAAGCTGTGTTGAAATAAAGGACATGAAGTATTGAGTGCATTAAGGAATAAAATTTAAAAGATGAAAACAAACACTTCTTTCAGAGATGCAAAAATTTACTGTAAAATGAGGACTTTTCCTGTGACTATATTATGCAAAATGTTACTCCAACTATTCATCTAGGTTATCGCAGTTGATAGAAAATTGGGCTTATTGGCTGATACAACAGAAGATTGTGTTGCCATGCAGAGGGGCCTCAAGAAGCTGCAGAAAGAGACAGAGAGGAATCAAGTGGAATGTAAATGCAGTCCTGCCCCTGGGGGACAAATAATCCTAGGCACCAGTATATGCTGGAGATGGGTGTCTGGGAAGCAGCCTGGGGCAATGTCTTTGGGGTACTTGTGAGCAAGGTGACCCCAAGAAATCAATGCACTCTTGCTGCAAGGGTGGCCTGTGGTTCCTGGGCTGCATTAGGAAGATGTTGCCAACAGGTTAAGGGAGGTAATCCAACCCTTATCCTTAGCACTTGAGAGATGTAGCGGCAGTGCTGGGTCCAGTTCTTGACTCTTCAGTACAAGAATGATATGGACTTCTTGGAGCAAGTCCAACACAGGGCCATGAAGGTGATTAAGAGACCACAGCACCTGACAGATGAGGAAAGGCTGAGAGATCTCTAACTGTTCAGCCTGAGAACAAGAAGGCCAAGTCGTTCTCAACATTGTGTATAAATTTGTGATGGGAAGGAATGAAGAAGCAGCCAGGCTCTTCTCAAAAGTGCCCAGTGATAGGACAAGAAGACTGAAACAGCTGGAATTCCATTTGGTCAAAACTAAAGACATTTATTACTGTAAGTGGTTAAAGACTAAATGATTCCATGAGGTTTAATGTTTTCTCATTTATTCATAGATCTAGTCCAGCTATTCCATCTCGCAAGCCTTACTGCAGATTCAATTATAAAACCTTCACTCAGGAAAAAAATTCACTACATAACTCTTCCCAACATTCAGGTTTTATGTACTTCTTACATAAGGATTTCACTCAATATTTTATAAGCAATTGCATATATGAAACAATAAAAACATAAGCAGAAGTGATTGTTTTTTCTTACAGACCAGGCTGCTGCTATTTTTGTCATGAAAAACAAAGACTATATGAGTTTTTCAATTAGACTGTGATTTGTTGTTAAGCCAACTAAATGTCACAGTACTTACCACAGGCATTTTATCAAAGATGCGAACAAGGGACAGTTTATCTATAAATAAGCAGAAAATTATGACCCATTGATATAATTTCAACATCTCTAATCACCACTAATTCTATTGAAAAAAGATACAAATATCCATTTCTACCTGCTGGATTTCCACGAATAAGCTCCACCTTATCTTGAAGAATATTAATTTGCCTTTCCAGCTGTTTATTCAATTCTACCTGTGTCTCATATCTGGTTTTCCATTCATTATCTTAAAGAACAAGTACAGAATTATTATATTTCCCAGATTAGTTCATGTCATTTTAAGCAAAATCATTTTTAAAAACTGTTCCTTTTAACTAACTGAAGACTGAGAAAGTCTTCACTTAGTAATCTTCATAATAAGCATCTTTGCATATAAAAGAGCTTTAAAATACAAATCAAGAGAAATTTTCACTAGGCTTACTGTGGTCAGAATATTAACCAACTCTGAATTTATATTATTCATAGCTTCATGAATAATTAACAAAAAAAAGCTAGTGTGGCCACACCTAGTATTTCTTAATTTCATATCTGAAGCACCACAGTTATAATAGTCATGTTTGAAAAGTGAAAATTTAAATTTCTAAATAAATATTTGAGCCCCTGTAGGTCCTTCCTAAAATAATTATTTTTCTGTGTTTCCTAATAAATTAGAAAGACAGTTGTAATTCACTTACCTTCATTTTCAACACTGTTAAGACTTTTTTCCAGTTCTGTTACAGTGTTTCTCAGTTCAAATATTGAGCTTTCAAGCATCTGCCTGTGGTATTAAAAGAAGTTAATAAATTGCTACATGAGCCAATAAATGGCTCTGGTACTAGTCCTATTATTGAAATCAGAAAAAAAATAGATCAAATATATTTTTAGAAGATTGATTCAGAAGATTAAGATGTATTGGTCATTTCTATGTAGTTACATTATCTTGTCCATTCTTAAATGTATTGAAATATGGTTACTACAGTGGTTAGTACAGTGCCTTTAAAACAATAAAGCATTTCTACTTTGTGACTAAAACTACTTCCACAAAACCCCAAGACAGACATTTCCTAAAATATAATAATTTTCTAGCCATCCATCAGAATTTAAAAAATGTAGAGGGGACATTGATCCTCGTTTTTCAAGTAAAAGAAGATGCCCAATGAGTATATTTTTTAAAACAAGACTACACCTGAGAGATATGCTATTTGAAATTCTGAATTAGTTTTTCATTTTGACTTACTGCTCAATGATTAATAGTCATTTCCTAAATTGCACTCATATTAAATCCAATCAAAACAAATGATGATTTATGACTATCAGAAAAGAAAGTGAGTAATTAAAGTTAGTGTTTAAAAAATACAGGACCCCAAGCCACCATTTTTTAGGAAAATATATTTTTGCCCATCCTGTATACTGGTCAGCCAGAAAGCTGAAAGGTATGGTGAAAACCAGGCTCTTTCTACCTTGGAAGGTATGATCAGAAGCTGAAGGTAGCAGGGGACTTTGACAAGAGCACAACCCATCTGGCATGCTTCAGACAATGTTCTGAGTGACTCTCATCCTTCAAAGTGGCCAGATGGTAGTTTAGTGTCTTACAATGAACCCTATGGTCTTGATCACATCAAGAAGACATTACTGATAAGTTATTGACCATATTCACACTAACAGTCTGGTTCTCTGAGGAGATGTCTATAGAGAAATGCTCCTGCCTGTGAGGTCTCAGGAAGTCAGACCACATCAGGATAGGTGCAAGCAAAAAACACAATGCCCAAAAATGCAGAGACAGTTTGTGGTTTTGTCCTTTAAAGCTAAGTTTGGAAGGCAAACATTTCAAAAAAAACAGTCAATGGGTCTTGGGTACCACAATTTTTCAGTGCCCAAATTAAGATATTCCAAAAGAACTAAGAACACAAACTCTACAAGAAGGCCCTTTGGGAAATGCTTTACAATGCCAATATGATAACTGGTGTCTTTAAAACTTTAGTCTAGTTCATTAAAACATGCAAGAAAGAAAATGATTAGGCTGTAATATTGGGGGGGGGGGGGGGGGGCAGTGTTTAAAGGAGAGCTTCCATTGTCAACATGTATATTCATTTTCTGAACATGTCTGTAAGAAATTCTCTTCAAGAAATAATTATCAAACCTCTGAGAAATCAAATCTCTGATAACAGAGATTGATTACTGAGGAACTGCATCACCTCTTGCACTCATTGTGCTCACATTCAGTTGGTGACACTTCTTTTTCATATCTTGAAGCAACAGATTTCAACTGCAAGCTGCATAAGCAAACCAACTGCTCATAGGGAGTTGAACAGGTAAGCTTGGAATAAGGAGGGCTGAAGAGCTGAAATATCAAACAAATATAAAGAAGAGTAATTTAAGGTAAACCAAGTTTTTCAGTGAAAGAGACAACACTGGAGAACAGTGGGACAGACATCTTGAATGGCAAGGGAGAGGTGGGGTTTCCAAGCCCTCCTTGCTCCATTGCACTTTTTGTCTTTTCCAACGTTAAATTAAGACAGGGGGCACATTGGCAAAAAAATAACTACAGTACTGGTAACTTGCTAGAGACAAAAAGGATAAGGTGAAACCCAGCCAAAGATAGCCTTGAAGCATGACTCAAAAAGCTTTAGATGTAGGAAAACCAAAGGAAATCTGATTGCTGCTGCCTGTTTTTTCCCACTCCAAATCAAAGAGGCAGATGGCTAGGAAGAAGAAAGACAAAGTCTTACTACATTGCTGCGATCATTTCAACACAAATAGATCAGGTTTCTGCAAAGCAGATTTCTATCAACTTCCCAGAGCTTGGAAAAGAGGAAATTATGATGACAGTGAGTGCTAAAATGGGAGTTTTTTAAAGGAAATAACACTGAAAATTAGAAACAGTCAAAGCTGTAACCAGAGCTGAGCTGTATCAAAATGAAATTGTTTTCGTTTTCAAAGAAATCTTAACTAAGTGCTCAGATGCAGAGGGAAAACACAGGAAGAATAAGCTCTTTAAATCCAATGTTTCCAGTTTTCAATTTCTGTTACCATTCCAAGACTAGATACAAAATTTCTTTCATTAGATTTTATTATTCTTTCTGCACCATTAACAAAACTAGAAGCCAAATTCCAATTATATTTTGTTCTGTTGAATATATGTACGAAAATGGTAAATTGTCAGGTGTCACACTGCAATTGCTACTCTGACAGAAAGTCTTTTTTCCATGTGGCAACAGAAACCAGTTTTCAAAAAAATAGAATTATTATTAAACATTTAATAGTCCAGTAGCACCCAGAATGCATCCAGGGTGAAACCACTCTATTTTAGGCAGTGCTTATTCAGTAAAATGCAATCCCTGCCCAGACAGAGAAGGGATGTAGAAATAAATCACTTTGAGCGGCTTGATAAATATGGCTGGGGTTTAATGTTAATTTTGCATTTCTGGAAAGACATTGTGTGTCTAATTGTGAAAGGAAGTGAAGGTTATGCCATGTATCTGTTAGTGTGAATTTAATGCAGCTGTGTATAGCTGGCTACCTATAGCTGCCAGAGACTTGGTCCTTGCTTAGAGGGACTGCACTGCACTTTTTACCTGCAACCTCACTTGTGTTAGACATAAATGGACTATTCAAGGCCTATAAATCTTCTCCATGTCAATGAACAATTTACAGTCATCACAGAAGAAAGCCTGTAAATCCTGAAACCTCACATTTAAGTTATCATGAGAACCTAATCACATCCTTGCATACTAAGCATAACAAAAAAGCTCTTGTGAAGAAAATGAAAAAAAAAAATGCAGTTCAGATAAGAAGACTCTGATTGAAACTACAAAAGAGGGGAAAAAAAGCTAAATTTCTTTTTAAGGCTGTCTACAGGTGTTATTTTACTTGACAATGGCAGCCACTTAGGATGAAAACTGTTTTCCTGCACGTTTTCTACCCAGGTCTGGATATCTGGAACATGTATCAGGCAAAAGGCTGCCTGAAGCAATTTTCTATAGTCAAGAGAAAAACTCAGGAGAAAAGTCAGGAGAAACTCAGGGCAAGTCATCAGCTCTAGGGCATCAGCTCCATAATATGGCACCTCTTTACCGAGTCCTGTAGAAGATAAAATGCATAGATGCCTTCAGAATTTACAAACAAAGCAGAAACAATATTGCACAGTGCAGGGGCACCACATGGAAGCGCATGTACAGTATTGAAAGCTCCGGACTCCTGACACCTGCAGTCAGCAGTGTGCTGGGAAAATGCTGCAGCTTTCCTGGCAAGGAAAGCCACAGGAAATGAAATCTCAGAAGCTGAAGTAACATACAATTCCATCAACATTACTAAGTAGCTGACATGCATAAATATATATCTTTAAGACCTCTTTGTCTAATAAGAAGCACACTGCAGTATTACATGCCTTCTCTCTCTCTCTCTCTCTCCCAGAAACATTTGCCATGACATTTCCCAATCAAAACGTGCACTGAATCTTGATCACAACAACACAGAGTTAGATTTCAGCTGACTTTCATTACAGTCAGAAAAAACTGGATTCACAGTACTATATCCACAATCATTGAAGAGTCAGTAGGTACATTAGGAACAGACCTCTTATGGACATGAATGATTCTATTTACTCTGTGAAGTAAAAATCTCTTCTTCATGACTGCTAAATGAGAGGGGTAGGTGGGCTGTTAGCAAACTGCCTAATTGGCACAACAATCAGATGCGCCAGTAAAATGATGACAAGGGTGAGATGGCAGTGAAGGAATGCAGACATCTATCTGCAAGCCACTCATCCTCCGCTTTCTACCCAAGGGAGAGAAATTGGCACCTCCCAGGGTGTGAGTCATCTCATGGTAGAACAGCCAGGCAAAGTAGGTCAGATGAATCACACCTTCAAAAAGCTTTTCTGTATTCATTGACTACACATGCCACTGGTTTAGATGGAGATGTCTAACAAGCCTGGTCATTGGCAATTAAGCTGAATAAATAGCTTCTGGGAAACAGACAATATTGTTGATTTGCACACAAAAATAGTTGTAGAACCCAGCTGGAGCTGAAAGTCTTTTACTGGCATGCCATCACCATAAAGGTTTTTATTAAATATATATTTTGTTTTTATCCGTAAGTAAGTCACCACAACTCAACTTTTTGCCTGATCATCATTAATATCACGCGCCAGGTAAAAGAACTGGTGCATGCAGAGGATAACTGATCTACTGACCCTGAGACACTACTACTAAGTCAGGAGATTTATAAAGGTCATTGGTGCAAGTATGTCCAAGCTACTTTTTGTGCCATTTTGACTCTGTTAGTACTGGGTTTTCCTTTTCAATTTATGAATGAACGTTTTATAAAATCCACAACTGCAGGACTAGTTTGAAGAGGTCTGCAGCTCAGAGACGGAAAGAAACATTGTTCAGGTGAAAAATCAGTACAAATAGAATGCTTGAAAATGGTATGTCAATGCAAATATCAAGAGTCTGAATTAAGGCAGCACAAGAACTTTGACATTTCCTGTTTCCATTTATTAACATTCAAAAGGCAATCATGTTGTTCAACTCAGGGAAAAATGTGTAACTTCCTAAGCAAACTGGGGAAAAAACCAATCCCACCAGGCATGAGCATCAACAATTATCAAAGCACTGAAACAAATGCTGCTTTAGCAAGGGGACTGACTGCTAAAAGGAATGAGTCCTCATCCTTGCAAACTGCATGCAGAGATGCTGTACCTTACTTAGAGGTCTCAGAGATATTTACTGATCCTAGAGACAGGTGAAATCCAGCTTTCCACTTTTACTCAACACTGTAGAAAGAAGAGTGTATAAAGAGCACCTCGTTCTCCATTTTATTTGTCTTCCCCCAGCGAGGCATGCACCCATGTAAAAATCTTCTCTGTTTTCCCCCCAAGTGGCTTCCCAGCCCAGTGTACTGTGCTTGCCTTGGACACATATAATTCACTCCATAGTAGGAGTTATGGGACTATGTTTCAGATTTGTGATGAAAACTGTGTTGATAGCACAGTGATGCTTTGGTTACCATCGAGCATTGTTTACACTGCGTCAAGGCCTTTTCTTCTCCGCACCCCATGAGTGAGAGGGCTGGAGGTGCCAAGGAGTTGGGAGGGGACAGGGCCGGGACAGCTGATCCCACTGACCAAAGCCATAGCCCACTATATCATGTCACATTCAGAAATAAAAACTAAGGTGTTGGGACTTGCTGGGGCTGCTTTGCCTCGGGAAATGCTCACTGGTGGTGAGCACCTGGAGGTTTTTGCATCAGTTACTTTTCTTGGGTTTGTTTCCTTTTTGTCGTTGTTTTTGTTCCTTTTTAGTTATTAAACTGTCTTTGTCTCAATCCGCGAATTTTCTCTCTTTCACCCTTCCTTCCTTCTCTCCCCCATCCCACCCACTGGCAGGAGAGGGAGCGAGCAGCTGTGTGGGTGCCGAGCTGCCTGCTGCGGTTAACCACGGCAGCCGGCCCTATCTTCCGCTACGGCTGACATTATCCCGCTTTTTCGGGCTCCTCGTGCCGCTCGCATCCCTTGGGCCAGCCCCTCCCGGTGCCCAGCAGAGCCGGGCCGCGCTGAGGGGCTCCGGGCAGGCCGTGGGCCCAGCCCGCTCCCCTCGCCGCGGAGGCCGCCGCCATTTTACCGCAGGGAGGCGGCGGGAGCCCCCGCGGGCGCTGCTGCGGGGCCGCTCCCGGAGCCGCCGCCGTGCCGGCCTCGCTGCTGTGCCCGGCCTCGCCGCTGTGCCCGGCCTCGCCGCTGTGCCCGGCCTCGCCGCGTCCCCCGCCGGACTCACTGCTTCCGCCTCTCCCGCCCCAGCTCCAGAGCCAAGCGCTCCGGTTCTGCCGCCCGCCGGCCGCCGCCTTCCCCCATTGCCATTGCCGGCGCCCGTCCCGCTCGCATCCCGCGCGTCGCCGGCGTTGCGCGGGGTGACGGCTGCGAGCGGCCGGCGGAGCCCGAGGCAGCGCTGAGGCCACCCCAGCCCCGGCTCGGGCACCTTTTATTCCGCAGTCCCTGCGGCTCTCCCGCTGCCCAGAAAAAGCCGGGAGGGGAGACGGGGTCGGGCGCTACCGCCGGCACCTGCCCTGGTGCCCGGCACCTGCCCCGTCCCGTCCGCCCGCCGCGTTTGACGGGCTGTTCTGTCCTCTTGTCTAGCGAAATGCCCAGCGTGTGGCTCGGGCAGCACCAGAAAGGGATGGGGGAAAGAGGATACAGCTTTGGCCCAGTTAAGGTTTTGACTGTGTAGGTTGAACTGTGTGCTGAGCTTTTCGTGGCCTAGGGAAACACAAATGTGTGCAGATTTTTAAAAATATTTCTTCTGCATGGGAAGTAGCACAATTTTAAGTAGACTCTGTGACCCACATGTGAAGGCAGGCACAGTACGGTGGAACCTGGCCTACGGCATGACCAGCCCTTTTTTGGCATGCTCAATAGTTGTGATTTGTGCTATTTACTAATCAGTATGTAAGACCCTAACTTGAAATAGGAGTGTTCAGAATAATTTGCCTTAATCATCATCACTGATCAAGTCAGTGGTGTTAGTCAATACATATTGGAAAATACTTTAATTATCTTACATGGTCTCGATTGATGCTTAAAAATGTTTGATGTTGCATTTTTCAAACAAGGAATTTCAGATCAGTTCATGGGTTTCTCAAAGTAAATGTTTATGGGGTGAGTTAATCAGATTATTGCTGTAAGAGTGGTATCACCTCTGTAAGGTTCTTCCTTTCACCTTCTATGGCTACTTCAGTGCCAGCTTTTGACATTTGTGTGGCTCTACAGTGAGCCAGTACGGCTGCTGAAACATTGAAAACTTACATAAGGGAAAATGTTTAATGTTCACAGTTTTTGTTGGTTGGTGAGCTGAAGTGCCTTACCAGCTGCACAGGAAAGCACGCCAGGCTTGATGCAAGGGACAGGGAGAAACTAGGAGCAATTAGTGCACTCTTAGATCAACTCACCATTTCACAAGACTTAATGCTTGCTAGAGGAACTATCTGTTCACTTTCCCAGGAAGGGGGTGGACTTTAATTTTCCTTTACTGATATATTATGAGAGAGGGTATAGTTTTCTCAGTTCAAGTAATTCTGTTGCGTGAGTAGCAAGCCAAATGCCATAGCCCTACCACTTGCTGGGTAACACAGGCACTGCTTTAAAAGTTTTAAACACAGGGTATGTATTACTATCACTTTAACATAATATAAACCAGTATTGCCATCCACAAGTCAGTTCTGAAATGTGAATTGTAATCCTAAAGTGGTGGTGTCACATTGAAATTGGCCAATCTAATGCCTCACTGATACTGCAACAGCAGGGCAATAATCCAGCAGGATCTAATGAATGGGAGCACAACGGTAGGATGGAGAGTGGGAAGATTGATTCTAAGAAGAAAAAATAATTTTAATTTCACTTGTCTGATACATGAGACTCCTCCTCTTGAGCAAGAGATGATTTTTGAGTCTCAAATTGTAACTGATTCTGTCAGCTAATCAGTGAATTACCATCTTTGGTGTGGGTTAAATCCAGAATTTTCTGATACAATTTAATCAAGAAACAAATTTAGAAGAGTGCTGCACTGTAACTGCATTTAAATTTAGCTGCTCATTTTGCTTTCATGTATTACTGAATGCTACCTTTTTAAGATTCATATTAAAAACACATTTCATAACAAACCAGTAATTTAAATGACTTGGACCTAGGTTAGCATTCATAACTCACTGAGTGTACTGAATATTAGTAGCAAAGTTTTTAATCAGTGACCATTTTTTCTTGTTACAAGTTTTTTTGTGAACTGCTTCAAGATTAATGTAACCAGCCTGATGAATTGTTCTCAATGGGTGGGCACATTCAGAAAGCTCAGGAAGAGGCCTGGAATCACAAGGAGTCTGAGAACAGAGGGCATAGGGGAACTGGGGGCTGTATCCCCACCCACAGCATACTCTTTCTGCCCCAGGAGACTTTAATTTGACCTCCTCTCCAGGATACTTTCAGGTCCCACCCTCACTCAGGGATTACTAGGTGTCTTATCCAGGTAAGCTCTCAGGAACCAGGTCGCTGTGCACATAAGGATGAGCCCAGACCACACTGGCTGGGTTGGCACAGCACAGCAGCTCTAACTGGGTGTTTCACCTGATGGTTTGGGAACTGGGGTGAGAGAAAAGCACAAGTGTCTTGTGGACTGAGGTCTTGAGTGTGTTCTGGGGTGACTTTATGATGCTGAATTGTATCCCCATTCATCTGTTCGGCCCAGACATAAGTTTTGCATCTTTAAGACTGGTTCCAAGAGTGAAGGCAGGGAGAGAAGCACGGGGAGAGAAGCACGGAGCTTGTTATCAGGGACGGCATTTGCTCCCCTGCATCCCTCTCCTGGACTGTGTTGTGTGCAGCACAGACAGATGGCAGGAGAGAGCTTTCCTTGGGTTTTTAGCTAGTTTTTAGCTACTTGAGGCAGAGAAGTTCCCCGAACCGTGGTTTTTCTTTTTGGAGTTTGAACCTGCTCTGGACTGAAAATCCAGAAGAGCTCTGGCAACTTGGACCTGTGGCCCAGTGGGCCAGGCCTGGACCGCAGCATTTCCAGCGCTGGAGGGACTGATAAGAAACCGAGTGAGCTGAGCTATAGTCCACCAAGGGGACTTTCTGACTTTGTCATCTCTTTGGAGCAGCAAGAGGTTTTATTGCATAATATTGTTCAATTTTGTGCTGGTGAATGCTTTGCCTGTTAAATAAAGTTTTTTTTCCACTTTCCTCCAAGGAAATCTTTTCGTGAATCAGTTGAAAGAGGGGTCACTTGAATCTGCTTTCTAGAGGAACCCCTTTGGAGGTTTTCTCCCAAATTTGCCCTCAATCAGGACAGTGTGAAACTCCAAACCATCAATATTTTTAACAATCACAGCAGTAACATACTGACACTTGCAACACTAAAGAATTTTCCTCCATTCCTTTATTCCAAATCAATTGGTTAAAATTAGGTAACTGGATACCACTAAAGGCATTATCATTGTTTTAAGGCTTTTAATGGGTTGAGTTCAAAAATTTTAGTAACAACAATTAGAAAACTTGGTCACAACACAATGTGTTTTGAAAACAGAATTTTCTTCTTAAGTATGTATTTATGATATGTAAAGGCATTAAACACCTAGTTACTTAAAAGCAAGGTAGACCAGTTGCTGAAGGCATAAATTAATTTTTACAAAGAAGTTATTTCTGTAGCACCAGTAATTAAGGTATGATGAATGGCTGTGTGGGCAAAGGGCAACTTGTGGATGTTGTATATTTTTTGACTTTACCGAAGACTTTGATGTAGTCTCCCACAGTACTTTTATAACTGAATTGATGAGTTCTAGATTGGATAACTGGTTCATAAGGCTTCTGGAAAATTGGTTGGGCCATCAGGCTTGAAGTGTGGAGATCAGCAGTATGACTGCTTGACTCTGGGATCAATACCTGGGCCAATACCCTTAATTCCTGATTGACAACCTGGAAGACTGAGCACCAGCTCAGCAAATTTGATGATGGCGATGAGTTGGGAGGAGCAGTTAGTATGCAGGAAGGGTGACAATTCACAGGTAGGTGTACAGCCTGGAGAAACCCAATGAAATTCAACAAAAATCAAGTGCAAAGCCCAGTATCTAGCACGGGTAAAGCCCATGGATCAATAAGGTTGGACTAGTGTCTAGAATGCAATGCTGTAGAAGACACAGGCTTCCTGGTGAAGAAGCTGGCATGAGCTGCTTACAGGAAACAAGACCGAAGGGCTCCTGGGCTGCCACAGCAAAGGGCATGGCCAGAAGCCTGAGTGAGACAGCTCTTCCACTCTATTCAACACATGCTAAAGTGCTTAGCTTTTGACTCCCAAACAAGTCCCAAGGGCGGCATTAGGTCAGGAACTTGCCTTTGCTCAGGCTGGAGAAGAGAAGTAAGTCATCAAGAGAGCTTGATGACTTGTAACTAGCTATGTTGTGTGAAAGTCTAAATAAGATGGAGAAGCCAAAGTTTCCTCCAGTGTGCATGATGGAAGGATGTGCAATAGAATGCATCTGCATTTAAAAATGTTTGGCTCAGTATAAGGGGAAATATTGAGCAGAGACAAGTTGGGTAAAGGTTACCCAGAGGGGCTGTGAAGTCTCCATCATTGGAGATAATCACAACATGAGCAGAATTGGGGCACAGTACTGTGCTCCAGGCTGGACCTGTTTTGAGCAGGAGGTGGATTACAGACCAGGGGCTCCCTTCCAACCCTCACCATTCTATTGTAAGCTGGTCATCATGTTTTTTGTAGTGGAAGGTAGGTTTACCACTTCTTTTTAAAGGATTATGGATTTATTCAGGGGGCATTAAAAATAAGCTATTCCAAGTTGGTTTTAAACCAGCATTAAGCAAACCAATCAAACAACCATTGGAATCTAGAGGAATCCATTCAAATACAAGGGTTTAGATTTGAGATAAGAACCATGGTTTTTATCTACACAATTATGAAAATGCCAGAGATGGCTGTAGCTTAGAATGACTTAAAGATCATTGTAAGTAATCCTCTCAAGACAAGATTTGAGACTAATATTGTAGCAGAAAAGTCTTTGAATAAATTTGGAAGTAAGAATGCCTTAGGAAATCATGTAGTAGTTCATACACTACATAGCTTAGTAAAATATCTAGGACTGCCATGTATCAAAAGATGTTCAGTGTTCCAACAAAAGCAAGTTGAGAATAGAAAGCCAAACTAAGACAGGAAGTTTGGGGAGCTTAATATATGAAAAAGAGAGCTGAGGTAAGGTTCTCTGAGTAAATGTGGGAAGGCTGTTGTATATGGTAGAAGAATGGAGGAGAAACTTATGGAGTTGCTACCCCGGGCCTAAGAAGTGGCAGGTGAAGCGAGGCAAGTTCAAGCATCGTACTATCAGCTGGGAAAATTAACTAAACTTTGAAAAAGGGAAGATAATGGATATATCACATTACAAACTATAAAATGGGGTAGGCATCATGCAAAAAATAGTTTTAATCCATTTTGAAAGACATACACATGAAGAGAACAACAGCAGATTGAGCAGAACACCACTACCTGATACTGATGGCATTTAAATATTGTTTTTCCTCAGTGTATTCCAATGTGGTCTCTTGAAGACTGTAACACCTTGATCTTAACTGTTGTTTTGATGGTTTATAGATGAAACTGAAGGGTATAAGCTATATGCAAAACCTCAAAATGGCAGGGACAAAGAAAATGCAAACGCCTACATACCTATTGTAAATACAGCTCATAGCAACAAAAAATGATTTTGCTAATGTTATGTCTTCAGCAATCTTTAACTGGCTACACAAGCTGGCAAGTGGCAGACTATAGGAACAGAAATTGTTGCAGTGTACTTTGGATGGAACTTAGTAGTTTGAAGTATTTAAGGTCTAGTTGATAAGCTTGTTTATACTGTATATATACCCCAATACTGCTATTTTATTACTTCTGAAGAAATTCTTCCACTTATGGATCCATATAGTAGCTTCATATGGCAGTATTCCTGGCAGCATCAGCTTCATATCATAAAAAGATCAAGCACAGATTTTATTTTTATTTGCATAAATCCAAGTTACACTTCAAGTGGTTAGATCCTTTCTTTCACATTTCTCACCTTAAGCACACACCTTCCGTAGCTACCACAAAATATGCACCCATTCTAACAGACTGTAGCTGTTACTGGATTTTTTCAATCTTCTACTTATATCACTTGCTAACAACAATTTATAGTTATTTTCTCCATCTACATGAAATGGAGAGAAGTTGTAAGTTGCTGGCATTCTGTCTGTTGCAGGTCCAGCCAATATTAGAATGTGCAGCAGCTTTAAAACTCAATAGTAAAGTGTTAAATAAGTAGCAGTGTCAAAGCATCTCAAGGATTTAACATCTTGAGTTATTTTACACTATGCTACAAATGAGATGACAGATCTACACAGAAGTGTCTATTCTACACAACTCTTCATTAAAAGGGTTTGTCTTCACTGTCTTTTTCAACACTTCACACCCTTGTGCAACTATTAATTTAATGGAATAAAGATGATGACCATTAGAACTATTTCTTCAAACATTAGGAGTCTTCCCTTAGGAGGTCATGATATACAATCTGAATATTTCTGGATCAGCTGAAAAGTACAGAATGCATAGAATTTCCCACTGCCCTCTAATATTTTCACAGAAAAATAATTTATGCAAAACCATACTTATTCTCTCTACATAAAAACCTGAATTTCAAAGCATCTTTGTATCTTCCTTATGAAGTCAACTGGAAAAAGCATTTTTCTAGACCTGTAAATACTGTCTTTTAGAAGAAATGCTTGGTATCTTTGGTTTACTTATATGTTGGATGAGGAAAAACAAAAGTTTGAAAGGGAATGACTACCTAATTACCTGAGGTTCATCTTTCATTTCTCCTAACATGAATTTTGGGTAAGATCAGCTTTTTTGTAGGTGAAAAGAGAAATTCTCTGTGAAACAAAATGCTTATTTTAGTAGTGCATATTAAATAAGACAAGGCTTGATTAGTAAAACTAATCCTTAAGGATAGTTATAAAGCCAAAACTGGTAATTTTACTTATTCCAGAATTAGCAATCCTACTCTTTCTGTATCACCACCTTCTTTATAAATATAAAGTGTTACAAAAATATTCACAATAGTATTTCTATATTAATCTATTATTCCATATATTATTTTGAAAAAGTGCTTAAAGACACAGTATATGGACTGCAAACTCATAAGCTTCCAGTTGCCTAAAGCCCTGATCAAGTTGTTTAAACCCCTTGTTCTGTACTGAACAAGGAGGTGACAACTTTCATTTCTCCTCCTACAAATGCTCTTCCTACTTTTACATTTTCTTGTCAAATTAAGTAACAGTTACTTGGAAAAGTATAGTGTGACTTATGTTCAATGTCAGATGAGCAGTGTAGTTACTTCTAAATAGGAAGTTTCATCTCTAATGTAAGGCTCTGAGAAGTATGTAATTGCTTTCATTTTTTACCCTTCTTCTCATTATCCAATATTTTATATTCATCCAGCACAGCATGGCCGGTTTCCTTTGCAGTTCTCTTTACAACAGATTTTATACCAATATTTTCAATGTTAAATGCTGCAACACCAACATTGATTGCAGAATTCATAGCGTTGTCTGTAGCATGACCAGCATCCTCTCCATACCTAAGGAAAAGAGAGCAGTTTTGTAGATTTGTATACTTAAGATTTTAATCCTCACTGTAATTCTTTTGACAGCCAAAATTCAGGCATTACCAAGAAAAATAATAAGCACAGAGCCCAAATGTCTAAAGAATAAAATTAGAATTTATGAAGCCATTGAATAAAGGTTGCTCCTCTATCAGATTAATTGCTCTTTGAAAATACCAATATGCTTCTACTCTTTTTCTTCAAGAACGCTTCCAGTCTTTCTCCCTTTTTTCTCTCTGATTTTGAAGAGTAAAAAACCTATTTCCAGAATGGTAAGAAGGGAGGGGAGAGAAGTTTTATGCAATCACTAAGGTGCTTTTTCACTTTAGTTCTTAGGTAAAATTCCTACACTCTCTATATAGAAAGCCAACTGCATCCCAGGCTGCATCCAAAGGCCAGCAGGCGATTCTGCCCCTCTACTCTTGCCTTCTGAGACCCCCACCTGGAGTGCTCCATCATACAGAACTCCAAAAGAGTCAACAAACCTATCTTGAGAATGCAATGAAAATTATGAAGTGATGAAAACCTTTGGTCTCTCCCATGGGCTGTGAGTCCAGCTTCTTTGTGCTTTAGTGAGCAAGTTGGCAGTCTCAGACTAAGGACTCAATTGTGCACAGAGAGCACAATGAAGGAGAACAAGAGTACAGTGAGAGCAGTAACTCCAAATGTTCTGGGTAGCCAGACATTTCTCCAGAGAGCACTGCAGTCAGACAAACCAGGGCAAAGGGAAGCATTCCTGGCAGCATCAGAATCCCAGCAGTCAGCAGAGTTACTTTTTCCCTGTTCTTGTTATGACCAGAGGTTCTTTGAGGACCTCAAGATAGAGAGAAGCAAAGAACATCAAAGAACCCAAAAATCTACAATATATCAGTACAGCAGCCAGAGCATGTGGCTGGAACTGACAATGAGACCGAATAAAAAGAATTAGTGGGCTTTTTGTTTTGCCTTTAATTCTCTGATAGAGCAACAACCTTGAATCATCAACACTGGATTTGCAGGTCAAAGAATTAATCTCACAGCAGAAGTATTTGTCAGTTTGATTAGTTTGTCAATTTGATTATTTTCACATCAGGAGCATCATAAGCCAGCATAGCATCAGTAAAATAAGTAACCTCATTTAAAGCAGGATTGTAGTTTATCCAGTACAGTAAGAGCAACAACTTGCTGATGTCTGATAACTAATTTTTTAGTTTGCCTGCCTGAAGTGCGTAATTTTTAACTCTTTAAAAAACTGTGCAGATATATATACTGCATTTATTTAGATAGTTTTAAAAAGAGGTAGTGGCATGGAACTTTGGCAGACACATTACTTCTGAAGCTACATTTTCCCCCCCCATTCTCATCAACATGCATATGATGAGCATCTCTTTAAAATTCCATCCACAAGAGTACTGCAGCTAAATTTTGGCCATTTTATTTTTAATTAGAGACACTGATGGTGCTCCTTTAGCTCTGTTTCCATTAAGTGGAATTTAGCTCATTCACTAGTATTTTGAGTGGCAGACATCTTTGTCACTGAAATAAAAAACAGCTTATAGAAGGGAGATTATGTAAAATTTTGATCTAATTACAAGGATAGATTTTAAAGATTCCTTATCAAATATTTTCAATCATATTGCATTTAGCTACAACAGGTAGTTACTTATTGTTTTTCATTCTTAGTGTCTGTTGTCTGCTGATCTCCATATTTCCTATATTTGTATCTAAAATAAAAACATTAATTTGAATTTATGTGAAATGAGTACCAGTACAATTTCTCCTGACATTCCTACTGCAAACAAACATTAGCAATAAACCACAACTGACTAGAACTTTGCTATTTGGCCTCCTATTTGAAATGCATCACAACACAACCCTGAATGGCAATCTGCTTAATACTGTATGCTGTTTATAATACTGTAAACAACATAAATACTGTATGTTGTTTATCTTGTTACCATTGGCTTGTAGCCTGTATGCACTCTCAGCAATCCTTTTAGTATCTCTTTTGCTACATTTAAACCAATTCCATTTAAACTGCTTGCTTCTTCTTACTCCTCACTTTCTATTAAATCTATTGACCTTTTTGTGAGGGATGCATTTCATGTTTCACAGTTATTTCAGTATATTCCATTATTCTCCACAGCATATTCCAGTACATGCATACAGCTTTCATCTTTCCATCAACTTAGTATCATCATCTTAATCCCAAATGTTACTGTCCTCTTCCCCAACTATCTTCTTCTAAGAACATCTTTATTCTTCAAACGAGGCTATTCTATTATTGCTATATATGCCTTAGATTTCCCTACAAAATTTTCTTTTTTTGTACTGCCTTGCTTTAGCCAAACCTGCTGCAGACAAGGTTCTTTTATTTTTCATAAAATTAGCTAAATTTGCATAAATTCGGGATTAGAGCTCGGAGGTTTAATCCAGTAATTCTTTTCATAATGATATTATACAATAGAACGAAAATATAAATCTGAACATTATTTGTAAGACAGCTTGAAGCTGTAATACTTCTACAAAGAACTAGAACTACTTCTACAAGAACTAAAAAAAAAACCTTTCCATAATCATTTACTCGTTTCGGATTTTTGCATACAAGAGATGCTCATTACTGTGCACTTACCACCTTATCATGTGCTACATAATTACAGCAAAGGAGGCATTTCAGTTAGCTTCCCTGCACTTTCATAAGCTTTTTTTGCCAGTATTCAGAGACAATATCAGTGTGCTGTAGAAGATGAAAACAATAAAAACATAACTTACTTGTATTTGACCGTTTTTACAGTCTCAGTTGAAACACTTTTGGCAATGCACTTCGCTGCACTTTCTAAACCTTGCCACACTGTTGAAAACCCTGTAGAAACAATCAGCTTATTTGAGTTCATACCATTAAAAATATGCCATTAAAAAAATGTAAAGAATTTTTATTACCTTGAACTCCACTTGCTGCTACAACCAGAGCACCATCAAATGTAGATTTGCCATCTTTATCTTTCTTTAGGGATTCTGGAACTAATTTGCTGCCATGCTTCTTCACATGTGGAGCCAGCTCCCTTCCAACACAGCTCGCTATAGAACACACCCCTTCAACTACCATAAAATAATAGTATGCAGATTATTTAGTGAGAACACAGAACATCCTTCTTTAAAAGCAAAAAATAAAATAAATAAAATAAATTTTAAAAATAAAATCAATCTTCTTCACTCATAATTAACAGGAAGCTTCACTGAAGTCTTAAGTCATGCTTCTATTTAAATATGTTTATATGAGAGACAGCCTTTAATCCACATGTAAGTGCCCAACTGATACAAATCAACCTTATCTTTCAGGTTCTACACAGCTGCAAATCCTAAGAAACAAGTAAGGCTGGCCTTGTGAATAAAAAGTGCCTTAAAAGACATACATACACATCTCACACTCAAATTTCAATAAACTGTTTCCACTGCTTTGTTATCTCTAATTTGTAGATAGAGAACAAGTTGCTGCTTTCCTGACTTGTCTTCTGCAGAAGTCTTTCTTACAAGCATTCCAACTCTTCAAAGTAGTTTTATAAGATCAGCACAATTTACTTTTAAACTTGGATGAGTCACTAGACAGTAAATATAAACATTATATGCAATTAAATAATAAAATTAAATTACTGTGAGCTGTTAGGGTTTCCAGGCACCTCTGAATACCAGGCCACTTCTATTTTGATATTTATACATGGTCAGATGGACTTGTTTCAGGTGTGCGTGTTTAAAAATATGCACACACACGTTCTCTTGTGGTACTGTATGTTAGTAACCAGTGAGAGTAGAGGTTTAAAAAAATATGGTTACCCATTTAAAAAAAAAAAAAGACAACATTCTGAATTAACTGTCTAAAACTCTCAAAAGCATATCAAATTTAAGACTATATAGACTATTCTTTTAGGAAAGAAAAGAATGTCTCAAGGCCAAGTAATATGCACTAATGTTAAAGCACATCTCTTGCAGGAGATAACCAGGCACAAACTACTGATCTCTGAAGTTTATCAAGTCAGTAACTCCTCTAGTTTACTGGCTAGAGAAACCAGCTTGCATTTTACGAAGTTTTTATTATTTAAGGCAAAAATATGATATTCTATGAGATGGAAATTTTTACCTAAGAATTGGCTGACTTTCACAGCTCCACCAGTAGCCTGTTTTGCTACATGAAGCCCCTTGGCTACAGTTGGGTTGACTTCCACAGGCTTTTCTTCTGGTTGAATGTGCTCTCGCAGTTTAGAAGCTCCTTTGTGAATAGCTTTACCCGTGTATTCTGCTCCTTTCATTAGGCCCCAGCTTACCCAAGATGCACCTTCAAGGCAAAAATTGTTTTTCTTAGTATGTACAATTTTATGGACTGTGATTCTTTCAGCTATCCCTCCTCTGCAAAACAGGAATGTTTAGAAACATTCCTCACTGGAGTCTGCAATTATATTCTCCCCTGAATGGGCTAGCACAGAAATCCTGCAGTAATTTCTGCACCTATACCACCACTTTCTACATTCATTTCATTTACGTTTAACACAGCCAGCCCACATCCAAATGTCAGCCTAATACAGATACTCAGTTTTGTCATGGATATGCAAGCACCAGCTGAGTTAGAATTGATAGAACTGCACATCTCAATGCTATTAGCACTCAGAACATCATACAAACCCAACCCTCTAGCCCTCCTTGCAGATTCATATACAATCAGGTGGTGGTCATCAGAATATTCCAAAGGTTCTCAGAGGAACCACGTTTATCAGCAGAAATCACAAGAGATGCCTGCTGTCATATGTGTTCATGTAGAAGTAAAATTGTTCTGTCACGGTGGTTTGAGTCCCAGCAGGTGATATTCTAATAGAGTCAAAAGAGAAGCCAAACTCATTTGCAATGAACAAACTGTTGGCAATGGATTTATATTCTGCATGGTTTTTATAAAGCTCATCAAGGCATCCTTTAGAGGATCAACACTGGAACAAGGGAACAATTACTTCTGATCACTCTGCTTCTATCAGCACCCATGCATTTAGATGAAAATACTGTTTAAATGTCACTAACATTGGTTTCTATACAACATAAGTGCCCTTATTACAGCTGTACCTGACAAGATTCCATGGGCAACTTTCTCACTCCATTCTGGTAACTCTTTCTGATCTTCCACTTCTTCAGGTTGTGGCTGGATATGTACAGTCTGAGGCAAGTGAATTGCATCACTAGAGGCTTCAGAAGGCTGACAAGTGAAAGCAAACATCTGAGCATCTACTTTGCAACATATCATCAGTATTTCTGGTTTAGATCATACACATCCACTGTCAAATAATACTAAAATTGTGCATGCCTTGGGTAAATGTACAGAAACTCAAGCTAAATTTAACACTCAATTACTTTTTCCACAAAAATTCCAGACATCCAAAAAAAAGCTTATCAGGCAGGACAGCTTTTTTGTACACTTTTTTCATCCAGCTACAATGAAAAGGTTTGCTTGCCAATGCAGCCATATGGCCAAATAACTAAGCAGGGAAACTTTACACTACTAGTTCACTGGCAAAACAGATAAGAGACTGTCCATCTCTCATTTTTATCTTTTCGGACAGAAGTCAACTCTGTTGTTATTCAACATGGGAACTGCAGTCTTTGGTTAGAGAATCCAGCTCCACTAAAGGAATGCAGCTGTTGAGGTTGTTTTGTTCCTCATTCTTTCCTCACAAATTCAAAAATAAAGGAGATTATTCATGCTGTGTGCTGTTGCTGCTTTTTCAGACTGGCACAGCCAAGGAAAACATCAAACTGTGCACAATACTGACCCCTATTTAAGGCTGGGTGGACAGGTTCTTTGTTATTTCATGTCAAACTCTACAGTTTCTAGAGTAGATGTTAATCATTCAAACACAGCAACCACTACCACAGGCTGCTTACCGCTTCTAAAATGTCCAACATCACTTTATACAGTTTGCAGACAATGTATAATTAAACTTTACAGAAATCTAAAAAAATTGTAACAGGTTTAACTTTTTGTTAAGAGAACTTTTCCAATGTAAAAGTAAATAAGCCCCACAAGCATTTAAAAGATTGAAAGAACTACTAGTTAATGACAGAAAGAAAAAACCATTTTTGTTTAGTCTAGAAGAGTCTAAATGAGAGCATTTATAGATTAAACTCACAGGCAGATGAGAATACAGAATAGAGAACAGTATTTGCTATTACAGGGAATAACTTCCCCTGAAATATTTACTGGATATAAAAGCAGGGTATTGCACATGTTGTAGTAAAACCAACATTAACAGGAAAGAGGAGATGAAACCTTAGGAGGCTGCTACCCAGAAGCTTAACAATGTTATCACTGACATGTACTACATCATCATTTACTGCTTGACAGCAATGTGAAATCTTGGTGTTCAAGAAATGTCTTCAGAATGTGACCAAAACACTCTGCGGGCTGAGCAGGAGAAATTACCTCAATTAACAGCTACAGGTAAAAAACAAAACAAAAAAAACCAACCTATTAAAAAACCCAAACTATGTTCCAGATGTAATTTAGTTAAGCCACAGGTTGGGGCACTATAAAGAAAACCAGTCAACAAGACTTCTAAGATCTACCCTAAGGAGCAAAAATGGATTCTCTAATAAGACAGGGGACTCAGGATTGTAATTATATTAAATACAGTTGTCAGTTAGATCCTCATGATTACTATGTAAAACAGACACATTAAATGGCCATCAGACTAGGTTTTGGAATACTTGTGCTATATCACAGTTTTTAAGACTTCAGAAAAGTGCTGATTTGAAATGTGGCAGGCTGCAGCAACAGAACTGGTGACTGACAAGAAACCAAACTATAACACCACAAAAAAGCCATCCAACAAAAAAAAAATAACCACAGGACACAGCACACACAGCTGCTGTCAATCAAATCAGCAATTCTAACATGCATTTCTGTGACTTTTTTTTTTTTTTTTACTATAGGATTTTGGAATGTCCTGGGATTTACCTGGACTTTGTGGCCAGACCTCTGTTTAAATTTATCTTCAAAATGTGCTCTCATAGTTGCTGGGAGCTCTGAAGGTAACCCTACTCTCTCATGGGATCCTGGCACCTGTGACATCGCATCAGGGAACATTAACAAAAAACACAAACTTTTAGGAAAATATGGAACTAATAAGATATCCAATTTGAACTACTTCTACGCAGGAAAAATTACAGTATTTTATCCAGTGAGTGAATATCACATAATTCTGTAGTACTTTCCTCTTTTACTTAAAAGTTATTGGCCTCCTCTGCTAGTGAAATTCCCTGCTGAACTCACTGGGATTTACACTATAACAGTGTATTTACACTATAACATTTACACTATAACACTATAACTCCGCCCTCATGGGATGCTCTAAACTGGTCCTTCATTATCAATGAATTCAGCTTTTGGTGAATCAACAAAATTCTTGCATGAAAAAATTTAATCATGCTATAATCTTTTAAGAAGTTATTGATCACCACTCTTCCAGAAATGATGCTCCAGGGCTCTTACAGTATATTTTCCACTTTATTACAAATCATTGAATTTTACTGCACATTTCTTAGACTATGGGGTTTTTTTTTGTTCTCTCTACCTGTCAATATCTTACTGCAATAAGGCACCAGATTTATCTACTTTGAGATCCCATTGGAAGGCAGATTTCTGAGGTACATACTATTTTCACAGATCTTCTCTGATGTGGCTTAACGTTTTTTAACTGTAAACACATTTGGGCACAACATTCCAAGAATGCCAGCATCAAAACTACACAGAGAGTTACGTGCATGCACACATAAGAAAAAGCATGCTTTCTCCTGAACACATGATTTCATTTTGGGTCCTATGTTCTCTTTCAGAAAAATAGAGAAAATATAAAAAATGGTCTCAAACTCCGCTCTGTGCTTACAATTTAGTATTTAAAAATTTCTGTTTGTCTCATCTCATAGGACCTACAGTTTCATTACAATGCTGCTTTATCATGGCTACTTTATCTATTTCTCACAGATGAACTTACCACCAAGACAAAAATCTGTCATTTTACCCAACTAAATGTAAATGTGAGAATATATTGATGATTTATACCTTTCCTTATTGGCTTATAACAGACTGCCCAGAAATTTACCTGGATTCGTAGGTCAGACATCTGTTTCAACAGATCCTCAAACAGCTCTCTGTCAGCTGCTGGAAGTTCTGAAGACAGCACTACTCCCACGTAGGACCCTGGTATCTGGGACATTGTGTCGGGGAACATGTAGACCCCAGTATTGCAGCACAGAACAGGAGACTGGGTGCACATCAGAGGATACAACCAGTCACAAACCTAGGAAAAACAAGTACATAGAATCAAAGGATGCTTTTTAAAAGAAAACTAGGCAGAGCATACTAATACACATCATAAACTTGATTTTCCATAAAGTTTCTAGTGGAACCTTCTAGTGAAAGGTTCCCTGCTGATGACAGCGGGGTTGGAATTAAATTATCTTTATGGTCCATTACAACTCAAACTGTTTTATGATTCTATGATGAAAAATAAAAAGCCTTATACCATCTTGAAAAAAAGAAAAACAATTCCCATGTGATTCTGGAACTATCATTCTTGATTAGTTCTGACAGTCTAATATAGAGAAAATACTAATTTTCACAGGACTAGAATTCAGGCTGATACCCTCTTAACTGAGGTCTCATCTTGAGACCCAGATGAAAAGAACTGCCAAGCAAGTCAGGATTCACAGCACCTATACCACTTTGGAGACCTCAGGACAGGTTTATATGACAGGACTAATAGAAATGCATGGCTGTCACTGGCCTACTATTGAAGACGCCTAACATGAGTGGAGCTGAACAGCAGACCCCAAATCAGGATCCAGCAGACTCCCCAAACCAGCCAATCTCAGCTGTAACAAGAAGACCCAAAGTCAGAATCCAGACCAGAAATACTATGTTCATTACAGAACATGCTCACATGAAGCAGTAAGGACTGAAAAACTACAAATAATGCATCTTTTTTTATTTAAGGTTCTGAGTCTGGATTAACATGGACCCTCAAATTTCAAATTATCAGTTACCATAACTGCAATACCTTATCACTAATTGAGAATTAAGTGGGTAGCACCCAACACCATTTTATCCTGATTTGTTATAATAGGTGAATCAAAATGTCTTCTCTACATGACAAAATAAGTCAATTTTATGAAATGGAAAGACATGTTAAGTCAAGTCCTTTACATACTGGAATTCACCAGAACAGTGAGCACTTGAAAACCTTAGGAAGACACAGAGGTGCTTTTCACAGCACGAAAGAGTCGTAGAAGTGTGTACTTGCAGAAAACCATTTCTGCAACACCTGAAACATCCTTTGTTTTACCACAGGGATATTTAGACTCACAAGAGCAAGAACCTAAGAAGACTGCCTGTTAGAGCTTTACCACGGTTCTTGAAATTTTAATTAAAGGAGAAAATTATTTTCCTGTTACCTGAAGAAACGCCGGTGGACGATTCCGAGCAGTTTCACTATTTGTATCCAAGAACTTCACGATGCGCAGATATCCAGGATATGAAGGAGCACTAACCTGCCCGTCAGGAGTCACAAAAAATATCTGTACTCCTTGGGGAATCAAGATCAGCTCATCTGCATCCACTCCCAGGTTTTCCAGGGGAGGAGGCTGAGTACATTTGTTGTGGTAGTAGTCCTCACTGACAGAAGAAAACTCCCCGGAGTCTGTGCCGTAGGACACAGTAAAGTGGCCATTGGTAGCTTGAGGAGTATAGGCAGGAGGTGCTTCATTTGGCAGACAAAGAGGTTTTGCAGATGATGGACTCATAGCTGGAATTTGCCCCTGACTCACAGCTGCACCACTTCCATCTGCTGCAGGCAACTGACTTGGAACCAACAGAGAATTAGGGGGAGGGGGTCTTTCTGGCTTTTCTTTGGAAGGAATGGAGGGGTATAACTTGGGCACCCCAGGAGGGATATCCATCATAGCAGGAGATGCTGGTACTGGTGGGGTGTTTTGCTCTAGACTGCCAAGTCGAGCACGAACATTTTGCAGGGTCTCTCTCATCTTCTGTTGCATTTGCCTGGCAGACTCCCACTGGGACCCCACACACGCAGGACCCTCTGATGGAATGCTAACTCCTCGGAGCAAGTGGTCAAGCCCTTGCTCATAGTAACTTCTTGCCTCTTCCTTCTGACCCAGTTCATCTGTATTCAGTCCTTTATTGATAAAAAAAAAGGCTTTCCTGTACTCTTCATTAATGGCTTTAATATTTGCATCTTCTTGCATAACCGGATCCCGCAGTTGTTCCATTACTGCAAATTGGAATAAAAATCAATAAGAATATACAGAGAGAAAGCCAAACAATATTTACCTTAGAATAAAATGTCTTCTTAATGATGACCCTACTGCCTGTATTAGCAGAAATCTATCTAGTTGCTTGGAACAGTGTCTGATATGTTATGGTTATCTCCTAATAACATTCAGATTCAGCTGATATGATTCCAATGCAAAGAATCTATAACCATCAAATCTAGCCACATCACAAATATTTACTTCTTAAAAATTAAACATCAGAAGAACATGGACATGCCTGATACTAAATTTTTCATCTTCAATATCAGTAGCAAACAAGAGGAATAAACAAATAACTTTTAAAAAATCTAACTTTCCCAAAAACATCTCTAAGGTTTTAAAAAATTCAGTTACCATTTTGTATATTTAAATAAAGGCTGTACTTACAAACAGTACATTTCCATTTGAATAATTTAAGATAAAGCACTCAACAGATTTTTAGATCTCGATCAACTAACATCAACAAACAAAACAGTGAAATACTTTGAACAGTTAAAGCTGTGCTTTACAAAATAAAAACATGGAATCACTTATTTCCTTTACAGTGTTTATAGAGTGAGAAAAGGCAATTGTTATTTTACAATCCTTGCTCCCCTGGTGACAAAAATTGGAAGTATCAACATGTATAAAAGTTTGCAGGTTCTA
The DNA here is from genome assembly GCF_036417665.1 of Passer domesticus. NCBI lineage: Eukaryota > Metazoa > Chordata > Aves > Passeriformes > Passeridae > Passer > Passer domesticus. The sequence goes on along the minus strand of NC_087475.1, from coordinate 67,090,895 downwards.
GGTCTGTTTTGGAATGTATTCCTCAAACTGCCTGATGTATTTCAACTAAAAAGAGGAAAAGAATCCAGTAGGCTTAAGTACTGGATAACTCATTGTTTTAACTGTACACATATTGTCAGTCTTGGCCAAACACAGGAAATACAAATAATAAATTCGAACCAATGAATTTGGGTTTGGTTTGGGTTGTTTGCTGGCAGCCTTGAGAGGCATTGTTAATTTAGGAACATCAGGCAATTACACTAGAAGAGAATAATGATCCTGGGGCACAAAAATGGGATACTATGTTAAATTTAAGAGCAGATATTTTCAAGCAAAACCATTACCACATTCTCTGCTGTAAGGGAGATGAAAGAAAGGAGACATCTGTCAATCACAATGATATTAAGCCACAGAAAACATGGGGTAAGTAAAATCCAAAGTGCAAAACTAAAAATACTTCCACTACATGGGCAGAAGAATTAACACCACCGTACAGGGCATTGGTGAGAATTCACACACTGAGCCACATCCAAGGAAGCTGTGCCAGAAGAGGAAGTGGTGGGCAGGTTTTTTTCCTGATGAATCAATCACTCTTCCCTACAAAGGTGTAGGTTTGGCTTACCAAGGCAATACAACAAGAAACTGGATTAGTCTTTACAAATATAATGGGTGAAAAGAAGAAAGTAAATTAGTAAATAGTAAATAATTACTGGGAATTAAAAAATAATTAAATCCACACTTATAATAAAATCCTGAAATAGTACCTACATTTAAGTTTTCTTAATGTCTCTTCCTGTTTTAGACTATCAACAAGCTAAAAAAATATAATCTGGAAAATATCCTTCCTCTACTCCAAGAAAAACAGAGAAACTTACGAAGTGCAGGTCACGAAAAGATTTTAAAGAGGCAAAGGATGCTTGTTCTACTTCCACACTCTATAATGAAAATGCAAACAGCATTTGGGTGACTGATGCATCTGCAGTCACACAACAGAAGTGCCATGTATCTGTTTTTATGATGCTACAGAATCCAATTTCACGTAAAAGTCAAATGTGTGGTTTCAGTACAATAACAGAACCGTAGTTCAGAATATAACAGGGGTGCTTGAGAAGGCAGCCCAGTGGAATGGGTCAGCAGCAGCTCAAGCCACCAGGTTCACTGCCCATCATGTAGCAACTTTTGGTCTAGAGGAGATTTTTCTGATTGACTGCAATCACTTGTTGCCAAGAGGCTCAGCATCTTTAAGCTAAAGAACAACACTGGCATAAGTGCGTATTTACTAATCACCAAGAACATCACCTTTAGAAGTTAAAAGTATGCTCCTGACCAGCACAACAGCAAACAATTAGAGCAAAAGCAATTGGAAAAAACTCCTTACAAGGTTGTGAATATAGCTGGATCCTTACAGCAACAAAACCTGGTGACAGCCAAACCACATCACTGTGTGTCAACACTTCCATTTACTATTGAAAAATCCATTTTTCCTTTTAATTAGGGTATGAATATAAAAACCATTTAACAGTAAAGACTCTGATTTGAAAATTTTAAGACTCTAATCTGAGAATTGTAGGTTCTTAAAACACAGAAAATGCTTAGAAGACTGAGAATAACAGAAAAAATTAATCTGTCATCACCATTTACTTCTCTATTAAGCAAAATGTACTTGTTTAAGATTTTAGTGCCTGTATCCACAAGCTTTCTAAAGGCTTTCTAAGGCTTTCTAAAGGCTTGAAGTAAATGATTCATTTGTGTGAACACAACTGCAGTACAAGTCCCCTTTGACCCACGTTTATTGATTTGTTGGGGTTTTTTTTCCTGGGTGAGGCTAATGCAAAGATACTTTACAGGTTTCAAATAAGTCTTTTGCTAATGATTGTTAGCATATAACAAGAAGAGACATCAAGTAAAATCATAACTACATTTCAACTTAATATTTAATTAATTTACTCTTCACTGTACAGTTCTCATACTGACAACAGCACTGTTCTTGCTAAAGCTCAGTCTTTAATGGCACCAGAAAAGATCTGTAAGGAAATGGAGATGTCAGCACATCAGTGTCCACACAGCACTGGTGCACAGCAGAGCTACAAAAGCTGGCTCAGGAACTCCGATTGTCTGAAACATCCCAAGTTTGTGGTATACGTGCAGCACAGTCACCTCCAAATAATGCATTTGGTTGGCAGAGCACTTGGAAATGGAGGAAGGACTTCACAGTAGATTTCAAGCTAAACATGTGAGAACTAGAAGTCAGCCCAAATAAATTAATTTAATTCATTCTTAGTAATTGATTAAAACTAATACAAAAGAATTACATAAGCTTGTCTAATTGCTCCCTCACAACACAAGAATAAATATTCTCTGAAAAAGAACATTTAAATAGCAATCTGATCACATCCAAGGAATATCCTCATTTGCTATTATTTTCAGCGTACGATCTTAATATAGCATTTAAGTGTCCTGCATATTTCAATATTTATCTGTAATCCACTCCTGTACAATGACAAATCTCATTTCCTCTGTTTTAAAGCTGTAATAAATGGAAAAATGTGTTTTACTGCATACTGACAGCACTGCGAGCCAATCTTTGTTCCTATGGCCTGTTCTGATCAGCCCAGATCTGTACCATTTAGTGTTAATTAAGATATAGAGGAACTTTGTATCAGAGAAAGCCAGTCCAAAACTGAGGCAAGAGCTAAAGGGCGCTGTAGATAATCACAGATCAGTCAAGCACTTGAGCCCTTTTTCTTCTATCAGTACAGATATACTCTGTGGTTTTAAGTGACTTGACCAAAGGAGGCTACAGTGCAACAATGAAACTTGAGTTTAATTCAATATTGTAAGCTACCATCTCATCCATCCTTCCTCTCAAGCAGGAGAAGTCCACTCCATTAAAAAGTAATGTATATTAACAAAAATACAAGTCAATGATGGATCTCACTGCTAGACTGTAAGCATGAAGTCTAAGGCTTATTAAGAGGATTAAACAGCCTGACTGACAGAGGCAGGATACACATGCCAACTCACTATTTTTGAAGGACAGTAGGGGAGGAAAATGCAAATCAAATTTTTAAAAACCCCTGAACTAAAACACCCTTAATCCAAGAGTTCTTACTTGCCAACTGTTTTTCTCTCAGCCACCACGTAAGAAGTACCACACAAACACAATTGTTTAAGCCTTATTTCTGTATGAAAGGAGCAAGTAAGAAAGTATTAGTAACTGTCAAGAATTGAAAGAATTAAATGGTATCTAGAATATAAACTAATACAAGCCAGGTACTAGCTAAGAAATTTACCTTTTTTATGCATTTAGCTTATTTAAATTGTTTAAAGAAGCCTTTAAATTTTTCATTGTGGTGGCCTACTCCAAGTTTTTAAGCAAAAAAATTAATTTGTCATGCTAGATAATATCACAGACTAGACAACAGAAAGAGTGCTATTAGAGTAATTCTTCCTCTCAAAATTACCAAATACTTCAGTGAACTGCCATCCTCTGACATTGCAACCTACACCTTCTTCTCAGGCTGGTATGCTAGCACCTACATACCGACATTCACCCAGCCAGCATGTCTAATCTTCCTCATCTACTGCTGCGTTAAGATTATTTCTGTCCAAATAAAAGAAATTCCTTCTTGGTCAGCGCCTCCACCACATGCTGTCAGCACAGAGCTTTCAGACCCCGGGTGCCTACTCGTCACTTGTCTAAAAGAGAAAGCAGAAAAGCAGGGTGCAGATACTGCCCTTCCCCTCGCAGCCGCGCTGCCCCGCACTGACGTTCTTCGCAGCACGAAGTACGAAGACATCGTACTATCATTCCAAAACATTGCAAGATCGTCATGGAAAATTCAGTGTTATGTAAGACTGCTATTTAATACTATTTCATTAGCTATGTGTGCCTGCCGGTTTCTGATCACTACCAACGTTTTACCAAATTCAAGAAACTCAAATCGGTCTGACACGAATCCTTTAAAAACAAAACAACAAGACAAAATAAAAGGAGCAGCTTTCCGAAGTACTCTGACAAATAATCTCTCAAGACACTCAATGCATTATTTACCATCAGGGTCACCTCAACCTGCCCCGATCCCGGCCCTCCCCGCCTCTCCCTGCCACCACCTGCCCGCGGGGTTCCCGGCTCTCCGGCGGCCGCCCCACGGCCTCGGCCCGCTCCGCTGCCTCCCCCGGCCCGCCCCGCTACAACCAGCGCCCCGGCTCCGCAGGGAGCCCCGACAGCCCAGCAGGGCCCGACCCCGCGCCCGCCTCACCGAGCCGGGAGCCTCCACGGCGCTCAGCCCGGCCACGCCTGGACCGGCCCGGCCCGGCCCGATCAGTCCCGCCCCCGGCCGGGGCAGGCGGCGCGGGCGGGGCCGAAGGGTCGCGGCTGTGGCGTCACCCGGGGCGGGCCGGCCTGAGTCTGGGGCGGAGCTTTGCAAATTAATAAATAACGCTGGAGTGCGGAGTTTTGTCCTAGTTTTGGTGTTTTGTTTTGGTTTGGGGTTTTTTGTTTTTTTTGTTTTTTCTTTTTTTTTTTTCTGCTTGTTTGGCTGTTTTTATTTTGGAGGTTTGCTTGTTTGTTTGTTTCTTTTTCTGAAGGGGGTTTTTTGGGGGGAGGGTTGAAAGGCTATACGAGATTAAAAATGCAAAATTAGAAATGCAGAGTTAGAAAGCAGCGCATCTCGTACCATATCCCTACTTCAACCTCTTCTTTTTTTCTTTTTTTTTAATGCTCTTGATGTTTGGGGAGGAACAGAGGTCTGCATGTTGATTTCACTTCACTATGAAGTAGTTTCGCTGGGAACATGGAAGATCACTTCTCTTTTGATTCTGGTTTCTGTGGCTCTCACCACCATCTATGATCAACATGTCAAACTGAAAAATAATGTACATTCCCAGTGATACCATGGGGGTTTTTTTCCTATTGTTTTTCAGTAGCTGAGTGGCTTTGCTATTTGTAAGGAATTGAGTTAGTAATCCATATATCTCTTCATTTTTTAATAAGAATCTGTAACTCTAATTAGGTGTACGTGTGTGCACAAAAGCACGTATACCCCAATTCTAGTTATGGAGTTGGTATGAATATCCAAAAAATGGAAAAATAAGGCCCAAAAGCTGTAATTCTGAAGTCTCCCCTTTTATGTCATGTTTTCTCATTTTATTTTGACTGCTACTCCAATTGTGCCAAAGAGCAGGCTGCACTGAGTGAGGTTGTATTTCCAAAGTGGCCGTCTCCAGGTGAGACTTGCTTAGCAGCCTGGGCAAGCTCGAGCTGGTTGCTGCCCTAAGTGCTGGGCTGTGGGAAGGGGTATCTGCATTTGTGCACGGGTGCTGTAAAAAAAAACAAAAGAAAAATTATCTCACTAAACATCCAGCACTTGCCTTAGAACATGAACACTCATGTTTTCAGTCGAACTTCCAACGGTTCAGTGAAACAGCTGCTCAAATTATTGGATATAATCTGGCAGTATATTACTGATTTGCAGCTTTAATAATCAGTGCTGAAATTCCTCAGCAGCTTGACTTCCAAGTGGAAAATTTCTAGCCTGGTTAAGTCCAGCAAAGGTGCATTTCATGATGCATGACTCTTTATCTGTGCTAGCTCTTCCAGAACTTGCTGGGTTCCATCCCTGTTAAGGCTCACTAACTTCCTTTCTCAGGTACTGTGTGTGTGCTGACAGTGAATCAGTGTTTAACGTGCTCAAGACCACAGACCATAAGAAATTCATAGTAAATACTGTCTTTACGTAGTGGCAGCCCTGTCCAGCCCTTTGGCAGATGGGTTTACCTCTAAGCTTCATTTAGGTCCAATGTATCTCTGGAAATTTGTCACATAATTTGGTTTCTAGCATAACATTTCTCTAGGAATTCTGTGTTCCAAACTTTTCACGTGCCCACTCTTCAGTCCTTTTCCTACTGACAAGAAATAGAGAGCAACCTGAGAGAGAAAAAGTTGTCCACACATCAGGGAGAGTTCCTCTTTCTGAAGAGCAGTGATGATGAGAGACAAGCTGTCCGCAAATCCAGGAGGGTTCCTCTTTCCAAACTGCAGTGAGGACAGTATTTGCACGTGAAGCAGTGTGTGGACAGATGAGGGTTTGGACTGGTGGAGAGGGCCCTAAACATTCGTTTAAGCAGATGACAGGTTGCACTCAGGTAACCAGATGTTACTGGATTGTGTTATGCCCATATATGCAAAGTTTACAAGGAAATAAAAAACTTGTTTTTATAACAAAAAGTGACACTCTCTTTTGAAGCAGGACCACAAGACAACAGAACTTTTAAAGGTTTTTAACCATGCAGGGGGTACCATTGCCAACATTGTGTTGTGGGAGCACACCTAGTGAGGTCCAGAAGTTGATGAGAGGCACAGTAGTGTCAGAAGGGAGGGAGGGAGGGATGAGCTGGACAGGTGAGTACCAAGGCTGTTCTCTGAGCTGTTACACATGGGCACATGTGCCCTGACAGCCTTTCCTTCCACCAGATGCTGCTTTGCTGTATCACCCCCCACCTCACAGGGCAGCTTGTATCTCTTGTGACTTTATATAAGCCCCAGTACTATTGCTTTAAGTCAGAATTAGAGTGAGGGTTGAATTGCTACCATGACATGTTCCCTCCTACAGCTAGAGAAAAAAACTGCTTTTGCCTCACCTGCATCTGCAAATTTTAAACTGTGTGTTTTTTCTGCAAGTCTTCAACCTCATTTGTAAATGGTGATTCTGCTTATGGTAAGCTGTATCTTTAGTGATTTCAATCTTAACATCCACTGTGGGCTTGCTTAATTTTTGTCTGCACTTTCATAAAAATATTTTCCCCCAAATATCTCCTTTTTATGCTTTATAACATAAAGCTCTATGCAAGCTAGGCAATATCTATCTATGTAATGTATTAAGGTATATAGGCATGTATATATATTTCTAAGCTGTTTAAACATCATAAACAGTAAAATCATTGAGGGATCTCAAACTGGTCTGTAAATGCTAACAAACTGGAGGGAGTGAGGCTGTGAGTAAAAATGATGTGAGAAATTTCCCAAACCACTTAGTTGTATGCAAATAAATTTCATTGGCTCACGCCAAATGCCAGTACAATTGTAACCTGGTTACACATCCAATGGGAATCAGGCTGCATAGACAGAATGCTTTAAGTCAGCAGCCTCCGAATCACTGATGGAAGCACAATAAATCACTGTTGTGTGGGTACAACTGAATATATAATTATTCCACAGCTCCTAACAATAGTAAAAACTTCTGTGGTAGACAAATTATGATCTCACTGTGATTATTACCTTTTGTCTGACTTCAAGCTCCATAATCATTTGCAGAAAAATTACCCTGAAGCCAAGCAAGGAAATGGCAATAACAGCTCTCTGACAAGGGTAATATTGCACCTTTTTAAAATTTTGCTATCCACTGACCTCAGACTGAACTGGCACTTTGTTAAGGTGCAAGAGCACATCTTCAGCATCTCTGTGCATTGTTGACAGCCTTGAGCTACGTGCAGGGATAATGCACTTAGAGCAGACGAGTATGAAACATGCCATACGTGCCATAGGAAAGGCACCTACTTCCTGAGACGATCCCATCTGGGAGGGCCAGTCCCAAAGGGTGGTGGAATAACCTGCCTGTTACCAGTACAGCCCTGGGAAGAAGGAAGAATTTCTAGTTCAAAGAAACAGTCCAGACAGCATCTGTGCACTGCATTTGGCCATGTGCCAGGCTGCTGCCATCTTGTGCAAGTTTTTTCCCTGCCTTTTGCTGGAAGCAATTATTTGCATGTGTGTAATCACTAAATGCTAGCCCCCCAGTCTGCTGTATTCTTGTCTTGTACATACAGAGCAAGCACAGAAAACCAAGACCCTTTTATAGGACCCCAGATTTTACATTTCTGACTGTCAGAGATACTACAAACATGGTCCTCAAGTTCAGCCTATGGACAGTGTTTCTGGAAAGGGATCTATGTGCTATTGGAAGGTCTGCTAATGGGAACAGCAATGGGAGAATGAGAGAGACAGATGATGGACCAGCTTAAGTTGACTGGGAGTTCAGTTTGTTTATTCAGCAGTACATGAAATGAGTTGACAAAAATGGTCAGAAGAGGAAATACTTGGGAAATATCAGGCTCTGTAAAGTGGTAACGAAGATCTTCTCTTGGATGGTTTATAGGTGATGTGACAAGCCACAGCAAAGCTGGGCACAACAAAACTCAAGTTATTCACACATGTTGATACAATATTGAGATGCTGGTTGTTCAGTTCAGAGGAAGAATAAATTCAAATGCTGATGGAGGCATTCCATCATGCCTCCTTTGTGGTACTTGGAATAGTGGATACTTTTATTAGATAGCAGCCACATGTTTCCCAGAATGATGTGACATGCTGTCAGACTGCAGAAAGCAGCAGAGATGTTGAAATATGTTTCTTTCAGCACCAAAGTTGGAAAAGTATGCTGCTGTCAAAAAAGAAAGACTGTTGAGGGACACTTTGCACTTCATAAGTGCAGGAGTGAAACTATATGCAGCTAATAAATAATACTGAATTATGACATTTATCCTGGATTTCTTAGTTGTTGTTTTACAGGTTTTTTGAAGGGGATGGAAGGCTACACAGGAGATTAAAAATGCAAGGTTGAAAGTGCAGAGTTAGAAAGCAGTGCATCTCATACTTAATCCATAATTAAATATATATTTTAATACTCTTGATGTTTAGAAGAAACAGAGGTCTGCATATTGATAGCACTGCACCATAAATTATTTTCTCTGGAACATGAAAGGCAACTTCTCTTCTGTCTTCTGGTTTCTGTGGCTCACACCACCATCAAGCACTAATATGTCACACTGAACACTGATGTATAGCACCAGTAAAATCAAGTGTTGTTATTCAATATCCAAGTGGCTTTGCCTTTGTGATAACTTGAGTTAGTAATTTGATTGCATGTAGTCTCTTTGTCTTTTAAGAAGAAGACATAATTCTAATTAGCTGTATGTGTGTGTGCACAAAAGCGTATAACCCCAAACTTTACAGTGTGCTATTCCAAAATTATATTGGCAGAATTAGGGCCTTGTGATATACTATAATGAAAAATAAATTTCATAAAAATTTTTCTACAGATGATTTGGGGGAACACTTGTTTTCCTAATGATTCAGATGAGGCAATCTGCAACCCTGCCCATGGAATTTCTGGGTCACCTTCATGTAGTCTCAGCTCTTCACAATTTAAAATTCAGACCTATCTCCTGTTCCTTCAGTTAGAATGGGCCTGAGGGCTGTTATTTGTTAAATAACAGCATGTTTTCATGCATCTTCCTTTGATGAACCTGTTTTTAGACTACAGGATTTTATGAACTGATGCTATGCAGGGATATTTGTCATATTTTATGTCCTATTTGGTATGGTTATATTAAATACTAGATTAAAGACATCTGCTTAGGTAGATTACCTCTCTTCTTATGTTTAAGGTATGTCTGTCCTTGGATAAATTTAACAATCTATTTGGAGTCTCCCTATGTGTGTGCTAGATGAAGTAGATCTTTTTTTTCCTCTGGAGGAAAGTGGGTAGCTTTCCCAACAGTTTGTACATAGAGACTGAGTGTTTAACTAGGTGGCATATCGGTCCTATAATTGTATCCATTTTCCCCACCTAGAAAAAAGAAATTGAAGGAGTCGTATATCTCTATTTGTTTTGAAATACAACCTCCTCAAATTGATGGGCAGGAGTTCAACCAGAGTGATTGTAGTTATCCACTGAGTAAACTCAAATAGCAGTCTGGCTCTGCCCAACTCTGTACATAGTGCTCTGGAAGAAATGTGGAAATTCTTCTAGTTCCCAAGTCTAGCAGCTGAGACCACCCATGGCCTTCTCAGTATCAGGACGAGTCCTGTGCCTGTGTCTGCTCCCTCTTGGTCCTTTGGTTACCCAAAGAGGTGTTCAGAGGGATGCTTGGTGGATCAACATCTTGAGTGTGCAATTATAGTCATCCTAAAGTGCCTCCATATGCCCTTAGCAGAACCCAAACAATACTGTGAGAATACTGAGGGTTCAGCTGACACTACATAAACACTTCCAAACAGTTTATGGATCAAACATAACAAAATGGATATTTCTTAAACAGTGTTTTGTAGAAATGCTGAGCTTTGGTAAATAAATCTTGAACTGGGAAATGGATCTGGACTTCAGTTTACATATGTGTGTTTTTAACTTAATTTATTAAGTCCATTTATCTGAAGGCATTTATAAACCTTTGAAAAATAAAATCCTCCATTTGTAAAATACATCATTCAGAAGGCCTGTTCACCATCAGATGCAGTACTTTTAACCTTGTTCTTATCCTTTCAGTTTGCTATTCAATTAGTATTTTATAATACTATAATTTCTTTTTTTATAATGAATGCTGCAGTCAACTTTTTTAATTGACAGAAGTGCAATTGGAATTTTTGTATCTCTATTCTGCTCTATTCCAAACTGAAACTGAAATGGCTTGTGTGTAGCAGAATTGAACTAGAGATATGCTGATACTGTATAGCTAGATGGCAGCATTCACATTGCTTTGAGAAAAATTGTAGTTATTTGTATGATTTGGCTGCTCTGTTACAGTTAAATGGCGTGGTCCTATTCTGAAATGTGCTGCCTGAGAATGGCTGAATAACTAACACATTTAAAAATCTTTCATTTAGGTGTCTAAATTGGAGGTTTACACTTTAGCCCTACAGAAAATGAGTACGAAATGTAGTACTTACACATTTATCCAAAAGGACAAAAACTTGATTATGTGCATACAGCTTTTAAAGCCAGCTAATGTTTAGCCTGAAATCAGGCTTTGTTGTATCTTATACAAGATTCCATTTATGTGAGGCTTTTGTATCATTAAACAACCTACAAGCTTGTTTGGATGATACACAGAATAACTTCCCTTCTGTTACAGAATACTTATGTACTTATTATACTTACAGAATTATACTGTATTTTGTATACTGTATTATACTTACAGAATACAAAATACTTATTCAACAAAGTCTTCATGAATGTCCAACAAGCTCCTCCTATCATCTATCCCAAGCCTTACCAATTTCCTCAAGTATAACCCCACCACCTCTTTCCTTGTCCTGTAAAGGGACGAGGACACCTTTCAGAACATTAGTCCTTTTTTCTCCCTACTTGTTGAAGATGTTTATTTGTCTAGTCCAGGCTGCTACACACACAAGCATCCTGTCCCTAACATGTCAGCCCACATGAAGGTGAGCCTTGGAAGACCCAGGACAGGGAGCATGGGCTCCCCTGGCTCACACAATCTGAGACATACACAGAACACTCTGCTGGGAGAAAAGTTTTGGCTGTCTCCACCTTGTCCTTTCAGCTTTCTGCAGGATGACCTGAGCCCTGGGGCTCATTTGCTAAAAGCCTCCTTTGCAATTATATGCAGCTTTGAGTGCCCAGTGCTCTATGAGAAATAGATTTTGATTGCACTCAGCTGGAGACCAGAATGAGCTGCAAAGAGCTGAGTGGACAAAAAACACAGAGGAGTGAGAGCAGGGAGATGGGTGTTGTGGGTGGTGAGGTGGAGACAAATAGGCATGGCAATGGTTCTGTGCAGCACAGACAGTACTTTGTAAATCAAAGTAAAGGCTTTGGCACCACTGCCCACAGCATTCTCCTGGAGAAACTGGCTGCTTGTGGTTTGGACACCGGGTAAAAAACTGGCCAGCTGCTTGGGCCCAGAAAGTGGTGGTGAGTGGAGCTACATCCAGCTGGCAGCCAGTCACTAATAGTGTTCCCCAGGGCTCAATACTTTGTCAATGATTTCAACAAAAGGATCCAGTGTCCCGTGAGTCAGTTTGCAGATGACACCAAATCAGGCGGGGCTGTGAGCCTGCTGGAGGGCAGGAAGGCTCTGCAGAAGGATCTGGACAGGCTGGATCCAAAGAGCTGAGGTCAATTGTGTGAGGTTCAACAAGGCAAAGTGCTGGGTGCTGCACTTGGGTCACAAGAATCCCAAGCTGTAAGAAGGAACGTTTAGGATTGTGCTGACCAGATCTGGAGGCACAATGAGATCCTGGCATTGTCTTTTCTGGTAAGCTGTTGCTGTGGCTGCAGCAATCAAAACAGGATTGAGTTTATCTCTGCTACCACAGTTCAATTATTTATGTATTTCAGCTAACTGTCCTTGGAGAAGCTATTGAAAGATTGGAAGAACATTTTCTGCTGCTCTTTGTGCATTTTTATCTCTTGTTTGTGGACTAAACTGCAGAAAAGAAAGCAGGATGGCTACGTAATGTGCAGACGTGTGAGCCTGAAGTAATACTGAAGTGAAAAATAAGGCTTTGTTCAGATCTGTACTGCAAACTATAAGATAGCAGAGAGATACTTACACCAATTTTCAATATTTCTACATAACACTGAAGGTTTTGTAGGTTGTGGCTGTATTTAATTGAAGTCATAATGTAAAATGTAAGCATGATTTTATTAGCTAAAATGCACCATTAGATTTCAATTCAGTAATTCTGGATTTAAAGCCTTGTTTTGACTGCATTACTTGCTAACCCATAGACTAAAAACTTCCTGAATTTTCTTGATTTCTGTAAATCCAATGCCTATGATTTTTATTTTATGAGAAATTTTTTATATTTACTAGTTTGATAGACAAAAACTGCCATCAGAAACTAACATAAAGCTCCAAAGTTTCTTAGGATGGGTAATATCAAGTAAAGGTCAGTAAATCTCATAATAAAAAGCTGTGTAATATGGAACAGTGGTCAATAGTTCATACAATCTAATCATCAGAAGTTGTAAAAATTGAATGAAAAAGCCACCTGAAAGTTCACAGCTCTGTTATTAATACTGAGATAGGAAACTAAGTGGGGAGCCTTGACCTTGAATATACAGGTAAACATGCTAGGTAATACATTAGTTTGCAGTATGATTGAAAAATGAGACCACAATGACAAGACACCGAAGTACTTCTAAAATGTAATGGACTGACCTGCTGTAAATGGACTTACATCTGTAGAGTTTTGTCCAAGGGTCTAGAGAATTTGTGACCTGGTAACCTGTCTGTTTATGCTAACTCTTCTTTCCCAGGTTAGGAGGCTGCATCCTTTACCCAGACACATCTCATGGTTATTCCAGCTGGGATATTACAATATTTAAATACCTGAAGCATATATAAAAGTTGAACTTTAAACAAAAGCTTAGTTTTTGTCTTTATGTACTTAGGTAAACTGCCTAGTACAAGCATTGACAATTTGTTCCACTATATAAATAAGCTACAGTAAAATTATTGTTTTCTTCATTCAATCTTCTTGAATGAAGGAGAAATATGTATTAAACTTAGTGGACATGAAACTTTCCTGAAATGAAATTGGTATTTTTTAACTTTCTTGAATTTATATTAAACTTCAGAATTATTGTAATTGAAATACTTAATTCCATTTTTTTATAAAGGGAATACAAGGAAAACCCTTCTGGAACTAATTTAAAACAAACAAGTTCCAATAACTATCACTGAGAACTCTTTAACCTACAAGATAAAGTATGTGCATGATATTGAAATGCAAGTAACAAGGTAATATCTCAATTATTACATTTTAATGAGTTTTATACCCTATTCCCTCAGTGCCTGAGACATTATTATATTCCAGAATGATTATTTTATTACCTCAAATATTATGTATTTAATAAAATATTTAAGAAAACATAATATGCAGCTTAATTAAAGCTAGGTTTTTTCTTTTAATGTGCATCATCTCAATCAATGTTATTAAAGAATTAACCTGGCTTGAAGTCTGTATACCTGGTCTGTAGGACCAAAACATCCTTCCACTTTCCTTTTTACAGACTAAATGAACTAATAGTCCCTTCAGCCTTTGAGTACTCAGGAATTCATGCTGTTTGCATACTAGTGAAATGCAGAAAGGCCAAGGGCATAATGACGTTAGCAGTCAAATGATCCTGGTTTAAAAACTGAACAAACAAAAACAACACATGAAGAACTGTTTCTTTTTCTTTGATTTGACAGTTGTTTTCATGCCTTGTATGCCATTTAAGGTAGGTTTCCATCATCTGCAGACCTGATGGGACAACAAACTGCTGTGCAGATCTGAGAAACTTGTTGAAATAGCCCTGCTGCCAGAGAAAATGCAGCACCACCAGCACCCTAAGGATCTAAAATATACCTCTAGGCTGTTCCTATGGTGTGCAGTAGTTAGTGCATTTCTTTTGTTTGTGTCCTGGACTGTCAAGCAAATTTTATTCCATTTGCCATCTGTATGGCAGTTGTCTTTTGTTAAGCATTCTATCCAGAATATAATCTTGAGACTCTGGAACACCAGTGAGGCTTTCTCCACTGGATTTTCCCAGAGGAACATCTGCCACTTCTTCCACTGGATCTTCAGAGGAAGACTACACCTTTTTCTACAGGATCACTGCTCCAATGGAACCCCACCTGACACTCCAGGAGGACTGCAGCCACATTTCCAATTGGACTGCTACCAACACCCTGGCCAGCAGGGTGTCAGGTTGTGTTCTGACTCTGTCAGTGTTGTTTTAGTTTACTGCATTGTTTATTTTATTTTTATTTTCTTCGCTATTAAAGAGCTGTTATTTCCTGCTCCTATATTTTTTTTGTCTGAGAGCCCCTTAATTTAAAATTTCTAGAAATTCAGAGAGGGGGGAGTTTTACATTTTCCATTGCAGGGGAGGCTCCTGCCTTCCTTAGCAGGCGCCTGTCTTTCCAAACCAAGACAGGTGGCATAAGCGAATAAGAAGCAATAGGACATGGATCTCTCTGCAAAACTAAGGGGCTGTGAGAAAGACACACTCCTGTGCACAGGGAGGCAGCTGCATTTGGGCATGGTGGCTTCCATCATCCAGAAAAAGAGTACTTCTGTACAGCGCCTCACAATGAAAGGTAAATTAGCTTTCCTCACAATATGCCATGTTCCTCTTGGACTGTTCAAATGCTTACTTTGTTCTAAGTTAAAGAAAATGTGGTTTTGAAGATACTCCTTCTCTATGACTTGTTTTTACTTGTAAAGTGCTTTAAATTCAATACATATTTACTCAAGTGCAACTTGTTCCACTGTTCTTGTCATATATTTTCAAGAGCTGCCTGAGTAAAAAAATAGATATTCAACAGCATAACATTGTTCTCCTGACTTAAGGATAGGTAGCTAAATTGTTTATACAGTTTCCGTGTTTTGTTTTGTTTTTTTTTTTTAAGCCTTAAAAAAAAAAAGTTCCTGTATACCTTTTTGTCTTGTAGGCATGAAAAGTCAGTACATTAAAAATACTTTTGGAATGAAATTAAGGAGCCAATTGAAACCTAAATTTGAGTTAATCATTATTGAACTGAATTCTGTTTACACATTAGAGGTGAGACAACTTCTAGTTCTTTGTCTAGTTTGAAATACTTAAAAAGGACTTATAGCCCCTCTGAAATGTAGCACTCTCATTTTATTGTATTAGATCTTTCTGTCTCAGCTTTTGCGCTTACAGTAAAAGCAGCATTTTCTACAAATCAACTATTGCCCTGCAGTTAATTTTCCCTTTTGGAAAAGATTATAGACAAAAAGATCTTAGAGATTAAACATGAGTATATAACAAAAAGAAACTTCATGTAAAGCAACAAGTATGTCTGATACCACATTTCCCTAAATACATGCATGGACTGCTCCCTCCTAAAAAACATTCTTTCCTCTTGTAACCTTACTGAAAATAATTATATTCCCTTGTTAGCCAGCACTAACTATGCTACCCTGTTTAGTAGCACGTGATGTTAAGAACATGCATGGTCCCAGTTGTTAGTCTACATTAAATGCACTCAAATAGAGATAGAGCAAGACTCTGACACTACCATAAAGTCTTGAACCAAATTTTTAAAGAGACTGATGGACCAAGAGAAGTTAACATGAACCTGCTAGCAGGCTGATATCATATGCAAGGAAGAAACAAAAGACAGTATATGACTGAAGTAATACCATATGGAAAACTGAAGTTTTGCTAACAGTTCAATGATAATCAGGACATTGCACTACCTGTGCTAATGTAAGGGCTCTGGAGGGGAGAAGAGCCCACTCCAGCCTAATGCTTATGTACTCTTTCTGACTGTAAAGCAGAAAAACTTGATGAGGTAATATATGAGGTTTATATACATAAGAGAAATGGACCAACAAATGTTCATTGTCAGCCTGGGTCAATCTAAAGCACCTCAGGCAGCCACAACTTAGCAATTGTGCTGAAAATACATCAAACCAAACTTGATCCGGAAATTCCTTGAACAAATTCTCTCATTAACTGCAGAAAAACCTAGCTAATCATCTTACAACAATACACTGTTTAAGCCTGAACCCATAATTGATCAATTTACTTTGTGGACACATTCTTGAAACAAACATTCTACTTTGAAAATATAGAGTAAATGACATAGAATTTTATGAACAAAATATTTTTTAGTAAAATAATTGAACACAGTCCTCAGAATCAGCTGATAATCCCACCACTTTCCCACTCTTACAGGTGCTTACTGCTGTAAAGGCTGTTGCCATGTATGTTCTTGGAGTACAGAGCACAGTGCAGGGCTTTCTGCTGGTAGTGCTGGCCAGAGCAAATTATCCTCTTTGGGCAGCAGCCCCTTTCTGAGGAGCATCAGTGGTGGCTGCAGTTGGTGAGGGCTGGGAGCTCTGAAGCTGGAAGCAGAAAAGGACATGTGTCCAAGGCCTGATTCATGTCTTGTGATTCACTTTCTATAGAGCCCAGGAAGTGTCTCCCTGTGGGACAGGTACAATACAAAGATTTTCTATTAAGCACTTGAAAACTGAAGTGTTTTCAGTCTCCAGACAGAAAGAAGAATGTATGCAGGGCCACCAAGATGTATTGTCACACTGGCTCCTGAGAAATTCCAGGAGTTCTGGGCAGGTTCAGGCAGGCACTCCAGAAGTAATCTCTTTGTCAAAGAAGCCACATTTCTTGCACAAGTGACAGTCAGGATCAATAATTTGGAAAACTGCAGGAAGGTGTGTCTGCTGTAACAGTTGTAAATCTGCAGGAATGAGGCCCAGGTGATGTGGGGTGCCAGCTGTGCTGGGAGTAGCTGGGGTGTCAGGCAGTGGTGGCAGCTGTGAGAGTGCTGGGTGGCATTGAGGGATAATGGGGGAGCATCAGACAGTGGCCAAGGACAGGAGAGGGACAGGGACAAGTCCAGCCCAGCTTGGTATGTAAAGGCACATGAGGCTGTGTGTGGGATCTGGGGCAGGCATGTACTGTGGGAGCTGCTGCAACAGCAGTTGCTTGAAAACTGACCAACTGCATCTTGCTTCACGCCTGCCAAGACCTAAAGAGCTAAAAATTTATTGTATTTCCCAGCCTCTCCCCATGGTACATCCCACTGGCCTGGGGGGGGGAGCTGCCTACAGTGACCCTGCAGCTTTGAAGGAAGCAGCTAGTCCTCTGTATCAGCGGGAGAAGCTGATTTTCACAGCTCATCCTTTATCTGTAGAATCGCTTGAGCTCTTCCTCAGAAATGGCTGAGTTTCTGTGATTCCTTTGTCTGGTATATGCAGTTAATTAAAATCTCTGGGTGCAAAACTTTTTTGAATGAAGTGTCCTAAATAAGTACGTTATTATCATTGCCAAAATTATTTTGAAACCCTGCTTATCTCCATATTTTTTCCCTAGCTTGGTTCCTTTGGAAAAAGGCATAAAAATAATGAATAATGTGGTGATACCATCTTTTCTATTGCTTTAGTTTTCTAGATGTGTCAGTATTATCTGTTTCAGCAGTCATCATTGCACAGAGTAGACATAAACTCTCATTAGGAGACTGCATTACAGCTTGAATTACACTTAGCCATCACCTTGAATTTGTTTGTATGTCCTTCAAGCAAATTCTAAGCCAAAAAATCATTAGTAATACTTTAGTATTTCTGGTGTACACCACCTTTACAAACAACTCAAATGTTAATAATTTAAATTTATTACTAAGAGTAGTGTCTTATATTCTCATAAATGAAACAAATCCTATCACTTCACTGTTTTCTAGCTAAAGCTGGAAAAACACTCAGTTTATGAGAGAGCAGCTTTACTTGGAGACAGCAAGTAAAGAAACAATATGCATCACTCGTTGACTCTTCTTCTGAGACTAGTATCAGCTGGAAGCTGCATATAAATATTCTATGTTGATCAATACACAAATGTCAATAGGCGCATAGAGAAGGCAGCTTTTAAAGAGCCATTTATGAAAGACTTAGAGAAGCAGTTACCAGTGGAAGGGAGAGGCCTCCTGTATATTTGGTTTTGGTATGAGTGTCTACAAATCATAGACTAGTTGATGTATACACTAGTCCTAATTAGCAGGATTTCACATCAGCTGGAAGCATTCTCAGCAGCTAACATCAGCAGTGCTGCAACTTGCTGTGGAACTGAAGAAATGTGTGGCTGTCACTGCTGTACTCTGGTCTTGGATTACAAAGGTGTTGCAGTCTATAAATAAAAGACACTGCAGATTAGAAGAGCAGGTATTTTGATTCTTCCGGCAGTAGGGATAAAATCTACACAAAGCTTCAGATGCAGTAACAATTTCTTTGAAATATTTTCAGAGTAATAACAAAAAAGCTATAGATATTTTTTTTTTAAATCTGGGTACAGATTTGAGCACCAGAGAAGGTGCCTGGTAAAGGCTAAAACAAAGAAGAGCACTAGAGACAAACATCCTTATCATCTTTTTGCTACTTTCTTCTCACGTTATCTTCATTCATAAGGACCAGAGGGGGGGCTGTGCATGGGGCACCCCACCAGCTTTGCCTTCCTGCAGTGCCTTGCAGCAGCCAGCTCTTTGTTTTTCTTTTTAGTTACATTTCTCAGTTTCTCTTCGAGTTTCTAAGTCCTGTGGTTTATCTTTTTTTGCTCACCAGAGGGAGATAAGAAGAATAAACCTCTTTGTTCCAACAGCGATAAAAGCACAAGAGGGAAAAAACTTCATCTATTCTTCATCTTTCTTCAAATCAGCAAAAAGAGGTCTGAGAGAATGCTATATGTGTGAGTCTGTGGATTAGGGAGGTGTATTGAGCCAACATGGGGCCAGGGTGGTTTGCTTCATCCTCCTGACAATCCAGCAGTGAAAGATTTGCAGGAGAAAATTGTCTGCAACAATTCCTATACACATCTCTCCCAAACATCTATCTCCTAGGGAGAAAAAAAGCAGTAACAAATTGTTCAAGAACATGGATAGCCAAAAGATCCTGACCCTGCAAGCTGCATATCAGAATCTCCTGTAAGGTTTGGGACCAATTTGTAGGCAACAACTCTCCCAGCATTCTAGCAGTTCATTTTGCAGGGTAAGATTACACTGCGCAAGTTAGCGATGGCAGTCTTAGCAGAACATGGTGGTTTGCTTTTTCCCACCTGGAGAATTCAAATAATCTCAGTAGCACTCTCAGCCCCATGGTGGCCTGAGGACTGTTCTTGGCCATTGAGTGCAGATCAAGAATTAAAGGGTGACCATTCCTGGTCCAGGCAGCACTCTGAGCATAAAAATCTCAACTTTGCTAAATATAGCTTTATCAGAAAGAGATGTTTAACATACAGAAATCAAAATGAGCATAAAGCCCTTGGTGGCCCAGGTCATTAAATTGAAGCTTCTTCTCCTGCTTATTACTTCAGCATTGTTACCACCAGCACTAAAAATTTTATGAAACTAAGCTGTTGTTCCCCACACGTTTCAATGGTCTAAAACAAGTCCTCAGGAAAAGAAATTCCGTTGTTACAGAATAAAATAAATGCAATCCACTGGAAATACTTGTTTTATCTTAGTATCCCTTCTTGGCTTCTTGGTGCATTTTTTTGATTAAGCCAGAAAAGAAGAAAGGATAACTCTATAATCTTGATTTAAACTACCAGGCAGCGGATTCAAACCTTGGGTGTTTATCAGTGTGAGTGGAGGAATTGGGTAACCCTGCTCCAGGTAGCAGGGCTGTGATGCTTTGGCAATGCATTCAGCAGAATGCCAGGCATTATCAGTTAATAAGGATCTTCAACAAAGCCTGATTTCTGTATGCTGAAAAAGTCATGCATGTTCCTTACTAAGAAGCTATGCACACTTTTTTCAAAACCACTGTAAAAAGCATAAAGAAACAATTTTATTTTTTTTTAATGTAACATGTCTTATTTTTCTTATATTTTTACTTTGTGGTGGGTTTGTACAGATAATGCTGTACATGGTACAATATATGTTGGCAGTATTATTGAAAAGCCAAGCACAAGGGGAGAAAATATATGAAGTTTATCTCATTATCTTTAGGAGTCTCCTGATAAAATTGAAAATGGTGTGTTTTTATAAAGCTTCCCAGTTCTCACCATCTAGTTCTAATTAAAGCTTTATGTAAATTCACACATCTTGTCATAAGCACAGAGAAAGTATGGGGAAATTAAAAATTCAAGACATTCATATAATCTTTTAATTTTGCATATTTTAGTATCTTTGCTTTGAATTTTTGAAGGGAAGGCTAATGCTGTCCCATCAAGACAGCTTTTTTATATGTGTATGTTTTAGCCATAGCAGCAATACCTGCGTGTGGAACACAGAATTCACACATGAAGCTGAGCTAATACAGACACACAGAGACATCCACCCTCTTCCCAAGAACCTTGCAATACAATTTAAAGGGAGTTACAAGGAGAAGGAATAATCATTGGGAAGAATGTGGGGAGAGGACAGGATATCTCAGCACCAAGACAGAGAAGCCATTATAGATTTAGCTGTCCTTCTTTTAATTTCCAGTAATGTAGTGAACATTTGGCTGGGTGGGTATTTCTGTCTGCCTCTAAAATCAGAGAAAAGCCTGCTCTGCTGGGGGGGTGTGAATAGACAGACTTGTTCAGTAGGACATTTCCCCCCTCTCAAGGCCACATCATAGTTCCAGAGTGCCCCCATAAAAACTTGTCCTCCTGAGAGCCAGGTTGCCTTTCCAGCTCAGGGCAGTGCCAGGGTGTTATTGTTGCCTCATTATTTGAGGTTTCTCTCTCCTGTCGGTCAGCATTGCCCCCAGATCAGGGAGCTGATGCACTTTGCACGGCAAAACCTTTGAGAGGCAAGGTGATGTTCTCATTAAAGAACATGGTGATGTTCTTGTAACTGTGAATCCCTCAGGAACATCCTGACCTTCAAGAAACTGTTTGTTGTTTGAGCTGTTTTCTTCAGAAAGGCCACTGGAGAACATGGAGGAAAGGTCTGACATACAGGGCACACACACTGATATGTCGGGCAGAATCACGGGAATATGTCATTGATGAATCATTCTGTATTAACTCACCTACAGCTCTACAGAGAATCCACCTGTAAAAAATCATAAAATGTTACCTCAGGTACTGCATAGCAAATCAATTAATAATTAGTAATCCACTAATAACAACCAATTTCTAAAGTTTAATAGAGTGTTGTGATATGAAGTTGTTTCAGATGGTTGTAGGGACTACAGATTTTAGGGACTATAGGTTTTGTATCCATATGTATGTGTTTGATTTCTTACTACCTTGGATTTTGTATAATCCAAGGTGGAAAATGGGCTCCTTAGAGATTCCTGCTGTCACCTTCCACCAGACACTGTTTGACCACACGACTTGCTTATTTCCAATTATCCTGTGTGCTCTGAGTAGCAGGGTTTTCTCTTTCCTCTCTTTCCATTAACTCCATAAGCATAAGGAAAAAATGCTGCAAAGCTCCATCAAGTCAGACAGATAGCAACATAGTTTGGACATTTTCAGATGACCAGATGAGGGGAGAATCACATCTTCTATGAAGCCAGGGGTGAAAGACCAGGCTCCAATGTTTAACTTGAACAGTGAGAAATAAGAATGGTTTTAGCAATTAATTAAGTAAAAGTGCATTTATCCTATATAGTACTTATTATAGTGGCTTCTGAATATGTTGTTTTAGTATCCTTATTAGCAAGTCTCAACAGATCATGCAAAAAAACAGAATTGTGTCTTGGCCGTCACAACATTAGTCTGTTACTCATTTAAACAGATTGTGGAAAGAGAATTTTTTAACAGCTGAAGTCCAGGCACCTGGCAAACAGAATGTTTTGCAAGGAGATTGGTTTGTTTCACTTGACAGTTTTATTAAACTTTAATCATCTTTTCAATGAGTGCGTTGTTTAGTACCCAGTGTTCCTATGTCCTAATTCAGGGACTTTTAAAAAGATGAATACTTATTTTTCTGATTCTCAAGCGCAGTGCAGTTCTGCTGTCTTTCATTATTAACTGTAAACCAGAGATAGAAATTGCATAGATAAAAGAAGGCAATAAAACAAAATTAAAGTGCTGTCAACACTAGATTTGTCAGAAATTTAATGAGCTTTGCCATAATGGGTGCTGATTATAGGTAATATTTCACAATGTCATTCATTGCTCAACAAAATAATATACTTTTAGGAGACAGCTGTATCTGTGTTCTGCAATGATGGAAGTACTTATAGATGAGATTGATGTGTGCTGTGAGCAGGTGCCATCACTACCATGCTTTAATTAAAAGCTGTGGGGATTATATGATGTTGAAGTTGTCTCTTACCCAGTATTTGCTTCCCAGAAAGCCTAAATAACAGTAATTGAAAACCCAGCTCAGCTGGAATTGTCTGCTACTAGCCATTTCTATGGTTTAATGCTGATCTGATGTTTGCCGCTTTTCCCTCTGATCTCGACATCTTCTCCATGCTGCAGCAATGCCGGTGGCATGTGGCGGTGAAGATTATTATGAGTCAGTAGCCAAAGGTGTATGATAAGGCTACTGCCCTGCCTGGAAACTGTGAATCCCCCAGCCCTATGAACAAATACCCATTAGCAGCTGGGTCTCATGGGACAGCGTTTATGGCAAGCACTATACAGTGTTAAAATTTCTGGCATTTTAATTGCTCTGTCATTGCCCCTGATACCTAAGAAACTTGCTTCTAGTTACTTTCTAGGGAAGAGAAAAAACCAAGGAGTTTACTGATGGATTTACAGGCAGATTTTCCAGCTAGGTCAGATCTTTCATTTGCCTTCAATGCTTTTTTTCACAACTATAAATCTAGTTGTTTCAACTGATTACTTTCCATTTGCGTGGATGAGAAAATTAGGTCAGTCACATCTGCTGGGTGTCATCCTCTACTCATTTGCATTGGTGTAACCAGGTAGTTGCTACACCTGTAAAAACAAGAGAGGGACAAGTAGCTCTCAGCACAATGACTCACACCTGGTGGGTGTGCACACTAAGCTCAGAAGTGTCTTTCATGGTGGGGAATCCACTTGGTAACTGATCTTTTGTGTTCACAGAGACTTTAGCACGGACACAGCTACTCAGACAACCAAAAGCAGGAAACCATTTCAATTCTAGATTCACCTTTATGTTACTTGTTACTCTGGCTGCCATCACACAGAAAGTATTGGCTGGATTTCTTGATAGCAGAGTTTGAGAAGAATACATCAAAGCAAATCAAAAAGGCAGTTTTAGAGGAATGCTATGATACGTCACTCCAAGTCCTTAAAATTCTTGTTGATACTGGTAATCTTGCTCACACAACCACCTCCTCATTACTAGAGCCCTCTTTATCTGAAGGAGTACCAAAGAATCCAAAATCTGGTCACATATTATCTGGAGCTGGCTCTAAGGTTCAACACAATAATATTTCTGAAGCTAAGAAAGAAATAGTTTATAAGCACTAAGATTTTAACTGGCAACCCAACCAACAGTAGTCTGTATTCTTCAAATGTTTAGTCACTGCTTTAACTACCTTTTTTCACTGATCCATCTGATATCAAGACATCAAGAATGTAAGAATGAGCCTATGAGCCTATGTGAGGCTATGGCAGATGTTCTGGATAATCTAATATGGATGGGGAAGAAAAAAGCCAAGCCATATTTAGCTGGCCATTTTCAATGTCTCTCACCGTACAGTGCACATAGGACTGGACTCAACATTTACATTGAGTTACTCAACATTGAGTGTCCCAGGGTAATCTAGGCAAGCTCTAAATCTGGGACATTTTCTGGTATCCTCCTAAACATCAGCCAATGCATAGACAATAAAGTTTTGCCTTTTTGAAGCATGCCCAATAACTTTTGGATTGAGATTTGTGAAAGTGATTTTCTTTCTCTTTTTGGACACTCTGAAAGACGCTGACAATATTGTGAAAAAGGCCCACTAGCTCTTTAATGAAGTCCTGACTCAATAAATAACTCAATGAATCAATAATAAATAAATCAGTTAATTAAATAAACAACTAGGAAACTTAATTTTTTCTCCAGCTATGGTTAGGTGAAGACCCACATCTCCCAAGATTCATTACAAAATCCAAAATGGTGCAGCCCAGTTCAACACTTGAAAGCCTGATTCGGATCAGTCTCTGAGGAGTTTTTAGATCATCGTTTCCCTTTGGATATTCATAGTGTATAGACATGTTCAGTTTGGTGTTTCTCTTATTTCACAGGGATGAGATCCAAGCTCAGTGCCCAGCACTGCCCATGCAATACAGCACACCCTCCTTCCTGTACCTGCTGCAGTACCCGAGCTCCTCAGGACTGAGGGGGAACCAGGTTTCTTGGTAACTCCCTGTTCTCAGACCACAGTTATTCAGGGCGTCATGTCATTTGTTTCAGCCTGTTTTTATTGACTGGGTAAATAAATCCCTTGATTACAGCAGTTGCAGTTTTCCCTGGGGTTACATTTGGCAACAACCTGCTCACCCTTCTTTAACTGCACTGTTAATTAGGAGGCCTGTGTTTCCCTTTTTGTCAAAAGCAACTAAGCTCCTTGCCACTGGAATTCTTTTTTCTCCCTTCTCCTAGGGTGAGAGAACAGTAATTGTTTGTTTGGTTATGCTTCAAGTCTTTTGTATGCTTTTAATAAAATCTGTAGTTAATACTTTGAAAGGGTGTTTTGTCCCTTCTGCCTGAGCATATCTTGAACACAACTTTTCAATGGCAATAAACGAAAATAAAGAATAGTTAATTGCATTCCCAGCATGACTCTGACATTACTTGGAGTTCTGCAATAGCCTTGGATGGCTACATGTGAATGTCTAAAAGAAGTCAGTGGGATATTTGTAACAAGCAACAAGACTCCATTAACATGTTAGACGGAGAAGTTTGGCCAAATACTGTCAAATCTTTCACAGTGTAAAAATCCAGAGACACTGGACTTTCTGGGTACACAGGGCAAGCAATTAGTGCCCTTTTCCTATTTTAGAAGAAAGCAGTGGTCGTCTTTGACCTGTTGAAAAGTGTAAAGACCATGAAAAGCTTGCATAGACTACAGCTGAAGTCAAAAACAAAACTAGACATGTCAATATAAGCAGAAATAGCATTCCCACATGGGAAAAATTTCTAACAGTATAATTTCTAAATACTGATTATATATTACTTATTACCACCAGATATCAAAATCTGAGAGTTTAGTTTTAGACTTTGAAAAAATTAGACATTCATATGCTTCCAGATAGAAAATAACCACAAGAGATTGTATTCATCTCACATAAACTGTTGAGAGAATGTATCTATAGCCAAAGGAGGGAGAAAGGCACCTCCTGAGGGTGACTCGCATTTTCAGTCTTTAGGCTCCAACTTTAAAATTAGATGTTCCCTTTACTTGTAAGAGAACATAAATTTCTCTTGTTATTAAGAGATGATAGTAAGACGTCTTTTCAAGTAAGACATACCATACTTTTCATATCTGGACTACAAAAACATTTTATCTGATTTATATGCTACTGATCACTATCGTGACCAGAAATCTGAAATATCATAAGGATTCAGCAATTTCTGTAGCCACACAATGGGCACTTGAAAGAAACTTCATATTTTCCTGAAGTGTTGGTCCTTGCCTGAGGTAGTCTGTTCAACTAGAAGAACCACTGATCTACTAAGAAGACTGTAATGTACTTATTAATATCTTCTTATTCTTGTCTATTTTCATATTCTTGTAAAAGCTTTATATTAATTTTTAAAACCTTGACCTGACTTTCTGAAGAAAAGTTGTATTTATGCAGACACTGAATGAAAAATATATTTATTGGCTTTCAAGAATCTTGCTATTCTCTACTATGAAGTACCCTGCTCCATGCTTACAAACCATTTTGCACTTTGTCCTGTAATATTATTTTATATAGTTTGATTTGAAGGCATCCAGCTGGTTCTGGGAATTACTTTAGTACCAAAAAAACTAAGTAGACAAGTTTATTACAATGCCTTAGGACAGCAATCTCAGATGTATTTAAAAGCATGAACCTAGGAGAGGGTTGTTCTCATGTGCCATATCCATGCAGCCTTCAGGACTGAGTGTGGGGGAATAAGAAATGGCAGCTCTATCACATGAAAAGTGTGTGTTAGATAAAGTGACAAGGAAGTGGATTGAAAACACTGACTGAAATGGCAGGCTGAAAGGACTATAGCCACTGTCACAAAGTCCAGATGGAGCCAAATCACTACCAGAGGTCAGAACTGAGGCTAACTCTGTTTTAACATCCTCATTAATATCCCGAATGATGGGAAAAGTGCACTCTTAGCAAGTATGCCAAATACAAAATAGGGAGGAGTGACTGATATAGAGAATTGGTGTTCTGCCCTTCAGAAGGACCTCAGCAGGATGAAGAAATGAGCTGACAAAAGCCTTAAAAAGTTCCGTACAAGGGAAATGCCAAATCCTGCATGAGGAGGGGAACAAGCCAAATCCTGCATGCTGGGATCTGAATAATTGGGAAGCAGTTTGACAGGGAACAGTCTTGGAGTCCTGATAGACAGCAAGGTTTCCCCAAAGCAGCCACGTGCTTTTGCTGCCAGGGTGGGCAGTGGCTGGCAGACTGCATTAGACAGAATATTGCCAGCAGGCTGAGGAAGGTCATCTGTCATCTTCACTCAGCCTTAGTGATGCCACACTTGGACCAGTTCTGGGATCCTCAGTACAAGGTACAAATTTCTGAAGTGAGCCCAACACAGGGCTACAAAGATGATTAAGGGACTGGAGCATCTAACAGATGAAGAAAGGCTGAGTGAGCTGTGACTGAACAGCCTTGGGAAGAGAAACCTTGGGGGAATCTCACCTATGAGTATAAAAATGTGATGAGAGAGAATAAAGAGGGAACCATGCTCTTCTCCATGCTGCCCAATAACAGGACTAGAAGCAGCAGGCATAAATTGAAACACAAGAAATTCCACCTGATCACAGGAAAGGACTTTTTTTTTTTACTGTGAAAATGGTCAAACATTGCAACACATTGCTTAGAGAAGCTGTGGAGTCTCCATCTGCAGAGATATTTCAAACCCAGCTGGGCAGAAGGCAGGCAACCTACTGTAGCTGACCGTGCTTGGGCAAGGGGGATGAACTAGACAAGCTCAAGAGCTCTCTCCCAACCTAAGTGATTTTGTGACTTTGTGATTCATGACCCTTGAAAGTCCTGGCATTGCTAATAGTTTATTGTAACCACAGTTCCCTGCAAATGCAAATTGAATGGCTGTTTGCTCTGACTTTATATAAAGCTTCCAGAAGCTTAGTTGAAACTAGCCCAAACACTTTTGTTGGGTCTTTTTTCCCTCACAAAATCATATTATTTCAATGAAAATTCATATACACAGTTCTCCATGTATTTAATTTTGGCATATTTTCATTTCAGAAAGCTTTGAAACTCCTTCCTATTTCGCTTTATGCATTTTTATTTATTAAGTGTTTCATAACAGATAAGCAGTAGTAGTGCTGCAAGATAGATAGAATACCTAATTTTTAGAATCAGTAAAGGAGTTAACATGTTTTACTGATTGAAATAGCTTTTAAATATTGTATGTCAGGTTAAGTTTAGTGCACAGAAAATCTAGAAAAGTTATTCTGCACAGCCAACTCATCTTCATGATGAAAGGAATACTGACATTAAATGAACAAGAAGGAGACACTACGTTCAGGAAAAGAGGAAAACAGTGACATTTATGTCTTGTTTTGGGGTGTCTAGCTCCAAAGACTTCCTTACTCACCCTAAAACAGTGGGATTCTGTGTCTCCTTCACCCTGGTGCTGAATTGCAAGAATCAGGTATAAAGGCCTCTGCAGTGCACCAAATACATGCTGGAAGAGGGCCACCATGCACTGCTGTCAGAAAATAAGATCTGAAACCCTGAAAAGTTTGTAAAAAAAATAAAAGCTCTTTACTCTCTTGGCACTAAGCACATATAAAAAATATTAAAAAGTAATCTGAATACAAGACACCAAAAGGAAAACTAAATTCAGGAAATGAAAGAGCGGTCTGTAAGTGCTGTCTCTGATAGTATATTTTTTTTAATGAAAGGCTTTTATTTGTCACTATTTTATCAGTACCCCAGTGGTAGTCTGTGAGCTAGAGATAAAGTGATTTTTTTTCCTGCTAACAAATGAATTCTTACAGGATTCTAAAATGGCTCCAGTTTGCTCACCTCTCAGATGTCTCTTTTCAGAAGGGTATCAGAGGTAAAGTTTTCCCAGGTTTTAGAGACAACCAATAGATGCCTATTAACTACCTGAGAACAGGACATGGGTTGACTTCTAGGGTGGAAAGTAGGGAAGGATGAAAACAGGGAGAAGGCAGAAACTGGAGGACAGAACAGACACCAATCTCTTGACTGTCAGAGTAAGAAGGGAGGAAAGAGTTTGTTACTATGTTTTCTGAGGAAAGAGCTGCTTCCAGCATAAGGAATTACAATAAGGAATTCCTTATTCCAGAATAAGGAATTAAAGAAAAACTTGGAAGTGAAACATTATGGGGCCATTCAGTTAGTGATGCTACAGCCCAAACACAGCTCTGCAGGAACTTATTTTCAGAGATGACTTGTTTTCATCTTAAAGGCCAAAGGTCTGTTAGATCATCTCTCTGAGCTTCCTATTAGCATACCAAAATCTTTTTGTCCCCAGTTACTCCAGAATACAGTTCGGTAGCAGAAATGTTTTTGGATAATGTACATCTTAACTAAAGGCATACTGAAAACCTTGAAAGACATCCTGCTTTCCCCTGGGAGCTTGCTGTAATGGGTCACATTACAAACGTTTGCTTTATGTCTAATTGGAAACTGACTGTTTTCAGGTACCTGTCACTGAATCTTATTATCTCAGTGTCTGCTAGAATAAATGGGCTTTGCAGGCTTAGTATCTTCTTCCCAGGGGAATCCTAATGCAATCCTGTCATCTTTCTGTCTTCTGCTTAGTAAGATGTTAAGATATTTAAATCCCTTCCTATAAGGCCCTTTTAAATTTTTTATATAAAAACCTCCACATTTTTTTCCTAGCATTTATCCTGTTCAGCATCCCTTGCTGTATTTTTAACCCTTTTTTAATATGCAGACACTGCATATTATATTTTCCCCTATTAAAATCATTGTAGTTTTTACATTATGGAGTTATTCTCCACTGGATTGAATTTGGAAATTCAAACTCTATGATCCCAGAGCTTTTCAGTTTTCCAAGATGTAGCCAAGATAAATATTATCAAGCCAAAGAGCAAAGACTATTGAATAGGCTTTTTAAATTTTAAACAATATAAAATAGATGTGCTGAATATTCCAGTCCTTTATTTTCCCCTACTAATTACCCATCTCTACTGTTTATATATAGATTTGCTCTATATTTAGTAATTGGATTAGCCTATTGTTTGGATTTTTTTATTCACAGTAGACTTTTAATATCTCTCCCTCCTACAAAGTCATTTTTTGCAACTTTATTTTGCATTTTTGTGAGAGATATATACTTGTAATTACAGGAGTTCTACAAATCATCACTGTGAATCACAGACATCAATAAACAAGGCTGATGAAAGACCTTTTACTGCTATCAGCTATAACATGAAACAGGTTACACAGACAGGCTGTGACCTGTGAGATCAGATTGGTATCTAGAGTTTTAATCTGTTCCTGCTGTGGTAGAGAAAAATGGCTATCATTCATCACTAGCAAAGCATGCAGCAAGCAATAAGAACGTGGGAGCTCAGCTACTTTAAACTGTAGCTGCTGTGTATGTACATAAGCAGTGCTGTGCCTTGTGTCTACTGCAAACAATACACTGTAATTATGAACACAGAC
The DNA here is from genome assembly GCF_036417665.1 of Passer domesticus. Taxonomy (NCBI): domain Eukaryota; kingdom Metazoa; phylum Chordata; class Aves; order Passeriformes; family Passeridae; genus Passer; species Passer domesticus. The sequence continues at coordinate 67,060,878 of NC_087475.1, read as the reverse complement.
ACAGAATAGGTGACTTGAAACAGCAGAGTTCAGATAATTGCAATGGCAAAGTGCAATTGCAGTGAGCAAGCATCATTAACTAATCTACTCAGATAATCAAGAGCCAACTAAAATTTCTCCATTACACTGTGGAGAAATCACAAGGTATTCCAATTAAACCAAAGAAAAAAGGCAGGGGAACTCGTCAAGTAAAGGAAGAGTTTGTCTACTTCTGTTTCCCCTTTCAACAGTAATATAGAGGGCTAATAAGCCTGGTATATATATATTGTGGCAAAGTGCACTGTTCTTTTTCTTTATTTTGAAAACAGCAAGACTGCAGTGCTCCAGGTATGATCAATACAGTATGGGCTATTTGATTCATGGGTTATGGAATCCACATGGATGGTCTGATGTCTCATCTTGGAGCGCATCCAACAGTTTTAATGAGTCTAATCACTGACTTCTAGGGAAAGTAGGGGAAAGAGTGCTAGGGACATGAATCCACCTAGCAATGGCTCTGTTAAGCTATCCTCTGTTTAATCTCTCCTTTCACCCATGCATGGTGGCATGTAGTCATGCACTTAATACGTAAGGCATAGAGTTCAGAGGACAACCACTCTTCCAGTTTAATTAAAACACTGCCAGATGCCAGCAATGCCAAATCTTGCATGCAAAGCAACAGTTATTAGTCATGATTCATTCTGATAAATAGTTGTAATTTTGGTCATTTCCTCCAAAACCAAAACATGAATTGTTTTTGTTCTGAGACTTCGTTGTGCTGAGCTGAAGCCTTTATGAAATGCCTTTGCCTTCACAACACTATAGATGTTGATCATTGCACCTATTTTTCCAAACAACAAATATAAAAACTATTTTCCAAGACTGCTATTGCTATTACTATAAATTTTGTTTTATTACGAAAAATTTTTGTTACAGATAGTTGATCTTTAACCAGTCATGCACAACTCACATGCTGTATATATACACACCACTATGTTTTAATTACTAACACAAACAAATAGAACTGATAGCAACAAATTAATTGTTCTTTTAATCTTAGAGTTTGTATTGGAAGGGGAACTTGAAGGTCATCTAGTTCTAATCCCCCTGCCATGAGAAAGGACACCTTTCACCAGACCAGGCTGCCCAATCCAACTTGCCTTGAACACCTCCGGGGATGGGACATTCACAGCTTCTTTGGGAAACTTGTGTGCCCATGTCACACCAAGCTCACAGTAAATATTGGTTTTGTAATATCTAATCTAAACCTACTCTCTTTCAGTTTGAACCATTTCTCCTGTCACTACATGCTCTCATAAATAAAGTCTCCCCATCTTTCCTGTAAGTTCCCTTTAGGTACTGGAAGGTCACAATTAGATCACACCTTCTCTTTTCCAGGCTGAACAATTCCAATTCTCTCAACCTTTCTTCATAGCAGAGATGTTTCATCCCTCTGATCAACTTGGTGGCCTCTTCTGACTTGCTCCAACAGATTCATGTCCTTTCTGTGCTGGGGACTCCAGAGCTGGATGCAACACTGCAGGTGGGGTCTCACCAGAGCAGAGAAGAGGAGCAGAGCTCCTCCCTCACCCTAGTGGCCACCCTGATTTGGATGTAGCCCAGGATACGGTTGGCACTCTGCTGGATGCTGCACTCTGAGAACTTGTTTGTGCTTTGTAACCTGAGAAACAGTCCCCAAGAGTCAGCTTCCACAGGATCACCAAGTCAGAACATGAGTTTCTTTTGAAACTTTTCAACTGTCAGCTTCTAAGTAGAAATAAGCAGTACCTGTCAATAACAGCTGAGTAACAGATGCCATAAGTATAGGGACCATAAATTAGGGGCCTGACTGAGGAAAGACCTATTATACAGCAATGGCATTTCAGCATTCACTTCAGCAATACCTGGCAGAAGAACCTGGCAATGGCACTAGATGGTTATTAAAGAGAGTGATTTGAAGAATTCAGAAATAGCTGTTTCTGAATTATGCAGTACCATTTCAAGGTTCTGTCAAAGTTACGGGTGTTTTCCTGTGTAGCTCTGAAATGAAAAACAGAGTTGAGATATTAATGTTCTATGCAGGACATTTAATTTAAAACATGCACAGTGCTAAAGCTTGCTATCAGCTGCTTTATAATACAGAGAAGCTTGTAAGGGAATAAAATATGGTTAGCAGAAATGTTTCATTTTAAGTTTGATGTTTTCTCTTCACATGAAACACAAAAGGGTATAGTTTATGTTCTGTTATTGTTTTGATACTGAAAAAGCTTATTTTCTTGTACTTCTGGATGAAAAGGGAGTAACTGCAGTGGTACTGGGCATTCTACATAGTCACAAAGCTAGCAGGACCAGACTGCTGTGGAGAAGCAACCCCAAAGCCGGAACTCTTTGGAGCTTTATTTGCCACCTTTTACACCACTTGATACAGAAACATCTTTGGGGCCAACTTTAGACTATTCTGCTGCTAACATATAGTGCAAAGCACCGAGACTACCTCAGGGTACCTTATGATCAAGTAAGAAAGGCACTCAGGCTAAGTGTGCCTTAAGCTATTGCTAAAAACATAAGCTATTGCTAAAAACACCATCTTCTGGAGCTAACATGAGCAACAGAAAGAATATATGTCATTTTACATCCCTTCAGATGCTGAAGCCATGCAGCATCTCACTCAGGGCATATAGTTCAGGTCCCATCCTGTGGAAAGGTTCCCTAACATTTTGGTTTTGAGACCTCTTACAGAATTTTCTTAGACAAAAAATAATGTATTCATCATAACTGTTGTCAAACGACTGTATGTTCACATGAGAACTTGCTGCTCTTCCTTAAGATAATGCCAAGGCCACAGAGGTGGTGTAATTAGAAACACAGAGTGGGAGCTGCCTGTGGGCTCCTCTGTTACCATCACCCTGCTGAGTTTATCCTGAAGGACAAGACATACACACAGCACAGGGCAGCACAGCCTGCTCGGGTTGACATTTGTCATGGATCGCTAACTCTGTGATGCACAATAGTCTTCTGGTTAGGATTGCTACAACCCCAAAGGGGAACATCTTGCAGCTGTTCAAGGCTTTAGGCTTTCCTTCCCTGCTGTGGGCATCAGCTGATGCTGTGTGTCACACTGGTAGGTTTCACTGCTCCCTGAAGTGAGCTCTGCCTCTGTCTCACCCATGAGACAGAGTGGCAAAGGATTATTTCTGGAGGGTCCCTGTATTATCTAGCATGATGGCAATGGGATTTGCAGGCAGGCTGTGCTCCAAGGCAACCTACTGGGGTAATAAAGATGCAGAGTGCATCAGGCTTCTCACAGCATCAACCACACTGTGTACAACACAGCTGCAAGCCCAGAAGACAGAAGCAAGAGAGAACAAGATGCTTATGGCTTTGTCTGGGACATAGTTCAAATGCCCAGTACAGACAGTGCAAAGTGATCTATCACCCTGTATGTGGACAGTTGGTGGCTCAAGACTATGTCTTGGTCTTGTCTGTATGCCTTGGCCAACAGCTCCTGAGCCCTGCACCTATGTCTTACTTCTTGACCATTTTTATGATTTTGGTGGTTCAGAAAAACACCAAAACTCAAGATACAGTCTATGTATTCTTAAGAAATGTGAAATTAATTTCACATGGTAGGACAATTAGAACACACTGCAGCCAGGGGACTATTCACAACCCAAGGAATCATAACCATGTGATAGAAGTCATGTTTTCTACTTCCTTGGTACTTTAAGACCATACAACAAAGTCCTGATGGGTCCTTGAAGGTCACTGAGTTCAGACACTGTTCTTAATGTCGAGGAGACTTCATAATTCTTTTTAGAAACTTTCTGACTATAAGACTGCTCCCACAGCACATTTTCCAGGGTGTTATGCAGCTGTGCATCAAATTTGCTAGTCAAGCGGATTTCCATTGTTGCTCTGCCATAAAGCTGACCTCAGAAGAGTCTATGCCACGCATGGACTTGCTGTGTCGTTGCTCAATTCATTGGTCTGGAAAGGCTTGCCAAATATTGAATGTGACCTGGCCAAAGCCATTGTAACTGCGACCAACCTGCCTGAATGGGTGTTTCTATACGACTGCCATGTTGTAATTCAATGTGAGACTTAGAGGAGCAAGGCTGGGAAGTTGCAACAGCCTTCCATGACCTGTTTCTCATCTTATATTTGCTCTTAATTGTAAGACTATGATTGTTTTATTGTCAGTGAAGATGCTACTCCCAGGCTGCAGGCCAATAACTATTTAAGCCAAGCTGAAAGCCCAGGGATTAAAGCACACTAAGGACCCAAAAATATTTCAGAAGTTGAAGAGAGAAGGGGACGGCTGACAGTAGTTTAATTTGTGGGCAGAGGGATCCATGCCCCAGATTGTGAACTGAAGCCTGTGCAGAGCTTGCTGTGTAAAAACTGGGAATTAACTGTGATTTTCAGAGAAAAAGCAGGAACTAGTGCCTGTTCCCACAGCATGGAATAAGACCGTTTAGCTGAAAAAGGCACCAAAGCTGGGCAACATTTGAAGCAAAGACTGAAAAAATGGGAAAGATCTAAGGAACTAGGAAAGACAGACAAGAGACAAAGAGCTTTAACACTATCTTTTCCAGAGACACAGAGGAAGAAAGCATCCCCGCCAAGTCAGGAATTACTCTGACTTCTCTGTCTTCCTAGAAATCATCAGTAAGACAGTGATTACTGCAAGAAGCCCTAGGAGTCCACTCAGGAAGGCTTCAGCTTCCTCTCAAACACAAAGGGAAGCTCAGAAGCAAATGACTAATGGCCCAAAGCTTTATTTGATTTGCTGCTACAATTACGTAGTGGCTGGCAAAGCTCACTGGCCTCCCTCAGGTACTAATCCATACTGGGCTGTTTGAAAGAGTTCCCGAGAAACTGGAGCTTAGATAAACTCATTAAAAGCATTTGAGAGGCGTTTCAGCTACATTAATGCACTATATGGCTAGTGAGGATAGCCATATGCTGCTCACATATAAAAATATGAGTAAGTCATCTGTTGGCTAGCTGAGGTTCCGAAGTTATATCTAAATGGAATAAAGATATGATGGGTACTTGGATATAAAGAGTGCTTACAGACTGAAGATGAATTTGGTAATCCCATCAAAACAAAAGTGTAAGGACTGTTTAAAGTTCCACTTAGGCTAATCTTTGATTTCAAAGGCTGGCAACTAGACCAATTTATTTTCAGAAAATAAACTTGGCATAAAAATGTTTAAATAATTGCCCCCAGGTGAAGTGCTCCTTGTGCAAACCTGGGGGTTAGAAATTAAAGATAAGAACACAGACACACAGCATCATCTTCTGTTCCCCTGACCTGCCTTTGCCCACATCTGTAGCTGTGACAGATCCACTATAGTAACTATCTGCTTACAACCCTGTTGCTGCAAGGACATGGAGCCCCTCCCATCCAAAAGGAAAAAGAGTGTGTCATGAACAATGGATCAAACACAGGTAACATTTTTCACCTTCAGAAAAATGTTACACAGGTAACATTTTTCACTTGCCCCTTATGGTAAAATCTTTTTTGGGGGTTCAGAGTGAAATGGTTAAAAAGTAAATGTAAGAAAAGTCTGAAAAAAATTTACAGCCTTTAATGCAGATTGGATCACAAGAACTGCAAAAAAAAAAAAAGAAAAGAAAAAAAGAAAAAAGAAAAAAAAGAAATAATTCTGGCATAAGACTCTACTTGATATATACAAATTTTGGATAGCTTCTACATTTCAATCTCTGGAGAGCATCTCAAGAAGTATCATCACTGCCAACGCACAGACAGTTTTGACAAAATTCTCTTTAATTTGGTCTTAAAAATCTGCAACAAGGGAAATTATGAAATTTCCCATGCTGTCTCTTCTGGGGCATTGCAATTCTGGCACCTAACCTAAATCTCATGCTGAGGTTTCAACTGCTGTAGCCCTTGCTCTTTTGTCTGCAAACTTTCAGAGGGCTCGTGTGCCACACAGGCTATATTCTTGTTTATTCCTGCTTGGACAGCTATGACCCTGATGAATCATGCTCAGGCTGAGGTTTACTGTAACCTCCTGATTCTTCTTCACGGAGCTGTTACCTGGCTGTTCCCCATCCTGCATTTCTGCGTCCACTGGCTGTCACCTTGCACTTGTGCTTCAGGAGCACCTTGATTTTCCCAAACATTTCTCCAGTTTGCCAAGATCGTTTCAGAAATCTAACCGCGTTCCCCAGCATGGCCACAGCATTCCCACAAATTGAGCACAGGTGCTCAGTTTGCACGTATCCCTATCCGCATCACTGGTGACAAACTCTGCTGGTTTGAGTGAATCAGCCGCTGTGTTTCCCGTGCTGGCAGCTGAGCGCTGCTTAGGCGTGCAACAGCACAGCCAGGTCGGCACCTAGCTGTGCCTCGGCTTGGATTTCTCACGGGAGTCAAGCCCGCCTTTAAATGAACTAAAAGCTCCTTTTTCTCGCTCGTCCTTTATCAAAGAGGGAGCGTCCGAGCCCAGCCGTTCGCACGGAGCCGCTGCTGTCGCTGTCACATCCATCCCACCCTGGCGCTCCGCGCGTTCGGAGCGCAGCGGGTGCGCGGCCGCAGCGGCTGCGGGCCGGGCGGCCCTGGCGGCCGGCGCTCGGCGGGCGCTGCTCTGCGCGGGCCGGGCCCTGCCGGGGTCACCATGGCGACCCGCGGCCGGCGGGGCCGGCGGGGCGGCGCGCCGGGGGTTGAGCCGCCGGGCTGCCAACGGGCCGCGGCCAACAGCCGCCGCCTCCAGCGGCCGCGCCCACGCAGGGCCGGCGGGCGGCCTGGGCGGCGCAGTGCGGCCGAGCCCTCCCGTGGGCTGGTGGCGAGTGGAGCCGGGCAGCGCGGTGGGCCCCCCGTCATCCTGCGGGGCGGGCGGGAGGAAGGGGTTGCCAGGGGCGCGTTTGTGGTCGTTCGGAGGATTTTTTAGTGTTCTTTCCCCCACCACGATTTCGTTTTATTTCTGTGGGTTTTTTCGCTCCTCCGAAAGGTACCGACGTCGGGGCGATGCATCGCACCGGAGAGAAGAGCCGTGCGGGGCGGCGGGAGTCCTGCCCCGCCGCCCTCCGCAGCAGCGGCGGCCGGGCCGTGCTGGGGGTGCTGACGGAGAACGGGCAGCAGCAGCAGCGGCCCGGCGGCCAGGTGAGCCCCGCTGCCCGCAGCACTGCCGCCCCCCTGCCCGCAGAGCCCGGCTGGGCTCCGCGGCCCTGGGCTGGCAGCCGCCGGCATGAGCGGGGCACGCACCCGCCTCGAGGCTGCCGGCAAAGACCTGGCGTGGCGGGGTGAGGAGGTGACTCGGGCTCCAGCTCTTAAGCGTGAGTTTCCCGAGAAACCCTGCTAGTAACCGCACAGTCCTGACCTGCGGGTGTTGCCCCGTGGAAGTACTCTGCGCAAATAATTCATCCTGGAAGGAAGGGATACTGCTCTAGGGGTGGTTTAAGGAAGGGCTGTCCACTGACCCAAAGGTCTCATTGGTGTGTGGTTAGCCGTGCTCTCTCCAGGGTGCCAGAGCCTTCAAAGAAGTTCAAGTTAATGACGTGTCGTTTTTCTGCTTTTCTGTCCCTTGAACCCTCCTGGAGTCTGCTGGTGGAGCAGGGATAACGTTACTATTCTGACCTAAAATAACAGCTGGTATGGGTACACAGACTCTTCTTGGTTTAGGCTGTATAAAGCCCCTAATTCAGCTGGTGGCTTACTGGTAGATGGTGTGAAGGATTGTAGCCTGGTCACACGCGGTCCTAACGGTTGCGGTGCTTAAGCTCAGAAATTCAGACTCCAGTTTTTAACTCTGTTTGAAGTGCCTTCTTGCCAGGGCAGTCCTTTCTAAGTCTGTGGCAGTGCTTGAGCACTTCTGTTAACTTGCTGTATTTGCAGCTGCTCCTTGCCAGAACTGAATGTGTAACAGACTGCACTTCCCAGCCCAATTGGAAACGAGCAGCACCCACATACTCCTTGGTGGGAGGCACTGAGTATGATGCTGCTCTCCTGGTTTCCTGACTTTTACTAGTCTTAATTCTTTCTGTGAGTAGTCTGTCACAGCAAGACAGAACAAGTGGCACCAACTTCAGAGGCATCAAATGTAGTTGGTGGTTTTTCGCATCAACTTTTGTTATTGGTGTCTGTTACACAAGGAAAGTGATTTTCTTTTTGAAAACAAGTGACATACTCTGTTTTCCTCCTGAGCTGCCCTCCCACAGCGTTACTGTGTGCTCTGCTTCAGGGTGCTGCTGTTATCAAGCGCTTCTCGAGCTTTGAAAACACCATCACTTCATCTAGAAAAGATGAAGTGCCCAACTGCATCATCAGTGCTGCATCAAAGCAAGGGTTTGCTATTTACATAGATGACTCAGAAGACAAAGAAAACTATAGCTGCCAAGTGTCTGAAGAGCTGGAATTAAGCCACTGTGAACTGGATACCAGTGCAATGACATCCAGTATTCACCGGCTTCTGGATCTGAGTTCAGGTAACTCCTGTTACTACTCAGATGGTGTCCATAGCACAACCACATGTAGGGTGGTTTTTAAGCTAGTGAGTAGCTTATGTGACAATAAATAACTGCAAGCTAACTTGGATCGTGTCTACATGAAGAGCAATACTTCTGAGCTAAAATTAGCAAGAGAAAGTCAAGAGATTAATTTTACAAATGTCTTGCTGCTTCCTATTGCCTGTTAGGCTCTCCTATGGTAGTGGACACATCCTTCCAATCCCAGCCAGAGGATCACATGGAAGATGTTGTAACTCTGGCTGTGGGAGAGTATGCAGAAGACATTCATCAGTACCTCCGAGAGGCTGAAGTAAGTTGCTGTGAGAAGCTTATAGGTATCTGTGGTAGGATGCAATATTGCAAAGATCCAAGGCTGCCACTGAACTACAAAGAGAAAGTAAATTGCCAAAGTAATTTCTTAAGGCAGCATATAGTCAGTGATAAATTCTTTCAGGATTAATGCATCCCTGTTAATTGCTGTGATGGGAGCATCTCTTGACTTGTTTGGTATGAAGAATTCTTGAAAATGGGAGTAGAATGCTGAAAAAATGCTAAAGCAGTTTGATGTGATCTTACTCTGGCTATAGCAATAGTTTTTCTTATATTCTTGTGTCAGAGCAGTGAAGTTCAGTGTCCTGATGGGACAAAGGGAGAAAATCTGGTTGGTTCATTTTAAGGTCCTTCTGAATGGCTCAATTGATGGCAAAGGCTGTCCATAGTCCAGAAAGTGTTTTACTATTCTCCTGCTAACACCGAAGCTTCAATCTGTCTCTTCAGTGTAGAAATACTGCTTTCTAGAGATGTCAACCGCTGGGAATAATTATCACTAGCACAATAATTGTAGTTAGTACTTTCAGTTATTAAGAGTGGGAAAACCCCTGCTCCTTTGAGTGTAAGTATAAAGAATATTCATCAGCTCAGCCATCCATGGTTCTTTTCAGAGTGATCATCCTAATTCTTCAACTCTTTCCAAACAGGTAAGATTTAGGCCCAAGCCATACTACATGAAGAAGCAGCCAGATATCACAACAGGAATGCGTGCTATCCTGGTAGACTGGCTGGTGGAAGTAGGGGAAGAGTATAAACTTCGGACAGAGACTTTGTACTTGGCAGTGAACTTCCTGGACAGGTTTCTTTCCTGCATGTCTGTTCTCAGAGGGAAGTTACAGCTTGTAGGAACAGCGGCAATTCTTCTGGCTGCGTAAGTGTTTCATCTTCTGAAGTCTTGGTGATGTGAAGCCTATTTTAGTCTTGTAATGTAATTTGAAGAAAGGAAGGTTGCATTAATAGGTAGCTTTTCATGATGTTTCAAGATTAGGAACGTGGGCTCCTTTGGTACTACTAAAATTAAACATTTAACATTGAATGTGAAAAACTGTAGTGGGGAAAGCTTGTAACCATAAACACAGTAGCAGAAGCAATTCAGTGTTAAACTGCTAGCCTGTAAGGCTGCGATGGACTCAGTTGCAATCTAGAGTTGGCCTTTAACTGCTCTAACTAGACAGAGTAAGCAACATAGCTTAGGGGTGCATGGGTGTTTGCCTGGAGTGTGCTGTGTTACTGAGAGTTGCCCACTGAAAGCTTGCTGTTAAGAGCTAACGATGTGAGTGTATGTCTGTCTAGACTGATGACTCGGAGTTCCTCTATATTTGCCCAAGTTTGAAACTAAATTGTTAGCTAGCCTGGAGGAGCAAGCACAATTAAAGCTTTCCACAAGTTTTAGTAATGTCATGTTCTCATCCTGATGTGGGTATAGCACAAAGATTTCTTTTACTATAACTTCAAAGCTGACAAATATGGCTTCTATATCCTTTTTCAGGAAGTATGAAGAGATCTACCCACCAGATGTGGATGAATTTGTCTATATAACAGATGATACCTACACAAAGAAGCAGCTGCTAAGAATGGAACACTTGCTTCTCAAAGTGCTGGGTTTTGACCTAACAACCCCAACCATCAACCAGTTCCTCCTTCAGTATATTCAGAGGCGTGGAATCTGTATGAGGACAGAGAACTTTGCAAGGGTATGGACTATCTGTCCTCTGGGACTGAGGGGGAAGAAGTGATCCTTAAAGGAGTACTACTTGCACTTCATGAAGCTGTCTCTGCAACAGGTCTAAAATTGCATGTTTCATAGCGGTGGCTTGTGTGCCAAGACTTCTGGGTAGATGCCTCATGGAAATCCTAGGTTTGGTCTGCCTTGTTTGATCAGGGATAATTCACTGACCAGGCAATTAGGTGGTAAAAATCTAGAGGTTTAACAGTGCCTGTGTAGCAAGTCTGTCCTGGATTTGGTGCTACTGCATATTGCTCCAAAATGACACAGAATGTAGCTGCATAGGAGTTGCCTGGAGTAGGCAACCATGCTTAGAAACAACAACATTACAATAAAATATCTGACCACCTGCTTCTCTGCAAAGGGTGTAGGATTGTACAATAACTCTACTCCACCAGAGCCCATATTGTGCTTCTTAGAGCTGTCCATTTATCCCTGATGTCCTGGTGGGGTCCACATATATGAACAAGAGCCTTAGCAGATGGGAAGAGTGTGTCTGTCAGTTTCATGAAACTTGACTTTTCTGAGTCTCTACCTGTAAAATCAAGTAAATTCTGATGATGGAAACAGAACTTCAGATTAGAGTAGATGGGTTAAGCTTTGGCAAAATGAGGTGTTTCTGTCCCCGCCTGAAACATGATAAAGGATCTTCTGTAAGAACAATGGGACTGGAATGCTAATTCTTCTTGCTAGATTCATAGTTTATGCTTTTGTGTATCATACTGAGATCATTGCTGAACTTTAATACTTGCAGTATTGAACTGATTGTACCAGCTAGGTTAATTCTTTTTTAAAAACTTGGGTTTTCTTGTTCAGTATCTTGCAGAGCTGAGTCTCCTTCAGGTTGATCCTCTTCTGAAGTACCTTCCTTCACAAATTGCGGCAGCAGCTTACTGTTTAGCAAACTATACAGTGAACAGATCTTTCTGGGTAAGAACAACAACTGTGTGTTAATAAATAGCTCAAGCATTTTGTTATTGTTAGAACTGAGCTGAGAAGGAGGAGGAGTTGCTACAAAGTATATTGTTCTGAAGGCTGAAATCCTAGGATGAGTAGCTGTTCTTGAGTTAATGAGACTACCTGATAAATGACTGTTCAGTAAACCTGAAATATCATGCCTCTTCTCTGAAACTGAAAGGATTTTACTGTCTTGCTCACTTACATCGAGGCTGTACCAAAGGCTTCACAAATGTCCAAAACTACACCCCCAGATACAATTCAGGGTCCAAATCAGTTCAGGGAGAAAGGGGAGAACTGATTCTGTCTACTTGAGTGATTATACTGCTGTGTAATTGTGGCTGCTTTACCACAAGCCTTGGTAGAACTTCCAGCTGTATGTTGGAGGAATAGCTTTAGTGCAGAGTAAGATCCAGAAGAGATGTAATGGATGCACATGCTTAGAGCAGAAGGAGCTTGTCAGACTTCATGGCACCAAGGAAGACCTAGAGCGAAACTGATGGCAGAATACAATTGAATCTTTTTCATGCTTTAAGAATCTAGACTGAGCTCTGATGTAGTGAAAAGAGTTTCTGCTTCCGTGGGAAACCCATCTGCTAGATGACTGCTGGCTACAATAGAGTAACACTGTTTTTTCTCATCCGACCAGCCAGAAACACTTGCTGCATTTTCTGGATATTCCTTAAGTGAGATAGCGCCTTGCCTGACTGACCTGCACAAAGCATGCCTTGATGCATCCCATTGCCAGCTGCAAGCTATTAAGCAGAAGTATAAGCACCCAAAGTAAGTAACCAGTATGCCAGTGTCTTGGATAGCTGTAAGCACAGGATGACTCTGGTTTTCCAGCTTGGGCTGTGGCTGATGTAGCTCTCTCATAGTTGTCAGCTTCTAGTTCTGAAACAGAAGTTTTCATCAGCCCCTTGAGGAGAAAACTTTTCTGACCAGAAAAGTAATTAATCCATAAGGTATGCAGATGCCTTGGATAACAACTTTGTCTGCAATATTGCAGGATGATGCTTCTCTTCTCCAGTGTATTGTGCAATCAGGTGATAGTTCAGTTGACAAATCTGAAGGTCATGTCTGTAGTCACTTCATTTCTATTCCAGGTACCTTCAGGTGTCTCTTCTGGAGCTCCCAGCAGTTCTTCCTCTACACTAGACACTGTGGATCCTGGACTTGAAGATTACTGTGTCCCAATCAGCAAAGCTGGTCTAACATTTCATAGAGCACTGCGGGTCATGTGTCTGTAACCACAGTGATCAGAATGGTTTTTAAGCTAATATTTTTTAATGAGATGCCTTTTTTAAAATAGGTATTAGACTATAGCTTTTAACATAACTGAAAGCACTTTTAATAAATGTCTTATTACACTCTACTTCTGTGAATTTTCTGACTTCAGTTAATATATCTGCAGTAACAGTGAGTGGAATGAATTTTTGAAAATTTTTTTGTTGTTTTGTTGTATTTTGTGGTGTTGGTTTTTTTTTCGGGGTGGGGGGGTGGGATTTGTTTTTTACTAAATAGCTGTAAGCACTTATAAGCTGGCTGGAGTGGATAAAGCACCACAACCTGACATCCCTGTAGGCACAGTGATTTGCTGTAGTCCTGTTTGTTCTTTCTTCAATGAGACAAGATCCTGTGGGCATGAACAGAAGCTATTTTCTGCGTCTTGTTTACCGTATCAGATCAAGAACATCCACATGGTCTTTGAACATGTTTGTAGAAGATCATCAATGTTGAGGTAGAAGTCAGACTTCCCTTTATGGAAACAAAATAGGGGATTGCCCTGCAGGGAGTTGGGAGATTGTAGCTGGCAGAGCATTAGGAGCTTTTCATACACTGCTGAACAGACTGCTTTAGAGAGCAATGCTGAAAGCTATGAGGTACTGGAACAGCAGAGTTGATCTGGATGGCTCCTGAGTCATTCTTGTAGTGTGGAGTGTTATAACAAACCTGTCTGAGATGACCTCTCATGTCACTAGAGCACTGGTGATCTGTGTGAAGGGAGGTCAATGGGACAGAGCTATTGGCTATCTTAGCCTGAGCTGCTACATGGTCTTGTGTCCCACTGTCAGTTCTTTGTTAGGTAGTGCTTTAAAAAAAACCCCAAACATCCAAACAGGACACCACTTTGTACTCCCAAACACAACCCCTGTCCAAAGTAGTTTAAAAATCAGTTAGTCATATTGGTCAACATGTGGAGAACTATAATCCACTCATATAAATGGTAAGGTAAGTTTGAGGTGCGCTTGTACTGCCAGAGTTTAAAATTTCCAGGGCTTACTGCTTCCTAAGAGAGCAGTCTGTACAGTGCATTATGAGTTTCCAAGCAAGAACAGGTTTAACACTTGACACCAGTATGCAATTCAGTAGACATATTAAGTAGCAGCTAACAAGCCTCTCATTTATTTTAAGACGTGATTATGCCAATATGTGTGTTATGAGGCTCTTAGCTTTGGCATTCCCTCAATGTCTGTAAGACTTCCTTTCCCTTAATTCCTCCCTGTGCAGTCTGATAGATCTTTCTAGTAATGCAAATTCTTGTATTTCTCTGAAGTGGAGATGGTGGTTGTGACTGCTTCACTTGTCCCAAAGTAAACATCCTTTGAAGGAGGAGAGTATTCCATTTCAGTCTACAACAGTTTTGTGCTGTAGTTTCAGTCTAGTTCTTGGTCTCTTGCTTCAAGCACTTTTTAATCAGTAGAGTGAATTTATCTTGACATGTTTATGATAATGGACAGTGAAGTGACCAGATAGCCCATGCTCATGTCTGCAGCATTCATTTTGTGGTGGGGGCCTCAATCCATAGATTTTGTTCATGCACTGAATTTCATGGCTTGTGGACATATGTTCTAAAGGTGGGCTATGAATTTCACTCCTGCCTGCAGTCAGCTTCTTTAAAAGAGTGTGTCTCAGTGCAAAGCTGTGCCAGTGACACCTGCCTACAACAGGCAACTCCTGGTTGCTTGTTTCACAGGGAAGTGGTGAGTGCCCTGACCAAGTGTAGCTAAGTCTGCCCAGCTTATGATACCAGTTTGTTTGGTGTTTCAGGCTGAACACAAGATATTCTGAAACCCCATGTTAATAAGATTCTTCCTGTAAGGAATTGCGCTCACTGAACTGCAGCTAACTGTAGTGTTGCATATTTTCAAAGCAGAAATGAATGTCTCAAGTGCAGGAATGTTTTCCTTGTGTTACAGGAGACTAAAGATTTGTGTGGTCGTGCTACAGCAGTAATGGAGAAGAGATGAGTTTTTGTTCTTATAAACAGTCTATAACCACAGTCATGCCTCATGTTCCTGGGCCAATGGATTTGGTGCATCTAACAAAATAAGCGTCTGAATTTATTCAGTGTTTTAACATCTGGAGTCTTTCTAGAAGCCACATTTTGTTCTGTTTTACTTTCTTAAATTTAACTTGTAACTGCAAGGCTATTGCAACAGTTTCACTTCACATTCTCAGAGCTTCAATTTGTTAGTATACAAATATACCTGGAGATTTTTGGCTTTTTTTAAAGCTATAATATGTGAAGACTGTACTTCATCTGCTTTCTTGTTTTGTAATTATTTTTCATCTCAGATTTTGACTTAAATATTGTTTCAGTCCAAGGCTAAAAAGGGTAAAAAAAAAGTAGTTAAGGTGAAGAATCACATAATGCTGCAGTCTGAATGCTAATAATGAGTTTGGGAAAGATGGATTAAATTTTAATTTGTGAGATACAAGAAACTCATCTTGAAGTGGTCTCATCTGAGATCTGTAATAATGTCATTTTGAAAGTTCCTGCTCTAATCTCACTTCCTTTTGTTGAATTTGTCTTATTCAGAGCAAGGAAAAGAGACTTACTGCTGTTATAGGAGTAAGCCTTGACTCTTCCAAGGTGAAAACTGAGTGCTATCTTCTCTCTCCTTCAATGTGAATCATCACACTTTGGCCTACCCCTTGTGGGCTGTTCTCTGGAGATGATACCTGAGATCAAGGGATACAAGATGCTGCAGTTGGGCATAAAGTGGTAATGAAGGTGAAATAATACTGTTTTAATAGATGAAGTGCTTGAATACAGATGCAAAAACATGTAGGAGTACTAAAGATTGTACTGAAAATCAGGTATACAGGAAAATGGATTTATAAAGAGGGAGATGAAAGCAACCCAAAAGGAAGTTTTAAGTTTTCATAGATGTAGTGCCTGTGCTAAGAGGTATAAAGCTCACAGCCTTGTGTGGGCCTTGAACCAGACCTTTTGAAGATAGCTGTATCATGGAAAATAAAAGGTAATCAGCATTAGATCTTAAACTGAGACAGTCTCAATTCTTGTCCATCATCTTTAGTGGCTTGTAGACCATGGCCACAAATAAAACATTTTTTTTGTTTGTTTGTTTATTTATCTGTTTGTTGGTGGTTATTTTTGTGTCAGGATGGAATGTAAGAGAATAGAGATATTGCACAAGGCAATCTCAACCCTGAGGAGTTGCAGCTGTACTAATTACCACAAATTAGGAACAGGCTTGCCCTTAATAGGCCACAGCTGTGTCAATAAAGGTGCGTGCTGTAAAAGAGTGGGTAGCAAGTCATGAGGTGCAGGTTGTTGGTTGTGTTGTGTGGAAGAAGAAGGAGTCAGCACTGTGAGGGGCTGCCCATAAGAAATCACTGAATGTGATTGTGAACTTTTGAGATAACAACCATTTTTGTCTGGGAAATACTTTGGCTGTGGCTGTTTTGGAAATGCCAAGGATGATCATGCTCAGTTATCTCTGCTGTGAAGGTCAGTTTGTTGAATGTCAGCATGTGTATTTCAAAGGCTGAATATTGACTTCTATGCAGGTCACAGTATCTTCCCTCAGTTAAAATTTACTGGGACAAAACCAACTGGTGAAATAGCAGGCTGAGCACATCCAAGGAGCTTTGAGGGATTATTCAATACTCCCAGTGGAGTAGGTTGGAACTGAGAGTTGTTGAGAATTTTATCTTTGACCCATGATGTTTGGTTCAAGAGGTCTTTAACACTGGTATTAGAACAAATACAGACATCCCTAATCTTATTTTAGCAGTTTCCATGTAATTATGCTGTGACTTTCAAGAGACTTGGCTGTATGATAGTGGTTTTCTGTGTTGTAGTTATTTTTAACCAATAATTTCTGACAATATTTTAGCCATCTTGGTGTCTTGAGAAAGCTGTCCTTATAACTGGAGATATATTGTGGATCCACTCTTCCCTTAAGATTAAAAGGAATAAGTGCAACTTGATATTTTGTGGGAAGGTACTGGCTTAGAAGCTATGGTCTGCCTTTGTTTTCCTCTTCTCTTGGGTAAGTTAAGGATGTCTGAAAGGTAATTAGGTATTTAGAGAGAATGCTTTAATTGTGTTCAGAACAGTTAAGCTGCAGAAAGTTGTCTGCCTTGCTGGGAAATCTGGATGAGTGATTAGTCTGTGTGCATACCTGCTTGTTGTCAATTCTACAAATGACTCAAATTGGCTCTGATCACTGAGGTGGATACTTATTTTAGCCAGTGGCCTTGAAGCAGCTAGTGGGGCTGCTCTTAGATATAAGAAACGAGCCAGCAACATCAGTGATTGCTTCCTGGGCTTAAGCTTGTTATCTTGCAATTTTCCTCAGCACCTGCTTCCCCTGAGCAAGATCTTCTTCCTATACTGAAGAACTGTGCAGAGTGTGCTAGGCAGATGTGAACTGGAGGCAGTACAGACCCATCCCCTACTACTCAGATGTTCTTGAGCTGACAAGCTGACTTTTCTGAAGTTTCTTGGGTCCTTTAGTATTTATAGTGGATGTATGCATTTTCCCATTGCATAAGACAAGAAATGTACTCAATAGTTGTTTTTAGTTTCATAGTTCTCTTGTGGGGCAAGCCCTGACTTTCTCTTGGATGCTTGTTTATATTGCATCTACTTAAAATGCAATTTATTTTTTTTGAGATGTCCATAATGAACATCCCTGACAACAAGTTCATGGAGAATGTGCACTGCAGAGATGTAGAGAAGCAGTGGATTAGGCATAAACCTGTGGGATAAGTAATATAGCCAGTCACAGCTCTTCTGTGCACTCCTTGTGGTTTGTTACTGTAGATGGCAGCCCTGCAAACATTCAAGAGAAACTTCAGACAAACTTACAGGACAGCCTACACACAGATACTGACCACATGATAGAGTTAATCCTCAAGTACATGCCTACCTGCATCAAATTAACTTGTGTCTGGCCCAAAACAGACCAGGCAGTCCTGCCCCTAATACCTCTGAAGATGCTAAATTGATGTCTCTGTCTTGGAGTTTTGTACAGTGCTTGCCTAGTTAGGCCAAAAATAATTGTGGACTGAGCAAGGACTGGTTCCTGGCCAAATGTCTGCTTCCATTTGGCTTGTTTCCATGATTCTTAGGGTTGGCTAGTTTTTTAGTAGATTTTTGAGAGTGCTTTTGGAGCAGGACAAAATACTGAGTGTGAGCTAACAGGCTGTGTTACTGTGCTCAGAGCTTGTGCTTGCAGTCTGCCAGTCTTTTGTCTTATCAATGTGTCTAGAATGACCAAGTGTCCCTGCCATTGATACCAGTAAATACCTAGTTAAACCATAAAGAAGTCCTTGGTCCGTGTTTTTCAGATCTTCTTTCTTTGAACACAGAAGAGCCTTACTGGAGCCAAGTGCTGAAAAACCAGGCTCATGATGAAGCATTGAGTTCTGGCAAGAATCAGTCTCCTCCCTCCACCATCTGCAGCCAAGCTGCTTTTTCTGCTTGTTTACTGTTGTTTGTGTTTTGATGTGTAAATTATTTGAAAAAGAAAGAGAGGGCGCTAGACCCCACAGCATCCAACAGATGACGTGAACTCCTTACAACAGAATAATGTAAACTCCGTCCCTGTTCAGGCAGACACTGTAGCAACATGTATCTCAAAACAGAATAATCCACTTGGTTATTTTTTTCTCCTCGTAAAAAGGATAGAAATATCTGAGCATTAACGAAATGTATGGGAAAACAAAGTGCAGATGAGCAGCAGCAGCTGTGCTGTTCCTGCATGTGACAGTGGAGTGCGGCATTGAGGTGGCAGAAGCAGGTTCACTCTGAAGCACATTTGCATAGCACACGCTTTCCAACAGCACACCTATCCCACTTCGGGGTGTACTGTCACCTCTGGTTACTGAAGAGGCACAGTTGGCTTCAGCCACGCAGGAAAAGTACCTTGAGCCTTTTGTTTTGTTGAACCAGAAAGACTCTGTATCCTGATGGTCGCCGAAGGACAGGACCAGAAGAGGGCACCAGCATCCTTGGTCTGGGGCTTTAAGGGAAAGCCAACCTCAGCATTCCCTAAAAGGGTCTCAGCCCAACAAAGTGTTTGGTCTTGGGTGCATTTTTACATGGTTTGCATGTAGACCAGCAGCAGGCATGATGACTGCATCAACACAGCTTTGTTCAATTGACTTTTTCTTCCATTGTTACCTAGCTATATGGATAGTTTGTGTATGACAATTGTTGCCCAGTTCAGATATTTGTGTCATTTTTTCATCTTGGTGATTTTGTCCTTATCCTGTCCCAACTTGATCTGAGTTTTACTTTCACAAGCTGCTCACCCACTCAAATTAGTTCTTGTCTTTTTCTACAGCTATTTCTAAAATGTGTTTGCTCTCATTTCTGACCTCTTAAATAGAAGGCAGAAGCTGCATTGTCAGAGTCAGTAGAAAACTTCTATCCAGGGCAGTCATCTGAGTGCTGTGGTGGTGTCTAACACTATAGTATAGTATAGTGGTGTCTAACAGTATATATTTTTCAATAAAAAACTTGTTAGTGAAGCTTTTTAAGTCAAAGGCAAATATTTTCTCCTTGGACAGTTATGTTGATGAGCTGTGACTGAGCCTGTGTTCCTTACTGTCTTTGAGCTTTTGCACAGATTTATTTTAAGACAGTTGCAGAACTACATGTCGTGCACAGAGGTATGGGCTGCCTGAGACACTCCATGGAGGTTGGCTAGAGGAAAACAGATGTTTTGTTCTGCTAACAGTAGCAGCTTTCAGGAGTTGGTGTTGTCTCTCAATGAAAGAGGTACCAGGGAGAGCAGAGTGTGTTCACATCATATAGGCATGTCTTCAGTAGGCACTTGAGCACTTGTGAACAAATGCAATTTTCCACACATTCCTATGCACTGCTAACTGGACATTGTACTGCTTCCTCTCTCTCTTTTCTTGTCATTTGGTGACTGCTCACAACTTTCAAATGAAGTGGAAGGATGATGTGACCCTGCAGAGGCTCTTTTGCCAGCAGGATAATGCTGTGCAGGGTTCTTGGCCCAGAGCCAGCAAGTAATAAATATCCCATGGGGCAGGACTGACACACTAGTGTTGAACAGAGCACACCCAGTTTTAAAAGCGTCTCCCTGCATCCAGTCTTAAACATGAAGCTGGTTATTTATCTTTTGTTGGCTACTTGTCCTGTATCACCTGGTGAAAAGACAAGCCCAACAAGGAGTAAACCTCTGACTGCCCTATTTTTTCTGCAAGTAATCAGTGCAGAAAGCTCTGCTGCAGTTTGCCAGATTTTACCTCACAAAACTGCCTGTAAATGGCTTCTTGTTTTAGTGCATGGACTTCAGGCCATCATGACACTCATAGCATAACCACTGCTCGTGTTCTCAGATCACTGAGCTGGGCAGTGAGTGATGTATGCGTGGGTTCTGCTGTTGGATATCATTCTCTGGTTACTATATGGGAATTGCTGATCTCTGTAACTCTCACTTGTGTTAAAGCAAATGCTGACTGCATTAACTGTGAAAAAATCCTTTATTGTATTTTCAGATGAAACCTCTAGAACCTTTCAAAGCTGAGTTGTAAAGAGAGAAGCAATTTTTTTAAAGCTAAAGAAACAAGCACCAAAAAAGATACAGAAAACCCAACACACGCCAAACTTAAATTCATTAATCAAAGTATCATAAAGACTATGCTATCAATATTGTATCAATACTGTACTGAACTGTCTCTAGCACAACACAACATTAATCAAAATTCCTCCATCTGGAGAAACTTGTGAATGCTTTGGGATGGGAAAAGCCTCCACAAGGTTGGTTGGTAAGTGTCTGAAAAATAGTTGAACATTTGCCAGTTTTCCTGGTGTGGTATGACAGGAGTGTAAGGATTCCTGTAAGGATGCTCAAGGAGATTGTAGGAATTTCTTTATGGTAACTCATCTTAAAGGTACTGAAAAATTCAAGAGTAACATTGAGTATAATGGTGTAAAATTCAATGTAACATTAAAGCTAAAGAAAAAAGCTCATTACAATATTGAATGTAGTGAATGCACCTGCCCTTGATGTATAAATAGATAGAGATTAAAGGCTATCATTCGATTTTTGTTTTCTAACCTTATTGACTGTCCCTATCTTCAACTAGTAAAATCTTAATGAAATCTCACAGTCATCAAATGGGACTTGCATTTCATGGTCAGAGTTTAGGATAGGAATATATTTTCCAAATATTTTTGCCATACTCTGCAGCCAGGGATGATGATAATGTCTGCCTAGAACCCTCCATTTTTTGGTAAAGAACTTGGCTCCTAATTTTTCCTAAGGAAAGATCTCTTGCCACTGTAGAAAGCCAAGGAAACACGTGAAGTTTCCACTGCTCATCAGTCAACACTTGAACTGAGTGGGCAGTCTTATTGTGGCTGATCCCATTGTGCAGGGGCAGAACAGGATCGTGGCTTCTTGTTCAGAGAACATGATTGCTCTTTTGCTTAATTCATTGTCTCATTTGTATTTGTTCTGTCTTTAAATAAATGCTTGGGAAGATCCTGCTGAGCAGAATGCTTTTCATTTGTTTCAGCAGTGAACCTTTTAAGTTACTTTATATGAACAGTCTTGAATTGTACTTCAGCTGTACAAGAAATTTGTGTGTATAATTTGAAATAAGTATGTGTTAGGATGGTTGTGGGTGATGGTTAATTAGAAGGGTTGTTGCAGCGCAGGCTTTGGCAACAAAAAGTGATGTGGTTTTTTTGCTTGGTATTGAGTCAAAGTGTACAGAGCCCTTAGCTGATGTTGTCTGTATAGATGCATTGATTTTTAAGGTCAAAAGCAATTATCAGACTTTATAATGCCTTTAACCATGTTTGGGTGCTGCTAAATCCCTGTTGATACTAGAACCATTCTATTTTTGACTTCTATATATCTGACTCTAATTTCTAGTCCTTTAATTTTCCTTTCACCAGCTAGGTTTAAGAGCCCTTCACTAACTGCATTTTCTTCTCATGTCAAAATTTAACCACAGCAATTAAGTTACCCTATGATTTTTTTCTCTTGTAAAGAAAATGGACTGAGTTTTCTATGCTTGGGTTTGTTTGGGGATCTTTTTATGGTAATAAATTATTTCTAGCTCTCATGTGTTTGTAGCAGTCTTCCCCAGTTACTGAACACCCTCTGAAAACATGGCCTTTGTGGGGGGGTAGGGTGCAGCTCTCATCATGGTCTCATGAAGGCAGTAGTTGTAAGCTGAAGGTCTGCAAGGTCCACAGTCCCAGGGAAAATAATTTACTAATGAGTACTGAGAGTAACTCCTGGCAGCTTCACACAGCTGAAGATACAGATCTAGCTGAAGCCTGCTTTTAATGAAAGCTGATTCACCAATTTTTTCCCAGTGTATACAAATCAGAGGCAATCTCTCTGCCTCCTGGCAAGCTACCCAAGCCATCAGTTGGGCAGGATTTGGCCAGATGTCTTCCATGCTGAGAAGCACTGCTAATGTATACTAACTGTAATTATTGTGCTAGTATTAAGCATCACCTTCTGGTTTTTATTTGAAATCAATGTCGCTAACTTCAAGCTCTCCTGGTATTTGTTTAAATTTCAGAGGTAATAGTATGGATTTGGATCCCTGTTTTGTTTTTAGTAAAGCTCACCTCTGTTGCTTGGATGGTTGGACATGGCTTAGAGTTCTTAACTCTCCTTTTTTCAAAGTGTACCAGAAGCAGATAACTAAGGTAAAGGAGGAGAAACAGTCTATGAAGTTAAAACTCTGAAAGAAGCAGGCAACTCAGCAGTGAAGGACACAACAAAGCCTGAGGCATGCAATGGTGTCTTCCCCCTAATCTTTCCTGGCAGCATCATGCTGATGGCTTCCATCTTCAGTAGAAGAGGATTGAGTTAGGGAACATCTAATTTCATGGCTCTGCTGGGTGTCTGTGGTGAGGTGCTGGCAGTGGGGACTGCCCTGTGCAGGACACAGATGGTTCCAGTTGCCTCTGACCCATGCACCACAGGGCACAGCTGAACCCTGCAGCCAACATATTGTTCCTCAGGGAAAGTGTATGTGAGAAAGGAGAAAAATACCTGACAGGAGGAAACCTGGGGGAAGACCAAAGCTGGAGGCAAAGGATTCCTCTGCAGCACTGGGAAAGGGTCCCACACCAGAGCAGAGGGAAGCATGGGCGAGGGAGAGTGTCACAGCCAAGCCATTACAGACTGACTGCATCCCCATGCACTGCAGTCTGGAGAGAAGCCAGGCCTTGGGAGCAAGGAAAGGAAAGCTGTTTCAAAGTTTGCCTATTTCTTTCTCACTAATCAAATCAGTAGTTAAATATTTATTTTAATTGGCAATAAATTAAGTTCATTTTCCCCAATTCAACTCATTTGCCCATGACTGAGGAAGCAGGGCTTGTTTAGCCTGGAAAAGGATAGCTAAGGAAAATTGCTTTCAACTGTTTGAAAGAAGTTTGTTAGAAAGCAAGCATGGGATTTCTCTGAGCACATAGCTGAGGCTGGGATGCAGCAGCTGCAACAGCAGCAAGGAAAACTCTGTCTACACTTGTGGAAAAATACTTCATTATGAGACTGGTCTTAAGCAGAAATATGGTGGAATCTACTCCCTTGGAGGCATCTAGAAGCCACTGGAATAAGCCTGGCACACCTACTGTGGCTATGAATTTAGCTCTGCGGGCTTCCAGAGAAGAGGTGTAACCTGGATTTTCCTGTCATCCCACAGGGTGCACAGATGGAATGGGCAAACTTAAGTGTAGAGGGGCTGGTTTTTCCCTGTGTTCAACAGCTGTGCTGAACAGCAAAATGTTAATTAAAATGACAGTGAAGGATGATGAACAACATCCTGTAAAAAGCTTGGAGTAGTCTCCTGAGCTACTGTGCAAGAGAGTGTCTGCCTTTTAGTATATTCTGTGTGAGTTTGGGGTTTTTTTATCTATCTCTGTACATACATAAATATGTATACATTGAGGAAAAATGGTGAGGAGTTGTGCCTGACCCAAACACGTGATCTCAAAGGCTGAGAAAATGCTGACAGTTTTGGTCACCTCTTTATGACACCCAGACAAAATTAGGAGCTGTGATGACTGAGAAGCAGTCCAGGGGCAAATTAGTCCTCAACAGGAAGCAATCTTAACAGTGTTGAACCTTAGGATGCATAACACAGCTTGGGAGATATCCTGCAGAGCCCAAGTTGATACAGCAGTTGCGTTGCTGTAGCTTGGAACCCCAGGTATGCTGCCATACATGCATGCCAGAGGTATATAGCTCTCATAACTGCGAATCATATCTGCCTGTATTATTTTGGTTTCATCAATGCTTATTGAAGTCAGGAGAATTAAAAAAACCAAAAAAACTAAAATTATAAGCAGACTCTTCCAAAAGCAGAAGGCAGTGTCTTCTTCAATCAACTTTATCTGACATACAGTCTGGTGCCTTCTCCAATTTGGTGGCTTGATCCTCAGAATTTCAAAGTAAGAGGCAGGAAATTTAATGGTAAAATACCGTGTATGCAGATATGGTGTGTAGAGGGGGTTTTCTACTTTTTTCCACAAAGCATGTACTTACGTACATTCTTTGTACGTACCTATGCACACAGCCTCTGACGGGTTTGAATTTGTTCTTGGTCACCTGTGTGCCAACATGCTCCATTAATTTTGAGATGCTGCACAGAGCGCCAATGTTTGATCTGTCACCTGTGGCCTTCATTCTGTTACAGCCATCTCTGTCATAACTGATGATAAAAATGTCACCACAGCATTTCGCATAATGTTTTCATGCCAGTTTGATCCTTTGTGCCATCTGCTACCATGATGAACAGAAAAGTTGTTTGGTGGCTTTGATCTTTCTAGCCTAGAAGATTAAATGAAACCAACCCAATCCATGGCTTTATTAGAAAAATCCTGTAACTTTATTAGAAACAATCATAGGCTAGAGCTGTACTTGATTTTGGCCGTGACAGGTTTCAGTTGACTGACCTAGGACCTGAGAAAGTTTTCAGGAGTACCTGAATGATTAAGAAGTCTAGGATTTCTGCATCTTTAGGGACTTATACGCCTGAGTTATTTAGGCACTTAAAAACTGTCAGAATCAGTGGTAATACTTGCCCAAGTTTCACTGAGCAGCTTGTTCTCATTTTGAAGTGCAGGAAGAAGATGATTAACTAAGTCACTCATCTCTGATTTATTTAATCTGATTGCACTGCTTATGTAGTCATGGGTTGTTGTAAACCATAGTAATGTCTCTTTGATATTATTTAGGGAAAGCTTATCAGTATTGCAGGAATTGAAGTGTTATAAGGTACCAAGAGCAGAGATGTGGAACTTCAGAAAGGTTTTGGATTTTCAAAGTAGTGCCGGGCTCCACCTCTAACACATAAGGGGGACATATACTGCATTTTTTTTGTCATCTGACACTTTGCAAAACATTGTATCGTTGATCTTGGTTATGGCAGTAACTTTAAAAGGGTTTTGTGTTTGAAATTACTATGTAAACACATTTACTCAAACTTCCATAGGAACCCATGCTGTAAAAATGTCTCAGCAGTAATCCAACGAGAAGCATGTATTCTGTTTGCTCCAGGGCTGGCAGTTCTGCATATTTACACATTGCCTCTGCATCAGTAATTCTAGGCATAATTGATTTCCATTTCTGGAAAAGACTGCATATTGCATTAGATGTGTTGAGCAGATCAGCAGCTGCAGCTTTATGCTTTTTTGCCCTTTCATGTATTTTATGGGAAATGGCTTAAAGTCCACATTGGTATTACCTAACTGCAGTAGCCTCATGCATTTTTTTTTAAATTTTTCCAGAGATTTTGCACAGTTGTTTTGCAAAATGCTGTGTTTATAACTTCCTAGAAACAAATGCAGTGTTTACTAACTAAAAGGAGCCTGGGAGTTAGGTTTTGAGTTGCTTTGAGGCAGAAATGTCAGGTAGGGTTTTCAAAGGCACTCAGTGCTGAACTAATCTATATTCCCATTGAAGTAGGTGGGAGTGTCAGAACTTCTAGGCCTGCTTGAAGGAATGATATGAAGCATCATTTCCTTAGTTTCTCTGCCTGCAAAAATGAAGGTAATAATAATCCCTCACAGCCATGTCAGTTGATGTCTAGTAAGAGAAACAAAAAAGCGTGTTAAAGTGTCATGCAGCAGGAAAGCTTGTGTGTTTGTGACTCAGAGTATTCTGGTTTGGTGTTTGAATGGGGTAATTTTACCTCCCTTCTTCTGCAGAAAACAGAAAAAGGGAACAGAGTAACTGAGCAGGCATCTGGGACTGGTGACATTGTTCAGAGAGGGGATCTGGTCAAGAACAAAGATAGTACATGCGATAGATGAGGTGCAGGGATAGGTGGTTGTTTGGAGGTTGCCAAGAATGAGGGATTGTGAAGCTACAAGGAGGGAACATGGAGAGGATGAGTCTGACTCATTAAATGATCTGTGTAATCTTCCCTTCTCCAGAAGCCTTTACTCATGTGAGTTAGAGCATTCAAAACTGCTTACACAACCAGAAGAATAAAGTACTGAGGGAGGGGGAGGAAAAAGAGAAGGAAAAAATCAAAAATAAAAACCAAACCAAACTCAAAAAAAAAAAAAAAGTAAAACCTTGTAAGTCTTTTGGGCTTGATGCCAGCCCTATCAGGAGTAAGGCTCCTCCCGAGGAAAAGAGGAGATTTAAGAGACTTTGTTTCTAGCCTGTCATACAGCACTGTTTTGCCCTGGAGCATCTGTGGATAAAAGCTGTGGGTCAGAGATGTCTGCTCTTGATGGTTTACATGCTCAGGAGCTGCTGGATTCAATTGTGTTCCTACTAGGGCAGGTTAAGCCTCTTCAGTTTTTCATGGTAATTGTGACAAATGGGAATCCAGGGGCTCAGCTCTTTTCGTCTGAAAAGCAAGCTTTCTGCGTGGGTGGTTGATAAATAGAAGTCCTGAAGCTGAGAATGTTGCCTTCTGCTCTTCTGTGACTTTTTTTTTTTCTACCTGTAAGGATAAACCTATTTCAACATAGCTTTCTGAAGATACTCTGAGCCTTTTTCCTGAGCAATTAGCAGGTGTAAAAATGTATGTGGTATAAGAAAACAATATCTAAGTTGTAAGAGAATGAACAGGAAAATATTTCTATGGGTGCCCAAAAGGAAGAAAAACCAATTTAGCCACCACTGGGGCTGGGAAGGCAGAAGTGTTAAATGTCTTCTCTACTTTAACCTTCACTCTTTTAGTTTAAAGCTAAAACCTTTATGTTTTAGTTAGAGTGTTAAATATTGTTAGTGAAAACAAGATGAGAAGTGATGAGAGCTATGATAAAGTTGAAAGAGTGAGTCATTAGCAATCCCCTTCCAGGACTGGAGGGGAAGTGTATTTAAGAAAACCAAAGAGAAAATTTAGGTTTGTGAGGGTGTTTTGTTTTAATACGTAATTTTAATACTTTTTTTCCTTATTTTTTAAGTAAGGCTTTTGTGTATGATGACACATAAGTAAGGGAAATATAGGTATCTGTTAAGCAATACAGGTATGGATTCAGCTGCCTCAGAAATGGGAAGGGCAGAAAAATGCAAGAGAAGATGCAATAGTGTGGTTTTTATGAAACACTATAGAACTGGTAGGGCAGAACTCTTATGACATTGTTTTTTTACACATTTTCCCAGGATATGAGTGAAATATGGCTCTTTACCTACCACTTCTGCCTAATCAGGATATAGCTGGAGGGCTTGCTGACTATCCAATCGATTGTTTTTGCTCATGCTGGCGCTCATTAAAACATGGTTTGGAAATGCTGCTGATGCAAGAGAAGAGAATAAAAGCCAGCTCATGCTCTCATGGCTCTGTGGACTCAGCACTGTTCTGTCTATTCATACTGTCTTTGATGCAGCTGCAGATAGCCCTCAGCAACATAATAGCTAAAATGAATATTAGCCATAGGGACTCGTCCCAGTTGTACTCATACATCAAATGCTCCATATTAAAATTATATCAATAATGAAATTGTGGTGGGTAAACATGGGCATCAGACAAAGGTTATGCCTTAATGCTTATGGAGATCAGTATCAAGTGGAAATTAAAATGCTGATATGAAATCACTGTTTAAAAGGGCAGGTGGTTTGTCTTTGTACTTTTTCAGGGAAGAATGTGATTTGTCCTTCAATAAACCTAACTGTGTACCACCTGGTGCCTTGCTTTTCTGTGCTGGCAGCAGTGATAACATATCTCCCAGGCTTTTGACACATGAAAGGTCCAAAAACATCAAAGATGTGCTTTTTTGGAAGCATCAATAGGGTACAATATTTAGAATTACAAATCCCCCCTCTTCCTCTTTTCAAAAAAAAAAAAACAAAGAGAAAAGGAGAACATCACACTAGGACTTTTGACTTTCAAGACTGCTCAGCTGAAGCCTTTCCCTGTGGAGAAAGAATGCAGAAAAATAATTCTGAATTTCCATAGTAGAACAGAGATGACCGATTTCTCTACCAGAGTAACTCAGGTGTCTAGTCCAATCTGTAGCATGCAGTGGTCAGCCATGAGGGCCCAGCTGTCTGCTCAGAACTTTATTCCACCTGCTCTTGAAAACCATTAAGGGCAGAAATGGTGCAACCTCTTCCACTGTTCGCTATCCTCACAGTGCAAAAGTTTATATAGCCAGCTTTTTTCAACTGATGACTGTATCTGATCCTCCCAAAAAGCAGCATCGTGAAGAGCCCAGCTCTGTTCTCTTTGATAAGCTCCTCACAGATATTGCACAGCCCTTTTTCTCCCTCACTTATATTAGTATTTTTTTTCAGTTTTATCTCATAATTGTTCTTGAGTGTCAGGAAATTATTAATACATCAATTTTCACAGGTAGACAACAAATCCCAGCCAAGTAAACTTATTAGCTTAATTATATGTCCTGTTGATCTGACAGTAAGGTCTAACTCGTCTCCAAATTTAGACCTGTAAGTTCAGGTTTCCACATTGTGCATGTTTTCACAGGAAGTGTGACAGCTCCCATTATACTCAGTGGAGCTGAAGTCAAATCTACCATCATAATGAAGAGGTCATTTGTGTTACACCTCAGTCTGCTTAGCTGTCTTGTTATTGGGATTCTACTGGCTATACTGGCTCTGGCTCCCACACAGCCTCTTGTACTGCAGAGACCTGAATTCCACAAGGAGAAAATGGCTAAAAGTGGTGCAGGAAGTCAGCAGCAGAGCATCATTTGAACTTCTCAAGTGCGTGCTGTATGTTCTACACACCGGAAGAGATGCTCTGTTTTGGAGGAGCTGTGTGACTGTTCTGTGAATATCAGAGAGGCACAATGTGTTGGGAGCAGCTTAGGGAATGGTGAGCACATTTCTTTGTGTACAGAGCTTTGTCTGACAGTTCTGCAACACATTCTCTGTGGTTTCTAGTTAGGTGGCTTTGGGACTAAAACTGTGATTTATTATCTCAAGTAATTGAGATAACTTTGAATAAGTTTGAATAACTTTGACAGCCTCCTTTTGACTGAGATGTGGAAATGAGAGTGAATACAATATTGACTAAAATTCATGCCTGTTACAGTGGTGAGTTCAATGCACATGAAAGTAGAGTGACAGTTGTAATAATTTAACACTTCTAAGGAAAGAGTAGCTGCTCTGATCATGAAAAGCCTTAGAAATTCGAATTCCTTTTGTGGTTACTGTGATGAGAGTGCTCTGTTAAATACATGAAATGAAAATATCCTGACGAGGTACAAAATATCCTTGCTGTTCAGAGGATTCTGCTTTGTGGCATTTATCTGTACATAGGTGTCTCCCTGTTCTCTAGCTCCTCAGGCTCTATCAGATTACATTTCCCAGGACCTGTGTGACGGTTTGGGTAATATCCCAAGGAGCCTCTGTCTTTCAGTATAAGGATTTTTGTTTAACCATGCCAGGAAAATTACAAATAATCAACTGGAAATGAACACAGGATGACACTGGGCTTTGCTAATGGTCAGTGAAATGATTGCTGTTTGGAAAACCTCTGGTTTTGGAGTTTAGATGGCTTTTAAATTACTTTTAAAAGAAAGCTCTGTGGAGTCAGTGAGTTCTCTATAAGTGTGGGGAGAGAAGACAAACTTTCATTTTACATATTTAGTGTTCTGGGAAGATAAAGATAGCAGTATTATGAAAAATTGAGAATGAGAAAATACTTAATATGAGAATACTTAAAACTGTAAAATTTTAATAATTAAACTTAGTAATTCTGTCATTTCTTCATTACTTCGAAAAGACCCATGCCTCACATTTTGTTGCTGTTTCCACTTCTTGTCCTAAATGAAAATATTCTGAAATGGAAAAGCCAAAAAAAAAATTGCAATCTTAATATGCATAAGGTTAGATATCTGCAATGTGCTTTGTGCTGCAGTGATTTCATCTATGTACAGTTCTGGTTGTTCACATTCAACAGTCTACTCAACTGAAATCCAGTGAGCACGAAAGGGTTAGTAGGATGGCAAATCCTTTCTGACGAATCTGTATTCCAAAAGGAAAGCAAACTCAACTTCTCTAGTTTATCCCAGACTGGTATTCTACTCTACAGATACAATATTTGTTCTTGTATGATTATTAGGAGGGAAATGTGCTTCTCTAAGAAGATGAAACTTAGTTTATACTGGTTCTAGTCATTGTGGACATGAAATTCTGAACCTGTGTTCCAGCAGGAAAAGACCTACATTTATGGGTGTACTTGTTAGTCCTTCAACTTGTCCAACATGATGAGTATATTAGTTGGAGGTGTTGTATTTTATTCCATTTCAGAAAATTTTATCTCTCTTTTACCCTTTTTTACTCTGGAGGGCAATTATTTTCCTACCCCTACATCTAAGCTCTTCTAAAGTATAACAAGCCCCTGGATTTCTTTGTGGCTCAGGCAAAGACAGAGCTGGAGGGTTAGTGGCCAGCTCATGGATAGTAGATGAGAATTGATGGGCAAGGAACTATGGGAAAGCATCTTGAAACCTTGTTTTCTCTTTTCCCCCTCTTCATTAGTGCTAGGCACAGCCCTTGTTGATGAATCACACTCATGGACCTGTGTGGAAGCCCAGAGGCACTCTGCTCAGAGAGAAGGAAATCCTTGCAGGGTTTCCCATTAACATCAACAGGAGAGCAATTATAAGCCACAGGGAAAGGGCTCCATTAACCCCTGCATTTGGGAAGGGCACAGACTCACACTTAATTTGTCTGCCAAAGAGTTAAAACAACAGTGTAGCCTGAGTCTGGAATTTTTCTCAGAGCTTCTGGCTCTGAAACATAAAGCAGTGAATTTCTGAAGTTTTTCCATTGTCCCACTGCTACCTTTCAGGATCGATTGTTACCGTGGGCATGTGCAGCTGAGGAAGATGTGCTACTGAATTTCATTTTTGAGCAGCTTATATGCCACTAAGATTTATATAAGGTTGTGACATTTATAGCTCTCTCTTTCAAAGCCTGAAGCTTGTTCTAAAATATTTTCCAAGTTTTTCTTTTGAACTATACTAAACCCAGTGTTTTCTATTTACTAATTTCATCAAGCTCAGTTTTTGACTGAGAAAAATAGAAATAAAAGCAACTATCTTCTGCCATCTTTTCTTTAAATAAACCAATAAGATATGTAGTTTAACCAGCCCAGGCATCAGGTACCTGAAACAGAATGTTTTTTGTGATGTCAGGTAAAGTCAGAAAATAAGCATATTAATGAAAACTATGAGTAACGAACTACTCTGCTCTAAATGTATATTGCTTTATATAGGTTGCACAGGGAGAGTGGCCATCTTGTGGGTACCTCCTTTGGGACTGAAATTATGGTTGGATTGTCTGATATTCTGGAAGGGGAGTGTGCATCTCTTGTGATTTGTGTTTAGTACTGATCTAGAAATAGATTGGATTAGTTTTAACTATAAGATTTTAATGCTGTTTTTATATCTACTCCTGATTTCTTATGTATGTGTTTGAAATCTAAATGTTTACAGCTCACAGTCCTTCTAAAGTCATTTATTCTTCCCTTCGTCTCACTCCTATTTTACATGAGGAAATTTTCATTATCAAATGATACAGATTATTCTATCTAGGTGAAAACTGCTGCAGTATATAAATGCATTTTAAATTCATGTATTTGTGTCTGAAATTGTTTTCATTTATTTTGAAGTTGTAAGGATTTTAAGATGGTTAGAGGTGAAGTATTGTGTTTTCAAGCAAAAATAAAAAAAAGTCATGTCTATCATTTGTATGCTAAAACTCTTCCGTCAGTCAGGATCCTCAGTATACATTTATATGACAAGATCCTTCAGAACTATTTTGCATTTACAGCAGAATTTATTCACAGATAAAAGTGCACCAACATACTTTCTTTTTTAATAATCAAAAGTTCTGACAACTTTGTAATTTTTCACTTGTCTTTGGGATACTTTTTCTGTTTGTCCAAGTAATTCACCTTATATGCACAGGCCAATGATTAATTTGTTGACTTGGGGATTTTACAGAAAAGATCTTCTTAGGTTTTAATCATGCTTGACCAGACAAGAAATATGTACTTATCTGTACTCCAGGTGGAGTGCAGTAGCTAAGTCCTCCTGATTGCCATTTGATTACATTTAAACTCACTACTCCTGCTTTAATTTATTTTTTCATCAAATGACTTCGAGGTTCCATACAAAAAAAAAAAAAAAACAAAAAAAAACCAAACAAAAACCACCAACCAGTTTAAAGTTTGTGTTTGTTATCTGCTAATATGAAAAGCACACCATTATCAATTTGTCTTCTATTTCTTAGGCTAGTGATGTTATAATTGTTGTCAAGAGGGGTGAGCAGTCCTTATAAGGACCAAATCTCAGAATCCAGAGGCTTATTTGCAGTGTTTGGTAGCCACACAAACATGCAGGCTCAGCCCTATCCTCACAGTAAGCAGCAGTAAATTTTGGTCTTGGAAAACTCACTGAGAATTTTCAAATCCTCTATAGCAAACCAGGTCTCTCTGAGAGGAAATGAATACAAGCAGCATTGTATGATAAGCTAAACCATGCCTCTGCAATAATATCCCACACATCACTGACCCCTTAATCAAGGTTTTGACAAGCCAGTTTCCAAAGGGTAACTGGTAAATGTTTTTCTCAACCATGTTCAGTGATCTTTCTTCCTGGACCCTGCATATTTTTTCCTTACTGGGTGTGTCAACAGGGCTTTGTCCCTGCTGAGATCTTTATATGGACCTAAGATCCTCCAAAATCTAAACTTCCACACCAATATCCTTCTAATGCATAATAAATCTATATATAGGCACAGTATACAGGGCTTTTTTCACTACATGTTTTTCATTAGCCAGTAAAGCTTTTGCAGTATTGAAGGAGAATTAATTAATTGGATTTATAACTCAAATGTCTTGTCAAAACCAGCTGCCTGAGCTTGGAACTCCCTACAGTCCATGGGGGGAGAAAGGTACCTTCCAAAGGTGTTATGCCCTGTGCCCCACATACCCACCTTAAGAGGAGATGAATGACTCTTCCAAGGCACCAATTTCTTTCTGTTGATGCTACTGGAAGCTTATCTTCCACATCTAACCTTAAACATTCACAGTGATCCCAGAAACATTTTCCTTCGCTTTCATCAGCATCATAGGTGGTATTGATGATGTAACTGCTGCAGAAAAAATATGCAGAATAGAGAAATTATGAAAGGGCATGGGGGAAAAAAACAACGTGACAATTTTTCTACAGACAATAAACAAAATGTGAAGTGAAACAGAGGATACAAATAGCAGTGGTCCTAAAAGGCATTAATTTTTTGTTTGCTGAATGAGGTGGCAAAGCACAGAATAAAGAGTAACATTTAGTCATTATTTTAGGGGACTTTCTATCCTTCAGCTCTTGGCATGTCTTCCATTGATGTCCTTAGGATATATTGTGGTTTGGTCTCAAGACTGAATAGCTCCACATACTTAAGAATCTTTCCTCTTTGGAGGTAACTCGGATGGCTGTTTTCTATCTTCCCTAGAATGATCTTTTATCTCCTTTCTGTCATCTCCAAAGACTGCATGTGATTTCCCAGTTTCTGTCTCTGATCTTCTCTTATTTTTGTAACTGTGCTTACCGAAATTATTAAAAACCACCTGCCACTGATTAAAGTGACCCCATTTCTCTCTACCCTCATAGTCCATCCTTGCTCATAATTTAGAGAAAATAAATTATTCTGCTAGAAAACAAGCCTCTGGAGTGCTCTGAGAGCTCTGTAAGGCATTGGTGTACCTCAGCTTCATACAACCATTTCCAATTTCTCATCCAGTGCAATGCACCCTGGAACTGACATAGCCTGACTTAAAATAGGCCTTCACAAGGCCAGGCTACTCTGTTCATGTCACAGAGGGGAAAGCATATGCTTTACTGACTGTTGTGTATCTCTGATGGAGGAGAGGGAAAGTAAAAAGACTATTTCTCCCCTTAATTACTCAGTGTATTTCTAACCCCCAGCAGAGGTGAGGGGGACTTGGTATTTTAGACTCTAGGTTCTCATTAGTTTGGAAAATTATACTTGAACTGAAAACTTATACTTGAGTATGTTGTCCTGAGTCAGTGGTGTTCTAAGGAGGAAAAAGCTTCTGTTCACAGGCTGTGTCAGTACTTCAGCCATCTCCTGTGTGCATGGCGGAGCTCTGCCCACACTTCTCACCAAACTCATCAGCACTGCTGCCTGCCTTGGTGCAGCCAGTGTTCTTCCTCCTACCTACCCAAGACACTCATTTTTGCAGCTCTTCATAATTTGAAAAAACCACTGTGCTAGCTCAAGGAAAGGCTTAATTACAGATTTGGGTTATTTAGCTTTTTTTTTGATCTTTATATTTTTCAGATCATTAATACACTTTAGTACCTGAAGTCTTTGTTCTTTAGAACTGCTGGTCAGGCAGTGCAAGACTACAGAAACAGTTTCTCTGCCTTCCTCACTTATGTGAAAAGAAAGAAATGTTATTTTCAAGTGTGCAGGAGTGGATTCCAGTAGAATATCCCAAACATCTCCTCTCCTGACTTTGCAAGCTGTCTTTCTGTGCCCGCTTAGTCTCATTAGATGTTATTCATAAATCTTGAATTGGTGACTATTATGTTACCAGTGGTAAGAGTTGCTCTTCCCTCTGACTCTCTGAATCCAAGAGAGTTCATAGAAACCACAACACATCTAGAATGTGAGCAAAAGATGTCATTTATTGATACAAAAGAAGCAATTAAAACATGTTAACAAGTCAATTATATAGCATTTAATGCCACTTCTGATGCTGAGAGTCCCAAAGTGATGGCATTTTATAGAAGATATTTCCTCCCATAAGCATCTCGGTGTTTGGATTTTCTTCTGCAGATTTTCTCCTGCACCTTTTTGAATATTAGTCTCAATTCAGAAACTTAGAACAACCACAACTAATAATTTAAAGGTAAGCCATTTTTACATAGATAATTTTTTGTGTGTATGTGAGGTAGACAGAGATAAACTCAGGCTTGCTGATATTTTAATACTGTGACCATCCTGAGAGGACACCTCATTGCAGTCTATGTCTTCCTCGTGAGGGGATGAGGAGGGGCAGGCACATCTCTTCTCAGTGACAGAACCCCAGGGAATGGCCTGGAAGCTGTGTCAGGAGGTTTAGGTTGCATATTAGGAAAAGGTTCTTCACCCAGAGGATGGTTGGGCACTGGAAGAGGCTCCCCAGCAGAACTGATCACAGCACCAGCCTGACAGAGTTCAAGAAGTGTTTGGACAATGCTTTTGGGCACATGGCGTGACTCTTGGGGTTGTTCTGTGCAGGGGCAGAAGTTGAATTTGCAGGTCATTGAGTTTCCCTTCCAACTCAGGATATTCTATGGTTCTATGACCTTCGAATCGCCTTGGCTGTGTTTTTTCATATCTTGTAGTATGTAAAGCTTTAAAATTTAAACCTTAATGCTTAAGAGAATGATCTCTAGGTTAAAAATGGATTAGAATTTAGCAGTAAGATTCCTTGAAATTGCAGGTTATGCTGAGATAAGCCAAACCTCAAAGGTCTGTCATGAACAAATTGTCAGTGACCTGACATAAGTGTTATCTCACATGAACACAATCCTTGGGGTGTGCTGTTGCAACAGTAAACTGACAACTAGAAAAAATATATTGGCACAGAACTATCTGCAGTTAGCCTTTTAATAACATAAATTAATTTTATATTAAAATTGATTTAACTGAAGCTTTTAAATTTTGCTTATGGGGGGAAAAAAAGTACATATTTTAGACCAGATTCTTAAAAGTAGTCAGTTACTAGAACAAGGAAAGCCTGGCTCTCAGTCCCTTTTTTTCTATGGAAATGCAAAATGTGTAATTTATGTTCAGTTCATATCTGCATAATTATATATACCCCCAAGGAATGAGCTATAGTAAGTTCCAATTTTGCATATTAATTTCTTAGATAAAACATTTAATCATAAAGTTGAGAAAAGAGTAACCTTTAATCACCATTAAAGAAGTGGGAGCTTTAGAAAAAGGACACCAACGTGTGGAGACACTGATCACCTGCACAGCCATTCACCTTTGGTTCACTCTTTCCTGTCATGGTCTCCTTGGGAATAATCAGGAGTAGTTCCTGTCTCATGGTGTTTCTTTCCATACTCAAAATGAACTTGTATCTCAGGCCTTTGTATGCCAGGCCATTTCTTCAGCTGTGAACGGGCAGCTTCAGAAGATACACAGAAGTGTGGCTGGCTGCAGAAATATCAGGGCTAGCTAGAGGAACTGGTATTTCCATCAAGGAGGGAAGCTTTACCTGTGTGAGGATGACTTGTCCCATAAAACTTCTCTTCCTCTGAAGAGCTAGAGAGCTCCAGTTCTCACCTTACACCAGCAGTCTTGCCACATCAGCTCTGCACTGGGAGTTACTTTGTCTGAGATGTCGTGCTTATAGTCATGGATATGAAATGACGTCCAACAACCACACCATTATTTTTGTCCATGGCTGGTAGTATTGACAGGTAAATGCTGTTTGCTTTTGTCTATATCTGCAGAACCATAATGGCCTGTCCCATGGCTGTGCTTGTCAGTGTCACCCCTGGTGTCCCAGAGCAATGAGGCTTTGCACAGTTTATGTGTGGAGGGGCAGCCTGTGCCTTTGGTTGAGCCTGACCCACACGGCTGAAGGCAGATCTCTCACATACAGTACCCTCTAACAGGGCTGTACCCTTGGGTAGAGGAGAGAGAGTGTATGTGCCCTGTCTGTGAGAAAGGCTGCCATCAGCCCTCTGGTGAAATTGCTTCAGTGATAGGCCAGAGACACTGTTTGATAATGACTGTGCCTATTACACAAATCATGTTCTGAGCTAGTTAAGATATAAGAACTTTGCTTGGTATTTTATGAATCATGCTACTTAAATGTATTAAATGCTATCAAACATTTTCAATCATCAAAGAAGCACAACATTATCTTTTGATCTTCAGAAATAACAGATCCAAGGATAAGTAAAAGAAATGTATTTTCTTAATTGCTGAGCCAATTGAAGCACCCTTTAAAGGCTTTAGAGATGCAAGTAATAGTTGTATGAAATAGAAAAATTTTTGTTCTCTCATCTTGCAATGTGGGTATATCACATAAACTCAGATGAGGTCAGTGAAGTTGAGACACAGTTAATGAATATGAGACATATATCAGGGAATCACTTACACTAGAAAAAAATCCTTAATATGATCAATGTCATGCTGCAGGTTCTCCAGTCCTTAGAGTTACGTTTGATGTCTTTGCCTCAAATGAGAAAAAGCTGAAGTTTGAAAAATAAAGTTAGCTGAAGTATAACAGTGGTTTTTAACCTGTGCCCTTTCTGCTGTACAACTGAAATGAGGTGGCATTCATGTAATTTTAGAATCATTACATGTTGATGTATGGGTGAAATGAGCTGAAATATGCAAATACATTTTCTTCTGTAGCACTCTGGAAAATAAGCTGTTACAGTCAGTTATTTTCTGGAGGATAAAAAAATCTTATGTTGAGTTACTGACTTGAGGCTGAATTAGTCTGCTTGGCAGAATTAATCAAACATTGATTCTTGGGCTAACTTTCACTTTACTGTGTGAATATGTGATAGCTGAGAGAATAGTCTGTACTGATGCAGTATGCACACTCGCTTCCTCTCTCTGTCTTTGCCTTGCAAAAATTGGAAAAGCTTTGAACTGAAGCCACAAGAGAGCTAGAAGGAATTAAGAGGGAAGTCCGGTGATCAGAGGCAGCAGAGAGAAGTCATGTGCAGTTCAGACATTTGTTATGTAAGTATTAAGACTGGGGAAAAGTCCTGTGGCTTATGTTCTTTTGTGATGTGGAAGCCCTTTGTGGAGCTCTGCTTGGTTATCAGCCACGGCTTTTCCTCTTTACAGGAGGGAGGATAATTATTCGTAAGAAACACAAATTCTTGAGATGGGATTGTTGCAGTGGCACTCTGGAAGTCAGGATACTGCTTTTGGACTAAAACTGGCCTTCTCTCCTTCCTTTGTAGATGCTGGAATTAGAAGATGTTTAAACAGAACAGGGTTCTGTTATGTGGCTTCTAAGAGTAGGTTAAAAGAGACAAACTCACTATTGCTTTAGTAAGATGTAAGGCTTGCTGAAATGTTCCCAAGTGTTTGTTGTATGGCTAAATAGTTTGTTGTATGGCTAAATAGTTTGTTTTAGAAGAAATACTTTCCTCCTTCAGTGAAGACAATATTTTCAGAACTCTTAAAAAATTAACTAATAATAAAAGTTTTCATGACTGGACAATGTCCGAGGAGAGGTGAATTGCAAAAATTAACAATTAGACAAAAAAGTAAAGATTAAATTTCTTCTCATTAAAAAAAAAGTCTCTTCACCTGTCAAAGTGGATCTTCTTTTTAGATAGAAAGACTCAAATCAAGGCCATGTTCCTTTATTGTAAGAAAGATATGAATAAAGTGCCTAGTACTCTCTTTCAGTACCTGTGTTTCTGTAATGCTAATAATGGTAGGAATGTTCATCCCTTAAGGCATGAGGGATTTAAATCCATAAATAACTTGAGTAAACAGAATTGACTTCTTATCCCTCAAGCAACCAAATTGATTTTTTTACAGTGTACAAAGAGAGAAGGTGCCATTAATATTGAAGGGCAATATGTCTGAATGGTTCTCCTGTGAGTTCTTCAAGAAAAGGCAGCCTTTCTCTGGAGCTGGTAAATGTCTGCTGTACACTTCAAACACTTTACAGCCCTTATGTGCTGAGGTTAGTGGTAAGGGCATAAGCAGCAGTCAGTACACTTGATAGGTTGTATAAAATGCATTTATTTGTGTAAGAAAGTCAGTGCCTCACATTGCCAAAGTTTTCATGAAACATCACAGTTGCTTTAACAAAAAAAAAAAAAAAAACCCAGTGATCTGTTCAGTAATATGAAACTAGAAACTGATGAAATGAAGAATGAGGTGGAATGTCTTCAGCAAAAAAGTGTTTTCATATATTTAAATGTAAAACAGTGTGGTTTATTCATCCATTTTCTGCCTGTACACAAGCATGAAAGAAAACTGTACCCCAGGGAGCTGGGTTTCATGCCCCCTGTTCTGTTCCATATACACAGGCTGGTGGTAACCTTGAGATGTAGCTTTTGGAGGACAGCTTCCAGATAAATTTTTCCAATTCAGCTTCTCTAACTGGAGCCTTAGCTGATATTACTTTGTTGTACAGGGTCTTGTCAGCCACTGTTTTGGTATGAAAGGAGCTTTAAATGAAAGCTGAGTACTGTGTTCTATTTTGAAGCCATCTGTGTGGAAGGACAGGTAATTAATTCTGCATGCAAACTAAAAGGGATACTGGAATTTGTTGGAGAAGTAAAACAGCCTTGCTCTGGCTGCTGCCTGGGCAGCAGAGAGACCTCCTGCTCCCAGCACTGAGGATACCAGACCTCCCTGCAGCCTTCAAAACTCCCATCACCAGGACTGGGCAGGACTAGTTCCTCTTCAGTACTTATCAGCCTTCCCATGCAGCACAGAAGCCGCTCCTCAAAAATCAACCCTTTGATTTCCATGAAGACAAAGTCCCAGTGTCTCACAAGCAGCTGCGAATAAATGCAACACAACAACATTGACTCACCTCCAGTTGCAGGTTACCTCTCGCTAGTTTGTTTTTGTTGCTTATTTTAACTACTGTCATTTCATATCCACAAGCTAGCAAAATCCACAGCCACTGCTTCTGGTAATGACGTGCACAGCAGGACTACCTGATAAAGGATACCATACCACTTATAAAACGAAAACCTTGATTCCAATAGGGATCAATTTTTGTGAATTTTGATCCATATGCCTGCATTTCATGGCATCACAATCCTTTTGAAAGCTTTCACTTGGGCGAAGGCTGTTTTCTATTTTTTTCCAGTATCCATGCCATTGCTCTCCTATAACACCCTAAAAATTCTGACCGCATCTTTGACTATTTCTGCAGATTTTGCAACATATGGGAGGTTAGTTCTGGCATGTTTTAGCCAACAGAACTGCATCTGATTGCATCCCAGACCATCTTTTGGTGTACAATAAATTTGCCAATTTTTGTTTCATTCAGTCATAGTTCATGTGATGAAATCACATGTCCAGAAAGGAAAGGAATTTTCACTTCCTCTCAGGAAGGGGAAAAAAAAATCTTGCATCCCAGGAAAGAAAGCCTTTCAAACACTCTTGAAGGGAGATACCATCAAAAGAAATGCACCTGAAAAAAATCCCAAAAAAACCCCGAAAATTGGGACATAGACTGACTACAAGAAAATGGTCTGGGAGGAAATTAGGTGCAGTGCAAAGGAGCAAAACATGCCAAAACTAACCTCAGTGATGCTGCAAAAGCAGGAGAAAAACATCAAGGAGGAAGACACAACTTTGAGGGGAAGATATGAGAGCCATGGCATGGATACTGAAAAAAAAAAAAATTGGGAAATTTAGTGACTACAAGAAAATGGACCAGGATTACATCAGGTGCAGTGCAAAGGGCCAAAACATGCCAGAACTTACCTCAGAGATGGTGCAAAATCTCTCATATCTTTCCCTCTAAATTGTGTCTTCCTCCTTGATTTTTTCTGTTCTTTTTCAGCATCAATTAGATTAGTTTTGGAATATTTTCGTGCTTTGCACTGCACCTCATTTCCTCCCTAACAATTTTTGTGTTATCATTCAATATGCCAGTTCTTTGTTTTTGGGTTTTTTTCAGTTGCATTTCATTTGATCATATTTCCTTTCCAGATTATTTGTAATTTTTTCTTTTCTGTTTTGCAATATTTCCTTTTCATTCCTGTATTTTTAAATGAACAGTATTTGTGCTCTTTTATTTCTTTTACATGGACTTGCACATAGGGTGGCATAGAGACCCAGCTATGAATTTACTGCTCTGAAATAACTGAAGTGTCCTATAAAATGTCAGTGGAGGTCTTGAAGTAATTATACCCACTACACCCCTCCAATTGAACTGTTACTTTCCAAAGGGATAAAAGGCCAGATTCTGTATCCACGGTAACTCCATAAAGCATGTTAGATACAGATTGATTTATGCTCTAGGAAGTGATAGAAGAATTGATAGTATGAATTTCCTTTTATGGTAATAGTCCACCAAAAATCTGAAAAATACTTGTCAAAATTATTTGTATGGTAAACTGAGGTAAGATGAATAAAGATTTATTTTATAGGCCTAAACCTCTTAAGGGGGCATTCACCAACAACTTGGGTTTGTCCTACTGAACAGAGGCATCACTGCTGCAGCAGATTTGTTGTATTCTATCATGGTCTGCTGAAACTGAAATCTCTACAGTTAGACAGTTAAAAATCTGGGACATGAGCTTTTTTAACTTACTGTCACAAGGAAGATGTAAAAACATAAAAGCTTCAGCCCTCACCTTTAGTGCATGTTCAGGGTGGCAGCACACAGTGTAGATCCATTGCATTTCATGTATGTGCAGCACAATCCTTTAATTCCTGACCTCTCATTACAGCCAATACAGTAAAAAAAATATATATATAACCAGATGAGATGTATGGAGGAAGAATTTAAACCCATACAAAAATTATACAGCTTAATAAAACCATTTAATAGCATTCTACACAATGCAAGATCTTCCCAAGATACTAGAGAAGAGAGAATTTTCACAGTTTTGCTAAGGTGGTTCATATTCACAAATAATTTTTTCAATGCAATGCTGAGTCACACAGGACAGACTGGGCAGCTGAAGTTTCACAAGAGGATGATGATGTTGGGTGATTACAATTAATCCACAAACATTGAGTCTTCTACTGAGAGTATAAAACTCCTCTTAGATACACGCAAAATTCACTGCCTTTTATCCCACTGTGATTTATGGAGATTATGTATTTTTAATTCCCTCTCTGGTGGCCTTTCAATGTCCTTAAATCTGTCTCTAGAGATCTAATGCTATGGTCAGTTGTACACGGAAATTCTATTGTGTTTTCTAATAAAGAATATTAAACATATAATAAAATTAAATATATAATAACATTTTAATAAAACAGAAATAAATAAACTAGAAGCAAAAGAAAAAACCCATCTACTGCACCATCTTTTTACTTAAAGTTTGGGACAGATGCTAAAACTGAAGTCCTGGAGGGTCTACAGCCACAGCTGGCATCATTTTCATGACACTGTATTGCCATAGCCTGGAGAAGCTGTAAGTGCACATTTTACCTGACACTAGTTAAAAGCTTCTCCCAATATTGTATTGCATGTTTAAAAAAAAAAAAAAACTAAACTAAAATTATACTGGTTTTTACTTTACAGTTCCACAGAGCTGTTGTGGTTACATACCCTGTAGTGATATGAATGGTTTTGTAGATATTACTACTATAAGGGATCAGCTCAGAGTTTATCTGTAAGGTCTCCAGGAATATATTTATCCAGGAGTGCTGCTGCATCAGCCCTAGTGATATATCCACAGCCCTAGGCCTGCCATGCTCGCTCTCAGTTACATTTCTGTAGCAGCACTGGAAGCTTGTATCCCTTCTTCAGCTGCCAGCTGGGGGTTCACAGTGCTCTGGTGTCTCAGTGGTGCTCGAGTTTCTATCAGTTTGACATCAATATTTTACATTAATAACTACAAATTTGGTTCAAGGTTCTCTTTTTTCCATGAGGAATCAATAACATTCCTTGAGAGAATTATACTGTCCCACTTCTAAAAGATAGCTGTTTTGCAGTAATTTCAGGTGTTTGGGTAAATACCTTTTGTCAACATTAACACCTACCACTTTAGTAATTTTTTCCACACACTTTTCCTATTGCAGGGAACCTGCAAGATCATGCAGAACACTTTGTTCAATTTCCAAAATGCTCTTTTTTTGTCCTATAGAAAATCAGATGAGAACTTAAATACTTTTCTTGCTTTCCCTCAGATTCACCTGCTATCAGAATCAGTGCACCTGACACAATCACAGCACACTCATCCATGGCAAAAAATTTGGATGATCTTCACATGGTGGGGCAGGACAGTGGCTGATCTCCAGTGATGTTAACATTGAACAGTCTGCAAGGCTGGCAAAGGGATTTAATCTACTGTGACACCTATATTTAAATGCTAGTTACAGTGACAGAATAAAAATATTTAACATTCAGGTTTATAAAACAATGCTTGCCTATCTTTTGACAATAACTTTATTGAGAGTGACATTTGATTCTATGAAGCTGATAGTTTGCAGTTCTACAAATGAGTACTTAATATTTTCTGTTCCATCTTTCAGCACATATGTGCTTTACATTAGAAGAATGACATGATCTGGTTATTTTAGCCCATGAAGCCACTTGCTTCCAATTACTTCCTCACCTTTGAATTAGATATCCAAATTTGAATTGGATATCACCGTTGATATCCGCTAATTACCTACTTTAAGTGTTGATCTGAAGCCCTCAAATCTCCTAGGGATGACAAAAGGCCACAAAATGACATGATTCCTTCAAAGAAATAACTGGAGAACATGCCATACTGAAAGCTTTGTATAGGAAATGGCATCACCAGTGGCCTTACCTGCCTCCCAGCTGCGTCTGGATTATAAACAACATCCTCCAAACCCCCAATACAAACCCTTCTCCAGTGGCTGCTGGCTCTGTCTTTTGGATCATATCCCATTCAACAATTAGTAACCCTGCCTTTTCTCCTTCACAGCTTTCAGAAAATTACACATGAGTAATCAGAAAAAACCCTGGATGTTTTTTCTTCCCTGTTATCTTTTCAGAAGAATTTCAATAATCGGACGGAATCACAATCTACTTTCCTCTCTTGGTATATGCATCCATTTAAGTAAATCAGGGGTTAACAGAAGTTCGACACAGGGACTAGGTCCCACAGATATCCAATTAAACCTTGCTAGGTTAGGTTTCATTCTGGAAAGGAAAACCAACCAGCCTCAGGTTTTTACAGCTGAACCACAAGCATGTACTTTTCATAAAACATGTGTTTACTCTGTGCTTTACAACCTAATTGTCATCTTG
This sequence comes from Passer domesticus, assembly GCF_036417665.1. Lineage (NCBI taxonomy): Eukaryota > Metazoa > Chordata > Aves > Passeriformes > Passeridae > Passer > Passer domesticus. The sequence goes on along the minus strand of NC_087475.1, from coordinate 67,016,735 downwards.
GGCTTAAATGATTCACATGGTGCACGGAAATCTGCATTTTTAAAGGCATTTTAACCACAACAACAAAAAAGACAAAAAAAAAAAAAAAAAATCAGCAGAGACTGCAGAATCAGAAAGGTTATCAAGAAAAAATTAGACCCTAGATTCTTCTGTATTTTGCCATGCGTTATTGAACAGTAATAAAGGCCTTGGGGTGTCTCACTGCTTAATTATGTTTTGAAACTTAATTATCAGTGAAACAGAAATTTTTAGCTTGGAGACCTTTTTCTGTGAAGACCTCTATTTAAGTCACCCAAGAGAGTGTTTTTGCATGTAGTTCAAATGTAAGTACCTGTCTTTCCAATTATGTAATAATTTGTTTCTGCTGTATAGTCACCCTGGGTGCAGGCACTATCACAGGGTAGAGACAGTAAAAAGGAGCGAGAAAGCATCAGTGAAAGGAGAAAAACACAATATAAATAAGAAAATAATGGGGCAAGCAAATCCTTAGTTTCTGTATTATAACATTATAGATTATTCCAAGTCACAGTCTGTAGAAAGTAATAATACCATGTCAACAGCCTCACCACATCCTCCCAGAGGTTCACAGGCCAAGGTGTAAATAATTTCCTGCTGGGAATGATTCCCCATTTTGCCTTTGGGGAATGAATTGAGTAAATGGTAGCAAAGGATCCCACCCAAACCACTCTAGGGAGACATTATCGCAGCTTTCTGATGTCTAAAGCAGGCAACAATAAGAATAGAGAGGGACTTTTCAGGAAGCCATGCAGTGATTGAACAAAGGGAAATGGTTTTAGATTAGATATTAGGAAGAAATTCTTTCCTGTAAGGGTGGTGAGTCACTGGAACAGGTTGCTCAGAGATGTTGTGCACTCTCTATCCCTGCGAGTGCTGGATTGGGATCCTGAGCAGCTCAGGGTTTAGTGGAAGATTCCCTAACAATGGCAAAGTTCTATGTTGGAACTTTGTTCCAACAAAGATGGTCCCTTCCAACCCAAATTATTCTGTGATACTGTGATTCTATCCTGTTGTGGAAAAATCAAGTTAAATTACATGTAAGAATAGAAAACAAACAAAATAGGAGAAAACAGGTTTTAGGATATTCTTGTAGAACAAGAAAAGAAACAAGTGCCTATTTTCAAATGAATCACTTTAATTATGTTGAAAATAAGAAGTCTTCCCAAGACAACAATCTCTGTATGAGAATATCTACAGTAAGGGAATTGTGTGATACTCTGTCTGCAGAGGATGTTGTGCACAGAAAAGAAGTTGTAATGATGGAGCCATTGATCCTCTAACAATTGTGAAGGGAAACATCTAAATATTATCTCAGATTCTGCAATGTGAGGCTCCAGCCTTTCTGCTCTCATCATATGTAGAGGTAGCCACTGTTGTAAACCTCCATACTCTTCCTCCCTTGCAAGATGCCTTTAACAAGAGATATTTGTTATTGGTAACATGTAAATTTGCTAGACCAGCAGCACTTGCATCACAGTAGCTGAGTACCTGCAAAAAGGTTTACTATCCACTAATGCTATAGCTTATAGCTTGTCTTCATATATTTTTCTGTGCTGAAAAACAGCATACAGGAAAAAAAAAAGACCAAAAATAAAAGGAAAGGAAAGAATTCTCATTTTGACTTACACAAATATATCAAATTATATTCTGTGCCATTAGCATTAAATGAATTGCTGTTTCTGCTAGGAGTTGAGAGCCAACAAGTTTAAGAGCTGTAGCTGTGCCTACACCACCAGGCAGGGGAAATTGGTGCGGAAAACAGCAGCTGTCTTTGAAGAGGTTCATAACATGTTTCTTGGCCCCTTATAATGCATGGTCCTGTTATGTATTTTAATATAGGAAAATACTTTAGCCATCTTCATCATAAGCTGAAGGAACTCACAAGGGCTTCTGAGATCTTCAGATTGATGTCCATGTTACCCATTAAATCTGCAACCTCTTGAGCACTTGGCTCTTAGTGCTGAATTAATGTGGATAAGAATTTAATTTATGCCAAAAGTTTTCAACTAACTAAGGTGTTTTGTTCCTGGTCAGCATTATTCAACATTATGTTCCAAAGTCTGTGATACCAGTCAGTCTTTTTAAAGCCTTTACGAATTGAATTTAGGTAGGAATATTGAGATTTCCCCAGTTATTTTAAAAAGACAAATATCTTGTATAATCTTATGTTAGTACTGCAGAAATAAGAATATTTCATATTTTGGCAGTGTACTCATCTATTTATTTATACATCTAGGAGTTTCCTTGTTTCTGTCCTATAATGAAAAATCAAATCTGCTTAAGCTTTTAGTCAACTTCTCATGTTTCATAAGAAAAACAGTGGAATTTAAAAACATTAGTACATTGTTACATTGACCAAATGCCTGACATTGACGAGGATCCTGTTTTTTTCCTCACAGGATCATTCTTGAGTACATTTTCAGGTTACTCCTTAGGCTTTGTCCGCAGGGAATGGAGGAGATGTGACTGACTATAAGCATCCCCACATGGCTTTCCCCTACTGACCATCATCTGGAGCCACAGGCCAAAACGTGATACCACTGGAAAAACCTTTTGGTCCTACCAAACCCTGCAAGAACTGTGGAAACAGAGCCCTTAGAGTACCAGGCCATTTGGCAGCATTGTTGCTGAGCAAGTCCTCTTCTGTAGTTTGCAAATCCCTGAATTCCTGCTCAGCTTCTACCAAAAGACTGACAGCTGTGATTCATGCTGAAGTGTTTCCTGCTGGGGCACATTGTAAACACCGAAAAAATGCAGGTGGCCACTTCAGACAAAAAGGCATTTTTTCCCTTTTTTTCTCTTCCCTCTCCCCATTTCTGATATGTCCTTCCTGTAGTGGGCACAGTTAATCTTATCTCTCCTTGTTCATTAAGCTTGTTGGAGATTTATTTCTAATTTGAGATGATAATAAATCTAATAAGGGTGAGTACACCAAAAAAGGTATATTACCTACACTGCTGTTTGTAGAGAGCAGAAGCATCATGAAGGTAAGAAATTTTGTCTTTCTGGAAAGGTACTGTGCAGAACTCACAGCCAGGACCACACAAAAGAAAAGTTAGGCCCAGGGGTCTAGTGTAATCCTTCTGCAAAGCACCTGTGTTTGTAAGTAGGATTTTAGCCACCTGTACCAGGGATTTTCAATCCATTCCCCACCAGCTGCAACTTACTGTTCATCTCTGCATTTATTGGACTAGAAAGTGAAATAATATACCTAACTTTCTTCCAGAAGATAGCATCTTCATAAAAAGTTGTGATGTAGTTTTCAGTACATAATAAGCAGTACGGAAACAGAAATTCTGACATTGTCAATCAGCTTGATCTTAGATAAATACATTTTTGTTGAGTAGAAAGGAAAAAAAATCACCGTCTCTAACTTACAAAGACTAAATGGAATTCCAGAGGCTATGCAAGGTGAAGGTTAACCTTCCTGTGCAGCAATAATGTACCCTACCACAACTTTGCATAAATGAGTAACTTCCTACACTCATTACATGTAAGAGCAAGGAGTTTTACATAATCAGGTCTGACCATTTTCACAAGCTATTGCATTTACTGCAGTCATCCATGCATGAAGACAATTGACTAAAGCACAGCTTTTAGAAGGATGACTAAGGCTGAGATTGAAAACCCCAGGAGGTGGAGGATCTCCTCTCTTGGTTATTTATTTTTATGGGAAATTATCCTTACATTTAAACATGCGTGTATAGTTTCTCACTGTAATGTGCATAGCTTCAGCCCCCAAATATGTATATATACTCTTCCAAATATGCCTTTCTCCACTAGATTTAAAATTTCTTGTTTATCTAGATTTTATTACCTGCAAAGGTACTTTGGCACAGGCATTGAACCATTAGTCATGCTACTTGTGATATACCAAACAATTGGATACTGTAAAGTTTCTTATTGCAAAACTTTTGTCCAGTCCTCAAAGGTCTTAGAAGAAAAGCCTACATTTAGTATATATATGTATTAAGCTCCATATGCCTAATTTCTCAGACAATCTCCATTTTTGCCTCTAAGGAGGTTGCAAGACATAATTCCATGCTGAAAAATGAGACAGAGAACAGAGATTTTTTTATTTTTTTTTACACCTGTTAGTGTACAGGGAGAAAAAAATGCTCTGGGCTTCTTGCAAACTCCCAACAACAAAGAGTTTTAAAAAGTGAGTAAAGTTTCTGTTGTATTTTATAAATAACGGGTCTCCTTTGCTTTTAATCATGCATGTGAAAATGGTGGTTTAATGTATATTTTTTTATCATTTTTGTAGTGATCTACTCTTTCCTATTCCAGGCAAAGAAGGAAGAAGGAATAAGAGGTTCCTTAACAAAAAATGTAGTCTGAACAGGAAAGAAAGTCTTCCTCTCTGAATGTCTGTGGATGCTATTAAGAGATGGTGAAAAAATATTTAAAAAGTAACAAGTTTCAGGAATTGGCATTATCTAACTTTGTGAACTGTAATGCTGTATTTTTTAAGCATTTAGAGCTGAAGCCTTCCTTAGAGAGAACAAATTGTAGTTTGGTAACTGTCCTTAGAATGACAGAATACTCCCTTTTGGTGATTAAAGAAAATTATTATAGCATTACCACCAAAACTTCAAATATTGCATAGTAAAAAAAAAAAAATTCTTAGTAACAGTGAAGCATAAGCTCTCTCAAAGTATACTAGACAAATAATACAACACTTTCCTTTGATGAAGATATAAGTTATCTTAAGACAGGAACAAGGGACTTCCTGGCTGGTTAAATGTCTGCAATGTAGTCATCTACACCTGAATTTGACAGCTTTGGTTACCCTTTGGGCGGCAGGGAAAAAGTCACTCACAGGACATGCATCAAGTAGTCTGGTTTAGATAGGTCCTTTAGGACAAATTAATTACACCCTGGATGTACCTAGATGACAAGTTCAGACAGAGAGCCTCATTTTCACACGTACATGTTTAGCCCCTCCAGTCCTATCCTGGTCTATTTCTCCTCCACAATATGCATAGCTTGAACCATGCAATTCCCTTCCCCTTCCTCCAAATCCTCACTAAATCATGTACACAATCTGTCCCTACATGATAGTAGCTCTGGCTCAAATAGATTTTGGTCTTGTTGATCTCTGTACCCTTCAATGTATCACTAATGTGTGTTCAGTGATTTGGCAGGAACAGAAAAAGCTGCTTTCCTAAGCTGCTTTGGGTCCTAGGGAGTGAATTGCCTTACCACTGTACAAATTCCTTTCTGCTTTAGTTGTCAGTCCAAGTATTTTGGATTCAGTCCAGGGCATTCACATCACAAAGATCAACTTTTTTACAGGATAGCTTACATGCAATACTTGTTGAAAGACATAATTTTTGATGGCATCTGGCCTGAGTATTTTTTACCTCTGAGCATAAGAAAGTAGATTGCAACAACTATGATTCAAATGTGGCACTTCATGTCCTTTAAGGGACCTGCAAAGGACATGTGAATTTCTGCAGTTTCAGAAAGTGATATTGCAAAAGCTCCTGTGGTTGTTGAATCTGCAAAGATTCTGTTGTGTGAAAGAGTTTCCTTTCCCTAGCTTTTGCTTGCCTGCCTTGAAAAGGGTTGGAAGTTGATCAGTATCAATCCCCAGGGCCACCTTACCTTATCAGTACTGCAGAACCTGTTCCCTCTGCTAAATCCAGGAGTACCTACTAATTGTGGTTGTTTCTGCAGGTATCAGAGTCCATGCAAATGACATCTGCCTGCCTTTGAGATGGTGGCTGACGCTTGATTTTCTCACAGTGATTTTTACTAGCTTGAAGCACACAACAGAAGCTTGGCACATTGACCTTAAATGCAAGTTTGAGAGAAAGCCATGACTCATCCACAGCTAGTTCATCATCTTGCACCTGACAAGGACAAGTTTTTTAATGCCCATCATCTTTGGTGCAGCATTGTACATATGTATGTCTGGACATCCATCACTTCACAACTTCTTGTCCCTACAAATGCTTTTTATTTTTGTCTGAAAATGTTTTTCTGTACATGATTTACACTTCTCAGGCATCTCCTGGAAGCTTCTTCTCTGACAGAGTAATTGCCCTCCTCTTTCTTGACAAAGTATTGATCACAAGTTAGTTCACTCTAAAGCTGTTGTGACATTTTGATGATCAGTAAGTGCTATATCAGCTTCACTCAAGTTTCTGGAAATGCCAATAACTGGAACATGCTGGTAAATCCAGGCAGCTGTCAAAATACTATCCCTTTAATAAACGTTCTGGAGGGACAGCTGTGAGGCACTGGATCTCCTGAAGCCCCTCCACAGGTGAAATGCCTTTTCTTTGGAAAAGTTTCCACTGGCTCGTCATTCATTAAGCCTCTATATTTACAATGAGAGTTGCCTCTTTATAATGAACTGCTCATTGTTTCTCCCCTAGATTCTCATCAGCATCTAAATAAACAAAATTAACAATAAATAGCAAAAACAATCAGAATGAAAAATTGTCACAAAATGGTAGCATTCCTACTAACAGAAAAATCAGCACTAGAAAAGTGACTCTATCAACAGACACAGAGAGGTACTCCTCTAAGATTTCACCAGGTATCAATTCTGCTCTGGTCCAGGAATGGTATATTATCTTATTAACCACCTCCTAAGAACCAGAATTAGGATACGTACCCCATGTCTATAAAATAAATAGTAGCACTTCAGCCACACTGTAATTTCTTTTAGGAAAAAAAAAATTCATTGCTGGCGCCACAACAAAAATACACTTAGCAAATTTTTTGTGTGTGCTAATGAAGGAACCATTCTATTTAGCAGTTCTAAACTTAATAGTGATCATAAATCTTCTGACCAGCCTTCCAAAGAGTCAGGGAATGAGTGTTTTATTTGGTCATCTGTCTGTGGAGAATAGCAATATTTGTAATCTTCCAGTGGTGTGTAAGCCTATGTATCATTTCTTAATGAGGCAATATGAGAGGGTCATGCTGTGATCAAATCATTCACATCTTCCACTCTGCGGGTCAGGAGATTAATAATCTCTGATGACTTTTCTCTTCAGTCATTTCACCACAATTGAGCCTTAGTTTGTGTCTCACTGAAGCCTCTCAGGGAATCTTTTCATGGCCATTTTCTTTTCCTGAGGAATTGCCAAGCTTTTCTAAAGTGCCCCCACAAGCACAAAGCAGAATGAGCTCACTGAGCATCTGCTTTACACAAGCGACTCTCCTCCTGGCAAACCTTTGTGCTTGCAGCTGCTCAGCACCAGGACTTCCCATCCTCTCACCTCCCCTGGATTCAGCCTCTGCCAATCTTTTTCTCTAACTTCGGTCTGTAAATTCAATCTAATTAAATATTTTTATTAATTAATCTCCAAAAGAGAGGTTTTATTTTTAGCTGAGATAATTGGTCCCAAAGGTTTACATTGACAGAAATTTAGGAGGGTTTATTTGTGTTCGGTTGGAAGCAATAGAGATGGAGAGATGGGGAAAAAGTATTGCTTAGGTTCACCCTCCCCTGCCAAGACTACTGATGAAATTAGATGCCCTGTAGATACCTATTTAGATGCTCTCAGATACCTATTTCCATTTACTCCTGGTTTCCTTGTACTTTTGCTGCAAAGCTTATGCCCCATGTGTTTATGAGATGATCAAAGTTAGTCAGTTGCATGGCTCCAAACAATAAATGAAGTTTTATTGCCCTGAAGAAATGCTTTGATTTCAAAGCAGTTTCTATTGACTTCAGTGAAAAAAAAATCCAATAAAATAACTTCTGTAAAGCAGAAAACTTTTGCTTTACAAAGGCCTCTCAAATTCTTACAAAGGCAATTGTGAAAAATAATAAACAAATCATTTGGTTAAATTTAGAAAATTACTTGATGATTAAGGATAAATTGCCCAAAGATTAAGCAAATTAAGTAAGTATAATCTGTTCAAGATCTGTCTTTGAAAGTTATTTTGATCAAATCCACAAAGCAAAATGAGTGTATTTATTCTTTTGGCTTTCTAAAAACAGAACCTTTAAAATAATATTTATTCACTAAGGCAAAACAGAATGCATACTTATGTCCTGGCCTCTATCTTGTTTGTATGTACATTAGATATATACATATCTATATATATATATATATATATGCATGCATATAATATGCATCTGTTTTTACTAATTGTGACTAAGCTCAAAATTCAGATTTTGTTTTCCAAATAATTTGATTTCACTTATTTGGTAATTATTTTATCTAATTTCACTTGTTTACACTGGGGTAGGGTAAACAATTTCTAGCAAGGAACTTATGCATATTCTTTCTATTCAGTTCTCTGTGAACAAAGCCTAATTCTTCCCCGTGTAATTGCCATTCATAGTTATTTCCTCAATAATTCATGCAAATAATTTGCAGACTAATTCATTCTTAAGCAGGTTCATTGAGCCCATTTGAATTCTGAGCTATGGTGGTTAGAATGATCACTCTATGGTTTTTGTCCTTGATGGCAGAGGCAATTGAATCAAACTTTTCATTCAGCATAAGCACTCTTCTAAATCAGGATGGATTTCTGTGTGTGATTTAGTACTGTTCAGTGATGAAAGCAAATTGATTGCAACCCTCTTGATCAATTATCTGGTGCAACCCAAAACTTTTGATGACTAGGTTCTTGAATTTGATAGTCGGTCTGAAACAAATTGTGCCGTTAATCATCCTGACTGTAACTGTGCTGAAAGATTGTTAAAAGACAAACCAATATTTTAAAAATCAAAGGAATCTTTTGAAAGGTTGTTTTAGTCTGCCCTTGATAGCATTGGAGGAGAGAAGGAGAGAGACCTTCCTCTGTTGTTTTCAGTCTCAAGAATTTCAGTGCCCAAAAGTGCTTTAATTGGACAGAATAAAAGAAATTTTAATTAATTTCTACTCAAGATAACAATTTAGGTAGATTTTTTTCAGAAAACAGAGGTTTGGACTGTTTTGTATTAGTTTTCTCAATCTGGATTTTTTTTTCCTTCATGCTTCCAATTTGCCAAGCTCCAAGTTCTTACTAATACCCTTACTGCAAATCTTTATTGGAAGATAAGATGATAAATAAACTGCTTTAACTCTGATATTGTTCAGCTGAGATTTGACCAAGTCAGAAGTGGTTTTACATGGAGGAACAAGTCCCAGTGGAGAGATGGAACTGCTTCTGCAGAACTTGTACCAACATTGGAACATAAAGACACATTAGTATGACTGAACAAAACAGCTGCTGCAGAAGAGTGCTAAATGATGGATGATTGTGACAACTTCCTCTCCACTCCCACAAGGCAAGGTAATTCTTCAGGTTTTGCAATCTGACACATGAGACAAAAATTCTGGCAAGTGGTTGCTCACTGTTGTTGTGCTGTTTTGAGCAATTTAGGAGCCACACTTCAGAGGTTGAGACCTCTGTTAAATTTCAGGGACCCCATTCTTGGAGAACCTGTGCTGAAACACGGGGAGAAGAGCAGCATCTGCACTGCTGACAAAGGAGAACACCAAAAGCTCATCTGCCAGGTTACTGCAGTTCTGCCTGGCAGACTGAGAAGAGAATTTGTCACAGCCATGATCCTTCTTCTAGTGCACAAAAAGACATAATCAAGAAATCTTAAGAACATGTATAAGAGAAAAGAAAGGAAGAAAGAGAAAGGAAGGATAAGAGTAGGAAAACATATCATCACCCATGGATCTGTGACAAGGCTTGATTGCTGCAGTTTTTATGTCCCATGGTCATGGTCTTGATGTGTCAAGAGTTGGGATAAGAGTCATGTCCCTGTTTATTTCACATTCATGTCCCAGTTTACATAATTTTTGCAATAAATCTTTTAAAACTGCCTCACATTTGCAGTAAATGTGCTAAATTGGACATTTTCACTGCCTGAGAGCTTCTGTGGTCAGAGAAGCACTGACAGAACAGAGCTGATGGAATATAAGTCCACAACTAGCAATTATTTTCTCATTCTGGTTCTTTGATTATTATTTTGAATCTTGTCAACAGCATAAAGCCTTGCTCAGTGGATACTTGCTGTGAGAATGAACACAGAGAAGATTTAGAGAATCATCTTTCAAAACTGAAGAGGCAAGGACCACAAGCAGAGTAGAGCACATGTAGCAAATATCTATAGCATTTAATTCTCATTTTAGTAAAAACTTATGTCTGGAAGTTTCAGAGGAAGTTGAAGGATTCCAGCTTCCTTACTAAGTGGAGGTGGATCTTAAACACCTATATTTCACCTAATATTGAGAACATATTCTCCAGGGCTGGATTCACAGATCACACTCCTGGCTGCCTGGTAGCACCTGTATGTGGCTCTAGGATCAAACTGGATATGTGGAGTTTCTGTTATTTTCTTTAACCATCTTCAGGCAAAATATATGCTCCCAATCAGTGCTGTATTGCATCACTCCATTCTTTATAGATCTGTCTGCTATTTGGAACTCTGTTTCCAGCTGATCCAATTCAACAAAGTCCTGCTTCAAGAGCTAATCAGGCAGCATAAAAAGGAATCTGTTCAACAATGTCAGACACTCCAAGTGAGCCTTTTTGTAGATTTCTGTTTGCACTTCTGACAGCAGCATCTTTAATAGAAGGCTGGATACAGCCTTTCATGTTGTCATCCAAAGAACATTTCCAGGAAAAGCAGCGATGAGCTGAACAAATGCAATGCCAGGGAGACACTTCTCCACCCTCTACTGAGTCTCCTCCTCAACTCTGCTCTCATAAGACCCCATATGGAGAACTGCATCCAGCTATAGAAACCTCAGCATAGGGAAGACATGGACATGTTGGAAGGGACCCAGAGGAGGGACACAAAAATGCAAAGCCAGGCTGAGAGAGTTGGGACTGTTCAGCCTGGAGAACAAACGACTCTGAGATGAGTTTATTGCAGCCTTCCAGGATCTAAAGAGGCTAAGAGAAATATGGGGATGGATATTTTAGTAGATCCTGTTGTAACATGACAAGGGGTAAAGGTTTTAAACTTAAAGAGATTAGATTTAGACGAGATATAAGTTTTTTTTTTTTTCCACAAGAAAGGTAGTAGAACACTTGAACAAGTTGCACACAAAGTTGGGGAATGCTCCGTCCCTGGAAACACTGAAGGCCAGGCTGGATGGAGCTCTGAGCAATCTGATCTATCTGAAGTTGTCACTGCTCATTGCAAGGGGTTTGGAATTATATGACCTTTGAAGGTGCCTTATAACCCAAACTATTCTATGATTTTACAACTGGTTCTGGCTACACAAATCTCAGCTGTGGTTGTCACCTTTCTCATGGATCCAAGGGAAGGAACCAAACCAGAGACCAAATCAGGAGAGGTGGCCACATGCTTGATGTGGTTAATGACACATGGCTATTTTATAAGGTATTTAAATACCTAATACCGCTGAACCACTGAAAATATTTTTAAGTGTTCCAGGACTCTGCCTTGGGCATTGCATTATTTGCAGGTATGCAGCTGTGCTGTGGCAATTTGGTGGATTATGATCACAAAGTATGAAGGCAGCCTCAAGCCAAGACAAATGTCTGCCAGTGGACCCCTGGGGCCAATGGGAATCCCATCAATGCCCACTTGAAGTGTATCATCATTTTGTACAGACTATCGGATGGTCAATGCCTGGTAGAAGAACCTTGAAAGATCCCTTTCTATTTGGGATGAATTTCAACTTGCCATCTCCAGACTGTCTCACAGGTTTCACTCTCTCTTCTGGCCATTTGCTTTCTTCTCCTCCTCTGTGCTGTTAAGACACAGAATGAAATTCATGGGTTTTGGCAGTGTATTGAACCAGAGAGAACATTTTCATTAAACCCCGAATTGAAAATTGTATTATAAACATTGAGATGCTGTAAAGTCAAGTTTTCAAGTCCAGGAGATTTATAAGGTTTTAAGAGTCTTTCACTGACTCTCCATGCTCCTGGAGAAAAGCTTTTAAAATCAACCAGTGAGATATAATTTCTGTGTATATTTATGTACATATATATGCCTGGTTTTGAGTTCTGCCCACGTCTCCAGCTATTCTCAGGAATGCTGGGTATAATCCAGCTTGGTTTTCTTTTTCAGAACTTCCAATCAAAGAGAATACAGAATATCTGTGGCCTTAAGCTATTGTCTATTTGAACACGTGCAAAAACTAGCACAGGACTTAAGCACAATCTGTGTCTGATAGATTTCTCACTGTGCTCTGAAGCATTTCTGTATCTCTTCTTCCCCTCTTTTTAGGAGTTACAGACTCAGAGTCCTTCTCTAATTGCTAAAGATTCACCTTCTTTCTCCCCACTTCTCTTGGTTCTGTGAGCTATCAATCAGCAAAGAGGAAATACAGTCATAAGCAGTAGATCTGACAAAAGCCAGGGGATTCTTGCTTCTCAGAAACAAAAATTTGTTTTTCTAATAAGAGATATTTTGGATACTGCTTAATTGCTTCTGAAAAATAGATTGCTGTTGACACTGAATGCTCTGATAAAGACAAAATTACTCTTCTGTGTGCACTGCTGGTCTGGTTCACTGGCTCTATTGAAATGTGGTTCTTCACTTCTGAAACTCTGCTTTCTAGTTTTCTGTATTAATAATCCTCTGAACATTCTTATATACAGCCTTAAACACCTCACAGAGAAACAGTCACTCACTGGGAACTGGTTTCTTAATTTTTTTTTGGCATCTGGGGGACACTAAACATCAAATGAATGAATACTTGCTACCAAAAAGCAAAAGACCTCATGTTTGCAAAAGAAGATATGTCAATCAAGATCTTTGCTTTATCCTTTATTTTGTCAATTAAATGAACATCTGGGCATCTTTCTGAGTCACATGCAGCTGTCTCTGGGAGGTCTAAAAAGACAACATAAAATACCTCACTCAAAACATATTCTTTAGTTATACTTTCTTGGTTTCTCATTCACTTTCATTTCAGAAAAAAAAATATAACATCTTGTAACCGAAAACTTAGTTTCTCATTTCTGTATTCCATAAAAGCAGAATATCTTATGTGAAACGACAGAAAGAACCAGGACACTAAATTATTCAGAGGCTTGCTGAGAAGATATGGGACTTATCATAATGAAGGTTAAATCTCTGTCCAGGTTGGTATTTGCTAAAAATTGCTTCTATCTGTTTCAGCTGAGGTGAGATGTGCTGGTACTCTCAGTGCAGAGCCTTTGTCTCCAGTTCTCTATCATATATGTCTGCTCTGTGCAACGCACACGGAATTTTGTGGTACCTGCTGCAGTCTGAAATGAAGTTGTTTTAGCATCAGCAAGTGCTGGGTGTGGGATTGGGTTCTTCCCAGGGCTTGCTGGCATAGCAAGACTCTTCCCAGCACCCGAGCTGCCTTCAAAGGAGAAAGAAGGCTGCTCAGCACAGAAGTATTTCAGTGTGATGTCCTTGTGTGTGGCTGGAAGAACAGAGGTGAGTGCTCAGCTGGAGTTTGCACAGGGACCTTGCACATATGCCCAGAGGTGATTCCAACAGCCAAGGCTGTTTGAATAGAGAGGCAGGTCTGCATGGCAGGTCCCGGTGTTGCCTGTTCTTCATACAATGGGTGTTTTTCCCATGAAGCTGGTAAGACATGGTTAAAAATACCATAAAGAGTTAAAAAGCAAAAATAAAAATTCTTGAAAAAATTCTTGAAAGTTCTTCTTTCAGAGAAGAAATTCTACCTTTCATTTTTTTACTTTAGTTTTCTGGAGAAGTATGGATAAAAATGACAGAGACTGCTTTCTAGGAATGAAGTTCAGTGATCTCCTGGAGGAAAGAGACTGCAAATGGAGGGGTTGTAAGGAGCATGGTGTCTTCTCCATAGGAACACTGTTTCCTCACCGCCACCATAACTGAACCTTTAAAAAGAAGTAATGAACCTCAGTGTAATATTTGCTCCACAATTTCTGTATGTAATCTGTTGTATTCTAACCCTGCTGCCATAATGTCAGTGAGGTGTTACCCATTTTAATTTTGTTATGAATATCTAAGAATTTTTGTACAACAGAATTCTGCACTGGCATTTATAGGATGCCACTTTGGTGTCATAGGAAAGAGAGTCTGGGAGTCTGAGCTCTGGCTCACAAAACTTCTTGGATTCACGTGAGGAAAATGGCTGGTGTCATTTGCTACCTCTTCCAGCTTGAGAATTTAACCAGGGAAAGCTTTTATTTTTTTCAGATAGGCCCACAAATAGGAAAATAAGACAATCCCTGCTATTTTGGAGTGCAAAGTCTTGTGGAAACCTTGGCCAGTGGGTGGAGCTGACATGATGGCTCCTTTGTGACAGTTCTAGGTTTCACAATCTATGTTTACACTACCAAGTGGAAGACAGCCAGAGAGGAAACGTGGTCTTGAGGTCAAGGAGCATCAGCTGGCTCTTGCCTAAAAGGCTTAGGGCTCACCACAGTGCAGAGTAGAGCAGAACAGAGTTGCCTATATCTATAAGCCTTTGGCTCAAAGGGTTTCCTAGGTCCTATGCAATGTCTTGTGGCTTTAATACCTGACTACGCTATTTTTTATATTGTTTTTCAGTTCAAAGTACCTTATATTGGTGTTGTAGATCACCAGAATGCTGTTTCTAAAACCTGAAACTGAGGACATATTGCAAAGTTTTGCATGGGGCAGGAGGACAAACAAGAGTGTTTGAGGGAGTATAAGCAGCTGGGATGGCATCATAGGGCTGTGTGGGGCACAGGGAGCCAAAACTGCTGGAGTGTCACCCATAATGGTTTTGGGCTCTTCCTGGAGCAAAGTATACCCCTATTTTGCCCAGGAGAAAACTTGGTGAAGTGATCCAAAGCCCAGAAGGAAATGAGCTATTACTTAAAACTGTGGCCAGCCAAGGTGGGCTGTTCAAGCTTTGTTCCTGATTTGTTCTCATTAGCAGTTTTAATGTAACTATTGTCTCTAGATTTTCAGGTCTCCTGTGAGCTCCTGGTGGCCCACAGAGTTTATGGAATTGTCTGTCCCTCATCATGCAGGGAGACAACTACCATCACACAGGGAACCACAGCAGGAGATTTCCTTTTGCCCTCTTCCTTCTGTGAGATTTACGTCAGGAGATGCAAGATCCAGGGACCATGCAGCAGCCTTTTGGCTCCCAAGTGTCTTTTTTGCTTGGTATTTAAGAATGTGAGACATTATGATGTCTCACAACACAACAGCTCCTTCCACTTCTAGTGACAACCCTCCAGTGCTCCAGCCCATCATGGGGAGGATCAGCCTCCCAACATTTGATGAGAAAAGGAAGTCAGCATTTGTTTTAGTTCGGCCCTGTTTGCCTTTAGGAGAACTTAAGTCTTAAGCCCAAAGCAGATTGTTAAACCCATACTGAGACATCAAAATCAGCAGCAGTCCTGCAAATAAGGCCATGTTAATGCAGTAACCAAACTCTTCTCAGCTTGCCATGTTTGAAAAATCAAGCTGTAGCGTTGAACTTCCTTCTGCATTTCATTTTGCAGTAATACTTAGTAATACTGAATAGGACTTCAAATTCCAATGAAAAGTGCCTGTCCCTGACAATGCTGTGTTCACTAATGGCTTCTTACCCATTTACATGGAAAAGCCTTCAGACTTCCCTAGAACCACTTTTCAGGTGTTTGCATTTTGCAATACACAATTATCTTCTAGAAATGCAACCTTCTTGAACTATAGATGCTCTAAGATGACATATATTTTTCTTCTATGAGAGAAGGTATGTGACTCCTTCCTCATGGCAGACTCCTACCTTCAGTAAGCACTATACAGCCAAAAGCATTTAAAAGCACCTCAGATGCTTTTGTTACTGCTAAGTGCCTTAGTCCAATTAATAAACTTCAGCTAATTTTCTTATTAAACTGTCACAATCTATTTTTAAATGAAGTATGGTGAAAGGGAGAAAAGCAGGCCATGTGACCTAAATTTCAACTCTCTTTGTGGTTGGAACTGTGGCTGAGGTTGCACAGCTCTTGCCAGAGTTTCTGACGGAGCTTCTGGTCATAGTTCTGTATTATTATACCAGCATTCACCTTCAGTTGGGTTCCCAGAGTAAGGTTCAAGTAGCTGCTACAGCATGTACTTTTAGAGGCTTTTTTCTTAGCATCTCTCAAGGGAGAGAAAGTTTAAGGGAACAAAATGTGAGATGAGCATGTCCGTTTTAACCTTCAGAAATATTTTGCATTCAGACCACTGCAGCAATAATCATTGCAGTTTAGTGATAGAACTGGAAACTGAGAACCTGAAGACCTCAACTCTTCAGGATGAAAGCCAGTGTAGTACAGGTATTGACTGTAGGTTACTTTCCCTCAGCAGGAATTCAGCAAGGATGTAAACACCATTTCTAAACAATGTATTTAAGGTGGAAAAGAATTCTGATGAAAATACATCTTCTTTTAGTTGTTGCTGATGAGTATGATAAGAGAACTTGTAACAGAATTTAATAAAGGAAAGACAAAAAGACTTGCAAGTAAATATCTTGAAGAGCTTCCTTCAAGTCATATTTTTTGAGGTGAACCATTACACTTACTTTAGTTTAAATTTAGTTTAACCCTGAACTTCAGAAGTTTTATTATTCATTGTTTTACTACACTGGGGTTTTTTTAAGAAGGATTATTTCTACAAGTATCTTGACTCAAACTGTAACAGCCATAGACAGCTTCATGACAAAAAGGCTACACTTTGCAGGTAGCAAAAGATCAGGTCTAGTAAACTCCTCTAGAGTAGGTGTTATGATCCAGTCATTAAAATTGTTAGAGAGGTGCCTCTGCTCAAATTAAGGTGGAAATGAGACCATATGCTGAAGTCAATAGCATGGATTTTTTTTACCAGTAAATGTGAGGGAGGGAAAAGAGAGAAAAAGAAATAGAGGGAGAGAAAGTGAGAGACAGAGAGACAGATCCAGAGGCACTCTGGATCCTGATGGTGTCCCATTGATCCTCTTCTCATCTTCTTGGTGGTGAGGGTTCCCAAAACACAGAATCCAATGGATTGATATATCTTTTGCCCAGGTAGCCCCCAGGGAGATGGCAACTCTGACATAGTTTCTTGCAACAGACACTGGATCTGTTGCATTACTTGGATCCTGTACAGTCCAGAGGTGAAAAGCCTCAGGAATCAGTCTGGGGGCCACTTCAGGAGTCTTTGATGGATTACAACACCCCCTCAGCTGCCCCTCATGTGAACAGCCAGTGGATGTGTCCTTCCCAGGGTGACAGGTTCTGCAGCTGAGCCAGTTTGTGTAAGGGAGGATGGGTTTCACTCTGACCAGAGGTTACCACAACCCAGAAGTCTCCTCCCCCTTGGTGGCCTCAGCAGATGTGTCTGTGGGCTATGGCCTCGCCCACCCCAAACCCGGCCAGAACCGATTTTCAAGACAGCTGCTGGGTTTGCCTTTCTTATGGATACATTGTTCTCCCTCAATCCTGTTTTTTACTTCTTCCTAAGCCTGAGATGATTGGATGGGAGTGTCACCTTTATTTTATCCCAAATTCCCTTAGGCAGCTTAACTCAGTCTGAAGTTCCAGTCAGGAAGCATCTTCAGGGAGGATTAGGTGGTCGCAACTTCTTTACACAGTTTCCCCATAACGGGTAAAAAGTCCTTCACTACAGTGTTTAAGCCACTAACTATAACATTTCAGTCTCCCACAGCAGGTTGGGAAAACAAAGACTCAGTTACTTCATTAATTCTCAGCTGGGATACAAGCCAGCATTAATAGATGTGCTACTGGAATAAGGAAGAAGTTTGTGTACCCTGTGTGCAATCGCAATATACTGGGTGCAATTCCACTTCGGTAAATATAATGCTATTATAAAATGCTATACTTAGAAATGAAAATGCTATCTGATTACTGACAATGTAAATTAATCTTGTAAGTAGTAATTTTTTGAATATCAGTTGGAAAACAACCCAGGTTTCTAAACTAAGGTACTTATTGCAACCTTACCAGGTCAATAGTACACATCTCACTGAACAATTTAAGTTTGAAAGGATTTGAGTGCTTCTGAAGGTAAGAGAAACAGTAGGAGCTCAGATGTTTGCAATGCAGACTGCCTGTTCAGAGGTCTAACTTCTGACATCCACTTTTAAATATCTTTATACAACGGCTTATACAATGAATGCTCTGCAAAGTTGCCTCTCTTATAGGGAAGTCACACAGGGTGAATGTGAAAATATTACAGTATTGGAAGAACAGCTTCTTAAATCTCTCGGTTTGTCTGCAGAGGGAGAGGGGATACAATAGTCTCCTTTCACAGCAGCATAAATCTGCCTAACCCTCATCTTTGCTAACAGCTGCAGAAGAAAGGAGAAGCTGAAAGTATCTCATGTGCACTTGCAAGGAAATTTCAACTGGACCTTGTCTTGTAGACTTAATATTTGCCCAAGTTAAAAACCATTTAGCCCTGTAGCTGCTCTTTCACAAAGCTATGTGCCAGGTGCTTCAGAGATTGGTGGCATTGCTGGAATTTCTTCTACCTCATGGAACCTTCCTCCTAATATCTGTCAGTCAGTATCTAAATTATATAAAATATCATTGAGGATCATTTTGGGGAGGACCGTTTAGTTATAACTACAGATGTTTTTACAGTCCACATAGATGAGACTTTGGCTTATCTTCTGTTTCAATGAATTCCACATGTTAATGATACTGTGTGCTAAAGTTGGAAGTACAAAAAGTAATGTTGTATTTTCTTGGAAAAAGTTCTTCAAAGGCCTTTACTCAGGTGTTCAGGCATTGTCTGAAAAAGGCATTCCAGTGGGAAATGTCATGTCTTTTGAACGATCTGTTGGAAGTGAAAAAAAACCAAACAATAACAACTGGCAAAACAAAAATGACAAAAAATAAACCCCAACAAAATACACAACCCAGACAAACCCACTGGAACAAAACTATAGTTCCCAATGCATATGGGTTTGAATCCCAACTGCAAAGCTGAATTGTGCAAACTCGGTGAGACCTGCTGGAATCCAAATGCTAATCCTAGTTTGGCTTCTGGATTGGGTGCACCAAGTCAGACTGGTGCTTGTCAACGAAAGACTGATGAAGCCAGATGGGAGTGATGAACCTCCTGAGGGGAGGGTTTGCAGGCTGAAGAGAGGGGACAGGCACACAAGAGGTCTCAGCCCAGAATCTAGGTCTGTTCCAGACTTTCTGGGTTCTTGAAACCAAGCGTGCAAGTGTTCAGTCTTTTTGAGAACAAAACTTGAATGCTCTTAATATGGTGAACTCTACAAAATTCTGTTCCTTGAGCATTGATATCATTGCTTTAATTTCTGATGTGCAGGATTTCACATAGTGAAAACAGGGATTTTGGTACTGAAATTTCGTGTAATTGTCTATGGCTAATTTTAGCAAAAAAGGGATTTTATGAATTTGTACTGAGAAATATTAAGAAACAGATTTTTTTTTTCCTCCTACTCTTATGCTTCTTTTTTTCCCCACACAGTTTTATACTGCTGAATCTTTTGTTATCACAATTCTGGATCTAGTAAAAATCCCTAAAACCAGAAGTGAAAAATCAAAACCAAAACCATACCAAAACAAATCAACCAACCAACCAAAAAAATCCAAAACCCAAACAACAACAACAACAAAAAACCCACCAAAACCAACAAAATAAACAAACAAAAAAAACCAGAAAAAAACCAAACAAAAACAAACAAAAAAAACCAAAAAACCCCAAACAAAACAAACAAAAAACCAAAAACAAAAAAAAAAAACAACCCTCCCAAAAAAACCCAAAACCACACCAAAACAAACAAACCTCACTCATCAGAAAAAGCAAAGGTAAAAATTTGATTTACAGTCTGGTTCTACAGAAGGCCTCACTCCTCCAATATGTGAAATCAGTTACTCAAATAACTTGCTGACAATTGATATAATTATTTCTAATTGTTCTTGATTAGAGTCCTAGAATTATGTGATTACATCTGAATATATGCATCATAAATGTAGGAGGTACAGCCTAGAGAAGGAGGAAATGTAATTTTATTTTTCAATTTATTCATTTTTACTAGCTAAAAGGACTCAGAAAGTTTCATGATGCTAAACAGAGCTTCACTGAACTCATCTTTATTACATTTCTTTTTGGTAAGTTAAGTAGTAGAACCTCTTCAGTTATGGAGGCAAAACTCACTGTGTTTTTTTAATATTTAGGAAGGCTAAAAAAAACCTTCGACTTGTATGATTGACATGCAAGTAATGTGTGTGCGTATGTATTCTTTCAACAAAATCAAGTCTGTAGTGCTAAGATAAGTAGATTATTCCTAGGAGACTACAACCATTGGAAAAGCAGCAGTTAGTTCAAAGTTAATTCGTTAATTCCTCTCATGATAGAAATTTAAACTTCATGTTTCCTTCTACTGCAAATTCAACTGTGTTCTTGAGATTGTTTGGCATTTTACAATTACAATAGCACTTTGAAGGTTTCAATATGTATTAGATAGGCATCTGAATTTGATTTTTTTTTCTTTTTTACATCTTTATTAAAAGCTGTGGCAAAGCTACTGGGTCATATTCTCCTACAGCAGAGAGTAGTGAGGCTAGGATTAATTGCTAAAGTCAAATAATTCTGCAAGCAAAGTACAAAACTGATTGTAAAATCTTCGGTTAAGACCATTTTTATTAAAACTGTGTATTGATTTTAAGGGTGTTGTGTCTGAGATTGTATTGTCTTACATGAGAGAATGCTAGAGCAAAACAAAATAGATTCTGTCCACCAGCAGCTTGCAGTATTTGATAAATTTCCACAGCAGCAGGCAGAAATTCACTGCCAATTTAAGTCAAGATTAGAAGTATCTCACAACAAATTACTGTTGCAGAAGGATTCTACTGGCTAGATAAGCTTTAGTTAATACTTAAATGACAAATATATTTCTGTTTATTATTTTTTTTGAGTTAATGAAGAAAATAATTCTGTGTATTTACAAACCTGTAATCACATTTTAATTTATATCCACTTTCATTGTATACATGTCAGACTGTGCAAATTAAGCCCTTCAGGAAAGAGGTGAAAATAGGTGAGACCTACTGAAATTCCTCTTGCATTCTCTTTCCTCCAGAAGCCTTTCCAAGGTATTCAACTGGCCCATCACAGAAGCTCATCTGTCTAACCAGAACCCATTAAGTGAAACCATACCACTTGTTTGGAGATGGATACCAGCACTACATGTGCTCTGGTGCTAGAGGATCAGAAAATGAACAGCTGATTGCAACATGCTAGAAAGCAGTGGCATGACCTCTGGTGGCACAGGAAAGTTTTCAATAGACTTTAAGGCTCATAATGAAACCTCAGCTGAAAGCACCATCTGCAAAGTGGCTTCTTGCTGACTTAAAGGATCTGCAAGGCTGAGCCTTTCTGCTACAAGAGGGACAGTCTGGTTGTTGCCATGCCAAAGGCATCACCTAAGGTCCATGTTCTTCTTCTGTGTCTCTGAAATGGCTCGTCCCTCATGTCTGCCAGGATGGATTGCAGGGACTGCAGTTGTACCTGGACACTTTCAGCAGACCTGAAAACAAGACCTTGTTCTCATTCTCTTCCTTGACAACTGCACCCTGCACCTCATGGTCAACAGCCAGAGGAGCACACTCTGCATGAAGGGCTGAAGATGCTGCATGAAGATACTGAAAGGTACAGAAAGATTTTGCACACCCTTCCCTCACACATTCCCAAGCTGTAAGCCAGCTCTAGGGATAAAATAATCCTGCAAAGAGTTATTCACATAACCTGCAATGAGGCCCTGTCTGTATCTATCTGTGCAGACAAGCTGGGACTGCCCATGACCTTGCACTTGATACATTAAACAAGCACTTCCATCACAGTCATTCTACTGCTTCCAATTCAATTTACTGCTTGAGCATAAATTTTTCAGGACTAATTACATCTAATCATGTGTAACTTAGACGTGTGAGCAAACTAAAAGTTCAGCAGCAAGGCATGAGATGAATGAGAATTTGGTTGGCAAGGTGTCATGGCCTAACTCTGGCAGGGAGCTAAATATCACACAGCCACTCACTCACACCCATCTCCAGTGCATGGAGGAGTGAATTAGAAGGGTAAGACCGTGAAAAAAATCTTACTTCAGCATAAAGATGGTATAACAGTTAAAAACCAAACAAACCAGGAAACCAACCAACCAACCACAGCACACAAACCACCCCCCTCCTTCTCCTCCCAAAGAAATAACAGCAACCCAAGAAAAAAATAAAAGGGAGAAAACAAAACTAAACTAAGAAAAGCAAGTGATGCAAAAAAAAAATCCCAGTTGCTCACCACCAACCGCTGCTCAGCTAGATCCTAAGAAATTGAGAAATAGCAGCTCTGAACAACCTCCCCCATGCCCCGTTTTACTGCTGAGCATGATACCATAAGGTTTGGAATATCTCTTTGGTCATTTGGGGTCATCTGTTTCAGCTGTTTCTCCTCTCAACCTCTTCTGCACCCCCACCCACTCACTGGCAGGGCAGTGGGGGAAGCAGAAAAGACCATTACACTGTGCAAGCACTGCTCATCAATAACTAAAGCATCAGTATGTTTGTTTTCATCACAAATTCAAAACATAGTATCTAGGATCAAAAAGAACTCTATCCCAGTTAAAACCAGTATACAAGGACAAAAACCCATGAGCTGCGAGCTAAGAAAGAATAAAATGTAACCAATCCCAAAGAGACTGAGTAAAGCACAGACTGTTTCCAAAAAATTAGAACACGCAACACTTAGTTTCGCTGTGAAAGCTAGTTGAGGGAGGGGAGATCATGTTTGTTTTCAGCCAAGGAAAGGACAGGATGCAAGGGACCATAGCAGCATGAAACTGCCTCACTTCATGAGGGAGAGAAGCAAGATAAGATGGCTTTTGAGGAAGCAGATTTTGATAGACTCAGGCAACTGAGTAAGAACTCATGGGAGGCAATTAAACTGAAAATGGAGTAGATGGCTGTTTTTGTAAGGAAATGCTCTTAAAAAACAAAACTGCCAACTGTGCCAGAGTGTAGGAGGTATGCAAAGTTTAGAAAAAGGTGTCTGTCTGGTTACTGAGTTCTTCATTGACCCAAGATCACGAGGCACACAGACAAGAGAGAAAAGATTCCTGAGTGCAACTCTGAAACAGGGAAATAGGATAAAGAAAGACATGATATGAGATGCCTCTGTCTCTGGTCATAGAATTTCTTATTAGCTTCTGTAGGAACACCAATAATGAGGAGACAAACAGAAAATGGGTAATCCCTTATCAGCAGAGGTGGACTGTGTTTAATGGCTTTTGCTTGCAACTGTTAAATGTTTTTGGTTTTTTTTGCTCCCTTTAGTAAAAAGGTTAACTGCAATCAATTGACTAATCATTTCATACCCATGACACAGGGACAAGATGCACCTCAGGGTGTATTGCACTGCAGCAAGGGCAGAGCTCGGTGAAGCCATGAAATAGATGAGCTTCTAGGAGGCTGGGAAAGGCAGGAACACTGCTGAGCCTGTGTGAGAAATCAGGGAAGAGCCAGGCAAATCCCAGCCTTCAGATCTCAGAAAGATCCGGCAACAAAATAAGCTTTCTTGAAGCACTTAGATGAAAGCCAGATGTATCAACAGTCATGGGTTTACTTGGGAATAAACATCCCAAGACAGTTTGCTAGAAGACAGGTTGAGCTACAACTACCCCTGAATATGAGGCAGGAATTGCATGGTTTTGAAAAGCAAAGCACAGAAACATCAGCCCTTAGCAGGAAAATAATCTACCCAAAAGGAAAGGAGTTGTCTGCTTCTCTCAGCTATGGGATGGTCAGTTCTGGGTTTCTGTGACCAATTTTTGGTGCTACAAACACCAAATAAAATTATTGGAGAAGTGGGAAAGATATAGATTATGAGGAAAGATCAAACGAATTGCAATTGTTTAGTCTGCACAGAGGAGGCTGGTGTGTAGGTATGAGACTGAAGAGAGGTGACTCCCGAAAGGAAAAGAAGCTGAACTCTGCCTTCCCTCGGGTGGGAAGTCACGGGCTTTCACTGCTCCTAGGAAGCTGAGAGCTGTCAGGACCCTTACAGGCTGGTAAGATCCTGTCCACTGCCCTGGCCATCTTTCAGCTCTGTGTCCTCCAATTCTCTGCAAGAGCTGCAGTCCAAAAGACCTTGCAGCCAAACAGCCCCATGGTAGCAGTATGGGTGGGTTTGGGTGGGCTGGACGAGAAAAAAGAGCATTTCACCTTCAGGACTCCCTGATGGCATTGCAACCACTTGAGGATGAGCTGTGTTTAATAACTTCAGAGACAAGCTGAAAAGACTTGCAGGGTTTTTTGGTACAGCTGCTTGGAAGCATTAGCAAACACCAGTGTCATTGAGTCAATGCAACACAAGCAACCAGCCCTGCATCTCCAGCCAAGGACCCTGTGCCCCACAGCTCCTCTGCCTGGCAGAGGGGCTTGGAGCTGAGATGTTACTGAATTCCCCAGAGCTTTGCAGCTTTTTTTCCAATCACAGCAGTGACTCTGAGCAGCTTCCAAATGAAAACCACACTTGCATAAATCTCTCTAAAGACCTTGCCACTGCTTTTCTCATTTGTCATGAATATGGTGCTGAGGCTGAGACAGGAGATGGGAAAAGCAAATGGACATTTGCAATTTGTCAGAAATATCTATGCAGCTGAATCAACTGCTACACAAGGGTCCCCATGGAAATAGGCCCTTGTCGTGATGTGCTAGTGCCAAATTTTTGTTCTGATTATCGAATTTCAGCCTTGTCAAATCATCTCAGCCAGTGAAGCCACGTATTTAGCAGACAGCAAGATAAGTTCCCTGCATGAAAGGCTGGATCTCCGCACTGCGGATGGATGGAGCAGGCACAGAATGAGGCCCCTTCTGCAGCAGAGACATCAGTGCACAGAAACTGACATCCAGCTGTCATTCAAGTGGCTAAAGCCTCTAAAATGTTGAGATAAACAAAATGGGAAAGGTTTTTTTGGGTGAGCCAAAAGTAGCTCTGAGGAGTTGTGGGTCAATGAAAGTCTGCAGCAGCAGCCATATGGGATTAATCCACCTCAGGAGATAGGTATGAAATAGATCTAAATTGAAAAGATAGCTCAGGTCCTAGTAAAAAGCCAGCTAATTTACCATCCTGGCTCCAGTGTGGCTGGTTTCCAAAAATCCCACGTGCATTTTAGCGGAGTCATTGTCTTCTATACTGTCCCTACTTTACAATCTCTGAAAGGATTTAACTTACATAAAATACAGTTTCAGCATAGGTATGCTGTGAAGATAAAACCAGAATGCAGAGCAGGGTAATTGTCAATCAGGCATCATCTTTTCATGTGCCTTTGACACATGGCAGTACCTTTCCATTTCAGTATGCAAAGTTTGCTTTGGTCAGACTGCTGAGCTGAATAAAACACATATGCCACCCTCAAAGCTGAGAAGAAACATTGCCCATTTTACAAGTGGTTAAACTAAGCCTGGAGGACTCTGGCTTTCAGAGACAGGGACTAACCATCTTTAATAGGTCCTTTCCATCTCTGGCTTTTCTGAAGCTGTGAGTCTTTGAAGACTGTGACTGACAGGCTCATTAACACTGAACAGCCTCAAATGCACACTGAATAACTCAGAGAGCTAATTAGAGGAACACTGGGATAAAGAGAGCATGACAATAAAATATTTCTGACGTTAATTAGTGGAAGGAAAAATGAGAGGCTGAACTTCCCAAAAAGAAATGTGAATTAAGAGTGACTAATCCTGCAGGATGCCAAGTATTCAGGGCGGCTTCAAGGCACACTCCCAGGGAGCCATTGTAGCAGGGCACCAAATGGGGATGTTGGGGTCTGCGCATGGCAGAGGGATGTGTCCCAAAGAGATGCCTGGTCAAAGAATGGGAGAATAGCTCATGGAAAAAACTGTCTGAAAGAAGTGATTCCTTTCCGTCTGCCTCCAACCTGATACGCAGGCTTTAAGTCATGCAGGTTTATGAGAAATGCAAAACAATGGGGAAGGAGGTTAATTTAGGACCAATATAAGAAAAAGTTAGGCTAGGAGTAAGGAAGTACTGGAAATAGAGAGCTACTGTGGGGCCAAAGTGGTATGTTGGTGTGTTGCTGCGCATCTAAACCGTTTCCCACATTGTTTAAAATTCACTAATGTTTCTTTCCTGTCTCTGTCTCTAACTATTTCCAGTTGGATATCTCCAGGACACACTTCCCAGGTGTGCTCCTACAGTTTCACACACTCATCTTCCCTTCTGTGAGTCTTGATAGCAGTGGCTCTGGCCCCTGCAAGGTTCAGGGTCAAGTGTAGCTCCCAAGGGGAAAGCATCAGTGTCTGGCTCCACCCCAGCCCTCATCCAGTCCAGACTGTCTGTGCTGATCCTATTGCTCTCTCCACACACATAGACAACCACTTCAAATAGGAATAATATTATCCAAAACTGCTAGCATCAGTCTGGGAGAAATAGCAGGGGGTGATCGCTACATCAAAGGTGTCCAAGAATTTCAATGTGATGGGAGCACAACCCCAACACCCCAGAGTGCGGACTCTCCAAAGAGAAGTGCAAACATACCTGCATATGTTTTCCTTTTTTGTGTAAAAGAGAAGAAAAGGTGCTAGTAGGATTCAGAGACTAATCCTATAGATGAAAACAGGTGTTCAGTAGCAGATGCAATTGCCATAGAAAGGTGGTACAATTTCACTTCCCACAAGTAACACAAAAGAGAAATTATGTGTTTTCCCAACCACTGTTTTGTTTTTTTTTCTCATATCCACTATCTCATTTGACCTCAGCACGACGTATGTTTTCTTATATTGGGCTTACATTTAAGAACCTTTTTCTTTATGAAAAATTAATGTATGTATTTTCCCTTATGGTGGTATTATATCTTCTTTGTGGTGTCCTTGTATTTGCTCAAAGGACAAAGAGTTGAATGTCACTCTTCTTTAGTGTGTAAAACATTCAATTTTTCTTAAAATTCACAAGATTGCTATTCTCCATAACAACTGACTACAGCATTTATCATAATTTTTTTTTTGCTTATTTCTGATGAAATAGCTTGGAAGAAGTGAGATAGAATGATTTGGATAGGGATTAGAGCAGTATACATAACAGAAAAATCATCCCAAAATGTCACCAGGGAGATTGTGTTGTTTTTTTTCTAAAGGCTTTTATCACCATCATATCTGAGCAGTGTTTTTATATTTAATGACCAAAGAAAAAGAGTTTTCTCCTTCAAGGTGCAGTGTCTGTGTTGCATAAGACTTTCTGAAAGCACAGGAGATGGTCAGTCAGCCATCAAGGTTATATCAGGAAACCCTGTCTAAAGAAATATGGTCTGTATAAAGCTTAAAAGCTGGAGATGTGACAGCCTCCTGATGAAGGTGAATTTCATCAGGAAAAAACTGTCACCTCCCAGCAGCTGCAACGTGGTTCTTCCTGGCTGGGGTAGCCAGACCCCTCTTGGCAGCTCCAGTCTCTGCCATGGAACATGACAGTTCTTCCTTTTAGGGATACAAGGAGTGACCAAAACTTTGAATTTTTGCTTCTGAAAACCAGAAAAAGTCAAGAGCTCTGATGGTAACAAAAGCTTGACTTGGGGAACCAGGAGAAGAG
Organism: Passer domesticus; assembly: GCF_036417665.1. Lineage (NCBI taxonomy): Eukaryota > Metazoa > Chordata > Aves > Passeriformes > Passeridae > Passer > Passer domesticus. Next base: position 66,989,239 of record NC_087475.1, on the reverse strand, counting down.
ATTGTAATATTTTCATTCCTTTTTCTATATTACTTACCTGTTTTGATTGCAAAGAATTGGGCTCTTGCTTTTAATCAGAATTAGGAGTGTGAAAGTTTTAGCACACTCCCTCCTGGGATAGTCACTGCTTTGAAATAATAATAAAGAGATTGTTGATTTTAACAGCGGGCAGAGGATAAAAGTCAGGAAATAATCATCTGTAATTAGTGCCTATGAAATATCCTTTTGCTTCTTTGTTTTCATGGCCTCTCTGTGGGCAGTGCATGTGCATGAGGAGCTGCATGAGGTCAGGTGCATGCTTGGACCAGGAAGAGAATGAGAGCCCCACCACCACTAAAAGGCTCCTAAGGAAAATCATGCCAGGAAACAAAAATAAAAATTGTGCAGCATCCAACACCAAGTGCTGCAGGCATCAAGCAGTTTTGTTTCTCTTAGTGCTGGAAAACAGCACCTGCAGGTCAGCAGAACTGGCAAATGGCAAACCAGTTTGGTATTCAACTGAGGAGGAACCAAAAGGGAAAAGTGATAAAAATCACTTGCTAAGAGAGAACTTAGTGAAAGAACACACTGCAGGATTTTCAAGCACAAACATCTCCTGACTCCTGCCCAACCCCAGAAGGCTTTTCTTGTCTTCTCAAAAGGGATGCTTTTGAGAAGACAAACATTCTCAAGGAAGGCAGGTACACCAATTGCTCATTTCTCAGGTACAAGGAGGGCAGCAGCCTCACCACTGTGCACTGTGCAAAGACTCATCCCTGGGCCTGTTCATAAAGAATCAGTACCTTCCCCCAGCAAAACACTGGCAGTACTGAGCACCCCAAATATTCACCTACTTTGGCTTCTTCAGCTCCTATTATTCCTTTTCTCAAGGATGGTTCATATTTATTTTCCTTAATTTTTTAGGATGTTTCCCATCTGGTTTCTTCACTACACTGCAATTTTTAAACATGTAAGGAGCCATAAATACCTGCTCTGTTGCTAAATCTGGGGAAAAGAACTCATATCTTCAAATAGTCCTAGAAGCAAATATTGAAATAGAAAATGCAGAAACATAAACACAGATTACCATGTCTCCCTCCAAATATGAAAACATATGTAAAAAAGCAAGACTAAATCTTTGATGTGGGAATTTTGAAACTCTTATCTAGTGTGGAATATCATCCATTTGGGCAAAACAAACAAACAATGAACAAACGAAAAAGGCAGCAGTCTAAGTGCTTAAGCACATAAACTACTGACTCAAATTATTTGGGGTCACTAACATTTTTTCTGAAAGTCTCTACAAATCATTACTTTCTTTATGCCATAGAAAACTACTCCTCTGTTTCTGGAAACCAGGAGAGCAGGACAGTTAAACAAAGAAAGCTATTTCAAGGGATTTGACGACTGAACTCAAGAAATTTTGTAATAAATGTATTTCCAGAGACTTTCTGCTAACAAGAAGCAAAACGCTTTCAGGGTAAAATACACACAGAAAAAAGTCTGAGAGAATGTATTGGAAAATTACAGTCCTTTTACACCTCTTTAAGTAACTTATAAATACTTGTATGAGTCCTGTCCTGTTCAAGCCTGTAAGTTCTGCTAGAGCATGAAATGAATACTCAGGAAAGAAGAGAAATCCCCTGTTCATGTTACTTAAAAAACATTGATGCATAGATACAAAATATTGATTTAACATCATCATAATCTAACATTATAATAAACTAAATCAATATCTACTGACTTCACCAGGCTTTTGGGATGGTTTCCATACTCTTTCTGAAATGTGTCAAAATTTTGACCTTGTGTGTTTCACTCAGACCTTTCCACGTAAGAACCAATCTAGATAGATGCATATCTAAGGTTTTCATTTTTTTTTTCCTGTTGTTCTTCCCAGTTATGGTAAGGACATTGGAGTTCACCCACACTAGGAAGGAAGCTCTAAGGCTTTTTGGCTGTGCTAATTCAGCTGTCAGCAGGCTCAATATTGACTGAGTAATGCTTAATGGTTTTCTAGCTATGTATGTGTAGGAGCAAAATTCTAGTTTTCAGCATATGTCAGATATATATAGATAAGGGTAAGGAGAGTAGCAAATAGTTACACAACCGTAAAAAAAAAGAAAGAAAACTATAGACATAAAATGGGATTTTTCTCAGCCACCTCGAGTTGTCAAAGGGTATCAGTAGGCTTCTTTCTTATTTAACTGAGCTTTCTAAGAGGTTGTTTCTAGTCAAACTGTCTGAGCTTTTTCAATTTAGAGGAGAGACTCAAGTGCCTCCAAAATCTGCTTTGTCTGTTTAGCCAAGGGTGGGGAGGACCTGGAAAGCCTTTCTCCAGCAGTACCACTAAAGCAGCTCCATGGTCTTCAGATGACTAAAGGCAAGAGAGATCCTCACTCACAGTGCTGCACCAGCTCCTTTCTGTTCACATCTGCCCTGTTCTTCTCTGAAATGAATAATTTAATCTGAGAGTGCAAAAAGACGTTTATTGTGCAAAGAAACAGGAGCATCTTGACCTTCTTCCACAAATAAATGCTGGTAGGTGAATGGCAAACTCCCCTACATTCTCCAAATCTCTCCATCCATTTTTACATTTGCTAATTAGATAATTGGCAGCTGATTAAGTGCATTTATTGTACCACGCTCTTCCCACTCTTCCCACACAGCATCTTTTGTCTTGTGCTAGACATTAAGAACTATGTGATTCCTACAAAAATAAACATGATCTCAATTCATACTCAGGGACTTTTAAAGGTATTTAAGCTAAGAAAAAAACCTGTGAAATACGTAGCAAAAAAAGCATGCTAGGATTTTAACTAAAGCCCAGACCACTTTGCCTGTCTGCCTCAGACTGGACTAAGATTATGGAAGCCAGTTATTACTTTTGTTTTGCAAGGTTTCAAGTTTTGGCCATTAACTCTGAACTTGCCACAAAACCCCAGGAGATAAAATTAGCACTCTTGATCACTGGCATTTGAAACAATACTTTCATAAAGGAAACCTTAGGCAACAGCTTGTCCCTTCCCAATCTGCAACTTTCTTGACCTAGCAGAGCAATATATCTATCATATTTTAAAGGTATCATATTTGGGGAAATGCCAAAGAATTGCTCCAGACACTTATTCATTTACAACCTAGATGATGTAATTTAAATACATATTTCTCTGCTGTCATGCATTCTACAGTGCATTTGGGGAACCTTATTTCTCTGATTAAACATGGACTTATTTATTTTTTGGCATTTCTACTACGAAAGATTATTTGGGTTCTGGTGAACTCACAAGTATATCATGCACCACTGCAGCTCCCAAATGCCCACATTGTTCAGGTCATGCGCATCCTGTCCTAACAGTTATGATTTTATACCCCTCTCACCTCATTAGCACAGACAACTCAAGCAAAGGGAACATAATTCTTTCTCTGTTAAAAAATGCCTTTCTCCAACTTCTGTTATGCAATGTATTCCTAACCTACCCAGTGTCAGGGACCTGGGCCCTTTTTTCACACTCTTTTACAGCTACCAATCAGCTGCCTAGGGACAGGAGGGCCAGAGCTGGCTCTCTTTATTCTTAGACATATTACTATATAGGGCAAATTTCTTCTTTGCTCTTCAGTTACAGCTGTTGGCTTCCAGCAATCTAGAAATACCTAAGCACCTGTGATCTCTCACTTGCTTTGATAAAATACATATTGAACTGTAGATATGGCTAGTTAAAAGAGAAACAGATTTAACCCAGTGCACTGGCCATGAAATTACCTCTTTTTGTGGTGAGCTCTTCCTATTACATTTTCCCTGAGTATCTTTTATATCCATGCTATACATAATGTTGCGTTGAACCTAAACAGCCTCATTGCCTCTCCTTTAATCTCAAATGTCAACACCAGACATAGGTCTGGATGCACATGTATACCCTAGTAATAGGAAGAAGAATGACAATTTATGTGGTCTTGTGTACTTTGTGTTGGGATAGAAGAATCATTCTCTGGCTGAACAGCACCACCCAAGCTACAGTTCAGGAAATCCCTCAAAAGTACTCATTCTTTGTAATAGACACATAGAATGGTTTGGGTTGGAAGACACCTTAAAGATCGACTTGTTCCAGCCCCCCTGCCATGGGCAGGGATGACACTCACTAGACCAGACTGCTCAAAGCCCCTTCCAACCTGGCCTTGAGCACACAGTTCTCATAGTTCATCCTAATTTGGCTACTGCTTGTCAGTGAGCTGTGTCTCCATAAAGCATAACATTCAGAATTTCTTCTGAATTCTCATTCACCAGTTCATCTCTCTGTCTTCCAATAACTATACAGTGAAGAAAGATAAGCTTCTACCCTTCTTTTCATGAGGTGCTTTCATTCCTCTACATTGATTGACATAAAAATGCTACAGGTACATTGAGGACCATGCTCATCCTCTGACAACACCTGCCTTTGTCAGGGTAACTGGTATGTCAGGGTCTGTTTTTAAACTTATTTCAAAAAATACTAATACTAATAATTTACACAAAAGCTTGTATTATATATTGGTATTTGAGCACAACTTATTGGCTAGAAACTTCATTTGGGGAAAAAAAAAGAAGATTGTTCCTGATTATTAGGTGGTAGGTGACACCTGGAAAAATAGCTTTTGTTGACAATTTCTTTTTCCAGTACAACTCACAAAAAAGACTCTGCCCCAATGGATAAAAATCTAAAGCAGACATAAAGTAGTTGTGATCTTGTATCTCAAGGAAGGAGCTGTTTATTTGTTAACACAGTAATTTTTATCACTGAATTAGAAACTAAATAATGTATACCACAGTCTTCTTGGGCTGCAATGTATCGCATACCAACCCATGAGTTATTTAATTAGTGTAGCAGTTAACACCTCATGTGAGTCCTGTAGCGTACATCAGGATACCCTGTGGTGTTAGCTAAGCACAGTTTGGTTTACACTTCCATCACATTGCCCTTATAGGCAATAATGTCACCCCTGCTCACCTTCCAGTGAATGTCAGCAGAAACAACCAAACTCATCTAAATGTCTTGTCACCTGCCACCAATTAAGTGGTTTCAGCACCTAGTCTAAACATGTTCTGGCTTTAACACATCAGCACATCAGAGGGTTTCTTACTCTATTATCTAATGAAGAGAAAGAAGCTCCTTTTGTTTTTATCCTGAAGGTAAAATTATTCATATTCCAACCTCTTCTATTACAACTATTAAAAATCCATTTCAGAAATTAAGTCCTTATAAACTTACAGTACTAAAATAACTGAAATCTAAATGGAGAGGAAATAGATCCTGTATCTTAATGGATAATGGGGGAAGACAAGGCAATTCATTCAGTTTATATGTTTTCCTCCTCTTGTTAAAAATGCCTGTAATACACAGAAACATTGCTTTTGGGAAGCAAGCTATGACAGATTCATTTAAATGCAGGTTTTGGTGACTATTTCAGGGCTCAGGATTTTAGTAGAATCATAGAAATGTCAAATAGAAGGGCTATCATCCCACCACATTGAAAATTAGGCATCCTTGCATCGTACAAGAGAAATATTTGTTTAAATTTCTTTAAAGTGTGTCAAATAAGAAAAAATTTCATCCATTCCTAGGCCATAGGAAGGATGCCAAGAACAAGATTTGTTTAAATATTACTAGGTGGAGTCCATCTGACTTTAGGGATAGGTTTCAATATTGGACTGGATGACCTTACAGGTCTTTTCCAACCTAAATGATTCTAAGCATGGGCCAAATTTCATTTTCCACTTATCTCGTACAAAACATGTACAGACTATACACTACACAGGGTAAGTTACCTAGCCATGAACCTCCTCTCAGGATCATTCGTATTGATACAAGGCTCTGGTGGGGAAAGCAGCTGACTACTGTAATTTCTGGGTTTGCATGTGATCAGGTACGAGACATGTTCTGCTGCAGCTGATGAAGCACAGCAGAACTGCACCTATGCAAGGTACAGTCAGCACGATGGTCTTTGAAAGCTTGTCAGCAACTGACTTAAAACATCAAGTCAAGACAGGCGTGGGAGAGATCTGCAGCAGTGAAATTAAATGTTTCAGGTGCCATAAACAAATGGTATATAAATAGGAGCAATTCTCTTGGAAAAAGTGAGGACGTGAGTGCTGCAAGCACAATTCCCTTTAGGTAATGTATGGAGATTTAATGTTGATGTTGAATATTAATGAATAATAATTGATTTGACTTAGTTATTCGAGAGATAAACCCACTCATTTCTGAGCTACAGGAGTTGGTAAACCAGCTAATATGATTATCACCTTTGAGAGCTCCTATCTACCATACTAACAGGGATAACAGGGATTGCAGCCTAACCCTAAAAGGTAGGGAGAGGACTCTTGCTGCAAGCCAGCCACATCACATACCTAACATAATCTTGCTGCCATGGACACTGAACAGCTAGGGAAAAAGTATTAGCTACAAGAAAATGCTTTGATAACTAATTGACTTAATAGAGTTCAGTGTTAATGTATTGGTAAAATGCCACCCAACACACCAAGTGCCAAGCTATGAGAACACAGAGGAAGAGTATGTTCTTGCTCTTCATTTTCCAATGTGGTCACAGGACACCAGCAGTCAGAACTGGGCACAGTTAACAAAAATAAGCCCTGGAAACCCATTTGGTCTTCCCAAATGCTTCACTAAGCACAGCGAAATCAGAAACAAAAGAGAAGGTGGTGGCTGGCTCAGGGATGTCTTTTGTAACTCTCAGTATCCAAAGAACACAAATAAAGAACAGGGAGAATAGGCAAACAATGAATAATAGTAATGAGCAGTAAATGTAGCTCAGGTCCATACAAATCTTTGCACAAACATTGTGAAAATGAAAGAAAGGAAATGGAATTTTCTCGAGTTACATGAATGAGGATGAATGCAAAAGCCACAAAAGCAGGACAAGGCAAACAAGGAGCACCTCGCTAATGTCCATGTGTAGGTAAAACTGAGCATGCAGTGTGAATACTCTCTCAGGCTAATCAAAGCAGGACAGGGCAAGAGAGCTTCTCACAAATAGAAGGCTTTTATTCAAATTTGGATGGGAAAAAACCTGTGAAAATAATGGAATGTATGCACTAATTAATCCTACAAGCAGGAAAGTAGTGCTCTTTTTTGCATTTTATCAAACAGCAGAACACAGTCTGCTCTGCCAGTTGGCTTAAGAGGACTTCAAATCACTAGCAACAAAGCTGAGTTCTGGTAAAAGAAAATCCTTTATATGAGAAAGCAAACTCATAATTATTTGGATAAATTAAAGCAGCATTTAATTTAGGCAAATGCACAGAATTTCAAAACACTTTTATAGTCCAAACCAACATTTAGAATGAATTTCAGGAGGCTTATAGGATTCATCTGCGCCTCATGGTTAACCACTGGAACCGACAGAGCTAACTTTGGTGATAATAAGCTAAAATATGCCACACGTGATATTTTCCTTGCTGAAGTGTGAGAAAAATCTGGACAGAGAAAACCTTACCTTCTGTAGACAGGCTTGTTTTTTCCCAGAAATCTAATCCAGTGTTGTAAGTGTTGATTGAAGTAGACTTGTTTTTCTGTACAAAACCAAGTTGCCTCACATTTTTCATGTGGTAAAATAGGTCCAGGGGACTTGATCTGTCAAAGTGAAATTGAACCAGAGAACACATTTTCCAGGAAAACTGAAAGCAGTTAATCCATGAAATAGAATGTTTAATATCTTTTTCTGTCCTCAATCATCACAGCAAGTAGAAAGGCTGATCTGCACCATCAGGTTTTTGTTGAAAAGATTTCTTATTGTGAATATGAAGGACTGGAAATGTGCAAGTCCCTGAAGCCTTCTGAGAATCAGAGCCAGTGACTGTGACAAATAACACTTCCATCAAAATGATAAGAGGGTGAAGAAACAAAAATTCTCCATTGCCTGGGGGGAGGAAACCACCTGCTAAAGAGACATTCATGGAGGTTTTTACACAAAAAAGGTATGTGTTTGTATTTTGTGCAGAATAATTTAAAAAGGGAGATCAGCTCTTCACTAGTGCTCTGCATTGCAAACATAATTTCTGTAATAGGCTGTCTCCATTTTCTATTTTAGGCAAATTGTACTCATTTTTTTTAGAAATGAGGGAATCAAAAGTAATAATAACATTTAAAGAAATGGAGAAGTATTTTTGTAATGTGAGACTGGAACAGATTTCTTGGAGAAGTTGCGAATGCCATGTCTCTGGAAATGTTCCAGGGCAGATTGGATGAGGCTTTGAGTAACCTGGTCTACTGGAAGGTGTCCCTGCCTGTGGCAGGGGAGTTAGAATTAGATGATCTTTACATTCCCTTCCAACCCAAGCTATTCTGTGATCCTGTGACTGAAGCCATGGGCTGTTTGATGCCAAATGGAACTGTCAGAAAATACCTGATCAGGATATCCTCTTCATACAGCACTACCTGCAATTAGTTATTTGGGAACAGGATTTTTGATAATGGAAAGGCGGATGTAAGTTTCACTAAGCAGGAGTAGATATTGGGATATGCATCTATAAAATTGGCTAAATTAGCTTTAGATGATATAGAGAATTTCAACACAAAAATCTGCTTGGTGTTAGAGAGAAAAAGAAAACTGGGCTGTTAACAAATAAATAACACATAATCAATAGGGAATTATAATTATCTAGAATTTATCCTTCAGCCCTGCAGGTATTAGAATTTTACTAAAGGGAAAGTAGCTTAGTAGCTGTTATTTTAGAAGATGTGGGTCTTCTATGTTATAATATCCTTACTCCAGATTTCATTTTCACTCCCTATATATGAGTCAGTGTGGGATGAACTATAATTATGCCTTTTCCAATCTCTGAAGTGCAGCCATTATCCAAAGAGAACCCCATTGTGAGAATGAAGTTGACATGGTATATAAATAAGTAAGCTTTTGACATAATATATGAACCCACTCGCCTTAAAACTTGCAGTATTATTTTATTACAATGATGGTAAAATAGGCAATGCATGAATTAGGAAAAAAAATCCCTCAAAATTATATTGTATGTGATATTGATTTAGAAATATATCTGAGATTTGCACAAAAACTAACTGTAGAGTTCTTCACACACCATAGTACTCTGCACACCAAAACACTGAAGTTGCACCACCACAAGGACTAGTGAAAGTCTGTATTTCTGCACCATGGAGTAAGGGCAAGGACGTGTTATCCACATATACAACTGACCTTTACAATTCAAAGTCCTTAGGTGCTAGAGTAAATTTAGAAAGACCAGCAAACTCAAATAATGATATACACAGTTTATTGCAGTAACACCAACAGAAGTTTTTATTTCTAGTGAATGAAATAATGTATTCACTATTCACATTATTTATTTCTAGTGAATAAAAACAATAAGATGTTGCATTTAGTCCTTAAATAATGGCATTCCACTTCTAATATCTATTTACTTGTATTTCTGCAATTTAATCCCAGGTAAGATTCTACACAAACCATAGTGCAAAACCACAGCTATACTTCATTGATTCCTGTCTTTTATGCCAAGCATTACACTACTGAAACTAATAGTTGAATTTTGTGATCTCAGTTCTTTGCACGTAGAGGTCCAGCAGACACAAGATGCAGCTTCCTGTGAAGCCTTGGAGGGCAGAATTAGCACAAGGTCCTTTGAAAGTTTGCTAAAATCTGAGGTGTTAGGAACAAAAGAAAGATGGGTGGGTGTGATTTGTGAGATTGTGAAGAAATATCTGATGAAACCAAATAAACGGAACTGATAGTTTTAAGAAATTAATAAATTCATAATAATGTGTAAATTATCTTTTCTGTTGATTATATAGGGACCCTTTTGCAGCTACTAAAAACCATTAAATGACTGTGACATCAGTTTTCTGAGTTATCAAATATTTTTTGTTGCTGAACTGGAAATTCTTTGCATCAGACATTTCCTACCTGTATGTAGTTATAATCCTACTAGAAGTCTGCCCCATTATTTGACAGGAATGTAGTCCTGTTCCAGCCAAAATAATAGTTCTTTAATACTTATATTGAAAGTTATAGCAGCAATGTTTCTTGCAGTACAAGAAGGTAAATTTTACAGCTTGCATGCCTGATTTCCTGTGGAAGTAGAACTGACACAATCTTGTCTGTCTCACCTGTGTATAATTTCCTGCCTCTTTATATATTTTCAATGTTGGCCAGTTTCAGTGAAAAAATCTGAAAATTACTAAATCCCACTAATTTAATGCAAACCAGCGATGTGGGGAAGGGGACGGATTCGAATCAGTTAATGGATGGAGGAAAAGCCTGCTCACTGACTTCAGTCACATTATAAAACATTGGAGAATCCACAGGACAAGAAACCAGAGGTGAAAGCGACTGTTTCATTTTCTCATTCAAACCTGAACTGAAGCTTTAGGAAAGAGGCAGCCACTGGGCCAGTATCTGTCCTGTTGAGGCACAAAAATGCTGACACTTTAGACCCTGGAGTGGCAAATAACTAATATCATGTTCTCACACGTTTCATGTAAGCTACACCTTTGTAACAAATGCATGCCAAGATTTGGCATTTACCCATGTCAAGTCTAGTCTTTTTATCATCGGTTATAATGGTCTGTAAAATTAAAGAATCCAAACCATGCTGTTGATAAGGATTAGAAGAGGGAACAAAAAGTGTCTGAAGATAAAATATTCTGAAATTGCTGTATTCAAGAGGAGGGGGAACATTATAAAAAGATTCTGCTTAGAAGAGAGCTTCAGCTTAGATGATTTGTCAGAGCATACACAAAAAAGCAAGTGGAACACTTGTCTGCTGCTCTGCACTGGGGCTACAGGGAATTCAGAGAACAAAATTTGCCTAAGGTCTGGAGAAAATCTTAAACAAGTTGAAATTTTTGATGCAATTTCCTCTGCCAACATTAAGAAGATGTACGAGATGCATTATGAAATTGTTCTGGATTTCAGTGGCAAATGTAATGCCACTTTTCCATATTCAGTTGAATGAAAACACAAGCAGAGGGTCCATCTTGAGATGAAAAAGTAACTAAAAAAACTCTGATAGTCAGCAGAAAATATGAAAAAATAGAATTTTTTACACATTAATAAAGATAAACACAAATCTGTTTCACATAATTCAATATTAAATCTTCATTTGCTGTGTGTATGCATGTACATACAAATGGAACCTTGCAAAAAAATCTCAGTATGCAACCTCTTTTTCTGATTGCAAATAATTAATTTCTGGACTGAAAAAAAAAAAAATTTAAAAAAAAACCACTACAATATGTTAGTACAGGGTGGAATGGTATATTCATATATGCATATATATTTATAATTCTTTATATAATGCTTTCAAACAGTACACATGTACAAGTATCAATGTACCTGTGAGGTACGTACACTGAAACCCAGAAATGCAAAATTTATAAATCAGATGTTATTATACTAGCATGGATATTTTTTTTTTTTTATTGTGAAGAAGAATCACCCCAGTGGTCCAAATACACGCCATACTGTAAAACAGCAGAAAAAAAAGATTAAATAGCTTCAAGGTCTTCTGAAGATCTGGTTAATATCTGACACATTTCTGACACCTTTGCAGGGCTGAGTTACCACACACATTTGACATACAATCTGCTGCTGCCTCAGTTTTATTTCTGGAGGGTGCTAATGGGGTTGCCTGCAAGAGATTGGGAATATGTGGTGCCCACAATAAGGTGCTGAGATCATTAAGACTCTGGAAGAAGTTGATACTGGATAAGCTGGCATTTGCATCCTTGCAGGATGGGCATAGACATGCATCTTCCCCTTTGCTTCCTTTCTCTGATCTGTGTTTATCAGATTTTTCAGACTCTTTTTTACTCTGACTTGAAGCTTTTATAAACTACAACCAGAGAATGACACAAACCATCCTACCACATGAACACTACTACTAACTGGTTTTTAGCCTAAGAGAAAACAAGAAAACCCACCCAAAAAAGTGGGGGGGGGGCAGATGGAATGGCCCATGCACAAAACGATTGCCTTTGCCACAGTTGTTCAAATGCAGCTGGAAACAGTGGAAAGAGAGGATCTTTCACCTCATACCACGGGTGGTGCCTCATGGTACCACCAAAAAACCTCAGCCTGATCCACAGGGCTGAATGCTGAAAGGGAAAAGCTGAAGTGTGGATCAGTCAGTGTGCTATATAGCAGCAAAAATAGGGGCTAATGTATATCTCAGTGTGTTAATTAGTGGAACATTGATTGCAATCCCTGGGAAATGACAGAAAAAATAGTTTCTCTTTGAATTTAAAAGCACTGTAAACTTGTGCCTGAGGATTATTTCACAACAGACTCCCTTCTATCAGATAAGCAATAATTAAACACTTTTAAAAGCAGGAAAATTTCAACATTTTAAGCATTAATATCTGATTTAACTGGGTTACTCTAAAAGTCCATACATACCCTCAAATGAAAATACTTTGGTTTTCACAGCAGAAAAAAGAACACCACTGGGAAGAAAGGGAAAGTTTCACTTTGAAATAGAAGGATCGCCCTCTAGAAGGATTTAAAATTCAGTTCACCTTCATAAGGTCCCAAACAATTGCAAGAAACATTTTCATATTTGTCCTCAATAGATTTTAGCTTGACTTTTAGTTGCCTGCAACCTGAGGTTACCAGCATTTCTGACCAACCCCAAGATGTGAAGTACAATATTAAATGTCTGAGAGATGCCCTCTGGTTTCTCTGGGCATTTCCTCATGTCTTGACAGCACTCCAAGAACAATTTACCCAGAATGGCAACCCTCTGGCAGTGCTCCCTCTGCTCCAGGGGTGAAAGCTACTCCCCCTCTTCATGGTCAGCATGTATTTTTTCCTGGATGCCAAATATACCTGTACGGCTGATCTAATGGGGAAGGCTTAGCTCCTTCATGAAAATCAATGCCTGAAGAACTCTGTAGAAAAACAATTCATGCTTTCCACTCAGATTTGACTGTATTCTAAATAGGAACCTCAGACTCCTAAACCATGTCAACCCCACCTCTTCCTGCCAATACATCCTGAAAGGATTTATGGAAAACCCCACCTGCCCACACTTGGCACCTTACCCACTCTTTCTCTCCTCCTGAAACAGCTCCACCAATGGGATATCCTGCTGCATCAATGCTTTGTGTTTCCTTCCCCAGTACACGGACTAAACTGCACAAGGAAAACCCTAAAAATTAATGTAAACAGCTGACACCTTCATCTTTAACTACTTAAATATTCATAGTGGTGGTGCTGCTCTTCAGCCTCTTTTTCCAGCTCTTCCCCTTCTCCCTTCCCCTTGCTCTAATCTATCTCACTCAGGTTTACAAAGAGCCACATATGTCTTGGGATAAAGAAGTAATAAATTAAGGAGCAAATAGTACTACCCAAAGAAGAAAAAGCTCCCAGGAATGGATATCCATTATTTATTTCATACCATCAAACTAATAAGTGCTTCTAGTCTTTCGTGATATTGCTTTAAAACTGTCTGCTACATGACTTTTATGAAAAAAAATTAAGACATCCATTACACTAACAGCCCTTAGTACTTTCATATTCTTTTTTCAAAATACTTTGTAAGCATTACATTATATTAATTATAGGTATACATTAAACTCCTTGCAACAAACAGATAAAGCTATTGTTTTCTTTCAGCTAGAATACAGCATATAGAATAGGGATAGTAGGAAGATGAGCATCCACAAAGGAGTGGCTTCAAGGAAGGCCACAGAGATGGTCAGAGGGCTGGAGCACCTCTTCTTTGAAGACAGGCTGAGAGAGCTGGGGCTGTCCAGCCTGGAGAAGAGAATGCTCCAGGAAGACCAAGTAGCACCTTTCAGTGCTGAAGGGGGCTTTCAAGAAAGTTGGAGAGGGACTTTTTACAAGGACATGTAGTGATGGGACAAGAGGGAATGTCTTTAAATGGGAAGAGGTTGGATTTAAATTAGATAATTAGGAAGAAATTCTTTACTCTGACAGTTGTGAGGCATTGAAACAGGTTACTCAGAGAAGCTGTAGATGCCCCATTCCTGGAAGAGTTCCAGGCCAGGGTGGATGGGGCTTTGGACAACGTGGCTGAGTGGAAGGTGCTCCTTATCTATGGCAGGGTGATTTTTAAAGTCTCTTGCAATCCAAAGCATTCTGTGACTATGGTTCTAAGACTGTCACTGCATGTCTTCTATTTTTAGTGTATATTCTGAACAAAATCTCTCAAAAGCCAACCTTAGCCACAGCCTTTTTGGGTTACTTGTTTCTCTCAAAGGTAGAATTAATGTGTGTGAGGCATCTGGACTCGTACATTTCTGCTCTTTAAAAAGTGCAGATCCATAAAACATCTGGGGTTCACTTCCACATCCTTAGATTCCACTGCCATCCTCCCAGTCCCTCCTCCTCCATTCCGTCATGGTGTTCACTTGGAAGAGAGGCCACAAATCCCAACCGGTGCTACCTCTTCTGTGTGTAGCAGATATCCGGGTCTTACATGGAGCGCTTTGATCTACCAAGCTATTAAATTATATTTTCCTGTACTTATGCATGCAAAACACTGGGTGCAATTCAGCTTGAAGAATATATTAATGCTAATTAGACTTCATATTATAAGAGATGAAATTCTGTCACCAGTTCATGTTTAACCACTGCTGTTGCCATTATCATTGCTGCTGATTTTTCCATTATTGGCATTTTTGAGGATCAGAAGTGACAATAACTCTGGCCCAAAAGCCCAGAAGAAGGCAAAAAATCCAGTATGCTTTTACATTAAATTTTTCACTGAAATGTGGAAGTTGGACCACTTGAGTAAAATTCAGTGTCTTTCCTTTGATTTGCTTTGAATGGATGAGGATTTATCCATTCAACTCCCTTTAAATTCGTGGCTGACTGACTGCCATATAACCAGTAATTTTACCATCAGCTACCATTCTGCTTAACTTTTAAGTAAAATAGCACTGAGCAACCCTACAATCAGGCTTTTCATTGTCTCCAAACTTGGAAATACTCACAAAAGCCTACAGCCAATATAAGCTTTATTACTTTTTTGCATCCTATGTCCCTTTCTGCCTACATAGTGACACCTGAGATTAAAAATGCTATTAATTACTGTTCTCTGTATAGCTTTCAGAGACTATTCTAACTAAAAGGAGACAAAATGTAGCTCAGAAAGGAACAATGTTCAATATTACAGTAAAACTATTGATTAACAGAAGAGGACTCTATGAGACTGCTTTGACAGCTCTTTCAATTTCAGACATAGCCTTGTTGTCCTGACACATACAGAGTACTAGAGCATTAAGTCTCCCAATCTTGCTCCTCCTTGCAGCAAGTTTTGATCTCCAAGACTGTGGCTATAATTTTAGTTACTACAGTGATGAGTTTAGAAATAGTCTGTGGTCTTCAAAGCTGGTATCAGGCTTTTCCCTCCTCTGACTTATATCTAGTAATTTCATTTTTCTACTTGGGTGTTCGTGCTGTGCTTTTGTTTCCAGAAAAGCTAATGAAATTAAGCAACCTCTTAGAAATGTGTCTTCCAGAATAAGATTAAATGAATAAAATAATATTCTTAACATATAAAATAGGACAGCTAGGAGGGATAAACAAAGAGCTGAGGCATATTCTATATCCTATGGAAGCAAACATATGTGGACTCCAGGCTGGTGACTGTCTTAGATGAAGATGGGAGTTTAAAGTACTATAAATATTTCCCAAATTCGTAATAGTGATCTACTACAGAAACTCATACACCCTGGTAAGGTTTAAGGGATAAATTCTGGCCTTATAATCCTACCATGTGATATAGTGTGCAAAAAAAATTTCAGAGAATGGAAGCAGTTTTAATCCCTCTTGAGACCTCTGGCAATGTGCAGGCTGTCTCTGCTGCAGTTGCTATATGTCCACCAGTATCTCTGCAGCCCACAGAAGGGTGAGAAGTAGCGGAAAATAGGACTGTTCCATAAGGCAGTGATAGAATTAATTTGAAGTGTGTCTTTCACTAGCACAGCTAATTTTTTGTACCAGAACCCTATATTGCTTTTCCTGCTTTTAGACCTCTGTCCCTCCACCAAGCACTAACGTGGTATTTCAGAGATATATCGACATACAGAATTAGTGAGAACATTATTAAGGAAAAGAAAAAATATTATCCTCTATCAGCTTATAATTTAGTACACTTCAATGAATAGAAAGGAAGGAGGCATAATGTCACAACTTGCATGATAGAAAACATGAACGAAAGTTTGATAAGAATTGATTTTGGAGAAAAGTGTGATGCCTTTGTTTTAATGCAAGTGACAACTTTGACTTTTTGTGTCTCTGGCACTTGCACAAACAACATGTTAAAGCAATAAAACACTAGCATAGGCTCCAAGTCTCCATGGGGTTATTGCTAAAGCCTACAGAAAGTACACTGGTACAATTTAGAGCTATAATACACATTCAGTACTGCTCCCTTTGTGAGGTGATTTGACATGAAAAGAGCTGTGCTAATCCCTTCAGTTTGGCATGGGTGATGGTTTGAACAATCAGTCCTCTTTCAGAGAGACTAGCAAATAAATAGAAAGGGGTAAAACTGAAGACTTTGGCCATTACTGACTTGGGTCTTAATGGAAGTAAATTACCCTGGGATAAAGGCTCAAATATATGCCTCACATTGAAAACTGGTGAATTTTTAAAACTAATTCTGATACTTTTCTCTTTACTAGGTGAAAGAAAGGTAATAATCAAACTCCTATATTCAACTTATTGTCTGGGAATTTATTACCACTGCACAGTAATAACTCATTTATTATCGTTAACTATTTTGTGTGTATTAAAAACAATTACTTCAGTTTAAAGGCAACAGAAATAGTAAATCAATCCGTCTTTCATTTGGGATGTTATTTGCTGAGGACTTTGCACCCATTACACTACAGCTTGTCCAAAACTTAAAAAGTTGACTAAATACCATTCTTTGGCATTTTCTTGCTTCCAAATGTCAAGTACTTCACAGTTCATGTGACCATAACCAGGGACGAGTTTACCTTTTTCTGACAATCAGGACTACAGACCAAGAAACCCAGGAACTTACTAAAATGCATGCATATGTGTATGTGTAAATTATGAGAAAGGAACAACGGGTCATATCTGAAAAAGCTGGTGGAATTTTTCATTTAATTTCATGAAAAATCAGATTTTAAGCAGTGATGAATTTGTTATAATGGCAGAGGGTGAAAAACTGGCACCAGCCAGTTTTAATTAATTATGAAGGACAACTTGGAACAGAGATTATAAATAAACCAAATCAAAAATTCATTTTCCACAGCTCTTCTGCTAACAATGAGAAATAGCTGCCAAACAGAATACTTTCATGGATTTCAATATTAGAAAACTGGCTCAAGAAATTTGTCTTCCATACTAAGCAATGGGAATAAATCAATTAGTTTGTGGCACGCTTCTCCTTATAGGGCCTTCTTCTGCCACTCATGTGAATCACTGCTGCCCATGGAAGTGCACATGCATAAAATTATATGAGAAGTGAATCATCCCCAGCATGCAGCTATTAGCCCACCATGCTGAAACTGCTAAACCATCTTGCTCAGTCATCCCTGGAACCTTCACAACAGTGATGCGTTTAGCCTTGCCCCATTTCATTGGGTAATGACATATCATTAGGAAATAAAATAGCATCTTTCATTGAAAGAGCACTCACATAGCCTACCACAAAAGAAAGGACATTGGGAAATGACATGAAGAAGGCTCATCAGACACACTAAGTCAGGTCCTGTTCTTCACATGCTGCCTGTCTCTCCCACTACAGAGCTGGCCCTCCATACATCTTGAGTGGTTTTTGAAAAGAAAAGTAAGGTTTTTCAACCTTACCTAGCAAAAACTGAAAATCAGGAAAAGATTAACATTAGCATTAATCAGACTGACAAAATACAGGACATTGTATTCATGACACAACCTGCACATGTCTGTGTTGCATTACCCTCTCTGTGTTGGCTGGTCCTGGGTAATTGTTGGTAGCTGGCGTGACCCTTGGCTGAAGACTACAACACAAAAATCTAACATGACCTTGTTGATCTGCCTTTCACAAACAAACCCATCTTTCCAAATGGCTGGGTCAGGCATCTTACCTCACTGCTGTGGTTTACACTTTACCAGAGCTTTGAGCTTCCAAGCCTCAAAGGAACAGCACAACCTTGTCTGCTAGGTTTCCTCTGATCTGAAACACAGTCAAAAAGGAATAGCAAAAAAGAATTGCAGTTTGATAGGTACACATGTAATTGGATGAGAAAGTGTAACACCTCCAGTCCTGAGTTTTCTGTTTAAAATTTGAGAAGAGACTATAAAAGAGAAAACCTAAAGAGGCAGGAATAAAAGAATTGTAGTTTATAAGTGGCCTGAAGCACAGCTGCATTACATCGGATATATTATATGCTGGCTTTAGGGTGAGAGCTTAGAAAATTGCAAAGCTCTGCTTTCAGCAAGGAGGTAAGCATGTCCAGAGAAGATTTTTTTTGCCTCTCTGTCTATCACTGTTATGCTTTAGTGCTTTGACTGCAGTCAAGAGATTTCAAAGGCAAAGGATCTGATACCAGTGCCAAAAGAGGACTCTCCTCATATATATCTAAGCACATGTTTAGTACTCTTCAGAATCAGATCCAATTTATTGAAACACTGTCTCAGTTGGAAAGCTTATGAAAATTGCACTTGCCATTAACATGGCTGAGTTCTGAGAAGAAAAAAAACTGAAGTTCTTTTTGTGTATCTTTGGCATTTCTGTCCACAGATAACCTGTGATTATTTGCCTTTGATATTATAAGACTCTAAACCAGCAGGGAATCCACTTATTTTTTCACTAGTGCTTCAAATGTGAATAGATCACAGAAAGAGGCAGGAACAGCTGCTATTTCTTCACTCTTGGTTGGTGACAGAACTTGCATTTTATTATAGGGTTGGGACAAAAAGCTGATCTTCTCAGAGTATATGTTCCTGGGCTAGTATGTGCAGATGCACTCACAAGCTGATATATTATCAAAATTATTCTATCTCTGTGCTGATGTCACAGGACATTTTGCTACCACTCCGAAAAATTACCTAAGGTTAGCACACAGTTCCTAGATTTTCTCTGACTTGGATGTAAAAGAGACATTACAGAAAAAGGCAATGTTACCTCAGGGAAAAAGAAGTAGCAGCCACTGACCTTTGAGATGTTAAAATTATAAAAAAACCTCAGATTTCTCAGAATTATAATGAACATCCTTTCCTTACACTGCCTTTTTTCCCCCTCAGCTCAGAATTTATTACTGTATTGAAAAAAAAAAAAAAGGTGCCTCCTAAAGAGAGAGAGAGGACTCATTTGGGAATATTTCATCCAGCATAAATAGATGGGCTGCAGTAGCTGTGCTTCATCCCCTGGGTAAAAGGCAGCTCCACGTGAGATCTGTCTTGTGCTTTGGGTTTGTTTTCCCTTCTTGCTGTGGGCTCTGCAGCTGGCTCTGTGGACTTCAAACAGGAGGCCCCTGAAGAGATTTGTCTCTACTGTTGTTGCTTCTGCTATTTTGTGGAGATGAGATTGTTCTTTTGGCAGAATCATTTATCTTTGTGATGGAGGTCCTGATTTTCAATTATACTTAGGCCACTTTGGAGCACTCTGGCAGTGTAATGGGTCTTTAGAATCATCTCAGATCAAATTTGTACCCCCTTTAAAGCACTTCTTCTCTGACAGAATGGTATTAGATGATTGCTGAGTACATGGACATCAGATTTGTAATGGTTTGATTAACTGACAGCTATGTAACTATCTTTTGAAAATTACATGAACATTAAGATGTCACAAGTAAGGGTAGCAGGGTAGTTCTGCCTTGGCTATATCCAGTATTCATAAGCAGATCATCTAATCCAGGTGCAAGAGCAACCAAGAGTGTCCCTGTGAACAGACAAAATACAGAATTATTCCTCAAATGGCATATCACTGAAAACAGTGGTGCTACTGACTGATGCAGTGATGTGCTTTTGGGAGAGCTTCTGGGTTGCAGTGAAGGCAAATGTACAGAACAGCACTAGAATCTGGAAATCCTGGCTTGGCACTTAAAGCTTTTTTGGCTCCACAGTGAGATCTATGTGAACAGAAAACCCTTTCCAGATGGCAGTCATCACTGCCCCCTTCCCCCCCCACCCCCACCTCAGTAATACAATAAGGTGTATATATTTGTTAAAAATAAAAAAGAGTAGGAGTTGGCTGGTTGGATTTTCCTTAAAATAGTTAATTGCATGTGTACATTTGGAGATAAGAGCCCAAGATTCCAATACAGATAATGAAGAATTGAGGCTGAGCTCAGTGCCATTTGTGATGTCCTTAGGCATGCTGCCTGCATTCTGGTTACCAAGTAAGAAATCTGAGTTCTTCCTATAGCCCCTGTTCATATCTACCAGCACTCCACAATGTCTCTGGTACCCTATGACATCTAAAATGTCATGGATAGTATCTGTGGGCAAGATGGCCTTGTTTAATAGGTATAATCTGATGTTATACTTAAGTAAACCAGAAAAAATTTCATTGAAACTGGGTAATTAGATCTTATGAACTTAGGGCAGGAAACATCTTGCTCCTTCTCACAGAGAGACAGACCATCAGAAAAACTACATATGCATACATGCCACCTTATAACAGCTCTGCCTAGCAAAAGTTCAAGTGGAGCTTGTGTCTTTGTGAAGACAAGAATTCATTAGCCACAAGACACAAATTTGCAATACTTGCAGAACTATTTATTCATCATAAGTTCTGTATGAATTTCATTGCCTTTAAAGATCAAGTGCAACTTTCTCATCTGGGATGAGAAATCCTCTGTAGAGGATTTGCTGTTGGCTGTTAATGAACCCTGATTCTCAGAAGAAGCACGAGAAGACATCACCATTTGACCTTGGACATTATCCATGTACTTAATGTACCTCACCGCAGATATGTCCTAAACAAAGAGCCAGCTTATAAAAATTAAAAAGATTCTATGAAAAATGCTGACTACTAAGAGACAGAGCTGATCCATGCCAAGGTTTTATATCACAGATAAGCAGTGTATGAGGCATTTGTCCTCTTATTAGAATGTGAATCTATTAATATGATCCAAGTGACATTTAGGGAAATGAATATCCCATTATTCCATAGGGGTCTCATTAAAGATAGCCTCTCCTGAGGTTGCTCGATGGCAAAATTTGTAAGTGGATTAGTTGGAAGCATGGATGAATGAATGAATGAACTTCAGTGACTGCTCCTTATAATGACTCCAGGTAATTAAAAAGACCAGAGGTATCTGGAGAATTCTAAGCCTAATAGTGGTCTAACAGTATTTTAAAAACATTTAATGATGGAGTTAATTGAGCTTTAGAATTCATTTAGCTGGTCCTTGCATTAACAAGTAGCTTTTATGTGATGGAGGAATTAGAAATTAAATATTGTCTCAATAAGTCTTCAAAGATGTTTCCTAATTTTCATGTTGGTCATTATTAAATAGTAATGTTTATGCAAATTGTAGTGCCAAAGCTTTTTCAGTATTGGAAAATGTTACTCTGAAAACTCATTAATTTTCAGCCACCATGTTCACGGAGAAGTACAAGACAAAACAGCTGCTAAAGGCAGCACTACAAGCTGAGTACAAACCCAGGCACTAAGAGGACATGGTCAGGTTCCGGAAGGCATTACTGCCTTCTCCTGGGATCTTGGTAAAGAATGAGGGGAGAGACAGTATTCACTGGTTGACCAAATAGCAGAATGTTTTATTTTTAACCTGGGTCTCAGTAGAACTGCATTCTCTATACGTAGATGTTTAAAGTGGAGAGCTCAGCTGAACAGATGAGTATCTGATTTTCTTGGGTGGGATTTAGTTCATTTAACTGCTATGTTCCTGTATCTTGGGAGTGTAATGGAGCAGACCTTTCTGAGGAAGTTCCTAAGTTCCTTAGATAGCCAAAATGAGAAAGAGAAATGGTTTTAATGCCATCAGAGAGGGTCATGTACTCTTAACTCCTGTAGTCAATCTTAGATGAGTAAGAACTCCCTCTGGAAGTTTTTACAGTCACTGTTTGCTTATTCCACCACCTAATGACTCTGAGAAGGTACATGAAATCATAGCAAGAACCACCAAATCAGAAATAATAACAATAGTAACATGTAATTTTCCATATTTTTTTCTGTATTCTGAGAAAAGCTGTTAAAAGGTATCCACTACAGCCATGCTGTCTCATAGACAGCCTAGTAGCAGCAGGAATAAGAGCTCTGGAGGCCTAATCACACTAAGCATCATTTAAGCTACATATCCTTGATGTGCTCTTTCCAGAACCTCAGAGGCAACCAGACCCATCCAGACCCTCAACCTGTTGCTCTGACTCCAAGGAAAAGTCCATACTTATCTGACTGCAACTGCACTGAAAAAAAAAAAAAGGCTCTATTTGTCACTTTTTTTTTATTCTCACTATCTCAAGACTCCATGCGTTTTTTTCCTCTTTACTGTCGTCTTTCTTTCAAACCTTGTCTGAAAACATCTGTCTTCCCATTTCTCTGTTTAATACTCTTGGTATATTTTATCATTTCAAAACATTTTTAAACACATTTTGCATGAAAGACGCTGTCCTGAGGAAGGGCCAACTCACACTGTGTTGTTTGCATAGAGAGCATGAAGGAGGAAGAGCAATAAAAGAGCAACTTAATTACTTTGGAGCCACGGTGCTTCCTGCTGCCACAGCCTCTGCATGAGGTCCTGACGCAGCCACCAGCCTTGGTGAGAGAGGCCTGATCTTGCTGACAACTCCTCTGGTGCAGCTTTACCCAAAGTCACTGAGCAGCTCACAGCAAATGAACAAGACACAAAAAGTGGCAGGACATCAGTGACGTAGCCCAGGCTAAAAAACTTACAGAAACAGCAGTGACCTCCAAAAAGCACAAAAGTCTTTCTGCCCTGTTCTCTCTCCTCTGCTGAACAAATCATAACCTCTTCTAGCAGTGCTGTTCACCTCCCCTTGAGAGGTCCTTTGTCCAGAAAAAGAATGAAAAATCAGAGCACAGCTGCAAAAAACAATTCTCACTTGTGGCCTAAGTGCTCGTATTCTTTGTACCTGAACAAGATAGGATGATATGACCTAGCCTACATTGCAAATGTTGAGATTGTGAGACACAGTGGATAGATCTGGATCTGACTTCTCAGTTTATTCCAGAGCCAAGGATTAGCAGTGACTATGCCTGATGCTCTGGGGTAAGCACATTCATCAGTGGATTAGGCTTTGAGCAAAAATCCACAAAAGTAATACAAGCCCAAGTGATCATAGTTTGTTTCCTTTAGAAAGCACTAGTTTTCTTGTGGCCAGTGCTAGCAACAGTGTGCCTGTCGTAGCAGCCACAGCTCCATTGCATTTGCCTTTCCTTCTGTTCTTCTTCCTGCTTGACCTTGGGAAAATTCTTGCTGCCTGTCTCAGGTTGCAATTCTACTGCTGGAATAATTGAGCTATAACAGTAACCTTTCCATTGACTTCTTTCTTTTTTTCAAGATTAAAACCTTTTGCTTTACTGCTTTTTGTTCTCTTATCTCCTTAGAATTTTGTACCTGGGAACTTATCTATATGCAAAATCAATGTTGAGAACTTCAATGCACCATCTGTCTCTGTTTATATCCAGTGACATCCCAGACACAGGGCTTGTACCAGAAGGTCTCTACCTCTAGTCTGAGTATACAAATAAAAAAGGACATAGCAAATTTTCTGTATTGTTTCAGATGGTTCCAGCAGGATTATCCACCTCAAATCTAACCATTGCCAATACTGTAGTAGGTGTCTACAACATTTCTTTCCCCACAGTTTCAACAGGATTTGTGTGCCATTTCCAC
The DNA here is from genome assembly GCF_036417665.1 of Passer domesticus. Lineage (NCBI taxonomy): Eukaryota > Metazoa > Chordata > Aves > Passeriformes > Passeridae > Passer > Passer domesticus. The sequence goes on along the minus strand of NC_087475.1, from coordinate 66,965,435 downwards.
AGAAGTTAATGTAATCATCAAGTTCACTCTCAAATGTGTCCTTTTCTGCAGTGGCTGCAAGTTGAAGTGAGCCGCTGGTCTGCTTCCAGGTTAGGAATATCATAGTACTAACTAATACTCTATTCCTTTTTTCATATGCCATGTACATGACTTTCCACGCTGAAAAGCCAAACCTAAACAAAAAAACCAATCCCAAGCCCACAAAAACATTGATTTCCTTTTTCATAGATGAAATATGGATCATTTTTGCCACTTGAAAGTCAAACCCATCTCTTATATGCCACTGCATTCACTGGTTATTATCAAGGAGAAATATGGCTCATTCTTGGAAATGATTTTTCTTTTAAAATTTGTCTTTTTCCTATTTATTAATATGTCTCGTTCCTCCAAGACTAACTGTTTCATGACATTCCAAGTTACTCTTCTACTGAAACTGTGTAGATGGTGTCAAAGAAAGCACATCTCACAGAAGTGCCTCCACAGCACATTATGGACTGCACATCTCCCTAAGAGCAATTTAAAATGAAGAACAACCTTTTCCAACATCCTTTCAAAACTGCACATGGACATTAGCCAGACACAAGACTGAGCTGCAGAGGGTGCATCTGCTCTTCACAGTGCTCATCACTGATGTCTAACCCACAGTAAAGTCATTTGGCCAAAAAAAGCGTGGATGAAACAAGCGCACCAGAAGCCAGATGAACCTTTCCTTCCTCAGTGTCCATGGAAAGAAATATGTCGGATCCAGCCAACACTTTCTCAGTATTTCATTCCAGGGCATGTGATATCTGTAAGTAAGTTATTCTCCAAATGAACTAAAGAAGCCAGTGTTCTCATTTACACTACCTTATCATCTCAGTTGATCTTAGCACCACTATTAATGCACTCCAGTGTACATGATGTCAAAGTATCCCTGAAGGTCTCAGCAGCCAGCCGAAAACCTGGCAGAGTTTTCTAAAGTCTGCAAGTTTTCACTTTCCAGGAAACCTCTTTTCTAACCCACTCCTTCGCTAGGTCCAGTTCCCATTATGGTGCCACGATCTGACCCCTCTGCAGTGGGGTCAGAAGGATGTCGCATTTCCCACGGGCAGATCTACTCGGTGGAATACGGACTTAATATGGGATTTTTTTAAATTTTTTTTTTCCCCAAGGGACTAGCCCCTTTACAGGGATGTATGCTGTGCGACAGCCGCGGGACGGTAAGAGCCAGGTGTTGATGCGGGTTTGTACGATGCCCGGTGCCTTCCGTCTCCTAGCGCCGGTGGTGTGGGGGGCTGGCCCCACTTCCAGGCGAGCGCAGCGCCTCGCCCGGGCTCTAGCACGGACGGTGCGCAGCTCTGAGCGCCCCGGCCGGGCGCTGGGGCTGGGGCTGGGGCAGCGGCCGCCCCGCCCGCCGCGGCCCCGCAGCCCAGCCCGGCAGCGGGGCGGGGGGCACGGGCGAGGGGCGGGCCGGGGGCGGCGCTGCCTCCGCGGGACGGCGGCGGGAGCCGGGAGCCGGGGCCGCGGCTGGAGCCGCGCAGGGGAGCGGGAGCGAGGAGCGGAGCTGCCCCGCGGGGCGGCTGCGGGCGGGAAGGTGCCGCGCTGCCGGAGCATCCCGAGCGGAGCATCCCGAGCCGGAGCATCCCGAGCTGCTTTCAGAAGGAGATCGACACGCCGGGTGTGGGGTGTTTTTTCCTGCCTCTGCCCTAACCCGGCGCGTGTTGTTCGTGCTCTCGGTGCCAGCGGAGCCTCGGCGAGCACGGCTGCCCGCGGCCGAGCGCTGCTGCCCGCACGCTCCCGCAGCGCCGGGGCCGCCCGCTGCCGCTGTCCGGCGCCGAGCGGTGCCGCGCCGGCTCAGGCGGGTCCCGGCGGGTCCCCGGTGGGTTTGGGAAGCTGCTGTGCGCTCTGGAACAGCTCCCGCCGCGCCTCGGCCGTGCTGCTGCTCCGAGGGAGCATCCTTAGCGGTTTGCATGTCCTGTGCCGTAACCAAGGGCATTTGATTTCCACGAGCGTTTAACCGAGGTATGTGTTTTGTGGCCTGCGCTTGATCGTTCACAAACGTCTTTTGGAAAGAACCTGTATTTAGCCTAACTCACTTGGCGGGTTGGCGAGTGCTTGAATTGAACGAACGCTTCTTGGGTTTGGGGAAATTGTTTTCGGCGGAGGCAAGAAGGGGAACGCTCTGGGAGAGCGTGGTGACAGCACGGGGCTGCACAGCTTCTGGAAGGAGGGATGCGGAGAGAAGGGAGGCACGGGCTGGTTTATTTTGCTGAAAGATGCTGCAGCCCAGGGGTGTGATAGCGCAGACCATTGGGTCATCAGTGTGCAAGAAAATTCTTGGCTCAGCGGGCATAAGCACAGGCTGCCGCCCGTGTGCTCTTTCACGATGCTTGCAGAAAGATGACGGGGAAAGCGTTGCTCCCTCTGCAAATAAATTGTAAGATGCCTATCCAATGTAGTGGGAGAAAAGCTGAGCTTATACAGCATAGCATGGGAAAAAAACACCGGATGGATGCACAAAAATATGCCCTTTGCAAGCATTTTATGTCTGCCTGAAATCTTCAGGCTGTTTCAACATCATCTTGCTAGATGCAATAAAGTTTGGAACAGAAATCAAGTGTCGCAAACTCTTCCTAGCCTTGCAAATACTAAGCAGTTAGAGGAAAATTGTGAAAATAGTGGTAAAGGGCTGAGAATTTGCCATGCTAATTAACATTTATATAAGCAAAGACAATTAGGAATGCATACTAGCTATTATTTAATTAATTCTCAGCTAATTTTAGCAGAATGGGAGAAAGACTAATAGGAGAAATGTGTAAAATCTGGACCATATAAGATGCATATAGTGATGGCAGTTTTATTATGATAAGGGATCCAGCTGGAGTGTCATGTCTGTTTTCTTGTGATTTTGCTTTTTACAGTCATTTTGAGCCCATTCTTAACTTTCCTGTGCCTGAACAGACTGAAACAAAAGGCAACCTGAAGCCACCAGCTGCCTTCTCTCTGCTATTATGCTTGTTCCCCTTAGGGATGGTTGCTGGTTGTAGCTGTGTACTGGCTGCCTTCCTTTCCCACCTCTTCCTCAGATGGGGTCACCCCTATCACCCAAGGCAGGGAAAGAAAATGCAGGCATGTCGCCCCTGCCTCCCTCACGTTTCCCCAGCTTTCCCGTGCTCTGGTACACAGGCTGGCCTGCCTGCAGGCTGCTACTTGCCATATCCAGTACGTGTGCTTTGCTGTCAACAGGATAAATGCTGCAGGACCTGGAACTGCTGGGGAAGGGGTCTTGGGCTATTTCAGCATCCAGGCCTAACCTAGTACTACCACCATGTATGTATGTATGTGAATATATTTGGCATAGGAAGTTATTGTCATGGGCATTTTGCTAACCTTTTCAGATGTAAAAGGCTGAACTGGGATAACTCGCCTCTGCCAAGTGTCTTTTTCATAATTGGGTCTTGCTGGTGCAGTGCAAATTGTAAATTGTATTCTGTAAATTCCCTATGTGAGGCAGGAAGCAACAGAGCCTTTCCTTCTTGCACCTCATCTACACAGAAGAGGAATTATCTCAACACCAAGAGTACATTCAGAAGTTGCTGAAAAATCCGATGTTTCTGATAGGTCTGAGACTTGGAATCTAAATACTAAAAAGTCAGTATATTTTCACTTCTGCCTCCTGCGCTCTTTTGCAAGCAGTCCTCCCCCTGTGTCTTCATGACTGCGGTTGCCTCCTTTTCCTGGCTTGCACAGAGGAAATCCTGTTACGACATGGTCGATCCATGGCGCTGCTGCAAAACCCCCTCTTAGCCTGCCACCTCGTCTGCATCTCCCCTCTTTGTCAGTCCTTCTGCTGCTCCCTCTTTCCCCCTGCATCTGACATGTCAGTCTGAGGCTTCAAGTGTCCTTGACAGTCACCCTGTCCATGAGGTACCAAGTCTCCTGTTTTTCTCAGGAGGTACTCCTGGGCCTTGATCAGCCTGTGCTCTCAGCATCTTTCTCCCTCAAGTCATCATCTGCATTTCTCCCAGCTCCGCCTTGTGCTTACTTGTAACTTCATATAGGCACTTTGTCCATCATTCCTTTAACTTCCTTGATATGTCCCAGCACATTTGCTTTCGTTTGATGCCTTCAGCAGCTTTCTGGTGAGATGCTAAGATGAGCCCTTGCCTGGTCTATCATCCCTGCCACTGGAATTTCACTTGCTCTGGATTGGAGCACAACAGTGGCCTCTAAAGCTAGGACATCTGAGAGGCAGTTGTTGAACAGATCACTCTATCAGGCACCAGCAGAAACTCTCTTTCCATAGCCTACAGATCCTCACTTGCTCTTTTTTGGCATTTCAGGTGCAACCCTGCCCCCTTATGCTTGCACAGCACAGCGTGGCTCGCTGCATCTCCCTTTGCCGTCATGTTTCTCTTTGCCTGAGTTGTTGCAGGCTGTTTTGCAAACAGGGACTATATGTGAATATTAGGCACACAAATATGCCATGGTTTGTTCATCAGGGGAGGGCATGCATACAGCCTGCGTTGGTAAAATAAGGAACGGTGAGGATAGAGATCTTCTGTTACAACAGTGAGGGGAAACAGAGAACCAAAGGAGAAGAGTGTTTTCTTACTTTTGTTAGTAAAGCATAAGATACCCAAGTCAGGAAGCAGAGTTACAGTGAATGGAGTTACTGTGATAGCACATCTGTGCCTAAACTCATTTGACATTTAAGTGTACAGACATTTAAGTGTAGTCGATACTGAATCTGCATTTTTTTGGAGAGAAAAAAAAATCTGAGAATCATGCATTAACAAAAATTTCTGTTGAACCAAGTGTAAAAAATTGTATCCTAGCTTTACATTGTGATGAGGTTCCTAAGAAGGTCGAAATGAAATCTGTTTGACATTTTTTGGTGTGATATGGATTTATAAAATTTGTGATATATAAAATGTGTGATTTATACCTGTTGTTTTTATAAAATACATTGAAATCAGCATATCAGCTGAATTTTGCAATAGAAGGGTGTTTTCTTAGTGTTCTGGACTCTGCTTCCTGGGTCACATCCTCGCTAGTTAAGGACCAATAACCCCATTGACTAGCAAAGTGAACTTTGCTTTTACTGCTCAGCAAAGCTCCTTGCTGTAGTCTGCCCAGAATTCTCCCGAGACAGGAGTGGATGTGCCCACATGGAGTGATGGAGATGAGGGCTCTCAGCTACACTCGTGTGTGCAGCCACGTCATCAGCATCAGGCAGGAGGATGTGCTGCAGTACTGGCAGAGACAACAGAGAGCTTAAGTTGAGAGTAGAGAGCTTAAGAGCATCCAGTTCCAGATTTAGCCACACTTTGTCCTAAAACTGCATTCCTTGTAGATTAAGGGGATGGGTGTGATACTTTTGAGGAGTTTTTCCCTGTCTACCTGGAAGTAACCCTGAGGGTCTAAGCATGAGCGTGATGGAAAATGAAAGCAAGTTCTGATAACAAGGACTGCTTGCCCCGGAGCTTGGTATTTTATCTGGTATGTTTTGGTCTGAATAAACAGTGTGCAGGAGCTGAAGCACTGCCCCATGAGAAGTGTGGTGGTTTCAGGAAGGGCAAACACAGTGCACAGCCCTCCACTGCACTGGCCACTTGGTCTCAGTTGTGGAGTCCAGTGATGTTCTTCCTGTGTCAAATAAAAGAGGTAGTTATTGGGAGCCCATTTAAGAGTCAGGCATGAAGTGGCAAAGCTTAATTAACTTTTTTTTATTCTGAGATTAATTACAACACCACTATGCCACACAGACGTATGCTGGATGGAGACTCCTGAGAGGCTTATCAGTTGGTGGGATGCTCTACACAGCCTTCAGAAAGAAGGGTAGAAGGAATGGAAGACTCAACCACGAAAGAAGGCAACAAGGCAGAAGCAGTTGAAATACTTTCATATACTTGTTCCATTGAGGAAAGTGGGTTTTAATGTAGTTTTCATTTCTCATTAAGCAGCCATTCCACACTACACTAAATTTTCTGTTCAAACAAGACTTCCAAATCAGATTTTGCAAGAAATCAAACAAGAAGTCATTAGACGAAATGCAGCAGTTAAGGATTCCTGACACTTGCTGGTTTCTTCTCTTCCCTGGCTAACCTTGCCCTGGACCTCCTTTCCTGCTGGGCTCCCAGGATCTGTCACTTTGACAGTGACACCTTATGGCTGTTTTTGACTGTAGAAGTCAATTACCAAGATTTAAAGCTGTTATGGGCAACCAAATGGCTGTGTGAACCTTCATGTCTTCTCTGCCTGATCACCCACTGTCACTAAACTTTAGGAGCTCAGATCTGTTTGAGGTTTCTGCCTGGGTTGAATTTGGCTGAGAGTGGCAACAAAAGTTATTCAGAGTGGCAATAAGGGGAATAGATTTGGGACTGAACACGAAGAAATCAAATACAACCCATCCCTACGGTCAGCAAAGAGTAGGCTGTTGAGTTTTGGGTGGGTTTTTTTCAGCAACCTGTATTTTTCCACAAGAAATTTTCAAAACAGAAATAAATATTTTTAACAAACCAGCACAGGAAGGAGACTGATTTCCTTGGTGACCATATCATTTGGATGAGATTCAAGCTGATGGTCTCATAGGATGCTAGATCAGGAGGGCCCCATTTCTATATCTAAGGTCTCAGAGGCACAGCAGTGAGACTCCTTACCCCTCTCCACATCCTGAGAGATACAGGGAACAGATAGATCCCTACTCCTTGCATGTCTTACTGGCACAGTGAATGAATACACTGTTTGGGCCAAATCCTTCTGTAGGCTACTACTGCAGCTGAAATAGTAAAAATAGCTGTGAGGGGCCTTAGAGTGGTGCAAGAGGATGAAGGACTGTGGGATACAACTGTGTATGGCAAGGGGTCTTCTGAAGATAAGCTTGTTGATGTTCTGGTCCAAGTATTTCTCTGTTCTTCAAAGATAATTAAAAGCTCTGTCCTCCCTGCCTCACTGTGTACACTTACCATTTGAATATGGATGCCCGCACTTAGGAAGCTTTGAGGATGTCCTTGTGTTTTTCACTTCATGTTTAATCAGCCCAAGATTTGGTAGGCTCTGGTCCCCTTGCCTTGCTGGAGATTGTGACACTGTTGTATTGAATGAGGGGCTAAATGGGCTAAAGTAGTGCTCTGTGTATCTGGGGAGAGATGGACTAACAAAGATTCTACCAAGAAAAAAAGAGCAAAATACTTTGTGTATGCCTTGGTTGAAGATACAGTCCTGTTGCAGAGATCTATGCCTCTTTCCCCCAGGAAAGAAGAAAGGGGAGGAAAAGGATCTCTGCTATGAGCCAACAAAACTGAGGGGCATAGGGTAGAGCTCTTGGCCATGTGAGGCATATTTGCCAGAGAAAATGCATACAGGGGCTGCTGTACCCCCTCTCCATCCTGTACCACACCTGCCTCAGCCTCAGAAGCAGTTGTGGGTGAGGTGACAAGGGTGCACACCCTCACATCCCGTGCATATGCTGGGTCCATCTCTGGGGCAGCTGACTTTGAGGTCCACCTACAGCCTCCTACCTGTTTGTCACAAAGAGATGGTCTGGAAGCTGTCCGACTCCCTTTGGTGGAACATTAGTATAGTCAGTGTTATCAAAACATTTGGATTTCAACAACACTGTCTTTTAACAGCTGCACTAGACAATTTTCTTTATTGAGCTTGGAGAGGCTTAAACCAAAAGTGATTCAGTGACTGAAGGGATGAAAGCAGCACAACAATGCATCAACATCCATCCCCAGAGATCTGCTTCTCTAACACAGTCAAACCAAATGTGCTGAAGGGGCAGAGCTCTAAGATGTACAATGATTGTGAAAGTGTCTTTTGTCTCCCAAAGGGCAAAATCTGTTTGAGTGTGGCTCATCTTTTGCTTTAATCTGTATCATTTGGGATTGTTTCTTCACACACAAGAAATTTAATTTACTTTATTAAAAACAATTCAGGGGCTATGTTTTAATTTTTGGTATTGAATGCATGTAGCACACAAAATTCTTCTAGCTATTCCTGTGCACATAACATATTCAGATTGGATATTTCAAGTGTGAAAACTTAAACTGCAGATAGTCAGAAATAAAGAGGATGAATAAATAATAGTGTGTAATCCAAAAGACCTGATTCCTGGCAGAAGTCTTCAGGGTATAATGTGAAATGAATTGGAGAGCAGATACAGTGCTCTAGTGCTTAAAAAAGTGCCAGGGGACAAATATCTGTCTTGGTCCTGGAGCACACTGCAGAACAAGAGAAAGGTGTTATCAAAGCCTGTCTGTAAAGCAGAGTTCAGGATCATGGTTCTGATGTTGTACATGCCGTGCTGTAACTGGGCAGCAGAACGATGTTGTTAGCAGGAATAAAACACAAGCCACGATTCCAGTTGGTTTGGGTTTTTTTCCTGAAATTTCTGCCAGTAAGAGCAGTCAAAATTCAGCACTTGTCCTTCCTTTATTTTATTATTATTGTAGTTATTACTAAACTTTTCCACTTTTATTTGCTTTTCTATAGGGACTTTTCTCAGCATGCAGTCCCTTTAGATTTGGACGTGATCACCAACCGCATCCTCTGCATTGGACATTTGGCTTCTATTTCCATATCTTCCTGCTTGTAAGTATTTTATTCTTTCTCCTTGCTCATTTTTCTTTTACTTTTAAAGACCAGATTTAACTCACGGGTCCTGGGTCTGATCCCAGGTCACAATGTCTTTGATTTACATTGATATAAATGACTCTATAATCCACAGATCCATGGGAAATGTAAATTAGAGAATCATTGGAGCCTATCTGAATTAATCTAAGTATCCTTATGGCTCAGAGGGTTTCCTTTTTAGAGCCCCACACAAACCCCCAAACAAAATATAACTTGATTTTAACCTGCAACCAAGCCATCTGGGCACTTGTCTTCTTAGATTTTCAAAGACATAAATTTAAATCATATTAAATCATAATTAAAAAATGAAATTAGATCATAAATTAAAAGGAAAACTTTGCTTGTGGCAGGAAATAGTTTTTCTTTTCCTTCTGCGCTCTATTTTATTGAGTCAGTTGGCAATTGATCCTGTTTCCCAGGCAGAGTGGAAAAGGGATTCTCTGCTCCTGGAAGGTCCATCTGTAACAGAAAAAAGAAGCATCCTACTTACTTGTGGTCTTTAATTGCCAAAGGCATGTATCCAATAAGAAGTATTAAGGATCATATTCTTGTTAAACTGCAAACTAGAAGTCATTCTTTGCCTTTCCTACCTACATTTTCAATGGAAAAAAATGTTGTTCACATTTTTTTTTCTGTCTAGAGCTACTGTCTTATTTAGTTGCATGATGTCAAACTGCTACACTTTTCCAGTCTAGAGCATATTGCCTTTCAAGGCTAAAGTGTTCCTGGTAGATAAAATTCCTTCAGCCCTTTAGTATGAGTATGAAAACATATCTTTATTGACATTAAGTATTTTGTGTTACATGTTTGCTGGAAGGGAAATATCGGTAACCTAGGAAGGAAATAAATGTAGAAAAACAAGAGTGGGAAGATGAAAGAACTAAACCAGGAGCTCCCTGGCCTTCATACATATATCAATCTAGTGAAGACTTGCTGCCAGCTTTTGGGACCAATCACTGTGATAGCAGAACTTGGGGAGAAGCAACACAGAGTTACAACAGAGAGGACCTCTCTGTTGTAACCATTTGAAAAGCAAATTAAGGTCTCATCTCTTAGGAGATGTTTACAATAAGGGCTTTCTATGATACCTTCTACCTGTAAAGAAACAGTTCACAGAAGATTGTGACAAAAGTGTTAGTTTATGTAATATACAAACACTGGTTTTCTTTGAAGTCAATTTGTCTCTCTGCTTAAACATTTTGAAAACACTGAAACAACCAAGATATTTCTCAGCTTGCAGTCACAAAAATACAGGAAGAGCTAAGAAAACTAAGTGCTTTTTTGTGGCTGATAAACTCACAAGAAATTGAGTCTACCAGACTTATCTTTGCTGCCTGTTCCTCAATTTTTAGGGTTTCAGTGGTGTGAGTGCAGGCCATTAAATTATATATGACTGAGCCTGTAGAAGCAGAGTTGTTGCACCAAGATATATGAAGAAATACAATACAGGCAGTAAAGCATTTACGACATTGGGACTATGAAAAAGCTCTCTTCATGCCATCCTGCAGAGTGTTGCAGTCTCATTTAATATTCACTTTAGTCTGAACTGGGAGATGGCTACTGTCTTAGCAATGCTAAGGATTGAATTACATATGTTACATATAATTTGGCACTCAGGGCATATGCTAATTGTGAGGCCTCTGCTCCTGACCACATTTGCATTTCCTTACAAAATGGATTTTCTAGCAGATACCATCAGATATGCAATAGTGGCTAGCTTTGGCGTGGCTGCTCAGGCGTGGAACTGCTGGTACCTGCACAGTGATACATAGTGATGCCTTGCCTGATCCCTCACATGCTCAGTTTGTCCTTCTTCTGGTGAATGCCACCTTGCCCATCTCCTACTTACCACAAGATGAAAGGAAATATTGAAAACTCCAACTGAGCCTGCCTACAGTATCTGCCAAGTTGGCTTACCCGTGGAGTAAGAGTGGTTATCCTCACCTGTGAAAGATATTTATACCAAGGACCTGAATGAAGAAACAATGCACAGCTGGGAGAATATAGCTAAACAGTGGCGCTGGTTGAAAAGCCAGGATATACAAATGACATCATATATCTAGGAGAGCCTTTTCTTTTCTGCAACACTCATATTTGAGGACCAGAGTAGCAGAACAAGGTTTTGCTCTCTTTTACATCTAAAACCAGCGGAGTGTAGAGGTAGGTAGAGTCTGTACCTTTTGGGACCAGTGAATTGTTTTACTGAAATGTGTGAATCTTCTAGGCAGGTTGTCCATCAGAGCAGCAAGGCTGTGTAACAAAGGAGCAATAACAGCAGGAAAATTCAGCCATAGCCAGAAAGGCAGAGTATGATCTGGGGCTTTCAGCAGATTTACAACAGTGAGGCTGGACTGGAGGACTCAGGAAGCCTCCTCAAATCACACAGCCCTATCCTGGCATTGCAGAGGTGCTTCCGACAAAATACTCTAGATCCAGCTACACCACAAAACCTGAGTCCCCCTGCAGACAGGTGCCAGTTCTGCTTTCCCAGGAGTTTTCAAGAGTGGTGAGTTGGAAAGCTGCCTCCTGTCAGACAGAGTTGTCCATCTGCATCATTCAGGAACAATACTTGCAAATCATTATTGCCTTAAACCAACTCAACTTTCCAAAAACAGATGAGGGAAAGGCAGAGACCACCACAGAATGTGAAAACTTTGCCTCCATCGTTCATTTCCTGGGTCAGTTTACAGCTCTCAGAAAGACAACAGGTTTATTGCAGTTTACCAGCTTTGCCATTATGCTTTGATGTCAGTGGCAAAATTCCCAAATGTTTTTGGGGACTAGGTATGGGCTAAATGTTTTGATGTTGTTGTATTTAGTTTTCAGAAATGCAAAAAACACCAAATTACCTAACAAGAAGGTAATTGGGTAAAAGCCTAATTACCTAACCTGACTCTCTGGGGATTATTTCTTCAGGAGGATCAGGGTAAGAGAGACAAACAGTTCATGGCATTTACCTTCTTCTCCAAGCAGAAGCAGGAACTTGAGCTGAAGTTGTAGCTTTGGTGCACTGAATAAATCTACTCATGGCTCCATTTGGAATCAGAGTTTACAGTGTCTCTGATCTCACTACAAAATACTCATTTAAAGATAGCCTGGGTGATGTTGTAAGACCTATAAAAGTTCTGATTTAGCAAAACACATCTCTGTTTAACTGAGGTTCTGATTAGTTGTATTTAATACTATAAATTTTCCACTAACTTCAAAAAAAGTCTGAAAAAAAGCCAAAGTTATTCCTTGTACCAGGGTCAAGTGCCAGTAGTAAAAGCAGAATGTAGTAGATTTCAAATTTGTGAGAAATTTAAAGGCTTTCAACTTCTGCCATGTTAAAGAATTCATGTGAAGTAATTCCTTAAGTTATTATAGAGCAATTCAATTAATAATGGTTCTAATTTTCATTATGGCACATAATTAAGAATAAACATCTTCTATATCAAAGCCTATCTTTTAAAAAGGATAAATTAGCTATAACACACTTAACTATTTCCAGAACATGAAATGAACGCATATTGTTCCATTAGTTAATTTTATATCACCAAATTAAAGACAGTTCAAAAGAAGTATAATCTCATAAGGATCTCTCTTTGTTCAGTCTGTTGTGATTTATTTCAGGAGGTACAACAAATACAGTTTCCTATGGAGCTAAATACTATTAGGCTGATAAAACTATTTTAGTTTAGTATATTTTATGCATCACTATGAGTTATATATCACAATGGTAAGAATATTTTTATCTGATATTTGCAGATGCAGTTTTGTACTCCTGCATATCTTGCAGGCTGTCAGGATGCTTGATTGAGACCACCAAAAGCTCCACTATAAAACAGCAAACACAATAAATAAACAATAAAACAACATCTGGAATGTAACCTTTTGTCCATAGCCCTTAGACAGTCCTTTCATGCCTGCTGGGCTGGCAGGGCTGCCCTTTCCTTGGGATGTAGGGTCAGAAGCTGCCTTACTCCACTGAAACATGCCTACCATTGAGATCTCCATGGCAGAATTACAGCAATGTACATTTCCGTGTTTGAAACCATTGAATACATTTCATAAATAGACAGTAAGAAAGAAAGTCTGGCAGATTTTCTAATTCTGGGTACCTCTGGCAAGACACTATGAAATAAGTAGCTAATGGATTAATTGTCAGCTGTGATGTTGAGTGGCTTTGCTCATCTAGGTTGAGGAGCTTGAGAGTTTCATTACTTGACTAGATTTTTTATCACAAAATAAATTGGATTCCAGTACCTCTGTCCCATATAAAGTACATTTTTGATTGTGCTGTTCTGCAATTAACTCATGGTTGGGAAGAGTCAATCCATTAGGATTTAGTAGGATTTCACGTAATCCCTGCATTTTGGAAAATTGAGATATAAAGATAATTGCTAGTTAATTCTTTAAGAATTGCATCTTTGGGCTAAGAAACATAACTCTTAAGACCTAAATTATATCAGGTGCACATTATCTGCTAGTAAATTAACCTTGCTGCTTTTTTTTTCCTTGCAGTTCTGAAGGATAAAATCTTAAATTGTCCTGGACTTGAGCAGTAAAAGATAAACTCATTCACTGACTGACTTGTCATCTCACCATTATGATGGAAAAATGTTCGCTTAAAATAAACCCTTTTTATGCCACTAAAACTGCCTTCAAACACAAGATTTGTTGTAATTTCTAAAACACAAACCCAGCAATGTCAGAACCCAACCCTTCATCTGGATTTGTGGGAAATATGGAAAATGGGACTTTTCTGGAGCTGTATCCCACATCCCTTTCAACTTCAGTGGATTCATCACCTGGCCGTTTATCCAATGTCTATGTCTATGTTTCTATATTCCTTAGTCTCTTAGCTTTTCTCCTTTTGCTACTGATCATTGCACTTCAGAGGCTGAAAAACATAATTTCTTCCAGTTCCTCCTACCCTGAATACAATAGTGATGCTGGAAGTTCATTCACTAATTTAGAGGTTTGCAGTATTTCTTCCCAGCGCTCTGCTCTCTCAAACCTTTCTTCATGAAAATAAATGAAAGAAAACATACAGGAAATGGAAGAGCTTTGTCTAGTTTCTTGAGGAACTAGTGCATGTAACATTTGCCTTAGAAGACTATTATCAAGAGGTGTTTTTAAAAGTTTCTTTATTTTTTCCCCCTTTCCTTTTCTAGTTTTCATTTCCCTTTTAACTAATTTTCATTTTGGACAGTGGATAATGAATAATACCTGATCATCATTTCTTGCCTGTACTAGTGATGCTCTTTCTCATGCATAGACAGTGTTTGTTAAGAGTATTCCTGCTAAATTGTAATACACTTCTAACTAGATGTGTCATTTTTCTGCTCTAATTGTGACCCATTCCCTGGTCTTGTATCAGCAATATGCTGACTGTATTTCTTTTCCTTTTTTAATTATATAAGGACTTATGGATGAAATCCCTATTGCAAAAGTACAAAAAATCTGCTTAAATTATAAATATTAGGACAACTTAAAGTTGTTGATATATTCCTTTTTTTTTTCTTTTTAGTTTTCACATCTTTTTCAGTGTTTGTTGATGTTTATAAAACATAACTAATTCTTGAAGAATGTTGCTTTTATTTATTTGTACTCCCAGCTCGTTCTGTATAAAGTCGGTATTTCAGTTTTTGAGTCTCTTTGGTTAACTTAGTAAAGCAACTACAGTAACAATGCTCGTGGTTGAATGTGTGGAGTTAATTTTGGACCCCGTTGCATCTCACTATCTCATTTGCCTAATGACATGTTCCTCCAGGGGGCAGCTTTTGCTGCTGAATCATAAATACCACACTACTCCTTTTTGTACTTCACGGATACTGCAGCTTATTCTTATTGGATACCAGGACAAACTAGTGGTTTCTTGTCAAAGACCTGCATTTTACCAATTCAAGTAGCAAGTGAAGAGCTCCTAAACTGTCCTTTAGGGACATGATGTTTGCACTCACGTCAGCAGGGACAGAAATTGCTTGTTCTGGTGAGGACTTTCTGGGCCAGCCTTTGTCCTGTGATTTCAGAAATGTGGGTGGAGGGGGGCACACAGGGATCTGCACAATGGCCAGGAAGACCTGAGCTCTGACCTGCAGGAAGTGCAAGGTCTACCTGCAGAGGGTAGGAAGGGATGGGCAGGACAAATGGCAGTGGCTCTGCCACTTTCCCCATCAGCATAAGGGAATGCCAGTGAGAGGGGAAGAGAAATGGATTCACAATCTCACTCCTCTTTGCCGTGCAGTTTTCTGGGTTATCATTTCCCTTGCTCAAAGTGTAACATGTGACCCCATTTCTGCAGTAAAATAATGAGCAGCTTTGTGAACTGGATCCTGTGGTCAGCTGGGCTTTAAATCAAGCCAAACCTTCAAATTTGTGATTTGGAGTGCCAAGTGTGACCTACTAGAACTACAACCCCAGACTGGTGCAATGCCTTGTTGTCCTTATTGCACTGTGTGAGCACAGCTCTGTCCTGCCATTCAAGCCCATGCAAATTTTGTTCTCATGTCTGAATCTAAGTCACAGGAAAGACCTAAGAAAGGTATGGAATTTGCACTGCCTTTTCTGTTACTGACATAACACAGGTGTAACTCTGGGAGATGGGATTATCTCAGCAGGAGCAGCTGTCCTCCCCTCACATGGCACCACTGCCCAGCAGGCCAAGGAGTTAGGGAACACTTCCCAAACACATTTATATCTCTTGCAGAGCTCTCCATGCATTTGTAAACAAGACAGACTCTGCCATTAGCTACACAGGCTTTAAAATACAAATTTGGAAAGTCTGGTGTAAATATAATCATTCAAAATGCAGCTGCTGTTGCCAAACAATACAGATGATGCTGGAGTTAGTGTTTTCAGATTTTAAAAGTGAACATGCAGTATGGTAAGTGGTAGTGACTTATGGTGGTGATTAGTTCCTTAAAGAGGCCAAAGAACTTGCTGACTAACAAAGAATGTAAGTCTGCAGATTCTCTGAGCCAAACAGGTTTGATGGATATATTTACAGCTTGGAATATTCTATTCATATAGACAAAAGTTTCTTGTATGTCACTTTTCACTGTATTTGACAAACGGTCTTGAAAAAAGAGGTAGTTGTTTAAAAGGGATCGGGAAACATCACTTCTCTTGTGAAAGCTCTTTGAAATCTCAAACCTGTAACAGAATGTATTTGTATGTTGACTGGTAAATAGAAATAAACGAGCTGTAAGTCAAGACAGAGCAACTCTTGGACTATCTTCCCTTACTGACAAAGTTTTAAATTTGTTGCTTCCTTCGCTGCAAATGGAGAAATTTAATCAAAACCTGAGATGAGACCACAGGTCAAGATGAGTGTTTGTTCCCAGCAGTGTGTTTATCCTTGCAGATATATGTGTTTATACTTGCAGAGACTTTTAATATTAAAATACAAAATGTTGAAACCCCATTGGCTCTGTTCAGTGAGCTGTTGTCAAACTTCACCAGAACAGAAAGTATTTTTCCAACTGCAGAAAATAGGAAAGATAACTGAAACCACACATTTGATTTTGCTTTCTAGTTTACTAGATGCTATTATTTTTTTTCCACTCTGCAGTGACACACAGGACTATAGTCATCACAATTTCAGCTGAGTTTCATCTGTTCTCCTCAAGACAGATTTGAATAGAAACAAGTTCCAACAAAATAGCATCAGGAGAAGCCACAGGCAAAAAGCACAATGGCATTTTTGAGGATTGCTAAGTACCAGTTCTAGAAAAAAAGAAAAAGGGAAGAAGAAAATAAATCTACCTGAGAATCTGAGCCTAAGTTAACCTGAGAACACTGGAACAGGCTTCCTAGAGAGGTGGTGGACACCCCAAGCCTGTCAGTGTTTAAAAAGCACTTGGACAATGCTGTTATCAACATGCTTTAGCTTTTGGTCAGCCCCAGAGTGGTCAGACAGTTAGACTAATGATCACTGTAGATACCTTCCAGCTGCAAATATTCTACTATTCTATTCCAACTAGAGTCACAGGGATATTTTTTGCTGTGTCCAATTCTGGGTTCCCAGTAGAAGAGAGAGAGATGTGGAGATACCACACTGAGCCCAGCTCAGGGCTGCTGAGATGATTAAGAGCTTGGAGCATCTCTCACCTGAGGAGAGGCTGAGAGAGCTGGGACTTTTTAGCCTATAGAAGGCTCTGAAGGATCTCATCAATGTGTATAAATACGTTATGGGAAGAAGGAAGAAGAGGGAGCCGGGGCCTTCCCAATGGTGCCCACAACAGGACAAGAGCCCGAACTGAAACACATGACATCAGATAGTTGCAAAGTAGACCTAGAAATCTATAGAAAAAAATATTAATAAAACACGGATGAGGAAAGAACTGAAGGAGTTTCTGGAAAATGCAGAAAAATTATTTTGCTTTAGTTCACCAAATATGGTCCATTCAAGCATATTTCATCATCACCTGCTGAAAGCTATAGCAGCCTCTGTATCTAAGACTCTCTGGCTCTGTTTGTCACCTTAGCCCTACTGTCAAATTAACCCATTATATTTATCTGCCCTGAAGATCACCACATTATTCCCATCCTGAAACAGTGTCATGATTTTCACTTAGCAACTCTTCAGCTCTGTGGAGTGTTTATTCCACTGAAATAATTTTCTGTGATCAGCCTTTCTCTGCCAGCTCACCTGAAAGGTTTGCTTCTGTAAGCTGAAAGTCTTGTCTGGATTTCCAACAAAAGTCTTTCACCCTGGGAGCAAGCGTTACTCCTCTTCTGTGTGGTGTGTTTGCCTTCCCCTTGCTGTCTAACCCCGTAGTTCTCCGGCAAGGCTGAATCCCCAAGGAACATCATGTCCCACTGTACTTGAGTTTTTTCCCTTCAGCATTTTTTACTTTTTTTTTCAGTGAGAGCCCTAGCAAAGACACATTTGTGGGACGATTATTTACGAGGTCCATCCATGTACCTCCCATTCTTCTTGCTAGTCCCGTTTGTACTGCATCTGCTTTGGCTGTCCAAGGAGACTTGGTGAGTTCCGGCTCAGCTGCTCCCGGCTCAGGGACCTTTCCACATCCACTGCCCTCCGCAGCCTCCCAAAGGCAAGGGCCCCACTCCGTGGTTACAGCAGGTGATTACATGCCCCAAATGCAGGGCGCAAAAGTAGCCTGAAGGAGCCCTTTTTTTATTCTCCCAGAAAAGTGGACTTGTTCTTGCCTGGAGTAGCCCTCAAGTTGCTTTACACCTCAGTGATGCCAGGCAGTTTGATGTGCCAGTGGGACACAGCCCCGTGCTCACACCAGTGCTCCACAAAGCTCCTGGCTCGCTCACACCACCCAAACTGTCCAAGAGGGTCTTGGCCAAGGTCACTTTCCTGATGCCAGATACATGTGTTCTCCCAGCTCCTCCCAGCTCTGTGCTTTGGAGATAAAAGCAGCATCAACCTGCTGTGAATTCCCTTCCAAGGGTGGTAAGCCCATTAGTGTAATCATGATATCACCCTGTGTAGTGTAATCACCATGCAGGTGACCTCAAGGACCAGGTGAGTTGAGCTATTTTTCACTTCTGTTTTATTGTTTCAGATCAGTGGAGCTGACCACCCTCTGAAAGTCTGAAAAGGGAGGTGGCTCGTAGGCCATCAATGTATAGAATCTCCAGGTGCCTTCTGAAAATTGCACTGGCTCCTTGGCATAGTTTCACTTCACCTTCTGTCCCTTACAGACAGCAGCAGAGTGGCTACACTTGTTTCGCCACCAAAAGACACAATTTTAATACAAGCAATGTCTTTAAACAGCTTCAGTTAAAAAAAATCAGAAACAGAAAAGTAAACCTTTTAAAAGTATAATCTAATGTATAAATCTTTACAAAAAAAAGTTAGAATTTTTTCTTTGTAAATTTAAATTGTTTGCCAAAATATCTATTTCTAAAGAGAAAAGTTATATGATTGAATTGTTAAAAATGGAGCATTTTATGCCAGCTGTGTTGACATAATTATTTTTGCCCACAGATTTTTCTAGGTAAGACTTCTACTGTTTAAAGGGAAAAAAAATTACTTTATCCAAATATTTCTCTCCTCAATAAACAAGTCTAGGTGTCTGTCAGGGCATTTTTGCCACACATATTTACTTATGTACTTCTAACACTGAATGCTGATCTGGTCAGATAGACCTGGTTCCAGAGTACAGTTACATTTCTCTTTTGTTGCAGAGTATTATTGATTAAATGTAAGATGGAGACTAAGATTCTAATTAATGAATTGTGCCCTCAGTGCTCCTTCAGCACAGGGATCCGTTTGTCATTTGTTTTAGAATAATAGCCAAAACCTATAAATCATTTGTTGCATGGCTTTTTCTTGAGCTTGGACTCAGCAGTCGCTGAGAGGTAAGAAATTAGTGTAAAGGACACATTTATGGTGGAGACTCCCTGTGTAGTTTGTTCAGGGCAAATTCTGCTCCAACTCCCTCGATGCTCTTCAAAACTGCTCTTTACATGTCCAGAGAGGACTTTTCAATGAGAAATGCCTCTATCCTCACATTTAATTTTGCACGGTATTGTAACATTGCTGGAAAACCCATAGGAGTGTGCCCAGTTTGCACAGTAAGAAGTCTAAAGAACGAGTAATGCACATTTCAGTAGTTTCTTTAAAACAGAAGCTGCTTCATGGTTTTCAGTTTCCGTTCATGCTTTGAGGTGGATTTTATTCAGAAGCTAAGTTCTGAGTGAACATGTCACTGTATTTCTTCAGCAATAATTTTTCTCCACTAACTTTTCTATATTTGAGAACCTCATAAATACACTATTTCAGATTATGGTCCTATGTTATATTTCTGAAGAAATGTCTAAATTTGCCATTTCAGCCATCACTATGACAAGAAGTACTTGTAGGGGAAAAGGGTAACCCTAATATCTGCTCATCACAATGAGTTAAAGCCCAGGCAATTCTGTTAGACCCAGGCGGTCCAGATTTCATGGTGTTTGTTGTAAGACACTGGCAGTCCTGCTGATGTCAAGTGAGAGGCAAGTCAGAGTGGGTGAAGCGAGATCCTGTGGTCCCATCCTGCCCCAGAAAGGGTGTCGAGTACACAGATTCCCTCCCACATTGCCACATTGTCCTTAATCATCTGCTCTTGCATGGGCTGGTGGCCCAGGGAGGATCTGGAAGGACCATGCCCAAATAAATGTGTACTTTGAAAAGGGCTCCTGCAGCCCTCCCTATGCTACACAAAAAACTTACAGGAAAAAAAGCTCTTGATAGAAGTTTTAGAAATTTATTACAAAACATTGTAGTTCATTTTGAAAGTAAAGGGGATTGTGCTGACAAATTTATAATTGCTTAGATCTGCTGAAAATTCAGAACAAGGCATGTTGTTTGACCAAAGGCACTTTCTAGTGTCTAACTCATCAGTATTCATTCAGTGGAAATAGATCTTGCTGTGATGAAAAAAAAAATCAGATACTGTAACTTGAACTTTGGCAAGAGCAAAAGCAATTAGTTGGGTACTAGAAAGCAGAGTACTTTCAGCTGAAGTGGAAGAGAAGGCAGCAATAAAAAAAACCTACATGATTTTGCATTAGAGAATATTATAATTTTAATGCTGGATTATAATGCTGTAATAAAAGGGTTGTTGCAGAGGGAAAAAGAAAGTGGGGAAATCAGGAAGACAGACTGACCTTTGCTCAGCTTGGGTGCTCCTATCCTTTGTCATCTGGATTTGTTCAGTGGTTATCAAAAAAGCAGAACCCTGCTGTTGCTCCCTCCTGTGCCCCAGTCCATCTGAGTAGCTGTCCTCTTAAATTAATCCTCCTGGGACGGTCTTCTGGGATGCTGTTTGGTTTCCTTCCCCAAGGACAGATCCCAACAGAAGGAAACATGAAGAACAAAAACCAAGAAAGTTTTAATGAGAATAGAACTAGATATATATATAAATAGATATACAAATAAATAAACAGATAATAAGCAAAAGGAGTTGAAAACTGCATAGCTAGAACTGAACTGAATTTGCACTTCTTCTGTCTTTCTATCTTAGGGGAAAATAAAGCTTGCAGAAAAACAAGAGGAAAAAAAATAGTTATGCTTTGAGGCAAACCACCCACCAATTGCTTCCTATTTACAACTAGAAAACCCTCCATGCAAAAGAGATAAATGGAAGGGTAATTAGGAAAATGGATATGATTAAATGTTTGGGGAGCATGGTATTTTCTCTGCCCATGTGTGTTCAGCTGCTGCAGGAAATGCGCCAGAGAGGACGGAGAAACAGAGCCATCCCTGCAGACAAGGAATAATGGGCAGGTGGACTCTGCCTTTGGTGACGCTGGGATCCATGAGCTCTGAGGGGAATTTGAGCAAGCAGGATCTGCTCCTCATCTGTTTCCACATACACCCCCTCCAGACAGCCTCAGGGACTGTCCTGGCATCCTCACGTGCCCAGGGTGGGTACCATCCACTGTTTTCCCTCTTCCCAGCAGCCAGGATGCAATAGGAGCTGCTGGGAGACAGTGTGACTCCTGTGAACATCTGCACAGTGACTAGTTATGAATGCCTTAGGACAGCTTTGTCGTCACCTGAATTAGTTATCTAACCTTTCTCTTGTCTGGAAGGAAAACAAAAAAAAGAGATTTATATCACTCGTATCTGAAGATGCTGACTTGTGTTAGACTGGAAATGTCTGCTGCTATGTGGACTGTGGCAAAGAGAATAAAGAAACAGAAGGAGAATGAGAGTAAGGCAGAGTACAGAAGTGAGGGACTGACTTTGCTGTACATCATCCTTGAAGAGCACAGGATTTACAGTGAAGCAACCCAGTCCTTCTACTATTCCATTAAATCTAAAGATAACTCAAAATCTCTATGCTTAAAACAATGCAGCAGCTTGGAAAGCAGGGTAGGAGGCATGGTTTTCAGGAAAAAAAAGGAAGACTAGATACCTGTCCTGTTTCTGAAGCAAATAACGTGCAGGCACTGGGCAGTGTTCCTACTGGAATTAGCCTCTAACAGACAAATCTGCAGCAGAATCCTATGCAGATATTTCCTGTCTTATATGCTCACTGGAAAACACAGGTCACAATTTATTGTAATGAGCTTGATCCATTTCTGTTGGAATTATTTTAATTAAATAAACACCATTATTAGTTGAAATGTTTTATTACAATATTTTGGAAACAAGCACTGTACTCAGATTGTTTTGCACTATATTTAAAGGTGACTCAGACATATCTATTTTAAAATGAAGTATTCAAAGCATGTCTATAAAGATTAAATGAAGCAATCTTGGTTAACATTTTTAAACAATCCTGTTTAACAAGTAGATTTTAAATTCTTTTTTCAAAAACAGAATAATTATTGCGAAGAAAATTTACTTCAAATAGACCTATGATGAATTTCTTCAATTATTTAATCAATCAAGAAAAAGTCATTTATTTATAAAACCTTAATCTAATTTTCCTTTATGACTAGATCCTAATGCATGTTCGCACACAGACCTCCTGTTGACCTCCTTGGAAGTTACGCATCTAAAGCGAATGCAGAACCAGACTCAGCAGACAAAATTAGTGATTTTCTAATTGCTCTAATTGGTGTTTAATTTTTCCGCTGTTTAGAGACCAAGTTACTGACTTTTAAAAGGAAAAAGAAATATACGCTGGAATGAGAATGTAATCAGATAAGAAAAATAGCTAACATTATATTAGAGGTCCAGAAACAGAGCAATTGGTAAATGTGAATGTTTTCATTTGAGTTACAAATACCACCGATTGCCATTTCCGTTGCCACTTCTACTAATTTGTATTCAGAAAGCCACATCCCTGAAAATGTGTAAAACATCTGCTTTGAGAAGCTGAGAGTCAGTAGCTGAACGTGTGCACTTCCATACAGAGACCCTCAGAGTGGTACAGAGGAAGAGTAAATTATTTCCATTATGGGATAGGTATTTTTGAGTTGTCCACAGGATGGACCTAATCACATTATGCATTAATTCAGCCTCCATGGGGGGAAAAAAGAGACTCAAAAACATCGACAATGACCTAAAGTATGTCAGGTTTTACTCATAGGAAACATGACAGTGACTTCAGCTGCCTCCCCTTGTATGGAGGTACTTCAAGAAGCCCCCATTTTCCTGTTTTCTTTGGGTTTTCCTAGTTTCTTAATTTTTTCCAAAAGTACTGCCTGTCCCATGTACATGACACTTTATGCTAAGCAATCTGAAGCTCTCTGGCACAGAAATGAGGTGTGACTTGACCTCCTACTGATTTCCTGAGCCTAGAAAACCTCTGCAATAAAAACTGCAGTGGAACAGTTGGGTAATTTGACAGCAGCAATACATGGCCTACCTCCTCTCACGTTATCTTTACCAATACCCTTCACTGAGCAGCACTGACTTTCTTAGCGTGCAACACAGGCTTTCTGCTGATAATCAGTAACATCTGCTTTAGATCAAAGTGGGAGGGAAAAATATTCCTTGCAAGCAGACTCTGCTCATCTTGGTTGTCTGTAGCAAATTTCAAGTGGATCTGGTGCATAAAAAAGACACGGTTGACAAGGGGTATTTTTAGCTACATACCTCTCATCTGGATATCAACATACAGAAGGTCATTTGGGTTTTGGATTTCTGTCAGCAATTATTCTCCAAGCATCTCCTCAGTCTTGGTAAATTCAGTGAGCCGACCTGATGAGCATGCAATGGGAAAAGTCTCTACAGTTCAATTGGGAAATGCTGTAAATACCAGTTTGGGCAGTAGGTGGGATGGGTTACAACTTTTAAAGGGGGTGCTGCCACAGTTCTGAGCCCTTTTATGAAAATACCCTTGCAACTACTACATACTCTATTGCAACTTACTGGGACTATTTAATTTTCTGAGTTGGATATTAATTCATTTTAAAGATAAGTAGATAGATAGAGAGATTAGACAGACAGACAGACAGACAGATAGATAGATAACGAACTATAGGTAGACGTCCCAGGGAGGGTGCTGCAAATAAAACTACTCATTGCTGAGTATGCTCAGTGAAGTAATTGCTAAATAAACTTCTACAAACCTAGGCTTTATGGGATGGGATCACCTCTGACAGAATTATTTCTTTCTCTTTCTTGCTTGTGTTACCCTAAAATATGCATTCTGAAAGCATTATTTCGGATACATTTAATTTTCTTTTCATACCCACCCTGCCCCCCCATATACCCCCCTTCCCCCCCAGCTGAATAGTTAAACCTCTTCACCACTGCATCCGGGTTTTCTGGAAATACCCAAAGATTGTTGGATTTACAGGGTTGAATTACAGAATCTCAATTAAAAAGTCATCTTTTATTTTAGGGATTATTTTGCTGCCTTGCAAAATCCAGTAGTAAAGTCTGGATTAAAAACATTAAAGAAACACTTTCAGTGAAGGTTTTGGGATTTGCCAAGGCTATGATTTCACAAAGCTGTGGACCAAAACAAGTTTCCCAGTGATGGTTTTCAGTACATATGGATGAAGCACAAATTTGCCTGACATCATGCAAACATTTGTTGACAATGCGAAATTAGTTCATTCTACTTTCTCTCACTCTCACATACACCTCTATTTTTGTGTGCTTGTGTGTACACCACCAAACTCTTCAATCCTCCCAGTTACTTCTGTCATTCTTCTCTGAATTCTCCAATCTCTTCTAGGAAGATGCTCAGCATCCCGTTTAATGTTGCAGCTCCTGCCACCCCAGAGTCACAGAGAGTATTTGCAGGATTCTCATTTGCAAGGGGATATTTCTGCATAAAGAGACCCCAATTGGCCATGTCTCATAGTAACCTCACATTTAATAATTTTTTAGCTCCAAATCACCTGTGTGAGTCTGAAATCAATCAGCACCATTGAAAACCTGGGCAGAGGAATGTTGTGCATGGTATAGTCAGAAAACTGGACCCTGTTCCACTCCAAATCCAAAACCCAAACCATCTTTTATTTTAAGATTCTTTCATCAGTGCTTTGCCTCCACTGTGCTCATCTTGTTCCATTTCAGATTTCTTTTAGTACTCTGTTAACACCTCTATTCAGATCATTAAACAAGCCTGCATGTAATAGCAGTCTCAGCAGTAAGCCACCGAGCTCCAACCCAACACATTAATGTTTATCATTGCCCTTTGTTTACAATTCACGGAGTTTTTATCCCAGTCAAAGTAACTATCAAGACAATTATCTGAGTAATATTTCATAAATGACTCTAGTGCATTACAGATTGTAATTGTAATTGTAATGTAATTATGTTGGTGTAAAGTGTCAGAGCTGTCAACAGAATTAGGCATGTTACATTCAAAGAAGACCTGCTGCTGTTATGTCCCCTGCTTTTCTTCTTCCTAATTTTGCTTGTTTGAGGCACAGTCAGGGCCGGGGAGCAAGAAGGGTGCCTGGGCAGCACATGTATGGAGCCATGAGATACTGTGGACCAGAGGCAGCTGGGAGAGTTACAGACTGCTGCACTGGACAGGAAATGTCTATAGCACTGTGCTCAGAGGCTTCTGTTTTCCTTTCACAGATATCTGGGGTTTTCTTTCCTCAGAATCCCCTCCACTGCATAAAGTGAGATGGGAGCTTATCCTCATCCAAATATAACTGCCAGGATTGTTCCTCCCTTCCAGAGAAAACCAGACTACATCTGATTTTCTCTTCTTGTTCACACAAAACTTAGAGGTTCAGTTGCCTTCTGAGAAGTTTCCTGCACCCTGAGGTTGACACCAACAACAGGCAGTCTCTCCATTGTTCTTCATCCAATTCTTCCTGGTCCAACTCTTAAACCACTGTTGCAAACTGCTGCTTTTCTGCTGTGTTTCAGCAGACAGTCTTGGTCTGGAAAGCACATCCAAGTCTGAGTGTCATTGGAGCTATTTGGGATTGATGGCTTCTCCCAGACACCATCTCAGCTGGCTCAGGCTCTGCAGGAACTGGCAATGTGGCTGCTCCCAATTAAACCTTACATTTGCTGCATAAATACCACAGTCCCCATATGACCTGAACCGACTGTCTTTTTCATGTTTATATTTTCCGGGAGTCCATGTCTGGTTTGGCAATTAACAGGTCTTTTATTAGATCTCCTTTACTTCCTAAATGCTCCTATTTTCCTTTCTCATTATGACATAACCATTTTATAGTCAGATAAAACTCTTGTGCAAAATTTAGTCCCTTCACCAATTTCTGGATGTTTTCCTATGTAGCAGCCTTTTTTCAGGCAGGAAGTGGCCTTTGTTAAAACATGTTGCATTTTTCATTTGTCCTTCGATCATTTCTGACTACATTTCTAATGGTTTTATCTACTTACACCTTTTTTCTTAAAAGCCTTAGCCATTTTTTTCTATTTTGTTCTATTGGTGTAGGTTCTCTTTAATCTCAGTTCTTTTGTTTAGCTCCTTAGTCTCAACCTGAACATGGGGGTGATGGGGAAGAATCAAAACAAATAACATTCCTGAGATCTCAGCCTAAATCACAAAATCAAACACTTGATAAAAGCATGAGCACCTTCTCTTATGAGTTGTTTAACCATGCTAAGAAGCTGGCCACTGAAGACACTTGGCTTCCCAACCAGTGACATGTAACCTCTGAGCACACATCTCCACTTTTATTCAGAGAGATTACTTGCTGAAATTGCTATTAAGCAGCTGGAAAAAAGGTGAAAATCACAGAAGGGCTTTGTTTTCTGCAGAATCATGAATTCAACTTATCTCAGCCCTTCCAAGGTGTTAGAATTATTTGCTATACTAAATTCTGTCTTACCTAAGTCAGAAGTGACAATAAATACTTCAAGGTATTTTGTCATATCAGACAAGGTGTTATGCCCTGTGAGGTGACCAGAGTACAGCAGTATTGTGCACTACCTTCCTTTCTTCTAAACACAAAGATTTTGACAGAAGACTACTTTCTGTCAGACTACAAAAGCGATTGTCTTTCTAAAGGAAAAGTTAATAGAGCATCAGATACCACATTTCAAGCCTGACTGCATTATTCAAGGTAAAAAAAAGCTTTAGTTTTATTTAAACCACTCAAGGTGTTGTTTTGAAATCTGTGGCTTGTCTCAGTTATCAAGTACAGTATCTTTTGCAATTACTTGCAAAGCTACCTCTTAAATTAATAGATAATTTTTAATTTAAGCAAATTCTATGAGAGAGTAATGAAAGGAAAATCTTCTTGAAAGGATTTTTGGAACATTTTGCAATCCAGCCTAACTCTCAGTGTGGACGTGAGGCATGAATACATTTGCATAAATGGAAAAGAAATGTGGGAAGGTCATTGAACTTACAGAAGTGTTGGGCTTACTGCCTGGACTGAAAGCCTTTGCCAAAGCATTACTTTTGCACTCTGTTTCCCTGCTCATCCATTTCAGAAAGCAACAGTTTTTCGCAGTGTTGAAGGTCCTTCCTGCTGCAATCAGGCTGTGTAGCCACCACTTTCTGCCTGCTGAGTCCTTGTGTTAAGCATTGGAAATCACTGAATTTTGGTTGTCACAGTTGAACCTCACTATGGAACGTACTAGACCAGGATACTTTTGCAATGTGTTTCATTGGAGACATCCTCACTTCAGATTTTGTTCACCAGCAGTGCTCCTGAAACAGACTTTTGGACTTGTTTGTACTTGCAGCCCCAAATGAAATTGCAACAGTGCATAGAGCAATCCCAAAGTGTGCCCAGTCTAAACAAAATGTGAGGAAAAAATACCTCCCACAGTTATTTTTTCTTTGCTGATCAGGTCATTCAAGTTGGATGTTAAATGTCTTTTCCAAGGTCATATTAGAGGTATATAGCAAACCTTGGATTGGAGCTCATTATCTTGAATCCAGGATTGCTCTCCTTTGAGTATTATTTTAAAGCATAGATGTTTTTGTGTCTCTAAGCCTCTGTCTAGAGGCCCTCTAACCGCTGTCCCCACAGTAAACAAAAGCCACATACACTCAGTGGTAAGTAGCCTTCTCTTTTACCTGATAAAATGTGAAGAAACTTAATCTTATCACGCTGTGCAACTGTGCATCTAAATGACTTCCAAGTATTTCCATTTCCATTATCTCAGGGTAGGGTTCTTTGTCTTTGGTTGGCTTTGGGGTTTGGGTTTGTGGAGTTTTTTGTTACTAACTGCTAGTTAAGCAAGAATAAGCATCTCCTATTGAAGATGAGACACCTGGGGGTCAAGGGAGTCCAGACTGACCAGCTCAGATTGCCACTGCAGAGGTTTACCCTGGGGCAGGTAACTTCACAAAACTCTGCTCTCTGAAGGCCGTGTTTGCAAAACTATTACAGAGCAGATGTAGTGCATTAGCTTTGAATCTCCCTTCTTTGCACAAATCGAGCCCTACCAAACAGGGATCAAAGACTTTTTTTTTTTCTTTGTGCAACAGCTGTAAACAGCAGTGTAGGGAAAAAAAAAAAAAAAAAAGAGGTGTTTTTTTTTTTAAACACTCTACTCTGTTTAAACACCCTTTTGGTTTTGTTTTTTTAAACTCATAGTGCAGCTTCTTCATCAGTGTATGATGAAGCAAGTTCCAGTCACTTTATACAAAGTTAGCCACTAGATAGTTGAAAAGCTTCTTTAGCAAGGAAGAAATGGAAAGATTTTTCTAATGTTATCATCTACTGTGCAAATAATGCAGCACGGGAAAACTGTTCAGCTCTCACAATTTAAGCCAAATAAGGATTAAAGCAATATGTTGATTTATTAATGACATATAACTCACCTGCAGTACATTCGGGATCAATGACAATAATACCATTATTGGTATAAATAATCCAGAGATAAACCATGTCTCCTATAGGCTAAGAAAGGTCCCTTCACAAGCCCCTTATATGCACCTTGAGTGTGGGTCCCCCCTTCTTTTGCCTCATCCAGTCATGGCACCTGTTGAGCTCCATGAGGAATTCCATAAGGATTATGACCTGATTGAGGTAAGTGGTGGTAGCAATGCTGACAGGGCAGATTTTGGCAGTGTCAAACCAGGTTTGACTACTGATGGTTACCCATCAAGGTATTTCCCCCAAACCAATTTTCAGCTTCTTTTATACTTCTTTTCAGACTGACTGCTCCCTTGTTTAAAGCTCTCTTCGAAGTTCCCTGGCTATTGTTTAATCCATTGATTGTCTCTCTTCCTCTTTAACACCATCGGATTGGAGCTTATGGTTGTCGTCATCTTCAACATGATCAGTTACCATGGACAAATGTCCTCCAGACAATTCTGTGTATTCAACACACACACACTTTACCTCACACTGTTGTGCTACCAGGTGTTGTTATTCAGGCCATTTGCCAAGCATGGGCTGTGCAAGCACCTACACAATTTGAAAAGTGCTGTAAATATTATTATCTTCCCTGGTAATTTTTTTTTTTTTAATGTAGTTTACAGTTTAGTTTGGTGTCTTGGGGAATGCTTGAAACTGCACTCACCTGCACATTTGTTTCTCACTTAAGTAAAATTAATGGCAGCCACTGAACTAAAGGTTGCTATTGTCACTTCTACTAATTATACAAAGATAAATACCTGTGGCCAAGCCCAGCACATCGAGTTGCTAAGCTCTTGGTAAGACATAAGACATAGATCACCATCCATTAGCTTGGCTGAACCTTTGAGGACTGCACAAAGAGTGGGGAGCTGAGGAATCCTTTGCTTCCACACTTGCTCTTGTTTCCAATGTACCATGGCACATCAAGCACAGAGCCAGTACAGGCTGTCAAACTCTACTGAGATCCCTTCAGCAGCTTGAACAGCCCTTTGCAGCAGTGGAGGGCTGTGTTCCAACTTCAAGGAAGCATCAGTTGCACTTGGCCTTTATAAACCTATGTTTTCACGCTTCCTATCAGAAACCTGTGACTCCAGAACTAGCCCATGTCATGGGATTGTTGTACTCTGCCACCTTGTCATCCTCTGCCCTCCTAAGCTGGGCTTTAAGCTCCTTTTCACCACTATATGAACTAAGAGCAGGATGCTTTCTTTTTTGCTGGCTGGCTTCTGAACCATGCCAGCTGGGCAGATTTTGTCTCCCAGTCTGTCCTGCTGGCTTCATGGCCCATGCTGGGAAACCAGCACAGACTACTCAAGGCACCTGAAGTTCATCTGCAGAGTTCCATTGTAGGACAGATCTGAACCCAAGGAGAGTGCACAGGCAATATTATGAATATTTTCCTAGGTACTTACACAGTATAGCCATGGCACAGTGGAGCAAATACTGGCTTGCTTCGGTAACCAGGCTGCTGCAGGTAGGAAGGGCAGCAGACTGAATGAAAAACAGCCCAGGAGGGAGGGGAAAAAAAGAAACTGAGATAAAATAATTAGCTATTGTCTGCAAAATGGGAATATCAATGCTCCAAACCAAGTTGAACAATGGTGTAACCAAGACTGAAAGCTTGCTCTCCAAGGTTATTAAAGAGTTATACAGTTTCCTGAAGAAATCAAAAGAGGTGGCTTGTCAGCAACTGGTTGCAGGAAGACTGGCAGAGACCCTGACAAAATAAGTTATATGATGACTTGCTTGAGTAAGTCTTGAGGAACCTAAATTTTAAAATAAAATAACTGAGTTGGGAAGGAAGGAAAAGTATAAAGGTTATGTTGTTTTATCTTATTCTCTCTGCTTGTTATATTTCTATGAATAAATAAATCACAGTAGTCTGGGAAGGTGTTATGCTGGATTGTTTTCATACCAAAAATCTGGAGGGTGGCAAATTGGTGTGATGCCAATTTTGAAAAAGACTCTGGAGGAGATTTGAGGAACTCTAGGTCTGTAATCCTGATGCTTCTGCTAGGCAAATTAAATGAAAATATAATGAAGATTAGAATTAGTGGACACTTGAATAAAAATTATCTAATTGAGTAGAATAATCAAAATTTTTATGAGGAGAAATACTGCCTTATTAACAAGGTCTTTGAGTGATTGAACAAGAATATGGATGGAGGTTATCAAGGTCATTCTAACTGCTTGGATTTCCAAAAGACTTGACTAAGCCCATTGCCAAAGATCATTTAGGGAAATAAGCAACCATGGAGCAAGGAGGACAGTACTTTTATGGATGAGTAAATGGCAAAGAGATAGAAAATTAAACAGGAGCAATTGTTTACTTTTCAGACTAGAGGGAGATATTTTGGTATTTGACATAAAAAGGGAAAGAGCTGGAAGAGTAGGTGGGTAATAGGCTGGTGTGCTATTTCTGATGAAACTAAATTACTTAGGGTTGTAAGGATGAAGTCAACAATGCACAAAGATGGACATCCTCTAATGTTATGTTACGTGAATTAATGAAGAAATGAAGCAACGTGATTAAGAGACTAGCCTCACTGAAACTAGGCTCTTGTATGATACAATGTTACATTGGACAATTAGAGATTAATTTTACAGTGTTATTTGAAAATGGAAGACATTCAAAATGGCATTCTGGGGTTCCACATTTGTTATAGATTAATTACTTTCAGATCAAACACGTTGCTTCTATCAGTAGAGATGTACTCTGCTAGCCCTGGAAATTCTGCCTGCCTTCTAAAACTCAGACTAGATTATCTTCTCATTATGTCTGCTTTGATGCCTATGGAAAATCAAGCTGTGAATTCACTCAAGATTCATCAGCAGTAAGATCCTCCAGCTGTGCTTTTCTAAAATTTGTGCACAGGTCCATGACCCTAGGTTTGGTGACCACTGTGATGAGAATGCCCTTGAGGGATTCAACACACTCAGTGTTATTGATATTATGAAAACAATGTGCTTGAAGAACTGAAACACATAAAAGAGTATTTCTGCCACAAAATAGACAGATCTGACAGTATGCTCACAGGAATTATCCCCGTGTAAGAAGATGGCATTTTTACATATCTTCTTTCCAGAGTATGACTACACAATAATTATTTTTGACAATACATCAGACTAATGCACTCTGATATAGTCTGTAAAATTAATAAAGCCATAGCAATGGCAGGTAGAGCAACAGCATTTTGCTGTTAAATCCTCAGTGATTAGTTAATTATAGAATTAAGAACGATAGAATTATAGAATTAAGGAATTTTTCCATTCTCCTTCTAGTACAGACAAACTCCCAAAGGCTTTGGGAAAAAAATTATTTGGGATCTAATGAATCATAAATTTAAAAAATAGAATAAAACTAACTACTAGAGCTCCTTTGTAATACAAGATGGCAGATCTTTTATAGAAAGAGACAAATTATTCTGTTTAAAGAATCAATATGTCTACACCTGCTAAACTGATTTGTTTCCTGTGAGCAGTTTCTTTAAATGCCAGCTGTTGTTTTCAGTGTGAAGGTAGTCAAAAAGGATGCACAGTCATTTTAGCTCCTTCACAGAGCCTTAAGAACATTTATTCTAGCTGGTTTTTAACCCAAGAATGAGTTGTCTGCTGAGAAAGCATGTTTTCCTCACATTAGTAATTTTAAATGTGGGGGATAAATCAAATTACATATTCCTTTTTGTTGGATGCCTTCAATTCAAGACACAACATTCATTTCATCTTCCTGAATCAATAAATTTCTTTCTAAATCCAGGAGCACCTAAATTTTGCCTTTTAAGTGCTGGGTTTTTTTTCTTATGGGACAATTTCTGAAACTAAAGGAAGGTAAATCCTGTATTGTCTCACTGAGTACCAAAACTGACATCTATCCAGAGTGCTGGACAGTTGAAACACTAAGGGGATGGCTCAGCAGCTGGGCAGATTGTAGGTTCACACTCTGTCAGTCTACTTTCCTAAGCTTGTTAACCCTGTGCTAGTTCACACAAAAAGACATAAAACCCACATACAATGCTGACATACCATGCACATGTTCTAATAGTAGCACCACTTTGAATCTGGTATTTAGCACTAATAGAAAACAAGTCATCCTAATACCTTCAGCACAGGCTGGTGAGCCAGAAATTCTTTATTTCTCTTGCAGTGTTGTTGTTCTCTACATCCCTGCACAATTCTGCAACTTCATGTGATTAGGCCAACTTGATGTGTAATTTGACATAGGCTCACTGAGAGCAGAGGACTAGAAAGGAACTTGTCCCCTCTAATACTCTGCGTAGTATTCACTGCTCTTTCACAATAGGCTGATGCTTTTCAGAGAAAGATGAACCCAAGCTGAAGGATGTCTCAGTCCTTGTACACACAATTATTGAGAATTAAACCAATTTGTGCCATTGAAATGCAGTTTTTGCTCATTACAGAGATTACAGACAAAAAGTGCATCCATTTCAGGTATCAAGTTAATCTCACTGATTTAAAGTATTAAATGGTCTGAGGTATCCAAGATGTGAATGTGCTTAGAATGAAAAAAAGAATAGATTCTTTTAGAGTAGGTCTGCATCCAGTCCACAAAATTTATGTTTGTTTAGTCACCAAAATCCAAAATAAGTGTCATGGACAGCTTGTCATGTGTCATTCCTCACTGACTGCTAAGCAAATATGGCATATATCCCTTATTGGGCAAACAGATGAATAAACATTTGAATGTGACAATCAGTAGCTGGCCATTTTTACGAATTTTAAATGAGATGGTTTGGTTTCAAAGTGACAGCCATCAGAGGAGACAAATGCTTTTTGTTTCTACAAAACCTTATAGCATGGTCTCCCACCATGGAGCTATCACTCTGAGGAAAAAACAAACAAACCCAAAACACAAAAACACCTACTTCAAATGTAGGAAGATCTACACTACATTGTGGTCACCACAGTAATTGTGGTTCATTCCCAAACACACTACAGACTGTATAGACAAAAAGCATAACAAGGATGTTACTGCCTCCTGCTATTATTCCTCAATTGAGGAAATGAAGGATTAATCCTAGACCACCAAAGTTGATTAATCATTAATTCAATGGAAGTGTGGGACTAATTATCTCTGAGGATTGGAGCCAAAGTGGTTTGCTAAAGGTCATCAGGAAGTCTTTGACCAGTCTGTGCAGAAAAGAAACTAGCAATATGATAAATATGCATCCACAAATACAAGCACTCTGATTTCTGTTTACAGCATTGAAGCATCCTGAGGAGACCACTTTGATGATAACCTCTCTGATACTTTGAATGCAGCAATACAAACAACTGGCAGGCAACACAGGCTGTGGCTTTGCAACTGCAATGACTGTTCTTTAAATTGTGGTCAAGTGTCAAGTGGTTTTGTACCTTCATGAGTACAGGCTAAGCTACCTTTCCTTGGCTGTGGGTTGAAAACATTCTGACAGACTCTCACAGCAGAATAGCAGCTGTGGCATAAACTTGCCCTGTAGTAACCTGTTCATGCAGCCAGTTATTCCTTCTGCTAACTTCCAGGGATTAGGAGAAGTTGTCCCATGGGTGAAAAGCATACACCTCTTTTTATTTTATCAAATTTTTTTGTGATAAAGTATAGAAAAATATTTTTGTGGGTTTTTGGGTTTTTTTGTGTAGTTTTGAATATAAAATAGGTGTAGTGCAATTCTCTGACAGCAGTTCTGTCATTGCTAAGCTGATTAGAAATTCAGAAGCAGCACAGCTGAGCTCTAGTATAAGCTATCAGTAAAAATCACCACTGGGAATTACTGTGTACTTTTGAAGAACAAAATCCATTTCAAATCAGAATGAGACAGTCAAGGAAGCTTGGAAGGTGACTGGGTAGTGTTATCAGTTAAATGGATTTTATAAAATATCAATTTTTCAGAGCTTTACTCTTTACATGATATAAGACCAAGCCCTCGGGGATTCTGCATCTCATCAGGAGCAAAGCATGGCAGCAAAGAGAGAGCTGGGCCATAAATTGCTCCTGATGGCTTGGTTTCTTGCAAGCCTGCAGCAGTGTAATCACTGAACTTTTCAGAGTACTTGATCACACAGCTGGCACATCCTAAAAGAGGGTTCCAATAAAATGCCTCCAACATGCATTATCAGGCAGCACAGAAAACTGCTGTACAAGCAGAACCCTTAGTATGAATCAAAGCTTTGACAGTTCCATTTGGATGGTGAGGAACTTAATGCAATTTTTTCTCTCTCCTCACTGTTGCCTGACATCATTGTCACGATTCAGGTCTGGATGTGGGCCAGCTTTGTGCTGCTCCATGAGTGTGTGACCTGCCAGGGAACACGTCAGCAGCTCTGTTATAGGAACAGCCCTGATGGCTCCATTCACTGAGTAGCTCTGGGTGATCCTTTGACAGCACATGGTGGTGTGGCTATGGCAGACAAGCAGAAAGCTGAGCACAAACTGTCTGCATCCATGTATTTGTTTGTAGAACAGGGAGTCCAGTAACTGTTGCTTTCTCCTTGTCTTCATTTGCCTCTATAATGGACTGTTGCTATTACTTTGCTGCTATTTAATCCTTACCATGATCTTGGCCATCTCCCTGGGCCATCATTCTGCTTCTTAATAAGAAAGTGTGGTCTTACGTAAGTAGCTAGGTCATCAGGCATTAACGATACAACAAAATGACTGCAAGTTTACACAGACTTCTTTTTTGAGCTACTTCCTTCCTAATTTGGAAGAACTAGCTATGTTTGCAAGAGGTAATGAAAGACTCCTAATAAATCTATTATCTTCTGTGTTCAAATAATTAGTACACAGAGCAAGATGAGATCTAGGGCTGAGGCAATTCCATCTCTACAGAGACCACTAAAAACCCTTTAAATTCTCCATGGCATCACTTTTAAAAATATCTGGGATCATGTGCTTGCTTGGTTTTGAATCTAAAGGTGAATGACAACTTTTCACAGAATCACAGAATAATTTGGGTTGGAAGTGGCCTTTAAGATTATCCAGTTCCAACCCCCCTGCCTTGGGAAGGGACACCTTCTACTAGATCAGGTTGCTCCAAGTCCACAGCTTCTCTGGACAGCTTGTTCCAGTGCCTCACCCTCATCATAGGACAGATTTTCTTCCTAATATCTAATCTAAATCTCACCTCTTTTATTTTAATGCCATTCTCTCTTGTCCTATCACAAGGGTCATCCCAAAGCCCCAGCTCCAGCAGCAACCTCATCTACAGTTCCCTACATCTGTTATGCCACCAATTCCACAGCACCCTGCACTTGAGCATGTTTGCTGGCCTTCTTCTGGGGACAGAGGCCAGGTTTTTTATGTGAACCACCAGACAGTGAAAGCTACCATACCAGAATTTGTCACTGACTTACAAAGATCATTTTACATGATAAACAAAGTATGCTGTGGGGCGTGGGGAACTGAAGGTTATGGTTCCTGTTCACAGGGTAACTTCTGATTTTACCCAAAGATTCTGTAAGCTGGTGATCACTTCAGAGGAGGGAACCCAGGCCTTCTTCACCTTATAAACTTCTCAGCTGTGAGACTTTGGGTGTCTTTGAGGGTTCGTCTCTTGAACCCACTGTGCCTGCCTTTCTGGCTGCTTAGAGGCTTCACCTGGAGGGAGATGCAGTGGATACCCTGACCCTCTCACATGCACAGCACTAAGGTCAACACACTCTTGGAAGGAAGGGTAGATGACTTGCCTCCTCTGAGGGTGTTCAAACTAATTTGCACACTTTCTGGATGATTTAGACTCATAGAAGAGGTGAGCTCTGCTCTGTGCTATTTGTATGTAGCACTCAAGTTGATTGAGGCACTTAATCTGGGTTCCTATCTCTAATGGTGGAAAAGGACTGGAGTTCAACCAATCTTTCCCCATACACTAACTCCAGTGTTTTGTAGATTGCTCTTTGGAAATTACCCAGAACATGCCTATGCTTCATGCAGAAAACAGAATGAAGTGCTGGATGCTCTCCTGCATTTGCGTTCCACCACATCACTCTAACAATGATGTTAGCAGATCCCTGCATTGCTTCATGAACTCCATGTCTTAACTCTTCACACCATCTGCCTTGGCTCCTAATTTACATGTTCTGACTCCTTTGCTGAGGCTAGAGGTCTACTTCTTATTGTAATACATATCTGGGAGGCATATCAGCAGGTCTTGTGGATCTTTCTCAAATTAACTTAAACCCAGAAGTCTCGTTAGCTTCAGTCACAGCACCAATCAACTTCAGTCCAAACTCCCTGTAGTAGTTAGAGTCCTAATTTCCAGAAATCTAAATATAAGACAGATATATAACTGCTACTGGGACCTGTATTGCAGGGTTCTTCAAAATTCCTGTTCCCCGGCTTTTGAATACATTACCAATACTATGATCCCATGATGAGATTCTTACTTTCTCACCCTCAGT
Organism: Passer domesticus; assembly: GCF_036417665.1. Taxonomy (NCBI): domain Eukaryota; kingdom Metazoa; phylum Chordata; class Aves; order Passeriformes; family Passeridae; genus Passer; species Passer domesticus. The sequence continues at coordinate 66,928,754 of NC_087475.1, read as the reverse complement.
CACCTCTCCTGGGGTTGGTGCCAGCTGCATCTGCAAGAGAATTATGAGTCAATCATGAGTCATGACAAACCAAATGCTGTGCACAATTAATTGCCAACTTACAGTTTTAGAGATGCTGATCCTGTTAGGGTTGCAGTGACTTATGAGTAATTATAATTCCTGGGATATATCTCATATATTCTGAATTGACACAGTCAGATCACAAAATCACAGAATCGTCAAGATTGGAAGAGACCTTCAAGATCATCTGAGTCCAACAGTCAACCTAACATCACTATAATAACCCCTAAACCAGATCCCCAAGTGCCCCATCCAGACACATTTGCAATACTTCCAGACATGGTGACTCCACCACCTCCCTGGTCAACTTATTCCAATGCCTAACCACTCTTTCAGAGGAACAAAAAAAATTCTAATATCTAATATGAACTTCCTCTAGTACAACTTAAGGCCATTTTCTCTCATCCTTTCACTTGATGGCCGAGTCTTATCAGCATAGGCCATTCAGAAATATCTACATATTTACATTCTCATGCAGGAAAATCAGGTGCTACAAGCCAGACAGGAATCTGCAGTTTATAGTACACACTTATAATTCCAATACCAGCAGTTGAACACAAAATGGTTATTCTAGAAATTTTGTATGCTCTGCTCTTTCTTACAAGTGGCTCTTAGAGACTATACTTTAGACACTGCTAATACTTGCTGTAATTGATAATAACAGGTCAATGATACAGGACAGCATTTCTATAGAAACGCTCTTTGGGATGCCAGTTTTATTTGCCATGTAGTTCTAGAGAAACACAGAATGGCTTGTGTTGGAAAGGACATTAAACACCACTTAGTTCCACCTCTCTCCCCATGGGCAGGGAAGCCACTCACTAGATCAGGTTGCTCAAGGCCTGATCCAGCCTGATCTTGAACACTTCCAGGGTTGGACCATCCACAACCTCTCTCAGCAACCTGCTCCAGGGCCTCACTATCCTCACTATCCACAAAGAGTCCTTTTTTTGAAGGTATCTTACTTTCAGGAAGTAAAGAATTTCTTACTAACATCTAATGTAAATGTCTCCTCTTTTACTAAAAAAAAAATGTTCCCCCTTGTCCTATCCATCTGCTTATGTAAAAGGTCACATTTCTCTTCTTTATAGGCTCCCATCAGGTACTGGAAGGTTGTGATAAGGTCTCTCCAGAGCCTTCTTCAGGTTAAACAGGCACAACTCTCTCAGACGACTATGTTTGAAGTTTTTCAGGTGAGACAACACCAACCATAAATGAAAAATCTTTTGCCTACTGTGGGCACAGTTGGACCTGACTTCACTCAAGACCCTCAGATCTTAAGGTACCCCATGTGGAAAGTGACTTTTGGGGAAGGGGGTGCCCCACCTCAAATTCTGTTTATGTCTTTGCTTTGAAGATTTCTTTAGACTTTCCTGTAACAATGATAACCTCTTCTTCAAATTGTTTTAGTGGAAGAAAATCTTCTCATACTACAGTTGACAAACAGACTTCAAAAGACAACAGAGGTCTCATTTTCCTTTTCTAAAACCTTTCTATATTAGATATGGTATCAAAAAACTATCAGGTCCACTTGTCCATCTTTTATTCCAAAACATTTCACAGAATGATTAATAGATAGAGATGAAATGTGTTTCTGGTAGCAAGAACAGCAATCTGCAAAAAGGGATAGCCAAGTATTAAAATTCTATGACAATGCATCCAGCATCTGCTCCTGATACAATGCCATGCATTCCTTATTCCATATGAAAATAGGCATGGCCTACTGCTTCAGTACTTTGTTGGTGTTTGGTTCTTGAAGGTATTTGTCTCAGAAATCTGTTACAAATAGAGAGTACCCTGGGGTCTTTTATCTGACTCTATGAACTATGAGAAAAGATGGTCACGTACTGCTATTTCCATTTTTCTCTTTTTTTTTCCACTGAATTTTTCCAAATCAATTCTTCGCGGGAAGATCAAGTCCAAGACTTACGTGGAGTAATGCCAACACACAATTTGGCCCCAGGTTTCTTTTTGTGTATGATGAATTGACAGTCTTGTACCTGTAGCCAAAGGGAGCAGATGGAAGAAATTATAGTGACAATTTTGTTCTAGTTGTATGCTTCAAAAAACTGCAAAATATTGCAAGGAAGTTTTTCCCTCATAAGATTTTATATATCTGATGGAGGTATTAGGAAGCCAAAATTGCCCATTTTAGCACAATTTCTCAGTACCACTTTCATAACAGCTCATGCATTAGCTGTTTTGTTGTTTCTACTCCTCTCCAGTTTCTGAAAGAAAAAAGAAAAAAAAAAAAGAAAGGAAAAAAAGAGGTATAGGTACTGACATTCTGTTACCTTTTCTTTAAACTACAGGGAACTCCATTGATTACTCTGATTGTGGCTAATGCAGGACCCCTGGGATTCAATCAAGTCTTCTGCTGAGGATCTGGAGCTGTGGACTCAAGCCTAGTTTACAGACACAAGTCTGGAGCCAATTCCTTGCTGATCCAGCTGTAAATGGATATGGAATCATGGGCAGACAGGCTGCAAGCTGCTGTCTAAAATAACGACAATGCCCTTTCCAAACCAACACAGCAGCCTTTTGAAGACACTTGTCTCACAAACCTCATATTCACCAGGATATTTAGCTATTAGTCTGAACGAATTATCCTAGAAATATTACTATGAGTCAGCTTAAGAAACTGTAGTATGATCAAGAAAAATATTTTCCTAATGTTATTTAAGAATATTAAATTTGGCCAGAAGAGTCAGAAGGATCCAACTAGCCCAGGATTCAGACTTACAAAGGTGTTACTGTACTGTTTGTCACAAGTGTGGCTTGTTCCTCTTGACAATAACTGTCTTTTTCCCAGAAGAATGGTTCATAAGTAATTGCCAATATCCAACAACTGGTAATAGGACTGGTGCTTCTGGAAATCAAAGAATCTGAATACAAGGGCAGTGATGACAAGGCCCTAGGAAACCCCAGCATCTCCCTTTTTTATTCCCTTTTCTCTTATTCACTGACAAAAGCACCATCCAGTGGAGTGGAGCAAGACCTTAGTCAATCCTGTGCCTGTCACAGCAGCCAAATTTCAAAGGTGCCAGGAACAGATGGTAATATCCCCTAGTTAAGGGATGTTTGGTGAAACATTTTATAGAGCAGATTGTGGCACTGAATTCAGTAAGGCTAGTTTTCTCTTGAGAGGATAAAAAAAGAGGAAGAAAAGGAAGAAAACAACAACAATCCCCAGGAGAACAGCAGTTAGCATACTTGATAAAGGCAATAAGAACAGTACACTCACAGTAGTACTTCCTCCAAATGTTCTCATGGCAATCATCCAGAAAACAGTAAGTTGAGGACCTCCTGAGCCAGAGATATTGTCACTATGTTTATTAGAACTCTATAATGCAATTGTTTAATGCAATTGTGGTGTACACAATGGATATCTTAAACATATGTTGTATACCCTTATGCACAGTACCACTGCACATAACACAACAGGCTTGCGTTTTACTTTGGCTGAAGTTCTCTTTTATGAAACTGTCCAGTCACTCTTTGAATTATGTAAACTTGTAGCAACCACAACTTTCTGCAGGGAAACTTTTCACAGCTTGATCGACTATTGTATGAAAATTCACTTCTGTTGTTTGCTTTTTTCTAGTCATCTGCTTCTTTCATTTGAAGTCTCTTGCTTTTGTATTGGATTAAAGAAGTTATAATAAAAATTTGTAATTGTCTTTTCTAGCCACTTGTTTTCACAGACTTTTCTACAGTTATCTCTCAGCCAGTCTATTCAACTTGTCTTTTTATTATAAAGAAGTTCCTTACCTTTGACTGTCCTTAACTCTTATCTCTGTAACTTTTCTAGTTTTGTCATCACCCTTGAGACAGAACCAGAACTGTACTGAAGACCTCCAAGAGGCATATTATTTTCTGTTTTGTTTGCCATTGCTGTGCTAATATTTTTTGATACGCTACCTGCTTGCAAATAGAAAAATTAATAGAAAAACATTGGAAAAATAGTAAGAAAATTACATCATTCCTTAGCACCAATGAAATGATGCTGGGATAACAAATGCAAGAGCATCAAAGATGCTAGAGGTGCAAAGTAGTCATACATATGCTCATAACTCACATCTCTTACTGACCTCTGAGGAACTGGCTTAAATTAGAGGTTTTATTTGAAATAAAGTTTTGATTAACCTCATTACCTCCTTGGCAGCATTTACTGCTCTTTGGAAGGGCTAGGACATTTCCAGGGGGTCAGCATTTGAGCAATATTTCAAGACTCATTGTACCAAAAGGAGATTTAGATTAAGACTCTAAGCTCTCACAGAGGACTGTCTCTTAAGGAGCATTAATAACCTGGCTTGTGAGGCTACTGCTCCCTGACACTGCTAGCTACCACCCCAGTGCCTTGGTGCCTCCCTCCAGCAATTCCAAGATTTTTATTTGGGAGGAAATGCTTCCACATTTTATAATTACAGTGATCAAGATGAATTTCATTTTGATTCAGCAAAAGGTTTTGAATACTAAAGTAATTCTTTTAGTTCAGTGTTTTGCATACAGATTTGGTTGGAGTCAACACAAACATAAGGCACTATTTGGAGAACTGCACTGTGAAAAGGCTTCTTAGAATTTTCATGGTTTTGACAAGTAATTAGGGTTTGAAATTTGAGTAATGACAGGCAGAATTTTAATCAGGAAAACAAGAAAATGAATATGTAAAGAAAAGATAGAGTTCAGCATCAACTGAATGATGGCAAAACCAGAAGTGCCTTGGTCGTGATATCAGAGATTTAGAGAGACTTTTATGGTACTCATAAGAAAACTGGGAAAAGATACACTTGAAAAAAATATGTTTGTTGAGAATGACCAACAAAGGAAAAATATGCTAAAGGAGAGAGGACTAATTAAAACCTAGGTATGGGTGATCCATAACATTTTCAGTACTAGGTTCAGCTTGATTTACTGAAGCCATTCGGAGATGCTGATGCTAAAGGGACACTCCCAGTTCTTGGGCCTTATCTATGGAACAGATCTGTTGTGGAGAAAATGGAAAAGTAGTAGAAGTCTTAAAAGTACACTGACTTGTTCACATATCGTTCTACATTGAGACTAACCTATCACAGCTCCACCAGAATCATGTGGCACTCACAACGTCAGGCATCCCTTTCTCAGGAAATTTGGAACATTTTAATTCACTGGAGAATTCCATGAAGTTTTCTGAAGACAAATCTAAATCCCTTAGCTCTGAATCAAGAAGATAAGTTAATGTCGAATCAAGAAGGTAAGTTAATTTCAAATCAAGACTAGAGTTTGCTATTTCAGTAACAGCTCTCTAGACTTTGCAAGAATGAGGGGGAAAGGAAATTGCCTTCTTCCTTACTGCACTGTAGTTTACTTCCTGACACCACAATCTCTGAGAGAAGCAAACTCTACTCAGCAGGAGAGCAATGGTCCCTTCTTATTATCACATTTTCACTTATCTAATTGATTATTTTAGTATTGTGTTTTGAGACCAGTGAAAAGGGTTTATTTCTTAGACTTTTTTTTTCATTCAGGCATTTAACAAAGAGGTTTTCACCTGTATGTCTTGGGCTTTAACTCATTTAGTCTGTTTAACAGGCTTTTAGCTTATATAGATAATTTTAGCTTATGCCATTTTCTTGTGATGATTCTTGGCAGTGTCAGTTGATGATTCTGGGACTTTTGGTAGGTGTAGCATGGCAAATGGAAGAGACAGTCTCTGTGTCACAGGAATTTCTGGGTAAGTACCAGACAGAACAGGATCCAGTAGGTAAAACATACCTCACCTACATGAGAATAGGAACCTAACACATTTTCTTTTCAAGAAATTTTTCTTGATGGATCATACCTCATTCCTCTCCTCCCTCTCTCCTCTCTGTGAAGTAGAGGTGTCTTTTCTGCAAATAGCCTCAAACATTCACAGATCAAGCTGCAAAAACAGTTTTCCTAAGCTAGAAGCTAGAAGGTTTTAATCTTTAATTTTGGAACATATTAATTTCTTTAGATGGATATCAGTATGGACTGTTATCAGATAGTGGGACAGAAAATAATTAGCTTTCATGCAAAACCTTTAATGGGAAAACCCAGGCCAAGAATATTCAGAATTAGAATTTTCTCCAATTTCTTTCCCCTGGGCCAGAAGTTGCAGAATGGCTCTAAAAAAGCAGAAATGACACTCTGCATGGTACAGAGAATTGTGTCAATGTACATTACACTTCCTGATTTCTGCCAGCTAGAAACCCCTCAGCCAAGCCCTTCTGCTGGGAAGCCTGTGTATTGGCATACACATGAAAAGAGCAAGAAGAAATGCTATTTTAGGAGAGAATGGAACTCAAGGTACAAAAAGCTGACCTTTGCTGTGAGACTGCTTTGTCCTTTTATGATGAGGACTGCTAGAACTAGCAGCATCATGGGTTTCCTGGATCTTTGGAAAGACAGAGACAGAAAATGTTGCCTGTTTCTTCTATTGTTCCCACATAATCTGCAAAACCTGTCCCTCACCTGATTGTAATGCTGTGGTCTCAGCCTGCTGGACAGTTACTACAGCAGCAACTTCTCTGTTAGAAAATGTTTCTTTTTGTAAGATCATTCAGGTTGGACCATTTCAGATATATAATTCATTGTATACAAAACTATCAGGTCTTTCTTTGCTGGGCCTATTTTGAAATGTGAAGTAGCACCATTATCTGAATTTCAGTTTTGCATGAGCTATGCTTTAATCCATCTAATTCATAAAACAGCAGATACAAATTCCCAAACTGCTGTCCAATGTCAAGAAATTTAAAAACCTTGTTGAAAGCTCCAGTAGTTGCACAGAGAATGACAGCCACAAAACCATGGAGCCTGTCTCCACACTGAGGAAATACCCAGCTGGCAGCATCCCATCTCTGCTTCTCTCAATGCTCTAGAAAGAAGCACAGGACAGCAAGTGGTGCTGACCATTGTCCTGCTACAGGGAATTCCTGTGAGTGAGTACAGGGAACAAGTACAGAGGTAATATAAGGGAAGAGATGGAAAAGAAGATGCTTCTTCTTTGCTGAAAACTTTACATAAGAGAGGAATGTTTCCAAGAATGGAGTGAAAGGAAAAGAAATCTCTGCAGGACACCTTCCCACTAGCTTTGACTTGGCCAGTATATTTAAACAGCAGTTTTACAACCTGCTCTAGCTAGTATGACTGAGATCTATGGTCTTTTGAAATTAATAACCTGAACACTATCAAAAGTAAAATTTATGGTGCCTATAGTTGACTGAAGGAGGTTTACAGAGTTTACCATGAGAAGTGGGTATTAGATCATCTGATTTAAATCTCCAGTATTTCACAGTCCATTTCACAGATATATCACACAGCTCTCCTTTTATTGTGCTATCTTGTGTTTGACTAAACACATTTTCCAGCAATTTAGCTCGGCTTGAATCCAAAACACAGAAAGCTAGAGAATCCACCACTGTTTTATTAGCTTAATCCAGCCATTAATCACCTTCACTCTTAAAAATTTGTGCCTAATGTCATTTGAATCTGTATGACTTTAGTTTCCAGAAAATTGTGGGGTTTTTTGGTTGGTTGGTTATGGTTTGGGTTGGTTTTGGTTTTTTTCTACTGAGGCTTTCCCTATTTAATTCAACTTAATTTTATGCAATTACTATTATTTTATCTTCAAAAAACTACTTATATTGATGTTTTATCATGTGTCAGGTTTTTGGGGTATTTTTGAATGAACTTCTATTTATTTTTTTTTGTCTTGCAGATGTTCAGTATTGCCCTAAGTTGCTAGAGAACTGGAAAACACTTTTATTTTCCTTTTATGATGGAAAAAAGCACGGTATATTTTTAATGAATTAACAGAAATATTTATTAAGCCCTTATTTTTTTTCCCTTCATAATAACTTTATCATCTCCATTTAACAGCAGGCCTAGGAAGAACACATTTTCTAAAAATCTTCACCTTTTCATTTTTTATGGGTGATGCTTTTTCTACATTTCATGATCATATATGCCTACTTACCTATTTTTCATTACATATAATTAAATATTCACAAGGCCTGCACACAAGGCTTCATTACTGGGCCTCATGCCTTGTGTGAAGGCTGATCTAGAACAGAGACTAGATGAATTTAAAGAATAAAGTAGGTTTTTATTAAGAGGACTCAATGGATACACCTTGGACAGCACAAGAGCCCAGCCAGGGCCACACCCAAGATGAACCCAAAATGGTCACAAAATGCACGACCGGTCACGGGGTCTCTCACATTTATAAGTTCTGGTCCATTAGCATATTGGAGTTAATTGTCCAATTACAGCTTTAATCCGTGAAGTTTTACACTTTTTGTCCTTCTCTCTTCAGTCCAGCCTTGTTTATGCTCTTGGGCCTGAGATCTGGATCGGCTGTCTTTGAGTCTCCAGCTAGAGAAGGAATTGTTTTGTCTACCTTACCATCCTTTAACACAAAGCACAGACCTACACACTAAAGCAGCACAGAATCTGAAAAATATAAACCCTTAAACCTGAGGCATCAGGCCAAGACTGGCTCTAAGCCAAAGATGTTCCTTCTGATAGACTGGAACTTTTTTAACCATCTAATAAAATTTTCTTTTAAATTAATTATTTTCAATTTTTTCCTAAACTATTTTGGTCAATATTTTTCTGTTTTAAAGTTAACTGCAATACACATGATGTGCAGCCTTATGTGTAGCATATGTTTTTATAATTACAGTTTATGGTGATTTTTTTTTTCCACAGTGACTGCAATTAGTCTTGATTACTGGCTTCCTGATTTTCGACTCTGTGATTAAGTTTTCTTTATCATAATCTGGCACTTAGTATCCCTCATGTTAAATTACTATCTCTAATTGTTAGAAGGTGTAATAATGCTTAGCAGTGGGAGTCTAAACCTTCCCTTGCTATTCTATGCTTTTAATGTAATAGGATGATGTATTTGTTATAAACTGTTGAAAGATCAAAAGTGTTGATTTGCCTGACTAGGACATGCCATTTCTTAAAGTACAATCACTTTATTAAGCAGGAGTAAAGAAGCAGATAGGACCAACAAGGCTAAACATGGGTTAAAGAGCAATTCTTGTGGATTTCATTAGTATACAAAAGTCATGCTGGCTGTCTTGCCTGTCAGCAAGCTACAAAGAAATTAAGAATACTGTATGCAAGCTCAAGTCTGATGCTTGACTTGATGGTGGAAATAGGCCAAAGTCAGCTGCAATTGGTCATGTAATTGCAAACATCTGACACACTTACCCTTGTAACAAGAGATCCAGGTCATGGGGAAACTAGGAGCACTAAACACAGTGAAATAAGTTGTCAGCCTTTAGGGATCCTGCTGTAGTCAGGAGTGGTGACTTATTATTTTACTCTTTTTTTTTCCACGATAAAGATGGATCTTCCGCACATTGCCTGAGTAAGTAAAGGTATTGTGATTTCCTTGAGAGTAAGGCTTGAGTTGTACAAGAATTGTCAACAATTAAAGGGTTTTTGGTCCAAATTCTGCTTTGAGTGGTATTTGTGCAATTGTGTGGAAACTGGCAGGGTTGACTTTTTTCTCACTGATTTCAGTGTGGCTGTTAAAGCTTTACATCAGAGCTGGATTTTGCAATTAGCCATTCTTCACACTCGACAGTGAACAGGTATATGTAGACATATACTCACTTTATTCATACTGTTTTGAAAACAAATCAATAGTGCCTCTTTAAAGGAGAAAAAAGGGCAGACTGTAACATCTAGACTCTCTGCATCTAAAAATCTTTTGAAATACAGGCAGTTTCAGGGCAGCACAATGATTTAAACTTCCAACTTGTGTTTGTTATATAAAACACAGCACTGGCATTTTTCACCACTACTAATCAAGTCCAAAATCTGCATCTGTGTACTCCTTACACTGCAGAATGTCAATTAGTTTTATCCTCAGAGCACTGGTCCAAAACTACTGGTTCTCCTTGTTTCAGTATAAAAAAAAAGAGAAAACTCTTGATCAAGTGACAGTGCCAAAGAGAAGCAAAGATGAATGAATTTACAGTTTTCAGACTTTGACGCATTTCTAAACATGAATTATAATTATTTATTCATAAAAAGCAGTTGAGCAGGAATTACCTGGCTCTTATTCAACTTTTAAAAATTACTTGGAATAAGACTGTCTTCACTAAGCTATTGTGTGACAAAAAACTTATAAGAAAATAATACCAGGGAAACCATTTTCTTCATTACAAAGAATCGTTCAACAGTTACAATATAAGGATTGTACAGCAGTTGCAATATAAAGAGGAATATTGAGAAGTGGTGGGAATTTTTTATGAAAAATATCCTGTTGAAAAGATGATAAGTCATAATCATCCTTATGTTAATATATGGGGAACTAAATGGTTTGATAATATTCAAATTGCATTTTTTGCTTCCTACTCTGCTTTTAATAGTTTAAATGTCAGCTGTAGATAGGATGCAAGGCAAATCTCTAGGTTGCACACTTTTCCCTTCCAAACACTATTCAACAGAATATGTGGCACAGGCCACTATGAGACTGTTCACAAAACACAGAAAAAGGAAGTTGAATGCTAACAATGCAATAAGCCTACAAGTTGCCATCTATTTGGAACGCAAAACCAGCTTCACAATTACACACACAAAGTCCTCATGGAGGACTTGTCCTTCTCTCAATCTTTATTATGCAAAGAACCCTCAGCACTTTTCCCACATTTCCCTCATGGATTCATGGAGTTATCCATGAATCTCTCTGCTTTCTAAGGCAGACTTGCAGACTCAACATTTTCTCCTGTAGGACATTACTTGGGGCCCTCGGGAAGTAAGGAATCCCACTCTTCTGCAAGTTACTCTGTACCATTCATAATCTTTATGACCTATTGTCAACTCATAAAAAACATTACAGAGAACTCCATTGCTGCAGACCAACACTTTGATTTTCCTGTACTGAACAGTCATAGAAAATATGCAGCAGTTAGGGTGGCATAGTTCAAAGGGGGAAATTGTGCCCTGCTTCTTTAAAGAGATTGTTTCCTCTGCTTGCTATAACACATCAACTCCTTTACAAGGCTCCATGAACATCTGCCTCTTCTTGGAAAAATTCTGTATCTGAAGTTTACCATCTCCAGTGTACAAAGGGACATAATCTTCACTAACATTCCTGTACCTGAATATGCAACCAGCATTTCTCAGCATAACTATTAAGTCTGAAGAGACCAAACTAACTTTTTTTTTTACTGTATGCCAGTAGCTACTTCTAAAACAATAACCAGGATCTGGACAAAGTCTGAGTGTCTCCTGAATAATATTAGCCATTGACCCCAACTGGGAGAACTTCAGCCTGTGGCAACATTTATCCTTCTGGCAGGAATGCATAAAAAATTATGCAGAAACAGATGTGCCTCAGCCAAATGGTGACACCAGGGACTTTGGGGTTACACAAAAACCTTCTGTAAAAATACATGGAAGAACTCTTTTGCCTAGAAATTTTGATGCTCAAGAACAAGTGACACGCCTCCAGAAATATGTGCATCAGGTATATGTAGCTGCAATGCCAGAATGCCAAAATGATTGTAGATCTGTATGAATGCTTGAGGTGATGTTGCATGACAGGACCAAGAAATTTAATGTTTGAGAAAAATGTTTCATGTGAAGTAGCAGTCCCAGGGCATCTGGTAACTAACCAAGGAACTGTCCCTAGATCTCTGAAAGAGAAAAAGGATAAAGGCAATCGTAATTAGAAGACATAAGCTAATGACTAAGGCATGCACTGATGGCCCCTTAATAAATCCCTTCTGAGCTTCCTGAAAACTGGTTTCAGGCTCCTGCACCTGGAAACAGCTTGATGTAGTTGGAAGTCTGGGTCCTGACTCCTCCAAAAATTAACTGTTTAAACACACAGCTTTAATAGAATGGCTTTGAAAACAGCTGGGTCCCCAAGGGTGTTCCAAAAGGCTGTTGATCATGGGTGCTTCAGGGCCAGCATTCAGGTCCAGATTAGACATGTTCTTGGTTGCCAAGATGAAAGGCAGAATAGCTGTATGCATACAGTACAAAACAGCACACTTGTCTAGAAAATGCTATTTCTGTACTTAAATAAAGTATTATAATGTCAGTCTGAGAAAGGAGAGAATAAACAGCTTCTTAGGCACAGATACAATTTACTGAGGATCAAGCTTCAGTCAAGTACAGTGGTAACTCCTTCCCCTCTATCCTGCACAAATTAATTCTTTTCAGTCTATTAGTCTGAATCTGATCATAATAAACTCCCTACACAGGAACTTCCTTTGTACCTGTATTTGCCAAGAATTTCAAAGAGAACAGGTATAAGTTATTGAGCAGAATACAACAAAAGATTTGACATTCCATGAATTGGACTCCTTTCTCCCTGACTTTCTGTAAAGGAAAAGAAGAGTGGGCTAGGAAAGCATATAAATGAGGAGCCAACAAATCCTATTTACTGACAGTTGTTACTATGGAATTTCATAAACCAGGGCATCTTGACTTTGATGTGTCAGGAACACTTTATGCCTCTGCCCTTCCCCTTGTGGGTACCTTTGAAGGAATTCTGTACCCTCTACAACACTGCAGTACAAAGAAGACAAAGTGATTCCAATTCAGATTCTCCCATTCTTTAAAGAACTGTTGCTTAAACACAGCAAATCAAACACCCCCCCCTCCCACCCTTGAAATTGAAAAGCCTCCATGACTGGGAAAAAGAAGGGACAAACCTTCTATTTCACAGCTTCAACAAAATGCTAGAGAAATGTGCAAAAATAGCTCTAGTTCAAGAAAGAAATTCCTATTATTAGGTAAGAGGTACCCTTTCCACTGAGGGGATTCTCAAGTGTGAAATACATCTTTCAGAAAAACTAGACATCTTTGATAACACTTATATGTGACAAATGTGTGGCATTAAGCCAAAATAGAAAATATAAATTTTTCTGTCCAGATAACTATGCCAGAAATAAATATTCCAACTTTTGCTTGAAATGACATGCAAAACATACTATACAGAAGATAGTTCACTGCTTGATTAAAGTGATAAATTATTCACAGAACACGACCTGTGAATAAGTTGGTGAGTGACCCCAATGTGTGACTACCTTAGATCATGAAACAGTCCCTGGTGAGAAACTCAGCAGGACCTGGCAGTGCTTGCTCACAGCCCAGAAAGTCAATCATATCCTGGGTTGCACCAAAAGGGGGTTGCCTATCAGGTCAAGGGAGGGAATTCTGCCCCTCTACTCCACTCTTGTGGGACCCCACCTAAAGTGCTGCATCCAGCTCTGGGCCTCTCAACATAAAGGTGGTGAGATTTTGGCACAGGTTGCCCAGAGAACTTGTGGATGCCCCATCCCTGGAAGCATTAAAGGCCAAGACTGCGTGGGGTTTTGAGCAACCTGGTCTAGAGGAACGTGTCTCTGTCCATGGCGGGGAAGTTAGAACTAGATGATCTGTAAGGTCCCTTCCAACACAAACTGTTCTGTGATTCTGTGAACATCAGCACGAAGGCCAGAACACATGACCAGTGTTATCAGTTGCTACAAGATAAGGAAAAGATGCTGACGTTCAGACACAGGTATGAGTTGCTTGTATTGCTTGTATTTGGCAGCCACAGCTGTTGGCAATGGACAGAGCAGCTAATCACGTATTTCCCTGCCAGGAGAGGATTGCTTCCCTTATCTAGAGCTTTGCTTCCATCTAGTTTTAACTTTCTTAATAAGCAAGGCTCTCCCTACTTCTACTGAAAGACAATATTCCATAGTCTAAAACTGAGCTCACTGCTTTGCTTTCTTCATTTTTGCAAATGTATCCCATTTTTTATATTTACTGCTTTATTACCATACTGACTATACCTACCTTTTTTACAGTCAGCAATTTTCTGTTATTCAAGGTTTCTTGGCTATAAGGAGAGAAATATTATTTTAAAGTAGGCCTGAATTCAATTATTTAGATTGAGAGGGAATCAACCTGTGAAACAGTAATAATTAGAATTAGTAATGCTGACTTTTGCCAAGGTACTCACTGTTCTATACTGTGAAGGCATATATAACAACTCACATAGACTAGGAGACAGCTCAGGACGTGTCCAAGGATGTTGGCTCTGCATGGGGACAACATCCAGAATGACACTAACCCTACCTAGAGGCTAAGAGTAGTAAACATGATCCATTCATTGTAAATGGAAATCACCTAGACTAACAAAATGGCCTGCAGTTAAGTTTTACTTCAGAAATTTAAAAGAACATCAAAGAAAGACTGTGTTGAAAATTAGTAGTGTTCCAGTAACTAAAGCTGTGGAGAGAACAGGGGCTAATAACTGTCCTGTGTGAGGTTTGAGGTATAGTCTAATGCCTGTCCTGAACACTTTTATTCATGTCTATTTTTGACTGGTTTTGCTATTGTGTAAATCTTAATTTTATTAAAAAGCTGATTTACTTATGTCTAATTAGGTGTAAATATATGGAAGGGGAGATTTTCTTTCACCATACCTATTTAATTTATCTGTTGTCATGGGACAAAGGTAGCCATGTAAAATGAGAGGGGCATGGGGAAAGAAACCTATTTCTAATGGCCATTTTTGTCACACATATACTAAAACCAGAATACTTATCATAATGCAAACCAAACTTCCATTTAGTTAGTTTTTTTTACTTCTATGATTGCAAAAATAAATTAGTTTGTAATTCATAAAGCTTAATGACTTTCTGATAACACTCATTTTGTATACTTGAACAGCACAAAGAGAGATGTTTATAAGATTGGATGAAATTGGCATCAAATTTCTGTACACTTATCTGAAAAGCAAGCTTTAACAGACTGATTGCAGTAGCTTAAACTCCTTTTCTTTGCTATTTGTGGTAAGATTTCAGCACTCACTGGCATCTGGGCATTTGAATCAGTGAACACATTGATCACTCTGCACATCACCTTCCTTTGAGGGCAGATTTGTTTTCAGACTGCTGAGCAGTCTTGAATCTTTCCATGGCTGTATCACTGTGCAACTTGGCTTGAACATCAAGAGCAAGTAGGAAGAATAAATGGGGAGCTGACTAAGCAGTACAAGGTACAACAAAACAGAAAAATCTCTCTTGACTATATACTTGCATTTGGATTCCCTCATCAAATGATGTGTTTCTAAAGAGATGTATTTTAAAAACTATTAGTTTTCAGCTTCCTCCAGCAGTCTTCACTCATTCCTGTTTATCTTTCAAGTACCATTCATTTCTGTTTTAAAAACCCAAATACTCTCCTTGACTCAAGCTGTTAATTTTACGACAAACAACCAACAACAATAAGGTTACAAGATACTTTGCATTTAGGTTATATTTGTAGGGATATCACAACACTGGATGTATGAATTTCAGAGTTCCATGCTTCACAGAAGTTCTTAGTATGGCCTGTGCAGCACATGATAAAGGCAAAAGCATTTTTGTGTCATAGATAGATAGATAGACTGATAGATATTAACTGAACAAAATTCATATCATCCCTTATAGAAGAGTGCTAAAGTAACTTTAACAATTTGAAAATATTACTTCAGCTATAATCATTAGTACTATCTTGGTTTGTAAGCAGGACAAATCAGCTTCTTCAATGATTATTGTTTTTCTGAATCTTAACCGGTATCTGTTTTTTAAAACATGCTGTTTCCAAGACAATTAAGAACTGGATGGTAAGAACTAGCACAGAACTCTAGAACATTAAAATAAACTATTTCACAAACACAAAAGAAGAGACAGCAGAAAATCAGAGAATCTATTTAAATATTTATTTAGAGATGTCAGTCTGAGGACAAGTGAACTTATTACATTTCAGTAAATGAACTTATTACATTTCAATAATTGTATTTGTCGTCTCCTTTTAATTGCACCTGGGAATACAAACCATGATGCAACTGCACCTGGCTGAATAGTAATGATGGATAGATTGGTGATAAAATTTTCCAAACATGACTATCCTTCTCCAATAGTCAGATTTGCACAAGTGCAGCCCAAGGAAACAACTACTTTTTTGGGGTTTTTTTCCCATCAGAGCGTTTCTCTTTTCTGAGCAAACCAGGCAGAAAAGAAAAAGAGAACACCGCTGGCAGCTCTTTAAGAAGGACTTGCTTTGTTAGCTGTCACTAATTTACTACCTGCGTATGTTTCTGTGCCCTCAAGCAAGCAGATTACAAGGTTCTGGAGTAAAAAAAAAAAAGATAATACTTCACATTCCAGTACAGTAATAGACTCAGTAAATATCAAATCAATTTGCTAATTAATTAACTCCTTCAATATCTTTGTAATGTACTGTTAGTTTTCTGTGGCTTTTTGTTGCTCTTTTTTCTTCAGAAGAGAAAAATGAGAACCATGGAGTTAAAGTATGCTTCCAGGCATAGCCTCCAGTGAAATCCCCATGTGTTACCAAAGTGTCTAAGGTAGAAATCAACTTATTCTACAAGAGAGGGAGTTTTCAGCAGAGCATTTGGTTGGAAACTTTAACTCCATGAATAATTTTCTAATGTAGCCATTAACTGCTTCAGTCTGCTGGTCAGACTGGCCCATGCCAAACCCTGCTGTCTCAGTGCGGCTTCACAGAAGTGGATGAAAAACTCTTCTTCCTGGAATTTAAAGGTTGTCAGTTTCCTGTTTCTTTTAATTAGTTATCATGTGTGTACATGCAGGGAGTGTTGCTGAAGAAAAATTCTTTCAAGACGCATTCAAAGCAAAAGAAATAAACTAAAGTTATTTCAATGGGCCTATAATGTGAAAAAAAGCCCAAACATTTTGTGATGTGATTGTGATCACATTTTGTGATCAAAATAGTTAAGAAGCAGGAGGAAAACAAAGCTATGTGTATTTTTTGTATTTTTCACCACTGACAAAGATCAAGGCTAAGTCCTAAAGAAAGTTTCTGGTAAGTTGTCCCAGCAAGGCTGTAACAGACATGAAAGACACTGGAGCAGATGTGGGGAAAATAAGTCTTCACTGACAAAAATAGTCTGTAATTCCTGTTTAAACCCTGGAGCTGGAGGTCACCTCACCCATGACTAGTCAAAGGCAATGAGGACAGAGTTACCCGGTTCAGTGCAATTTTTCTAGGACTAATACCATACCATCATTAACTATTTTGACAAATGAGAGAGAAATGTATTATGACATGACTGAGAGTGAAACAATGGCTACAACTGCGAACAGCATAATCATTTATCTTAGTGACAAGAAAAGGGAGCTGCAGTAATTGTCAAGGAATAAATGGAGTCAGCAGTGTTCTTTAATACGGGATGAACCGCAGTGTGCAACGAGAAAGGCAAGAACCCACCGAAAGGAAGGAGGTAAGACAAATAAAGGGGGACCAACAGCAGGTGATCAAGGAGATGGAAGTCAGTGGGACTTCTCTGCAGCCATGCAGAAGTAACCCAAGGAGAGAATTGATACCCAAAGGAAGAAAGGGCAAGGAGCAACATGCTGACAGCCACATGGGCTGTCACTAGAGGCAACAAAAATGCTAAGTGGGAGAAGCCAAACTGCATCTCTGTATCTGCACTCTCAAGTGACTGTAGATGAAGAGCAAGGATACAAGTACAGCTGAGAGACAGCACTTGTGAAGATCAGCGGCAGGAAAGCTTGGGTCTGGACAGCCATCACACGAGCACAGGAGGACAGGAGGCTGAGCAGGATGACAGGGCGTAGAATTCCAGAAGACGACTGGATAATGTGCATGTCTCAAAAAACGATAGCTGGATAGCAATGGAGCCGACCAAGGACTGTTTGCACTAACAGACGAGGATTGCTGGTGTTAATGCCCTGTGAGAAAGATCAAGATGCGGCTGGAGACGGGGGGCCATGCAGAGGAAGGGCGGCACTTTTCCACAACAGCCTTGCTGTAGATCCTGAGATGAGCTCGACACAGTATCACACAAGCACGGGAATGCGGGCAAGGCGTGGGCATGGGCTGTGGGAGGACATCAAGACCATCGAAGTTCCTTGAAGCTCTCTGAGCTATTTCCCAAAAGATGTGAAAGAACAGACTGCATGATAATTAATTTGCATAGAAACCGAAACCTGTCCATGAAAAGGTACACCCCTTCAAGCCTGGGCAGCATCTCTTTTTTCTCTTTTATTTTCTTTTCTCTTTTTCTCAATTTTCTTTTCCTCTCTCTGAGCCCTCACCCCCTCTAATTCATCTTTTCTCTCTTTCCTTTCCCCTGCCCCTATATCCAGAACCCGCTGCCGTGCACTGTCACAGTACGTCAGGGACTAACAAACCAATTCCCACGCCAAGCGTGCAACATAGTAATACAACTTTCTGATTGCTTGCAGGCCCTCTGACTTCCATCGCTCCTTTCCACCACGAGCATCTACCACCCGGGGCCACACCACCCTGGTGGCTCTAACACAGCCACAAGCAGCTTACACCGCCGGTGCCGCCACAGCCTCCACTCAAACCCTCCCACAGCGCCCCCGGGGGCGGGGCCGCCATTACCGGGGCCCCGCCCCTGAGCGCGGCCGGGGCGCGTGCGCCGTGCGCGCGGCGGAGGCGCGGGAGCGGCGCGCTCAGCGACCGGCCGGGCCGGGCCGGGCCGGGCACCGCCGCCCTGCAGGGCAGCCCCGCCGCCGCTCCCGCCTCCTCCGCCTCTTCCTCCTCCTCCTCGTCGCCGCCGCAGCAGCAGCTGACGCTGCTCGTGATGCAGCCGGGCGGCGGCGAGGAGGCGGCGGCCGGGGCGGCGGGGGTGGTGCTGCAGCCGAGCGCCGACCCGCAGCTGCCGCCCTCCGCTAGCGGCGGCCTGATGGTGTTCTACGAGCTGGGGGCCGCCGGCGAGGTCGAGGTGGGGGAGGAGGAGGTCGAGGCGGCGGGCGGCGAGAGCACGGCCAGCCTGGAGGAGCTGGAGGAGGAGGAGGCGGCGGCGCCGGGGGCCGCGGGCGGCGAGGCGGCGGCGGGCGGCGAGTGCAAGAGCTGCACGTACGAGGGCTGCAGCGAGACCACCACGCAGGTGGTGAAGCAGCGCAAGCCCTGGATGTGCAAGCGGCACCGCAACAAGATCTACAAGGACAAGTACAAGCGCAAGAAGAGCGACCAGGCGCTGGGGGGCGGCGCGGCGGCGGCCGCGGGGGGCGGCCCGCGGGCCGAGGTGAGGCGGGGGCGGCCGGGCCACCCTCGGGTGCCCCGTGGTCCCTCGGAGTTGGGGATTCCTCGGGATCTGTAGGGATCTGTCAGACGGCCAGAGGAAAGGGAGGAAGTTCAGGGCCGTCCTACAGCTCGCTCTTCCTCCTGTTTCTTCCTCCGTTTCTTCTCAGCCCTGACGTAAAATTATAGAAACTTGGAGCTATACCAGATTCCAAGAAAATAAATATCGCTAGAAGATGCTTCCCTTGCAGCGTGGGTTTTTTTCCTGTGGTAGGAAAGTATAGATCTAAGAGAGATGTTAAGACTTGTTTCTCAGCTGGTGCTGAAGTGTGGGGTTTTAAAGTCACAAAGGCTGTTGGGTATCAGGTGTACAAAACTCAGTTGTGCAGGTTCTTCAGGATGCTTTTTGGTTTTCACTTTTGTATTACATGGTAGGTAAATATTTCGACCACTGCTTGTTCATACGTGTATAGTCTAATGTGTATTGTTTAGATGGGGAAATGCTACCAGTGGGAAAACTGATGGTAATGTTCAATTTTTTAAATACTCTGTCCTACAGTTTGTGACTCAGCTAGGACCATACACTTCTGTGATGGTCAGTTGTACAGAGTTAGTGTTTCAGATCTTGTGTTTAGATGAAACAGAAAAAGGGAAGTAGTTTTACATTGAAGGTGTTGAGTTGTTTGTGCTCAAAGGGGTAGGTGGAAAATAGTGATTGTCAGAAGAAAAAAAAAATCTTACCTGGCACTCCTGCTGTGTCTGGAGTCGTGTTGCTGGGAACTGATCTAACTGCAAACTGACCACCCAAATCTTTTCCTGTTTCTGTCTTTTTCTTCATGTAAATATATAGTAACCATACTGGGTGTCACATGAAAGGATCTCTTTCTGTCTGTCTGTAAAAGCCATGAGGCAGGTGCTTTAAAAATGGGAGGTGTATGTGATGCTGCTAGGGAATATTCTGTCATCTTCTCTTTCAGTTCAAAGGACTTGCTGAGGCTTTCCTGCTGTATTCTACTATAAGTGATATGTGTTCCATACAGTGTTTTGGATTTTTGTAAGCTCTGAGCCTCTGTTACATTCTGGTGGTTTTTTCAGGTCTGGTACCTGGTGTGAATACTCACGTGTTTTTGAATCTTGTTGGTGTCAACCTAATTTGACAGGCAGTGTTTACATTAGAACAGTTCCTCTTGTGTTTGTGATACTTACTCTTAAGTTTTTTCCTTGTCACATTGAAAAGGCATGCTTGCTTCCAGTGAAAAAGTTATACACTTCTATCACCCATGCTGTTTTGTGGGCCAATTCTAGTAGCTACTTCTCATTTTAATGAGATAAGAGAAGCTGCGCACGTTATTCAAGAGGAGAATGAATTCTAGATTTATATACCAGCATGACTTTCTCTCTTCTCTCTTCCTTCCCTGATAGTTCATCTTGCTCAATTCAAGATGTGTCTACACAAATACTTGTGTTAGTTTAGGAAAGGGGACGCTATGGGAGAAGGGTAAAAATGCTGTGTTTCATGTGGTGATGAATTGAAACTTTTTGATCTGTAGCATGAAATAGTGATTATTGCACGTTGTAAGAGGGTGGGTTTTCTTTTCCCAGTTTGTTCGAGAGCAGGTTGCCTTGAATGTAAGGAAGTTAGGTTCTGAACATGCAGAGAGAAGCAGGGTATTTAGTGCTAAATTTACTTACTTTTTTTGCTTTGGTGTTTATTGAGGCCTTTTTCAGTAAAAGTTCCTAGTAGAAGTTTAATTTTTCACATCTGTGGACAGGATGGAAGTGGAAGATACTGGTATAGTTTTTTGTTGTTCCTGCTTTTGAACCCTTTCAGGTAGATGGAAGTATCAGTAAGTTTTGAATGTTATACACATAGGATTCAACACCTTTTGTATTTTCTTTAGAGGAGATTGTAGAGCCACGTTGTACTAGTATGTCTGATTCAGGTGACTGGTGATTGTACAGGGAACAGAATAAACTTGGGGGGGGGGGAAAAGCCTGTGGCTTTGGCAAGTTTATCATATTGTTCTGAAGTATGTTTTGGTTTTGGTACTACAAGGATTATTGTCATTCCTGCCCACTTACTAACAATAAATATGATTCATTTCCACAAGCTGGAGGCTGACCTGTTGTGAATTACTTCATTTTTAAGAAATGCAATCCAATAAATTGAAGCCATTAACCAGCCCTAGTAACCTGTCCAGTTTTGCAGTATAGAAGACTAACTCAGCTGCGTTGCTTCACACTTGCTGGTGAAATAGTAAAAGGAAGTGGAAAGAAGAGGCCAGGTCTTGAACAGATAGATTTCCATTCCTGTGCTGTTACTTTGCTCTGCAGGTTAAGGAGGCAGATCTTGGGATTTTCTGCATATGACTGTATCAGCGTTCACAGTTTGACCTCCCTTTTTTGTTTGTTTTTTGTTATGTGCAGGATAGTGTTGAAGGTTCAGTATCTGTCACAAAGCAGAGAACAGGATCCATTGGAGATCGCCCAGCAAGACCTACTCTTTTAGAACAAGTATTGAATAAGAAGAGGCTGGTAAGTCTTGTTTTTGAGAGGTTTTGAATTCAGATAAGTAAAGGCAATGTACCAATGTTTACCTGTCACCACTGTGAAAAAAGAAAATCAGTTTAATAAGCATGCACGGCAAGTACATATTTTCAAATTTGAAACATGCTTCAGAGATGTGTGCTTCAGTCTCTGTGGAGGATACTAAGATGACTGAATTTAATGATCTGAAGTTTTGGTAGTAACAGATGTGGTGATTTCTTTAGGGGTAAGTAGTGCCTACAGTGTAACTGAGATGGTTTTAGCTTGTTAAACCAAAGTCTTAGGTAGAACAATGAATGGACTTTAGGTCCTGGACCTTAGATGTAAGCTTTACCATGGTGTGTTTTAGAAATTGTATCATATCTAATTTAAACTTGTGTATACGTGTGTTGATAAAGCAAACTAAGCAAACAGTGTGATTTATAATATTTGCAGACTGCATAAATGGCATGTCTCTTAAGTTTTTTAAACACTGGTTTCTCCTTTAAAAAGTTAAGCCCAGAGCAGGGAAATCATTCAGTACCTGCAGTTTGTTTGGCTTCTTCATTACAACTTTCTTTTTACTTCATTACAACTTGTTGCAAGTTTTTGTAGTCCCTATTCTTCAGAAGCTCTTGGGACTGTAAAAGCTGCTGAGACTGTTTGTCTTCTCTCTGTTACCTATGCATTGCAATTTAACAATCCTCATAGTGCTGTAGTGTTTGTTCAGAAATTTGGAAAGCCTTGAAAGAAACATCATGTCAGTCTTAGGTATACAACTACCTAGATGTATTTCTTGATAATTCTTTCTCAATTGTAGCACTTTTTTAGTGATTGTGTCTAAAACTCAGAGGAGTATTCATAGCTTTTCAGTTTTTATGAGGAAAACAAGTAATGAACTATGGAGTAGTTTTCATATCATCTCTTGTTCTTCACACCCCACTTACTGGCTTGCTGTCCCCTTTCCTGGCTGTTTCTATTGACATGGCTTTTAATTTAATTTGGAAGGTATCTTATGAATGAAACATTATTTTTTATAGAAGTACAGTAACTAGAAGCTCTTTTAATAGAAGTTCAGAGCTTTTGCACTAATTATGTCAAGGCTCTTTAAGAACTCAGGATTCCTTTCAGTATTCCTGAAATTAAGATTCTCCGTGATCTGGTTCTTGCTTCTCTCTTTCTCCTCTGACTTGCAGTTGCAGTACCTCTTTGGTTATATCACTGAAGTGACCATGGATAATGAGCAAGCATCTAGGGAATTCATTCAGCTGAAAAATAACCCTTTTGTTGTATTAATTTTTGGAAGGAATCAAGTCCCAACCTGATTTGCCATTTTACCTTACAATCACTTGTGCTGCCACCATGCAGGAATGAGAGCAACCAACCAGAGTTGGATTACAGACTGCAACTATTCAAGCCAGGAGCCAAATTCAAATACTTTTAGATACTTTTGTATTTTGATTGAATGCAGAGGAGTTTTTTTAGTCATTCCATGTGGATGGGCTGCTGTTTTAAAATGTTGGGGAATTTTGGGCAGTCAGTGAAAACCATAGAGTATCTTGAGTTGGAAGGGACCCACAAGCAGCATTGGAGTCCAACTCCCTGCTCCTCACAGGACTGCCTAAAATTAAAATATGTGTTATGGGCATAGTCCTGATGCATGAACTCTGATAGGCACATAAGCTTTGATGCAAGATTACAATATTTTATTCATTTATTAAACTGGTTTTGAGAGATCTGCAGTGAGAAATGTAGAAATTAGCTCAGCTGAAGCACAGCTGTAGAACTGAAGCACAACTGAAAGATGTTTTGGTTCTAGTATGGTTCTATGAATTACTCCTGTTTGCTATACTTGCAGGGTTTTTATGATATTAAGCAACAGCAGTGGGTAATGTGCAAATTCATGTAATGGAAAAATATTACTATGGTAGCTATTTAACATATGTGAGTTTTGTAAAGTAAAGTTCACTTTCTCTCTCTTCCAGTCCCTACTCAGAAGCCCAGAAGTAGTGCAGTTTCTACAGAAACAACAGCAACTGTTAAGTCAACAAGCTTTGGAACAAAGACAGCAACAGTTTCAAGGAGCACCTGGGTAATGAGGAAAGAACAATGATCTGCAGTCTGGTGCTGAAGGAGGGACACAGGATCTGTATTTTGTATAAATACAAAGGATGTCAGTGTTTAAACAAAAATGGAAGTTGCTGTTGTTATGTATTTGTTTCTTGTTTGCACTTTTGAGGTTTTGAGCTGCTTGGGTGTCTGCAGACTTGTGAGCAAGTCATAGAATGGCCTGGGTTGTGTTACGGAAACTTCCCAGTCTGACCATTCACAGGACTCTTGACAGTCATTCTCCCAGTGCTAGAGACTTCAACTTCTGGGACCAAAGCTCCTTCACTGTGGATAGCTCCAGTGATCTGAGAGATGCCCCACTTGACTCCCTTGCACACCTGGCTTGCAGTCAGACCAGCTTTCCTTACTGGATTGACCCCATGTCTCTAAGGAACCTTGTTCCATACAGCAATTTATTAACAGTGTAATAACACAAAGGCAGCCTGGGCTGGTGCCTCTGAGGAGGGATCTCAGACAAAGGAACTCCTGAGCTTTTATACCATCACAGTCTAAGGCTCTTCCTCTTGAGTCTTCTCTACTGAGTCTTCCATTCTTGCCATGTCCCTGTGTCCATTCACCTGGCTAGCTGCTCACCTTCATGCCTTTTGTTATATGGAGAGTTGGCAGTTCACTGCCTCCTGTCTTCACTCCCCCCCCCAGAGCTCAATTTGCATCTCAATCTGCATCTCTGACTGCAGCTTACAAATCAAATACCTGCACCAGATGTATTCCTCAACAGTTGGAAGGGACCTTAAACGATCATAAAGTTCCAACTCCCCTGCTGTGAACAGAGACACCTTTCATAACATCAGATTACTCAGAGCTCTGTCCACCCCGGCCTTGAACATTTCTCAGGGAGGGGGTATGCATACCCAGCTTTTCTGAGCAACCTGTTCCAGTGCCTGACGACCCTCACAGTAAAGAATTTCTTCCTAATTTCTAATCTAAATTACTCTCAGTGTGAACCCATTCCCCCTTAGTCTGTCCCTACATGCCCTTGTAAAAAGTCCCTCTTCCATCTTTCCTATAGGCTCCCTTCAAGTAAAGGAAGGCTGCAATTAGGTCACTATGAAGCCACCTCTTTTCCCAGCTGAACAATCCCAGTTCTCTCAGCCTTTCCTCACAGGAGAGGTCTTCCATCCCTGTAATCAGCTTGTGACCCATCTCTGGATTGGCTGTAACAGGTGGATGTCCTTCCTCTGTTGTGTGTTGCAGAGCTGGATGCAGTCCACCAGTTGGGATTTTCACCAGAGCAGACAGACTGTGACGAGCTGACTTTGGCTGGACATACAGCTTTATAAATTTTCATTAACTGCTATCCTTTGTCCTTTCACAAATAGGTATTATTTATTATGCTCAAGAGCATCCTCCACCCTTTGAGATGTCCAAAGTCAGGCCATGAGTTGGGTTAGATTCCATCGAGATGGGTGCTCAGGACAGGAGAAGCAGCACACTTAATTACTGCACACCAGCATTGGCCCTGTGCCTCCCATTCTGCTTACTCCTCACAAAATTCATGCTTCATCAGTTCATGTCATTTTAGCTGCTTTACTTTTGCAACATACAACTTACACCACAAATTATTTTACCCCCAAGGTTAGAACTCCTTGGAGCACACACCAAGTCTCCCCATCCTTCTGCATTACCCACCAAGTACACCCAGGTATTTGAGCAAAGACAGTCCCATAAACAGGTGTGCCTTTTCCTATAGGGAGAGAAATCCACCCCGATTTTCCAAGCCACTTCCTATGTATAGTATGGGGACCTTATCTCCTCCCACAGTGTGTAGGGGTTTTGTTTGGGCAGGACCAGGGAGGTTTGCAAATCTGGTGTTAACCAGCCAAGTGGCTTCTGTTAAATTACATCCCAATCCTTCCATGCCCCATGACCTAACCCTTAACACAGTCTCCAGCAGTCCATTATACCACACAATCTTTCCAGAGGCTTATGGGTGATAAGTGGTGTGATGCCCACTCAATGCCATTTATTTTTGCCCAAGAGTTTAGTAGGTTGTTTTGAAAAGTAGTCCCATTGTCTGATACGATTCTCTCTGGGGTACCATGTTGCCACAAAATGTGTCTCTCAAGACCTGAGATGGTGTCTTGGGTAGTGGTTTACAGGGTTTGTTGCCAGCCAGCCAGTTGTTACCTCTACCATGGTACATTCTACATATTTGGCATGTTCATGGCAGTGATCCAGTTTGCCAGGCCTCACCATACTGGAAACCCAGCCACTGCCCTCTAGTCCAGGGGAAGTTTACTTCAGTGGCTTGGTTGATTGCAGCACGTGCTTCTCATTCATGAATGGTCTGTGCAATGGTCTCCAAGGTCAGGTCAATCCCTCACTGATGAGCCCATCTGTGTGTTGCAGCTGATGTTTCATGTCCCAGTCAGGTTAAATAGCTCACCCTTCCATTCCCAGTCCAAGTGTACCTAAGTTAATTCCGTTTTGGCAGCCTTATCTACCTGTTCTTCAGTGGAGTGGTTTTTAGGCATGTGAACATCTCCCTGATGTACCTTTCCACTCGTGTTTTTTGACCTGTGCACTGATGTCTTGCCCCAGTGCAGATGCAGTCCAGACCAGATGGGTTTATCCTTGCGTTGCCAATTGATCTTCCTTTTTTGCAGCCACCTCCATAGGGCATTAGCCACCATCCAGAAATCAGGATAGAGATAGAGGCAGGTCACTTTTCTCATTCAGCAATCTCTTGGGCTGGTTCAGATGGCTTTCACCTCTGCAAAATGGCCTGACTCGCCTTCTTCAGCAGCCTCAATGTCTTGTCCACCTCTGATGGTTTCTTGACACACAGCAAGATCTGTCACTAAATAGGACATAGCCTCTTTCATCTTCTGGTAACTCGTTGTGTGTGGGTGCTTCTTGTGCACAAGTCTCCTTCTGTGGCAATGCTCCAAAATCTTTGCTTTCTGGCCAGTCCATGATTTTTTCCAGAATTCCCAACTGAGTTCATGTAATCAATGCTACCCTCTTACTCTATGTAGCACTGGCTGTGTGAGCTGTTACGGGGATGTTTCCTGGAGAAATCTGGAGAAGTCTTTTCCAATTATTTTTAAACCTTAACTTTAATATTTAATTTGTTAATAAAAACTTATTTATGGTAGCAGTGTTTAGCTGTACATCCTTTTCTAGCAAAATTATAAAATAAATTAACATTTTTCTATATAAACATTTACAGTTAAGTCATGACAATCATTGATGGAAGTCACTTACTTTCTGTGGACATTGTGAAACAGAGTTCTGAAGTTGAGCCAGTCCAGTGGCATTACCTAACAGCAATTGCTCAGGGATATGAGAAATTTACGTCCTGTAGAATCTTGCACTAAAGGCAAAGACAACTAGCCATCAAGAAGTCAATCCAGCAGTTCAGAAAAGTACAAGTCGGTGATCTGTTTATTACCTGCAAGCTGAATAGGTTTGAAATGCTTCATTGTGCACAGCATGTGAAAGAATTGCATTTAAAAGTTCCTAAAGTGATAAATGGCAAAAAGCTTTAAAAAGTATCAGGTGAAAAGTATGAAACCGAGAGTTGGACCTTGTTCCATGGAGTTATTTGAAATTACTAACTTCTTATATGTGAAATATAACTTAATTACAAGTTAGAATGCCGCTAATTTTCAAGTGACTAAATGTTAAAGTTTTTAACTCATATTAGTAAATAATTCAAAATCTAGTCTTTCTCAAAAAGGTATAGTTAAAATTCTTTTATTAAGACAACAGATCTCTAATCAGCTGCAGTGGTAGACTTCACAGGTTTTCAGCCAATTAAAAATAACTTGCAATTGATTGGGTTAAGAATCCAAACACTGTATTATGTGTGTAATCCAAACACTGTATTATGTAAGTGTTAAATCCCATGTTCTATTTATAAAAATCATTTTGTATTAAGCCACATTCCTGAATAGAGGTTATCCAAATGGGTTAGGTGCTTATTATCAAGTTCTACTTTTATATTGCAGCAATTTGATCCACTAAATAATACCTCTTCAGCAGTATTTGTTAGTCTTATGGATTTTTACGTGCTCTGTTTTTTGTATGTATACAACTTGTTCTGTAGGGATTTATTGTATTTAGTGTTGTGCAAGTTGTTCTTTAAAAAAGAACTTGAAAAATTTTGCATAAACAGTTCTGGACCAATAAGTGAGTAAAATCTTTGGTTTTTCTTTATAAAAAAAAGGCTGTTTCTTTTGTTTTGTTAAATTTGTATGGGTTTTTCTTCCTGTGCTAAAAAAGCCAGCTCTGACTAGAAGGAAATTTTGTGTTTCAAGATCTTGTTACAGAAAATTATTTTAGATTTAAGCAAAATTAGGTTACTTTTCAGTGTATAAGAATATATGTGAAAACATAATTGGCAAAAATTGTATTTGATTTTGTTATAAGTGGTCACCTTTCAAAAGGTGAACGGATCATTTGGGTGGGCAGATCTGATTAAACTTTTTCAAAACCAAAACCCTCAGGGCAGAAAATTGGCACAGGGAGTGTTTGTTAAGACAGTGGTGAACAAGTTGTCTATGTCAAAACAAATGGCAATTGCTGAAGCTGTGCATAGAGATGTTCAGTAGAGTGCAGCTCACCTATCCTCTATTTTTGGTAGTCTGTGATAGCAGCACCATCAGGCTGGTGCAGACACTGGGAGATGTGCTGGTAGCAGTGCTCTCCTGTTCGGGCAGAAGATTGGATGGGATTTCCAAGACAGCACTGTCTGCATAGCTCTGAGGCCCATTATGTTGAGTACTCCCTTCTGTTATCGCAGAACAAAATCTGAATTTTAGGAAGATGGAAACATACTTCTGTAAGAGTACGATCTTACTATATCTCTCTTTGTCCTTGAGCAGTTCAGGAACTGCACAGCTGCAAGTCTGTCTTTCCACTAACGTCAGTCTGGTCCAGAGGGAAGGCTTCTGTCACAGGGCAGCATCACTATTCATTGACTTGCCTGTCAGATCAGAGCTGTCCCCATCCAAAGAAAACAACTATCCTCTTGAATCATCAAATCTATTACAGGACAGTGAGGGATTCATATACATGGAGATTTTATGCTGAATTAATTTTCAATACATTTTCTTGTGTCAAGAGTCCCATTACTCACTTAGTGCAATTACTGATTCCTCTTGCTTAAGACTGATTTGTATGAATAAAGGCTTTCTAAGTGCTCCAGTTCCCAAAGTCACTTGTGATCATACTGGGACCTACAGCCAATCTCTTTAAAAGAGAAGAATGGGAGACAACCAGAGAAGGAATTCTTAAAACAGAAAATATCTTTATTAACAGTAAAACACAAGACGTGAATAATCCCTTTTACAATAGAATAATTCCGGCCAAAGAAAGTGGAGTGCGTTAAAAAGTGTATTGTTCAGACTAAATGTGTTGTCTTCAGAATGCCTCAAATTGAATGCAGCAGGAGGAATGCTTGGGAAAGTGTCCCCTAGGTTAGCAGTCATTCCATCTTTCTTGGTACGACACGGCGTGGAATAGAGTACTCTGAAGCTATATCTGATTTTTCATTCTCCAGAGGCAAGAGCCCAAGGATTGTTCTTTCTACAGCGACCTACGCTGGTTGACAGAATGTCACAAACCGTGAGTAATACTTGGGGATAGTGCAGATGTTTTGCTTTGGTTCTGATGGAAAACAGAGGGCAGAATTATTCACAGACATGAGTGACTTGTTAATCTGTGGATGACTCACAGTGCTTTTCTCACCAGACTGATAGATCATAGTTAACACAATCCCATAGTTAACACTCCTTGCTCAAATCCACCATTTTAGCCCCTTGCATAGAGCTTTGCAACTTCATGGCTTCATTGATCCACACAAAAAGGCCCATTTCTTCACTTTCTTGTCTCATTTCTCAACCCCATTTATATCACAGAGGTGATTGCTAACACTGACTTCTCTGCAGAAAGCAGGCTGTGGTACATTTAACTTGTACTTTAAAAATATTATAAATAATTAAAAACGCCAATTGCTTGAGTAAGTGAAAAAATTATCTGAATGCACAATTATCTCTGCTCATCATTATGTTTGTTCCCTTGCTCTTGTTTGCAAAGCTTCTCATGGACATAACTGTGAATTAATAAGACAACACACACTTTAGCATCAAATAAACCACTTTGAATATGATGTGCTTGCTCACTATTGTGAAAATGCAAGGGGTCAGGTTCCAAGTTTTCTCTAGCTTTTCTTTGCTGATGAGGTCTGTATTTAAAATTATTAACTGGTTGGTCTATTTCACCCTATGCTATTCATATGCAATATTATTTCAATACTAACACAGAATATAAAATAGCAGCATCCATGGATAATAAAAACACTATGACTGAAGATCTAAAATGTGTTCACAATTAGCTGCAAATGTTCACATTGACTGTAATGGAAGAGTAGCTGACTCTGGAGAACATAGTGGTTATGTCTACCTTGTGTGAGAGGCATGGCCTGCCAATTAGATTTGTTATCTATACAGGCACCAAGTTTGCAAGCATGGCCCAGGTGCAAGTGGAGGTGCCCTCTTGCTAGGATTCTCATGTGCCTCACCTCCCTGGCAGAGAAATGTGGCATCAATATGGCAATGTAATGTAAGGCACGCCTGGGCAGGGTGTCTGGAAAGCCCTGGGGTGAACACATAACAGGATTCTGGCTGTTCCTGGCTGTTCTGGAGCTTTCTATGGGTAGATAGATGATGGGTACAAACCAAAGGCTGTGTTCTGTGCTAGTCCCCAACATGCAGAAGTGTCTGTCTATCCTAGAGACACAAAGCAATTTCTCTCAACGGAGCAAAGACTAAATACCCACTCAGGCTTCCTGTATCTTGCAGAAAGGTACTCCTGGAGCTGCCGTGAGGAACAAGCCCTGTTTCAGTGGCTGCAATGAAGCCTCCAGGTTGAGAACTTTTTAATTCATAGATCTCAAAGTCTCACAGAATCTCCCCACTGTAAGATGGGACAAACTTTGTCAAGCTCTTTTTTCATGGTAACTTGACCTCTTAGTTGTTCTTAGGGAAACACACTTGTCCATCCTTATGTACTGTTAAAAATCTGCTTTCATAGTCAGGAGTCCTCATGAAGGTTCCTGTTGTCTTGTTTTCCTTTGGGCACTGCAGTTTCCCACCTTATTTTGAAATTAGCTGGTTTGTCGCAATTCCAAGGTTAGATGCTCTCCCTATATATAGTCCACATCTTTCAGTTGTGCTGTTTCTGTTCAGATTGCATCTTTCTTTGAGGAGCACGTACTGGATGTGTCCTTGGACAGTGCCCCAGTACTGAGTGCTGAGCTCCTCATTAGTCTTGTGGCAAGGCAGAGGATAATCTTCCAAGTGTGGTTCCCAAATGCAATCAGAGTTTACTCTCTGGAGCGAGCACATGGGACACCATTTGCCCCACTACATCGGATCATTTAATCAGGAAGCTGGCACATTCTCCCAGGCCAGGTGTGTAGGAAAAACCCAAGCAAGGATTGTGGTACTGTAGGCTGCTCCTAAAACAGGCCTTGAGTGGCTGCCTGAGCATGCACTGCCTTATACCTCCAGTGATGACCACTGGGCTTACCTGGTTGTATGCTCTCTCCTCCTCCTCAGTCTCTTCATCATCTCAGTGCGCTTCTGGCTACTGGAACACCCATGAACTGTAAATCCTTTATAAAATTTTCTCAGCCCCGTCAGTGAGGTCTCCACTCAGAAGGGCTTGGGTTCAGATGTTCAAGTAACAGCTGGTTCTCCAGGTTTCTCCAGAGCAAGGAAGTCTTGTTTCTGGCTTGGCGGGCATCTGGGACATCATTGCCATCAAATAGTTTGATTATCTTTAAAGATAAGTCCCAACCTCCTGCCATGGCAGGGACACCCTCCTGTAGATCAGGTTACTCAAAGCCCCATCCAACCTGGCCTTGAACAATTCTGGGGCTAGGGCATCTGCAACTTCTCTGGGACAGCTTTTCCTGTGCCAGTGTCTCCCCACCTTCACAGTGAAGAATTTCTGCCTAATATCTTAACTAAAACTACCCTCTTTCAGTAAAGCCATTACACACTTGTCCTATGGCCTTCTTGTGATATAAATCTACATTTTAGACAGCACTGCTCAACTTTGAAAAATGGTATTTAATTACTTAGCCTTATGACTCATTGATCTTTTTTTTTGTTGTGTTTGATTTTGCTTGTACTAAGTTAGGTTATGGGGAGCCAGGGGAAGAGGTGAATAGTACAGAGGATGTAATGTTTCTTTCCTTTGCTGAGTACCATGTAGTGCTAAAGTATTCCTTAAAGTTATAGTTGCACCAGAGCAGTCTTGATCCAAGAACATTAGTTTTATACTTGATACCCCTTGAAAGTTCCTAAATTGATCAGGCTTTTTTTATTAGTTGTTTTCATGCAGTCAAGAAGCAAAGTCTCTGCCTGAGCTACCTCTGTAAATCCAGCCGTTTGTGCAACTCCTTAGTCACTGGTGAGATTCATTTGTAGAGCTGATAGAAAAAGGTGGGTATTGTAAGTCAGGAAGAAGAAGGGCAGATTAGATAAGGTTACAGTCACAAATGCCTTGTTTTCTGCATTTTAAGAGGGGTGTGGTGAAGATGTGTTTACAGCGAGAAATGTTTGGAGTGCTGATTTTGTGCTGAGGGAACACTAATATTAAATAGCTGAGGAGAAACATGTTTCATCCTGAAAGTGCTGCTAACAGAGAGCCCCTTCCTTTGGCAGCCAGTTTTCACTGAATCTCCACAGAGACCCAGAGGATGATGTATATTGGAAGGGATCTCACCATGACATCAAGTGTAACACCCTGCTCCAGACAGGGACTGCTTGGACAAGGCTGCTCAGGGCAGTGAAAGTCTTGACACAGTACCCACTGTAGACATGGAAGGGATTTCCTCAGCTTCAGATGATGCTACTTTGGGCCACAGTTCCCTTTATGCTTCTGATACATTACCCTTCAGACTGAAGCATTCTGATGAGTAAAGACATTGGTGGAATCCCAGCTGATGGGGAGGGCAAGCACAAACCACACCTTGCAATGCTACAGCCACTGCTGTGCCGTACCTGGGCAGCTTTTCCTAGGCAAGGGGATGGTACTGAGCCGCCCAAGCAGCAGTGCCACGGAATGGCTCCAGGCAGTCAGGGTGTAAGATTTGCTCCTGTCACCTCTGGATGCAAACAGCACATTAATACTGGTGGTGCTGAAGAACTGGCAGCAACTAAAGTAATCTCTCAACTATTTAATAGGGAAACAAGTGGTCTACGTACCATGCTGAATGTGCTTTATGCCTCTGCCTCATAAGCTCCCACTGCTGCCTGCTGATGCATGGTACTCCTCCACAGAAACTTCTAAGAGCCTATGAACTGTGGATGACTCAAAAAAAAACATTTTAAAAATCTGCCTTCAACTAAGTAGTCTTGCTGTAAGTGGTTTTAAATCTCTCAGGAAGACTGTCTCCAAAGCCCAAGCATTAATTGAGTACAACATTTATAAAAACCATAAACTGACTACAGGTTTAAAGGTTCATGAAGACGTTTGAGCAGAAATTATCTTCTTCCAAAGTGGAGAAGACATTAGAGATACAAAGTTATATTGCTGTAAATTATAAGAAACCTGAATTTTAACCAATTGCAATTCATATATATTAGAGAAGCCTGTAGAAGAAACTTTGTTAAAAAGAAAGGGAAATAAATGGTTTACTAGCCTTACTTTTTTATCTCTGCATCTGAGCAGGGGTCATCTTATTTACTTTTTTATCTCATCCACTGTTACCACACCTCCCATGTACTGTGGGCTTTGGGGAGGAGCTGTCATCTTCTGTGTGTTTGCACAGCACAGTGGGCTAAGCCCCCAGAAACCATCAGAATAGGCAACAACTGACACAGTGGTATCAGCCTTCCCAAAGGCTGTTGCCAGAATTGAGTGCTTTGATCCAGTTTTCAGCAAATACTTAAATTTGCTGAAATTCATCTCATTCTAATACAAGTGTTTTAAATGGGTTAGAAAAATCATGCTCCAGAAATGCCTCTTTTCTTATTAGTAAGGCAGTTATTAAAGTGACTACCTTAAATGAGATGCATATATGGACTACATGGAAGCCAAATCCTATTTGTAAAATTTTTAAAGGTAGACATGAAGGATGGAAAAACTGCTCTAAACTGACCAACTTCCATTTAAACCAAACATACACTTACTGAGCAAGCATCATTACTAGGCTGAGAAAGTCACCACACCTTCATTAGGGTTCCCCTCATCTATTTTTTAATACATCCAGCGTAGCAGTCTGCATTTGAGCTAATGACCCTGAGTTCCCCTTACACTCACTGGGAAGACACAAGCATGCTCAGATAGGAGTGCATTTCACCTGCCTGAAATACCTTGTGATGAAAAAAATAATGCCTCAGAAGAAGCTGTTTCTCTTCACTGGCCATCCAACTTTTCTCTGCAGCCTTGGCAGAAAACTGACTTCTGGAGCTACCCAAGAGCAGATGCACCTCAGAACATTTCCCTTTGCTCTCTGTGAGGAAGATGACAATGCTGGGAATGACTAAAAGGATCTCCTAGGCTTCTCTCTATATTAAAAGGGAAGGAGGCTTCAGCCTAAAAGGCAAGGAAGGATTTCCTTTTAGGCAAGTCATAAGGGACAGAGCTAGATCCTGGACAGTAAAGGTGATTGATTCTGTCTTTAGCTGCTAAAAAAAAAAAAAAAAAAAAAAAAAGAGCAAAATCAGAAGGTGCTCATCCTGGAGTAAAGGTGCAACTGGAGAAGAGAGGTAAAAAATCATGCTAAAATATGTTATCAGTATCTGATCACTTATGACAGAGAGAGCTAAGGAAAATGCATTTTTCCAAACTGATGTCTCTAAAGTCTGCTAAATAGTAAACGGCACACCTGGAATTTCTGTATATGATTATTGTTGTTATTGGATTTCATTGCTGAAAGAGACTGTAAAGCTTTCTCTATCTCACAGTGACACTGCTGACATCAAATGGTGACAGAATAGAGTTCTTTGCACATACAAATTTCCTATACAACTTGCTATTACTGCTCAAACTTAACAACAATTTTTTCTTCTGTGCCCTGCTAAAACTGCAGGCAGCTGAAGGTTCATTCAAAGGAAGTAACACTGTTAGTTTACTCACTGTCTTTCCAGTGATTGTTATTTCCTTTTTCATATGTGATACAGCTGAAGATTCCAGGAGTCCTCTTCTAAGTATGCAGCAAAACGTCTGGCACCAGATATTGTGTGAGAAGAAAAGAAATATTCTGAGAAATACAGAATTTCTGAAATTTTTTTTTCTACTAGTATTTCTACTTGTTCTATGGAGGAATGATTTTGGAGATGTTATCACTCCTTCTGACCTTTAAATAAAAACAATTTTCATTGGACTGTTATGCCTGGAAAGAAATAATCCTCAACTCTTTCAGCAAAAGGAAAGACCATCAAAATGTAGTAAGAGTTTCACCTGTCTTCTCAGGAAAGGTTTCCAAGTGAACAGCATTTTGCAAGGATGGGATCAGGGTATGGGCAATAGGTTTCCCTGCTTACAGAAGGAACACAGACAAGGTTCTGCACACAGATTCACTCTTTACTTGTTCACGGCTGCACCATGCCTCACCGTCCTCTGCAGGCAAGGCAAAAGCTCAGCAAATGAAGAAGCCTGTACCTAAGATAAGAAGTCCTCCACAGGGATGTATGGAGTGACTGGCAGGGAAGCCCTCTCAGTCAGACACGAGCAATGCTGTCAGATCCCGAGGACTGGCCCAGTACAGGGGATGGACATGGCTGACTCCCATCTCCTTCTCGTTGTATCCTTTGAGTGTGGGGCTTTCTGTTCTCAAGATGAATGAAAAAGTAATTATTTGCTTTTTCAATGCACAATTAATTTCCCTTTTCTGAATCACAGTTCAAGTCCCTTTTAGGTGTACCCTTTAGGTGTATCAACACAACAGTCTAAATACAGACAGTCCTAACTTTAAAACAAACTACATCAACACTGTAGAATGGACAGGATTTAGTTTACATGCCGGACACATATGCAAGTATGTATGTACTTTGCAAAAAAGCACTGGAAGTTAATTATTTTTTTTAAGTCATGGGCATATATTTAAATTTTTTTTTTTTCTTAGACGCTTGTTGCTTTTCAGTGCAGCAGTACCGTACCCCACTATGTTAGCAGTATCAGACTACTCAGATTGTCCAGAATGCTCTGAGATAAGGTTCCTGTGATGAACATGCTCCCTCCTCCTGCCAAATCCCAGGAGAGACAGCTCTTCAGAGGATTTGTTGTCCCATCATGCTTTGTAGTAGGGAGACACACTGGAATGGCAGTTTAGTCCTTCAGTTCATTAGATAAAAGTCATCTCTATGCATAAGTCCTGTGCACCGCCTCAGGTCCTCTTCTGGACTTGAAATCAGGATGTAAGATGAATATAAATGGCACAGAGATCTGATTTCGTTTGCCTGCAGAGGGGTGAATTTCACCTACTAGGAACAGTGACAGGCGGGTTTCTGAACCCATGTGAAAGTGCTGGAAATTTGCACCCTTTACTGGCTTGGCTGGGGAATGAAGATGCTCATAGGAAATGTTTGACACTTTTGCAGGAATTTGGCTTATTTTGTACTAGAGAACAGATATACTATACCCGAATTTCTAAACTTATTGTACTGGCATCAGAGTAACCACAAAATGAAAAAAAAAAAAAAAAAAAAAAAAAAGAGAGTAGACTATGTATAGATCTATTTACATCTACATATATCTACATATAGAAGCTTCTGTTCATGGGAATTCTATAAGCCACTGCCTGCAATAGCATCCATCCTAAGGGAATTCTAGAGATGATTCTTAAGAGACTGAGGAGATGGGGTTGTGAGGTGAGCCCATCTGTGTCAGCACCTTATCCAGCCATTGCAATGGTCCATGCAGGTGGATCTCAATCCAGCAAGGCGTGCTTGTAACATCTTGGCGATGATACTCTGCTCCCCAGCCCTATAAAAGGACCAAAAACTGAGGTAGTTTTTTAAAAAAAACACCCAAAACATTAAATCATAACTTCAGTGCTGATAGTCTAACACAACTACAGATAGTCCAACCACCCAAGTTCCCAAGATTTAATGCTTTATCCTAGCGATAATTTTCTTTCGAAACTTGCTCCTTTTTAAGGTCATTGTTATCATAATTACCAGCGACTTGATGCTATTAAATTAAAAATCTCAGTCACACTTCCACGTGCAGAGAACAACTGGCATGGAAAGGCCTGTTTCCAAGCTTGGCTGCCTGCACACAGCCCGTGGGGAATGGTCTCTGTTGTCTGCAGACCAGGGACATGTCCAGGGAAGTCTGGCAGACTGCTGTCTGGCACCAACAAAAAGCAGGCCAACATCTTTTATTAAAAGGAACTAGGAATGGTCCTGGGCACTGCTTCATATATTGGTAGAGATTCATCCTGTGACTCTAAGATCTTAGAAATTCTAAGTATTTATCTAAACCTCTTGAAACTTCCAGCAGTTTCTCTGTACCATACTTAGCCTATGTATAAATATTTCCCACAGGTTTTCCATCCTTGAACACGTCTTCTTTGTCAACAAGAGTTCCCGGCTGTCTGCTGTGGGAAGTCCTGCAGTAATTTCTCCAGCTCTCTTGGGGAAGATAAGGGATATGAAGCATCTGAGAGAAAGTGGAGATGGGGTGCTGGCAGGGAGAAGAGAAAACCTGAAGTACCCATGCTTCAAGGAGCAGGTTTGAGTTGGGAAAAGGCTTTTCTCCCAGAGGGAGAGGGTGGTTGGGCACTGAAACAGGGAAGTGGTCACAGCACCAAGCCTGACAGAGTTCAAGAAGCATTCAGATAATGCTTGTGGGTGTGATTCTTGGAGATAGTGCTGTGCAGGACCAAGAGCTGGACTTGATGATCCTGATGAATCCCTTCCAACTCAACATATTCTATGATTCAAGCAGGCACAGTGTCTAAGCAGTGCTAAGCAGGCAGCCTGATGTCACAGCAACACAAGGCATGCAAGTCACAGCCCAGAGTCTTGCAGCTCACCAGATGTCTCACTGGCAGAACTGAACTCAGATTTCCATAGGGCAATGTGCAAAACACGGTCCCACTACAGGATGAGGATCTTCATTTGTGGGATGCTGATCAGACACTGAGTCATACCTGTCATTATGATAGGCAGGCAGGTTGGTATTCTTGTAATGAAAAAAGGACATGGAGGTACATTAAGGCTGATGGCTGCCAAAGTCACCAAAATTTGAGAGTGCTGAGCAGCTCAGACAACTGTGGCTGCCAGTGCAGCCACTTCTTTAGATGATACCTGGAAAACTAGGATCAACACTAAAACGAGATGTCACCATAGGTGGTCTGGATAAAATCCATGCTAATTAATGAAGAAAAGGGGAAAGAAAGCTATGGAAAGATAAGAAAGCTCAGAAAGATATGGACCCACCAAATCCCAAAGAGTACTTCCAAACAGACAGGATTTTTCTGAACTGCAGAGCACTTATCAGAGTAGAAAGAGCCTGTGTTCACAGAACCTCAAATTGATGTTCTGTAAATGTTTGTATAAAATGCCAGCACAGTCAGATTTCTGAGATGGTGAAGTCACAAGTACTCAACCGCAGTGAAGATACACAGCTAGGAGAGCAAGTGTCAAGAGGAGCTGGCACACCTTGCTGACTGACAGACAGGACAGACAATCCAGAGGAACAGCAATTACAGGATTCAAGCACAATGTGCCAGATTTGGGGGAGCCTGGCAGGCGGCTGGCCATCTCCCTCTGCTGGCAACTCCCAAACACTCCCAGTGATGCAGTCTCTGGATGGAGCACCCCCAGGAGAAATGCCAGAGGGCAAGGACCCTGTATATCACTCTTGGGTTGCAAGTCCTTCCTTCATCCCAGGACTGA
The DNA here is from genome assembly GCF_036417665.1 of Passer domesticus. Taxonomy (NCBI): domain Eukaryota; kingdom Metazoa; phylum Chordata; class Aves; order Passeriformes; family Passeridae; genus Passer; species Passer domesticus. The sequence continues at coordinate 66,890,106 of NC_087475.1, read as the reverse complement.
GAAGAGCCCGGAGCTGGAGTTCTCTTACTGAGGCAATGAAGTGAGTACAACTTTCAAAGCTGCACTGGTGTTTTCAACTAGGATACTGGTACCCTCCTGGGTCCTGCTTCTCCTGCCAACACTTCCCACCTGCAGGGGGCAACAGCTCTCTCCAGCCTAGGCTCCATGTCTCAGAGTGCTGAGCTTTCTAAGTTCCCCTTAGCCCCAAGACCCAGGGAGATGTGGGAGGTATTGAGCTGGGTTCAGACCTCAGCTTGGAAAAACTCTCCTACTTTTCCCTTTGTGCTTCAGCTGCCTCAGCTGTGGAGAGGTGGCAAGAGCCATCCTGCTTTAGTTACCAGCAGTGCTCAGTGGATGGAAGCTGCTCTCACTGATGATACACCCACATTTGAGCTACTCTCAGCTGCTCTGTGGGCACAAAAAGGGCTTCAGAGGGGACAAGACCTTCACCTCCCCCTGTCCCATGCACTGCATCCAGAAGACGGTACAGTTCTGCCAAGTTTCTCATATCTTGGTCCCTACCTATCCCTGCCTCCCAGCTGGTAGCTCAAGCATTGGTGGGGTCAGAGGCAGTGTCTCCAGCCCTTTGGGCTGTAGGTGATCAGCAGTATCTGGACACGAGTCAGTGGAGAAGCCACAGCACTGCCCTGCACAGGAGGGCTCTCTTGGACTATGGCTCTGACAGACAACAGGCCCTGCTGGGCACTGCATACCCAACATCCAGGATCACTCCTGACCCCAGACGGAACGCAGGAGGGCTCACTCCTTGGGAGGGAAATATTTTGGGAAGACTGAATACAGGACAGAGTATTTGCAGGCCAGGAAGAAAGAGCCTAGATGAGATTTGCATAGCAATTTTCCAGACGTCATGGGAAAGAGTTCAAAATAACTCCTTGAACTGGTCTTCTGGTGCCTGAGGCACAATAATAGCTGCTATTATTTCAACAAAGCAAGGTGATAATATGGCAGCAGCGTTATATAGTGCATCAACACCACCATTTCTGTTGCCATGCTGGGCATGGAGGCAGATAACACATCAAAGAGCTTGCCCCTGAATCGCTGAGATAATGAAAATATTGTGTAACTGGCTACACTGCCTTTACAAACAGCATGCCCATTCATGTCTTCCATTAAAGAAAATGCTGTTTGTTGGGTTTCTTGCTTTCTTTTTTTTTTTTTTTTTTGCCCTAATGCTCATATGTGAATAAGATATCAGTTCACTCCCAAGAACAAAGCAACAGCATGGTCATGGGCATGGAGATTTTGGCTTGGACTCTTGGGAGATATTAAAGGACACTCTTAATGCTCTTGAAGACTTAAGAAGATAGGTCCTCAAGGATGGCTAGAAAAAGTTAGACTGGAAAGATATGTAGGACTCAACTCATCAGCTCTGTAGAACTTAAGGAAACTAGACTCAAGCATCAAGCACTTTTTGGTATCTTAGATGACAATTCAATAATCTCAATTCAGTAATTTGTGTAAAAACAAATCTGCAAGACAAAGGAACATACTTAAGCCATTTTTATGTTACCTAACAGGACTGAGAGCTTCTAATGGTGCATCTGCTCTAGTTTACAGGCTGAACATTGCTGCCATCTCTCCCCAGCAGTACTACAGAAAGCTGGTCTAGCATCATCTGGAAACTATCTTGAAACACTTGCCATTCTTCAGGGGTTAGATGCTACAACAGGCATGAAAATAAATCCTAAGTGCCAAAAGGAGCTGAGAGATTTTGTTCTGGTGAGAAGGTCATTCAGAAGATTTGAGAAAAGTCCCACAAAGACTGATAGATTTCCCACAGAGCAGTCAGAATATGAAATTCAAATATGAAGGACAAATCCAGTAATGGATTTGGTAGTCTCCTTCCTCTTCCAAATAACAGGGGGAAGGTAAAATGTTCTTTTGGGTTTTCTGTTCTGCTTGAAAGAAGCCCTTCTGGTTATGTGGCTGGCCAGAGTGAATGTCATCAGAAAGTAAGACAATATTTGTCAGGGATTGGGCAGATGGCAAGCAACAATTCTCTGCAAGTTCAGTAAGGGATGAAGAAGGACTCAGTGTTTTTGATTAAGAAAATATACACCAGTCTGTGGTACTGGTGAGACTGCAAATTAGCCTAAATACATAAGGACATTCTTTTCAGATCAATGGCTCTGTTGAGCTCTATTGCAAACCAGTAACAATAGGAGAGATCACAACTGCCTAAGATATGCTACAACATATATAGGTTGAGCCCATCTGAGTTGAGCTTTTTGAACAATCAGTGGGGGAACACACCACACCCATGCATTCTCTGCCTATTTTCCACAGGGAGTCTATGGAGCACCTAAATTTTGTAATCTAAGAGATTTTCAGGTTGATCACAAAAGCTATTGATTTTGAGCACCTATAAGTTTAAGGCAATACTGGAAAGCAGGCAGTATGAATTGCTATTTGAAAGTTGGGTGTCTACATCCTCCCTTGGAACAGATTTGATGGGATCTAGTTTTGCACCAAAGGATGTAAGAGAAAGCAAAAGCAAGGATGTAAGAGAAAACAAAGAATCCTTACTTTGACAAAGCTCATTCGAATTGTACACATCTTGGTCAGCTCATACACCACTTCAAAACCATGATTGACTGACTGGGCAAGGAGCTGGGCAAAGAGCTGGTTGTTGAAGATCTTGAGGCTACAGCCACTGGGGATCTTGCAGACCGTGGCTGGGTGGAAACCATGCTGGTAGTTACAGTTGCGGCTTTGCACAAAAATACTGCTGTCACTGACACATTCAGCATAAACCTCCCCACCAACGTAGTAGAGATGAACACCTTCAAAAAAAAAAAAAAAAAAGTAACACATTATTTCTCCATTGTTCACAGCACACTTTATGCCAGTAATTAATTATTTTAATGGTTTGGGCATACAAGTCCAGGATCCTTCCAGGATCTTTGTTTCTGAGTGCAGGTTGCTTTACTTTTACCTAACAGCATAGTACTTTATGACAAAATATACATACATAAACATCAAACACATGTCAGCAATATCCTAAACATCAATCAAAACTATCCAAGACCTGAAAAATCACTATTACATTACACAGCTAAATGTATTCTCACTGTTAAGCAAATGCTCACTGGCCAAGACCCACTTCACTGCACGCTGTTGTTTTACTACAGGATCCTACTGCCGCCCATTTAAAACACAGCATGATGTGTACTTAAAATACTTTTTTGTATTTTGCTTTATCTGCCACATCAGAACCATGTATTTGCATTTACATTATGTGGCTTACTCATCACATCCTGTTCCAAGTGACCTTTAGCAAGAAAATGACTGATTTTCTTCTGAAATTTTCAGTGCCCAAGTGACTTACCAATACTAACTCCAATTTTGACTGTGACTTGGGGAAATTAAGGTGGAAGAACTTCTATCCCTTCAAATACTCTGATCCACCAAGGATATCTGCTTGCATGAAAACATACCTGAGTTGGTGGGAGAATTTATCTTAGGCTAATTCAGCACCCTTGAATTTGGGGATCATCTGTAAGATGATAACTGTGTAGATCCCTCCTTTAGCTGATAGACAGAGAGAGGCACTGTGACCAGATGATTCACTCCATCTGCTACAGTGTGCAGGCTCAGAGCCAGCTTAAAGCCATAGAAGTCTGTGCAGGTGCTGAAAAGGCTATCCCATTCCCTGCCCCTGCTGACACACCTGCTTTCATGCTGGCAGCAACAGCTGAGGATTGGGCTGCTGTCCAGGCTGAGGAACTGAACCAGCTAATAAACTTAAAAACAAACAAATCAAAATTTATTTTCAGTGAGATCTTGTGAGGTCTTCATCAGTACAAGTGTGGCAATGGGGATCCTTACTGCTCGAAAAGTGAACATGAAGCCACAACCTGGAGGGGGACAAGTTATCCTGTGAAAATGCCCAGACAGTCACTCTTCCCATGGCTAGATTAGGGGAAATGAACCCTTCCCAGGGCCAAGAGAGGTGGAAGAACTCAGTTCTTTGTTCTTGTAAAAACCACCACTAAATAAAAATAAAATCCTCCTCTCTAATACTAGGTATGCTCTTCAAACACACACAAATGTTCACAGAGCCTCAGTAGACTGCCTGCAAAGCTACTGGTAACTGTGCTTTAATAATGCAGCTGTAATTAGTTTTATTCCTGCTGTCTTTCATACAAACAATGACTGGTTACATATTCCCAGTCTGTTCATCATTCTGCAGTCATAACAACAAGGGCAGCAGCACATCCTTAGGACAAACCAGCCTCTAAACAGAAGTGGGAATGGCAGGGGAAAAGCAGGTTGAGTGGGAAAAAAATCTGGGAAAAAATACACTCTCCCATAGTCTTCCAGGGTGACTCAGATGGGAGCCTTAAAGTCTGTCTTCAAGCCATCACTTGACTTCTGAGCAGCCACAAGATCTGCAATGAGCTGCGAGTGGCAGGGCTGTGGCTCGGAGCACACTGTGGTGCTGCATTGGGAACAGCAAAAACAGGAAAGCATCAGCTCTACCTGAACCAGGTACTGTGGGGTGCTGCACACCGTGGCTGTTACCACTTGGCTTTCCTTCCCATGGAAATATATAAAAGGGAAGGACAGAAAAAATCTTGATGGAGTCCATATAGCTGTCTGAAATAATCAGATGAAGTGAGAACAGAGGGTAGGGAGATAAGAATAAGGACGTAAATATGCAACACATTTCAAATCTTCAGGAGTAGCTACTGACTTAAGGTCACCACAGGGGATGCTAAGGTGAAAAATTTTAAAGGCTGAGTTTTCAAAGTATATTAAGTAACCCATTTTCTGAAAAAAATGAATGCTTTCAAAGGCATTGCCCAAACATTGTGATACAATAACAAAAACATCAATGCCACTTCTGAAAACAGAGGTTACAAATTGTTTCCTCCTTGTTAGCTTTTTAAAAGCAGTAAATACAACACTAATCAGTGTGTATTCCTATTATTCTAGTATTCATTCACCAGAGGAAAGCACCCTAAAGGAAACCAGGCAACTAAATACATATTTGTAGAAGACCAAATCAAAGGTCCGTATGTTTTAGTGGTATTTCATTGCCTCTGCAAAAACTGAAAATTCAGCAGCCTCCAAGCATCCACATCTTTTTGACACTGATTGAAAGTTACTTTTTTGTCCTTGAAGTCTGACTGCTGAAACAGGTCCAATTGCTCGTAGATGTTGCATTGTGTTCCGGATTGTTTTTAGCTTTGATGTGGTATTTCCAGGAAATGGTTTCACGCTGATACTCTAGATGACAATTCAATCACATATCCTTATCCTACTGAGCTAATCTTGTTTACTCACTCTTTTTTTCTCCAGTGTTAACATGTGACAATTGTATCCATTTCAGCAGCTTTCATCTGTCCACCATGCCTTTGCACTATGGGCTTCTGGAGCTGCTCTGTGCTCCTCTGCAGGCCTGCACTGGTGCCGCTTCTATTCCACTCGTATATGGTTTTTTAGGATTTGCATGAACAGGGAAGAGCAGTAAAATTAAGGACCTCTGATATATTAAGCTCCTCTCTGGCCAACCTGCTCCCTTCCCTTGGGCACATTCCTAGTGTAGGGCTTTAAAAGACTTCTAATCAATTAAGACAGACCTTCACATTTAAATGGATGAAGACCATTAGCATTTACCTAACTTTATTTCTGTTCTGTCTCCTTATCTTTTGGGGCAGAAAGTCACAGACTGTAACATTGCCAAATGACAGCTGGGATCTTTCGTCATTCTTTTAGGGCCAGGCTCATCTTTGATCTACATCCCTCTGACAGCTTACACTAATAGGGTGTAAAGCTTTGCTTTATTTTCTAAGTAAGTTAGAGCTAGATGTACAACACATTTGCACTCCACACAAATGAACCACTATGGCACACACTTGTAGCATCTGCAACATAAGTGTTTTTCATTCTGGGGAAAAGTGCAAGAGCTTAGCACAACATTGCCTGTTCCAGCCCTCAGGTTCACTGCTGTTTGCAAAAAATGCATCACATTTGTCTCAGAGGTTCCTCGTATTCAGTCATTCAACACTAGACTATCATGAGCCAATTAAAATATTGCTCTAGGCCTGGGAAATGAGGTGAGGTTGACAAGATAATAAGAGTGGAACAATTAGAGTTAATTAGCCCAGTGGGAAATGCATTCCCAGGCAGCTACTGGTGAGAGGCTGTGTTGGCAAGATAATGAGTCTAGACTGGATGTACCAGAACAGGCAAAGCTTCATCTGCATGGAGAAGTGGTTGGCACAGGGCTTCTGACTCACCACCACAAACAACAGCAAGTAGTGGGAGAATATCAAACCCTACACAGTCCTGGGGAGCTGGGATGAAGTGTGTGTGGCCACGTATGTCCAGGTGTGGTCTCCTCGTGCTCGGCGCCAACAGCATGTCACACTGCATGCTGAGGCTCTATGTACACCAGAGCTGGGGCACACAGAGCTGCACCAGCAGCCACGGGCAGGAGAATACAAACCTTAGTTTTACTCGTGAAAAGCTGACAAAGCAGGGAATCAGACTGGTGGGGGGCAGGGGAGGGAAAGCTACAAACACAATTCTACCAGAGTTCTTCAGCTAAGTAACTCAACTACTAAGTGTTTCATCCATCTCCCTTTGTTATTTGGTGGGAGGAGAAGCAGCCCTGAGGCACCAGCAATTATCCTTTTAGTGGCATTTCAATGGCAATATTCCCAGTTGCCAGAAGCTCTAATAAATAAAATGAAAATACATACTGCTAAATTAGAACACACAACTATAAACAACATTTTTCTCTTTGCTGGACAAGTAAATAGCCTTTGTAAGGAGTTACTCTGCTGATTGTTATCCCATCAGAAAAGAATCTTCTGCTTTTCTTCTATTTCAGAAGTAATGTCAGAGGTTTGATTTTAAGGCAAGCACATCTGATGAATCAGCTAGGTTTGTTCATGCAATGCGTGGATCTTCTGAGCTCTGAATATTATTCCTGAGGAGAGGGGATTTCCTCTTACCTTTTCCTATGTGTCTCCTGGTGTTTTCTATAGTAGAATTGCGGTTTACATTTGAGAGTAGACCCAGGCAGAATCTGTTTTTGTTATTTGAAGGATCTGTAAATCCATCTATAAGGATACTTCGAGAGGAGGCCTGGAAAGTCTCCCCTACCCGGTTGTTGAGTTCATAGTAGGCAACTGAGCACCAATGTTGGGGTTCCTCATAACAAACAGGCCGAAAGTCTGTAAGAAATAAAGTTAAGCAGCTGCTCAGGTTTCAGCAATATTTTTTAAACAATATTTCTCTGTTTTCTTTCATTCCCTCCCACTCTCAAACCCCATCTCTTCATCTAAACAGTCACTTATGTCATACTTTATCCCAACAGCAGCTTCCATTGCTTCTTGATTTTATGACTGAAGTCCCAAACATGCAAAAGGTTGGTGCATCAGCTTAACTCTAAGCCTCGAGGAGCCCCACTTCTTAAAAGTGGAAACTCCACTGCATTAAATCAGCCACACTGACATTCCTCGCTGAACTGAGGCCCGAACTATACACTGAAAATAGTAAGGGATACATCTGCTCTGCACCAGCAGAGAGATAGGGATGACAGATGGGCTCAAAGCAAGTCAAAACTGAGCCAAGTTTTTGGTATTAGGCCTTCAGCCTAATACCAAACTCTGTAGTTCAGAAGTAATAAATCACTCCAATTTTTGCATGCTTTCAGGCTTTCCGCTTCCATGTGGGATTGTAAGCAGGAATGTCAGCAAGGTCATTTCTTTTGGATCTATCCCTGCCCAGGTTTTCTAAGTCAGAGACAGAGAAAGACTCAAAAATGTAACAGAATCTCTGAGCCTCATTTGTCATACAGGAATTATTAGGAAACTTTATCCTGCCTGCTCACCACAGGCATGTGAGCCCGCCTGCCCCCAGAGCACCTCTGTGCATAACCTCTAATAAACTTCCAACTAATATTCACTAGGCTAGTGATCAGGGATGGTAGGCTGTGATAAAGAGATTAAACTAGCTTGACAATTTATTTATAAGTATTGGTATCTGATAACTTATTATTATCTGGCCATTCTGTGTCCCCATCCATAATTAGCACTATCCCCTCACATTCCTTCTGCTCCAGTTCCATGCCACATACACACTCCTCACTGTTTCAGAAGGCTGGCAATATTTTTTTTAATGTGCATGTGTGTGTGCAGTTTCAGTCCTCATTCTAGAAATGACACTTCTTTAGGAGCACAATATGATGGACTAAAAGAACAACAGTGATTTTTCACTGCAGTAGCAGGAAGCCCAAGCAAAAGCCAGCAGAGGAACTCCATTTCCACTTCCTACTCTGCAGTAATGGGCTCTGAATGGTGGGGGCATCAGTACTAGCCAGTACTAGCCCTAAGGTAGCAGAGGCTGTGCTGGAGAGGTCACCAAGTTGCTTTGAGGGGTGCAAGCAGGCCCCAGACCCTTCTTTGACCATTAATGCCTCTCCCACTAAATAAGACAACAAAGACTTTGGTGTTGTGTCAAAATATCTTTCTATTCCATTAGAACATGTCCTTTTCTTTTCTAGCCAGCCAGTAACATAACATTCATACAAAGATGGCAGTAAAAAGGTCCCTACCATAAGGTTTTAAAGTACTTGAAAACCTAGAGCTGAAGGTGATAAAGAAATGAGGTCTGATATTGATAACGCTTTTGTGTGTTATATTTCCCCACCATCCCTGATTTGATATGTTTATCTTTACAATGTAGATAACAGTGTTTGCCTGCATTAACAGCTTTTTAACTGTAATAGTCCACGGATGCAAATAAGGTCTAAACTCTGTAATTTTGCACATAATTCATAGAAATATTACATCAACCTATCCTGCTAGCTAATGGATGGGTCTAGCACACAGCCTTACTGCAAAACTGCCTGAAACTTATTACAGATCACCAACCCTTCCTGTGCAAATAACAATTTTTTTAAACAATTATTTTTCTTAAAAGTTTTTATTTAAGGAATAGTACAAATGGTATTTACTTTCAGCTTCTCCATCGGCAGATTTACCTCCATTGGGCAAAGACAGCACTAGCTGACTTTCAGCTATTGCATCCATTGATCGTCCATTGTGGATTCCTGGAGGTTCTCTTGCATGGTAGGGTGGAGGTGGAGTTTCCACTACAGAAAAAAAGAAAAAAGAAAGGAAAAAAGACACCTAAGTCAGTATGTTGGTAAATTCCTCCTGGTTTTTTTCCTGGTGAATATTTTACTACTGTTTGGCTTGAGAAGACTGGAAAAAGTACAAATCTGAATCTGGCCTCCCTTCAGTCTCTAGATTAAGACCATTGAATGTTCAGCAAAAATGGGAAGGAAAAGCTGTCTTGTTGGACATGCAGTGCTTGAAAGAGAGAGGGATGGTCACAACAGTGCCTCAGGCCTAGACCCAGGTAAAATCAAGTTCTCTGTTAACACCAGTTGTTACCCTAAGAAAGTAAAGCACTTTCATCTGTTATTTCCAGAATTCTGTCTTTAATTTAAAACTTGAGGAGGACCATTTAAGAGCAGAAACTAACTTTATTTGATCCTCTGGGAGAAAGCGCTCTTTCTTCATAAATCTGTAAAAAAAGCCTATGGAAAGCTATAGAAATCCGACTTGAAAAAACTCCCTCTGGACTTGTTCTTTTTTCCTCTGTCCTACAAGAGAAGTCTGTCCTTCTCCTGGTTTGTTCAATCTCCCATCAAAGAGCAATATATGTCATGAAAACATTGGGAGGAAAAGTATCAAGTCACAATTGCTCTGCTCTTGATTTGTTTCATTTACAGCAACATGAGCTAGAAAACAGAAGGTGACCCTACAGTGGGGATTACGCAGAAAGGCTGGAGGCTTTAGAAAGCCAAATTAAAAAGGATTTTATTTTCATATTATAAAATTACAACATTCAGTGAATAAGCACTAAAAGTGTATAGTTTTGCCTCATTTGAACAGAAATTCAAGGGGCTTATATGAAAATTATAGCCATATACAAGCTTGCAGGACCAAGGGCCTCTTTACGAATGGTTTATCTTGGTTCCAGACTGAAATTCCCTCTGGTGTTTGGGGTCTGTTGGCTGGCCCTCAAAATGGAGCAACTTGACCCAGAGTGGATAACTGTGAACTGTATCATGAGACAACCACTGAATCGTACAAATAAACCATGTTATTCTATTTAAGCACTGTTCAAAACCTAGAAATTTCATACACTGTATGATACTTGTAACACTTAAATGACATAACCCTCCAACAAAAAAACAATAAAACAAAATCAAGAAATAGTGGAAGAGAAAATAAGTTACAGAAAGGAATATAATCTCGGAATCACATGCTTCTCTCCTCAATTTTTCTCCAGAGTAATCATGACATCTCACCCAGGGTATTTTTGATGTTTACTCCTAGTCACATTTAGCTCTCCTAATGTCCAATAAAGCAAAATAGGAACCTGCAGACACAATGTACTGGACACATACAAGAAGATGCAATGAATCTTGTTTTAGGAGTGTTTGTAACACTTGTTACATTCCCCATAACCCATGTTTTCCTCCATGGGTTATGGGGAATGTATAGAAAATTCCATGAGATGCAGAAACCTGCATTGTTGACATCTATATTTGGTCACAGCAATCCCTCTCAAGGTTCTTGATGCAACTCCAGTTTGCTTTAGATAGCCTTCCATCCCTGATTGTTACACAGGCAAATCATGCTTATCAGTATGCCGTGTGCTGTGATATACTGAAGCTCAGGTTGAGCCACTTCCATTATTAAGTAGCTTTGCAAGGTCCCAAGTTCAGTTAAATGCACGAGTCAGAGTCATTACACAGCTGGAATGGGCCTGATTTACCTGTCAGGACCAGCTCCACTGAATCCAGTTTAGTTACACACAGGTGACAGAAAAACATTGGAGAAGACAAACAAGTCTTGCTACTTGATGAAATGTTTCAGTGTTGCTAAATATGATTTAATCAGAAATACAGATCTAGAGGAGAAATGAATGAAGGCACATTCAATGAATGAAGAGGGAAGGAAAAAAATCACACTGTGTTGAAAGTATTCAACTTAAAAGGAAGTTCAAATGCTACAAAAACCTTGTAAAATAAACATCTTTCTTGCACTTAAAATGAAATAGGCATATCATTAAGGACCTGCATTTAAATGCTTCATAGTTGAGACACTAAAATCTTAAATTACAAGATTTTGACCTGAATTCATCTTTGTGAAAAAGCTGACATAACTGAAACTATTTGAAAGTTAAAGTGCTGAAGTGAATCTGAACCATATTTTGATATTAAAACTAGCTCTTAGCTGTGTTGCATTAACAGCAAAAGCACAGTTAAATTTTCAGGTAATTAGAGCTGAACTAAGTCAGGAGTTCACAACACAAACAATCTGAGTGACATAAGCCTTCTAATCTCAGAACTGTGGAACATGTTCCAAAGTCACAGGAACTTGCCTGGTGACTTCCCCAAGTGTTGGGCTAGATTGTTAAACACCTTAACTTTCAGAAATGTATACAGTCAGTAGGATTGCCATAAACTTAAAAAACTTTCTGCACACCAGTTTCCCCATTTTATCCTGTCTCCTTGATGGAGTTTCTAGAGGTTCCCTGACCATCCTAGGTCCCTAACTTAGGTCTTGCAAGTGCTCTTTTCCATGAATTGCACCAGAAGCTTAGATGGGCAGCTTTGGACAGAAGGTGGCCTGCCACACCTGCTTCTCTCCTCAATTTTTCTCCAGAGTAATCATGACATCTCACCCAGGCACTTCTAGGAGCAGGATGACTACAGTTCTCAGTCTCTCAAGTATCTGTCAGAAGGATTGAGATACAACATACAGGAGGCAGTCACAAGAAATCACATTCCAAGTCTAATCTGTTTAATTCCAAGTCTAAATTCCAGTTTAATCTGCAGCTACAGTCTGGGGGGAGCACAGAATTGTCACCTGACCTCAAATGCCTCAGTCAGGGTGTCCCAAAGCTCATTCTTACCCGTGAGCTGATAGGGACTTCCTGGTCCAGAAGAGCTTTCTGGTGAGTTGGGATAGCTGATGCTGTTAGGTGACTGGGAGAACATGTGGCTGGGGGATGATGGGAAAGGGGTGCATGGAGGATGCTGGAAAGAATCCGGATAAGTGGCATTGTGTGGCATCAGTGGCTCGCTGTGCAGAGAAGTGTTTCGGAACTTGGCAAGGAGGCTGAGGTGAGGGTTAAACTCGCTGTGTCTTGGAACGAGTACAGGAGGTAGCACTGAAAACAAAAACAACAGAAAAAATGGTTAAAGCTGTGTTCTTGAAAGTATATCTTGTTGTAAGTTAAAAAGAGGCATATTCCATGTTGCTCAAATATCGCTCTTTGTATACAAGTTGTTGAAGAGTAACAAACATGTCCAAACCCAAGATTCAAAAGCTGAATTCTTGGACATTTTTCTCCAGATCTGCAGTTACAGCAGTTGCATATGCAAAATAAGGAATCTTGACTTGAGAAAGATACCATAAAATTCACAAATACGGCGTGCAGAAATTCAGGCAGTACATCTCTCCCTTTCAAAATTATCTGTTCCTCCCTTCTTCAAAAGCTGAACAAATCAGAAGTTTTCTAAATATTACCACCAGGTTGTGCCAAATTCACAGCCAAGTTTAATAAGAATTAATAGTACTCTAAAATACACTGCATATTTCCCTATCAGTGTGTTACAGATGGGCAAAAGGAAGTACAGACCTGAAGCCAGACACCAGATCTAAATTGTTGTCAGGTACTTGAAAATGCTGCCAGACAGAGAGTGGGATCTTTGAAAGGAAATGTAAATGGCAATTCAAACATTGCAGCAATATCAATTTAGGTCTTGCAATATAGTTAGAAAAGATCTAGCATAAGAAGTCATATGTCAGTGGCTGGTATTTAAGACATGAAAAACGCAGGCCAGAAAACTGAAATCCAAATTAGCCCACTTAAAAATTAGTCTAGTGGAAGGTACTGCCCATCCACAAACTCTCTTCACTTTCATCTCACTGTCAGTGCTGTTAACAGAATGGTCCCTTTGAGAAACCCAAAGCTGATCCAACTTACTTTGGATTCTGACATATGAGAAGCAAAAGTAGAATTAAGACTCAAAACACTTTGAAAATCCTGACTAGTGAGATACCTATGAAGATGTAGTCCCTAGCCTGGAACACAAGGAGGCTTGCTGAATAATTTTGAATATGAGAGTTCAATCTGAGGCTTTAACTGTGTCTTTCATAGTCCTTAGTGTGGAGAGCAGCCCCTACAATGGGTGATTCCCATACCCCAAGATTTCTCTATTATTTACTAGCTCACATAGTGCCCAATTATCTTAGTTAAGGCTTTCAATACAAGTAGGGGGAATGAATTCCCAGTTGGTATCATGCAGATCTAAAAGCCATCGAAGAAGATAAGGAAGCAATTAGAATTATTGTGAGAAGGATGAATTGTCCCAGCATCAGAGACAATTCAGAAGGCTTATATTGACTAACCTAGTATCCAGAGTTCCTCTGGCCTAAAACCCAGCAGCACATCATCTTCCAGTCTATCCTTACTAGTTTATGGAAACAAATAGCAATGTACGCTCTTGTTTTTAAATGTTGATGGGAATATACAGTTTGAACATGTTTTAACATATTGCTGGGGCCAAAAGGCTGTCTAGGTAAGGCAAATTATTTTTGGGTAGGTTAGCTAACAACTTTTAATTACAGCAAACTCTCATTTATCCAGCTTAATGAAAGAGTGGAATAATTGCTATTGAATAAAGCAAATAATGTATAGATAATGCAAAACATATGCATGAGAAGTGGCTGCAGGGACTCTGCTTGGAATGCACATCAGTTGCTCAGAGAGCTGGGGCATTTATAGTGCCTGGTACTAACAATGGGTTTACAGCTTCTTGCTCAATGAAGCACCATGCTGCAGTAGAGGCAGGGTTAAACAACTTGTCTGCCCACCCACTGGAATATACCACTGGGAATTTACTAGTCACCCATGACCTGAAGAACTGAGCCCTAACATTACGCAAAAGATTGGATTGATAGCAAGGAGTTCACTGCAGAAGTTATCTTCTCACCTGCCCAGGAATATAGGCACTGGGATACCTGTTAAGACACCACACATACATGGTTCTCTGGCCCAATGCATTGCTAATTAGCCTCTGGCCAGGACAAGGATTGGTGCTCTGGAGACTACTTTCTTTCCTTCTGCCTCTCATATGCCCCTATTTGTGGCATGAAAGGTCTGCTGCCATTTTCTTAAATTGTTTGGTAGAGAAAGGTATTTCTGCTTCTTCACTGTTCTTTTAGCTTTAAACATCCAGGGAGGACTCATACAGGCAATGTATAGGAACACAAGTATTCACATCTGGCATGCACTGCCCAGTCCCCTGTGGATCTCTTCACAGTCAGTGGAGAGGAATAAAATATTTTACTGCTATGTACTGGGACAAGACCGGTACCATCACTGCAGATATGGTCTTGGTGAGCTGTATTCCTCCCATCCCATGCTCCTGCAAACAGCTCCAGGCTGTGAGCTGTTGATGCTTCTGGAGTTTTCCTTTGCTGCTTCTGGAGTTTTGCACAGCAGCTCCATGAAACTGGTATGATGCTTGTCAGGTCTTCTGCTGATCAGCCAGCTCTCACTGGCTTCAAAAATGAGGAGCTGGTGATGCCTTTGCACCCAGCAGAGGTGCTGAGCAAGGGGCAGCTGTATGCAGCAATGTGCTGCAGTGTTGAGAGGCTGACACCTCACTGTGGGTACCACAGCTGAGGGAGCTGCTGCTTTCAGCCCTGTGAGAACTCAACTCCTTCTCTAAATGAAAGCTGAGAATCTGGATGTGTGAACAGTGCTTGCCAGGGAAAGCCTTTGATTTGCCTTGAGTGAGTCAGCAGGAAGAATTTTCAAGCCTTGAACTCCTTCCCAGCTCTGACCATGGCACTCTTAATTTCTGCTCTGCTGAACAGTGTTTTGCCACCTCACTCACTCTTTCCACTGACTATTCTGTGACTGCCTAGAGGGCTAAAGCCTCTGTGGTGGGGAGGCATTCCAAGATGTTCTTGTTTGTGGCTAAGAATATCCCCCAGGGCCTCGTTCTCCTTGTTCTTTTGGTAGCATGTCACTCTCCAGGGCTCAACCACTCTGAAGGAAGTGTGACCAGAGGCATAAAACTGAGTAACTGAGCATTTTGGGACCTGTCTGTCCTCATAAATTACCCACATTTTCTACACTCTTTGGGGTCCTTTTCTACATGCTACTGTCCGCCTAGAGCCAGAGGTGGATCCTTCCTTCTATGCATGCTGAAGTGTTGATGATCTTTGCTCAACTGAAGACAAATATGGTCATGTCCTATGTCCTGCCACTGCTTTTCATACCTTTCTCCCACTCCCTTTAGCTTCAACAGTTCTTGCTGGGAACCTGGCTGTGCTGTGACTTCAGATGCTATCAAGGAAACTTATCTGCCTCATTTTAATTTCAGGTACAACATTCACACTGAGATTTCTCACACATTAATCCATCTCTGCATAGTTTACCAATTTTGAAAACTGCTCTTCAGTGAAACCCATTTCTTTCCTGTGCCCATGACTACTCCCAAACACATGGCCAACGGTGAAGCCATCAGGTGGTTTTCCACCTGGGAGGCTTTCACATATTAGTCACACTCAGCCTTCCTGAAAGCAGTCAGTTAGTCTAAGTCAAAAATTCTCCTGTCTACAGCAATGGTGCACCCTCAAATTTGCAATACTTACATATGAAGGATCTCTTATAAAAACAATAGGGTACATGTTTAGGCAGCTTCTACTGACAACAAACCAGACTTCTGAGAAGCTCTTTGAAGGCAACAATGAAGGGGGAGCAGAGCATAACCAACATACCTACCTCCTTCTGATTAGGTGGC
Source organism: Passer domesticus (assembly GCF_036417665.1). Classification (NCBI taxonomy): domain Eukaryota; kingdom Metazoa; phylum Chordata; class Aves; order Passeriformes; family Passeridae; genus Passer; species Passer domesticus. The sequence goes on along the minus strand of NC_087475.1, from coordinate 66,874,229 downwards.
CTAACTCCTCTCTGCAGCGGGATGTTGCACACATAGAGGAAATATTTTCTGCTTTTTTTTTCTAAGTGGCACCTGCTATTCAGCAGACCTGAGAAGTTGTAGCAGCAATAAAAGTCATGTGTAATCTGCAGAGTTTCATAGCAGAACCTAAAATGGGACTGGACAGCCTGAGGACAGAGCAGAGGTAATGAAATCGCTGAATCTCTGACCAGATTTCAAAGCTCTAGGGATTTCCAGGCTGTCAAAAAAAGGATGAGGCCCTCCCATCTTTGACACAACTCATTCATTCTGGATTAAAGTTCATGGATCTGGTCATGGAGTGGTTGACTCAGCAAGAAAGACTGCAGTGATGGAAAATGATCTCTGAAAGGGTGGGCATTTGTATGAAAATAATACTGGTATGTGGATTATAAAAAAATACATCATTGACTTAATCAGTGGGAGATTCTTTAGCTCCAGAGGATGAAACTCGGAGAATCTCATATAAGCCCAAGATCACCAACAGACAAGATGCAGACTTCCTGAGGTTTAAAGAGAACTGTTGTTTAAACAGACCAGTACCTAAATCAACCACTCCCAGCCTTTTCTGTGGTGATCTCACTGCTGCCACTTTCTCATGAAGCTCATTTGTTGTCTTGCCTTGCCAACACCTCCTTGCAGCACTGCTTTCTAACTGGAGCTGCATTGCACCACTTGCAGTGGTGCAAGTTCTCTCTCCTGCTGCTGCCCCAGAACACCTGAGAGGGTTGCACTCTTTGCTATATGATACAAATTTATTCTATAGCTGTGAGCTTCAGCTTCTGAGTTGTTCCTGTAAGCAGAGTTGTAGGAGTGAATACAACAGCCTGAGAACAATTCCTGGTTCCTTGGAGAACTGGCACAGCACAGTTTGTGTCCTCACTGCTTCACTCACTTTCACCTCCAAAACAAGGTGGCCAAGTCCAACATACCCAAAGTCCCTCCTGTGGGCTAACCCCTGCACTCTGAGAGCTGCTAGTCCACATGAGTCCACAGGGGTGAAAGCTGCTCCTGGCATTGTGTTACCAATTCAGCAAGACCCAGAACTGCACCTTGTCCCCTTCTACTTTACTAGCACAGATACTGCCAGTCTGCTGCACAGACAAACAATAGCGACATGTTCACAGCTGAAAGCTTCTGACTTTCAGGATCAGAGCAGCAAGCTTTGACAGCCATTTAGCAGCTGCTGGACCATTCCATTAGCAGTGTTTGTTAGCTGGCACTGAACAGATGAGAAAACCAGGGTTGAAATCAGCACTGTTCAATGCTGTCAGCTACTGCACTGAGGAGACTCCACTAACTGCACTGAAGTTACACCAGAAGAAATGAGGAGACACTAAAGACTGCAGCCTGCAAATAAAGAAGTGCAATAAACAAAAGATGGGATATTTTATGAGCATCTTTTCTTAAATTATTGAAGAGTTTACTTTAGCAAGGCATGGGATTAGCTCTTTCACCTGAAAACTGTTGACAACAAGCACCAGTCAGTGTAGCTGTAAAATATAAAAGTTTTGACAATGTTTACAGCAGATTGGATACAACTTCACAGTGAGAGCTCTGCTGCACTGGAAGGATTATCAGAAGAGGAAGCAGCCCCTGGTGTTTAACAAATGTTAACAAATGTCTTTCCCTTATTTCATCTGTGTGAAAAGAAACATCCCACAGTTCACTTATCTGATCCTAATGTCACCTCAGAGTAAAGTTCATGCCAGACAAGGAGTAATCTCAGAATAAAAAGTATACACTTACCAACTGTATCCATTAGTAAATTAAATTACTGTGATTTTTGGCAGTAAGGCAGAGCTAGGTTAGACATTAGAAATAATTTTGAACTGTAAGGATAGCAAAGCAATAGCTTCACTTGCCTGGGGAGGTTGTAGAGCCTTTATCACATGGGATTTTTAGAGCTCATTAGGAAAATATCTGTCAGGAACGTACCTGGTAATTTGGTTTGGTTTGGGAGTCTGGAGAGAGGAAAACAGGATGACTGCTCAAGACCTTTGCCAGCCCTGCTTTCCAAGATCCCTATAGAAGTCAACACTGAACACTACAATTTTTTAACAGCTGTTTCATTGACATAAAGCCCAATTAAATGACTTTTCAGTAAGGTCATAAGATTTTAGTGAAGTCCAAAGAGGATTATCAGTAGAAAATTTCAAATTTTTTTGGGAACCTGGTGGATTTATTTCACATAAACTCTCCATTTAGGTAAGTAAATCCCACTTAAGGCAGGCCACCAGGTATTTTAGGAAGAATCAACTGACCTGGCTTTGTATTCATTGCAAAATGTGCCATTTTACTGCAATTCTTATCTTTAAAGAGAAAGCTAGTGTTTCCTGGGGCTTAATGAGTCAGCTGTTGGATTTCAATGAGACATAAATCTCACCACGGTGGTGAGGCCAGGCTGGTGCTCAGACTTCATGCAAATGGCCACCAGTTCAGATGGGGAGGATTCAGCACCCACGTCCACGGAGAGGAAGCGGCTTTCAGCACCTTGGACAAGATCCGGGTGCCCTCAGGGGTCCGACGGGACTCAGACCCCAACGGGAGAGGGGCTCCTTACTCCCTCCCTAGTCCTGGCTGCCAGAGCTATGATAGCAGCAGGCAGGGCGAGACCCAAGATCCTTCCATCAGATGGAGCCTGCCTTTTCACATTTCAGAGCACTGCTGTAGGACGCACCAAGATTAGACCTGCCGGAGCAGGAGCTAACACAGAGATGCGAATCATTTGCAGATGACATAATTACCTGGGGTTTCCACCCGCCGGTAATGGTAGGGGTTGATGCACACTTCTTTCTGTTTCGAGCCAAAAGGGAACTCACAACATTCCAGTGGTTTCAACTCATGGTGAGATTGTAAGTCAGGCCAGCGCCACACTCTGCAGTATATGACGTGGGGAAGCCCCTTGCGGTGAGACACCTGCAGCCGCCCATCCAAGGAACGTGGGATAGTGACGCATTTACTGGGCTGACCCGGGCAGCTCAGAGCCCTCTCCAGTTCTTCCATGGCTCCTTTTTTCTTCTTTAATTTCTTCACCAGGGAATCAACAGCTTTTTCTGCCCACTTTTCTTCTTCATCTCCTTGTTTCCAGCCCAGCAGTCGTTTCACTGCAGGGCTGGTGAAGGAGAACAGGGAACTGATAGGGGTGCTGGAGTGCATAAGAAGCAGAGATTGCGCACGAGCGTCAACGGAAGCACAAACTGTTCTCCTGCCTTGCAAGGCCTGCACGGAGTTTCCACAGTGCTGTGATGGACACTTCCTTCAGTGGAAGAAGGAAGAGAAGTTCTTTCACACGTACGTCTTTGTAGTCTTAGGCACTGGTTACAAGACAGTGGGTGGGTCTCAGAACTTTCCAAACATCAAGAAACTGCTGATGAAGCCTGGAACAGCAACACAATACATGGTTAGGCTTCACACACTATTTCCATTGTTCCTTCAATAAAATGTTTTGAAAAAGAAATCATTCAAAATGTGTAGCTAATTTTCAGCGGTTTTCTGTTTGGTTTTTAATGTTTATTTTGGGCTCAAGCCTCTCTTCCACACTATCCACCCCACTCATTGTAAAGTTGGACCATGGAAATTCTAAAGTATCCAGTCACTTCAATTTGTGTTTAGAGTTTAATGCACCAGGAAAATGGTTGCAGGACTAAGATTATTTTTAGTACAAAAGAAAATTTACCCTCTTTTTTATATGCTGGTAGCTGGAGGTTCAGCTCAATCATCTTCTATGAAAATAAATCTGTAATATCAAATTCTATGGAAGCAATGAGTAGAACACTGTTGGGATTTCAACTCGTTCTCTGCCACTCCAATCTCACAGTACTGTCAAGAGTTATAAAATATTAACTGCAAAATTAATTTAAACTTCTCCTAGATTTCATTTAAGGCTTTTGAAAGATTTACTAGTATTCTCTAAATTTATTTATATTTTCTTACATGGAAGAGAAAAGCCTTTACAGTGTATTTCTCTGTCTTCAACAGTTCACAGCTTTCTGGATCCAAATCACAGACTTTTGGACACAGTTTGTGCTGGATGGTTCCTGCGTTATTTTTGCTAGGAGTTGCTACATCTGACAAAGTCCAACAGAAAGAGTTTAGTTCTGAGGGTTTTCCCTTTTTTTTTTTTTTTTTCATATAGCTGGAGCCAGTCTAATTTTAGCTGAAAATTACATATTTCCACTGACTGGAACTCTGAGGAAAAAATGTCCTTGTATGTCAAGCTATTTACTGCTTCAAATATGTTTCATGGACCCCTGTGCATAGCAAGTCCGAAGGTCTGAACTACACAGAGGGCACTTAAAACAGGAGATGGCGCAGCTTCCAAATGGATGCCTCTAGAAGAGCAGCTCCATGACTGCCCCAGACCACTCTTGTGGAACTTTTTGCCCCACCAATAAAGGCCTGCACACAGTCCTCAGCACCACTTAGGTGCAGCCACTGAGGAGACAGATGTTGGCCAGCACAGGGAGTGGCAGAGCTTCACAAAGCATATTTTTGTGCAATTTCCTTAAATGTACAGGCCTTGTAAGAGTTCAAAGGGCACCTGGGGACACTGTGTGCAAGCACAGGTACCACACAGTGAGACAGGAGGCCAATCCCAAAGACTGGTTCTTTGGCATGCTCGGATACCCTCGGCGCCACGAGCTCTGGAGCATGCTGTAGTGTGAGCACACATGGCCCAGGGCAGCACAGCCTCTTGGACAGGCTGTGATGTTTATTGAGGACCAAGGACTGCCTAGAGCTGTTTTTCTCCCAGCTCTTCTGTTTGGTTCTCATACCCATCCCCATGCCACTACATTTCCCTTTGAGATGCCCATCACCCTGAGAAATGCAGATACATGGAAACATAACAAGCTTTTTCCCTTCCTCCACAACAGCAGCAATGGTAGGGGAAGGGGCTCAAAGTCACAAAAGCCTTCCACTGCACTAGGAGGATGGAAGCACTTGGTCCCACAGAGGAGAAAACATGAAAGCAACTCTTTGGCAGCAGCAGCTGCTCTTCCCCAAGACTATCATATGTGAAGCACCATGAAAATATGCACAGAAGAACTAAAGAACAGGAAAGCAGAACAGGCACACCTTCAGGCAGAAGGCATCAGAGCACTGAGCTCTGGCTTATGCAATTTCTATGTTACCAACCTGTGTGTGTGTCCATTTGTCCTCAACTGACAAGAGAGGCTCTTGAAGAGCATGGAAGAACACCCCTTGCTCATGCCCTTCATCAGTCAAAGATCATTTCCACAGAACTGTGGAAACCTGTCCCACCATACAAAAAGAAACTTCAGATCTCAGATTTTTTTCCCTGCTCTGCACTAGTAAAAGTCCAATGACCTGGAGTATTTAACTGGATAGTTACTAATGCCTCTAGACAAAACCAAAGTCTATTCCAAACACTTAGAGGGTATATGTGAGAATGAAGGAAAATCAGAATGATCTATCACAGGAAAAAAAAAACCTCAATCTGTTTGTAAAACATAATGTGGATAAAATTTAGGCAGGCAGGCTCCAGTCTTTGCAGGAGCAGGCTCAGGCTGCAGAGCCCAGCACCAGCCCCATCCAGACCAGCACCATCCTGTGCAGTGGAGGTGTCTGTCCCTCACTGCCCTGGTGAGAACCTGTGGAGGATCCACCATCACACTGTTGTCATTGCCTGGCAGAACCAAACCCCATCCTCATATGAGAAAATAAAACAATGCTGGGATCACTGTGGATAAACCCTGAAAGCAGCAACAGGAAGCAAGGAAAGCCTGGGATGAAGGACCAGTAGCAGTGTAGAAGTCTCTGCTCTATGCTGAGAGGGAAAATGGCTCACACTTCTTATCTGAGGGGGTCTCCTGGGCATTGGCATGTGTAAACAACTGCTCCTGATAAGTTAATGCAACATTACAATCATCAGATGTGAAAACATACATGTTCACATAAAAGTATTGTCCCGAGATTTTCTTTTCCATTTTGACCAAGGTTTTAAATAAACACATTAATCTCATTCAGTCAAATTAAATAACTCAACAGTGACATCAGTATGAGCCTGAGCACTATTGTTGCTGGTGGGAGAGCCGCCAAGACTATGTGTATAAAAGCAAAAGCTGTGCTTTGCAGACCATGTGATGTAGTCTCAGATAAGTACATTGCACAATTTCCTACCACGCTCCCCCCAGTTTCTTCTAAAATCTTTTTTCCCCAAATTCAACTGACACATAAAATATAAATGGTATTAAATAAACTAAACAGCTTTCAAATAATATTATCAGAACATCCTAGTTTATTGTTATTAAATTACATAATACTGCACACTATTCAGCAGACTAAGCCCTGTGTTGCTACGCTTAGATTCTCCATTGTGAAATAGCGAGGCAGCCACTCTGCTCCAGGGCTGCAAAGACAGAGATGTCAATTCACAATTTGATTTTAACAGCCTTTCAGGACAGCAGTTGCTTAAGCCATATGCCTTTGGTAACAGGCAACTTGCCTACCCAACTGGAATGTTTCAAACCCACACTTGATGTATTTTCTGTGCTGATGATCCATTGTGTTTCTCGATGCTCAATGCAGTTTAGAGTAGCAGTGGGGAGGGAAGTGTTACAGTTTTGATCCATATTCCCATCACGGTGGAAGTTCTGGTCTGGTCAGCTCTATCTCCCTCAGTGACAATATGATGTGCGATCATGAGGATGAGTCAGCATCATTCAGGATACATTCCTAATACAATTCCCTCCTCTGGGACTACAAGGAAGGCTTTGCCTGTCTGTCAGATAAGTGACTGGTCAACACTAAAGAGGGTCAGTCTTCTATGCAGTAAATCCTTATTCCATCACTGAGTATAGCCTAAGATCTGAAGCTTGATTTAGGGAAGAAGACCTATGGGACATGAGCATGGACCCACCCATTTTTTTCTGTGGCCTGCAGGAGCAGGTGGGACCGGAAACATGTCAGCCCAGTTCACTGGCTCCATTCTCCCTAAACATAGGGTTGTCTACTATTGCTGGGGCACAATAGTTGTGGGAAACATCTCTGGGCACAGGACCTTTATCAGCTGTAGCATGTTATTACCACAGCATCTGGAATGGCTTTGGTCCGTTCCAGCAGCAGTCCCCCAAACCACTTTTGTGCACAGTTCAAAAGTTAGGAGGGAAGAGAGGTCACTCCCAATAATAAGTCAGCATAGAGCCACCATGTTTTGGAAGGTGAGACAACCATTGCACAGAAGTAAACCTCAAGGCCAAGAACAGTATAAGGCATGTTTCATTTATTAGTATAGAAACAGTCTTTCAGTAGAATTTACTTGGCCACATAAACATGTCCAAATTTTTGACACCCATATCTGACCTACTCATCCCCAAGTCCCTAAATCTGTATTTGAGAAAAATATGTGTGTACATAGCATGGACTATTCCACATAAAGGTAAATATCTAGGAAAAAAACCCAAAAAAAACCCGAACAGCCAAATCAGGCACTGCATACAGCTCATGCTGAGATGAGGCACCACAAGTCTGAATGACTGCAAGGCTAAGAGCCAACAAAATGGACATGAAGTGGAAGGGACTAGGGTATTTTCTCCTCCTCCTATGCCCATTTTTCACCTTCTGGTGTAGAAATAACCTGTAAGTCCTGAGGTTAACAGGAGAAATGTGCTGCTCCAGGAGCTTCACTTCAGGAACTTCTACTGTGGTACTAAAGAGCCTGACATGCCAGGGGCAGAGGAAAGCCCACCATAACTGTGAGTTTACGATTTCCTAACTGGGGCCAGGTCTTGATAAAGTCAATAACAAGGGTTCCAGAGCTCATGGAAATTAAACATGCCCTCCTTTTGTGTCTAGAGCAAGCATGCTGATATCTCCACTATGGAAAGATTTTGTTAAGTTTAGATTTTACCTGATGTAAAAGGGATCCACTGTGTCAGGGAAGATTCACATCACACCTCAGCAGAATTCCTGTGCAGTCCAACATGCTGATGAAGTTTCCTCTAATTCAGTTGTCATAGAATCACAGAATCATAGAATATCCTGAGTTGAAAAGGACACACTAGGGTCATCAAAGCCAACTCCTGGCCCCACACAGGCTACCCCAAGAGTCACACCATGTGCCTTAGAGCGTTGTTCAAACACTTCTTGAACTCTGTCAGGCTTGGTGCAGTGACTGCTTCCCTAGGGAGCTTGTTCCAGTGCCCAATCACCCTCTGGGTGAAGAAACTTTTCCTGATATCCAACCTAAACCTCGCCTGACATAGCTTCATATATTCCCTCAGGCTGAGGGAATTTCGCTCCCAGAGGAACAGCAGGGAAATTGTACCACTCCTTGTTAAATATCACTCTAAGCTTTCTACAGAAGTCAAAAAGGAAAATGTTCAACGATGCTAACAACAACAGACTTAAGACACCACTGTGTAAAGCAAAGTGTGCAATGTCCCTCAAAAGCATATTTTTGTATTTGTATGGTGTGGGCAGATGTGTATGTACTTCTGGTCTTGGCATAAAGCTTCAAGGTGCTGCCTCCACTCCAGCACTTGCCTGGTGAGAGGCATGGCTATCTGTCTCGAGAATGCCTGACATCATCAGTCTCAGTGTCACTGCAACAGCTAAGTAAGGCCACAGAGGGAGATTTCTCAGAGGGTTGTCTAGACATAAGCTGTGCAGTTCTTGGAGATGCATGTGGCTGGAAAACAGAGCAGCGAGACAATTATAGCTGGAAGTCTAACACTCAGTGACTAAATCACAACAGAACTGGAAGGGAGAAAATTGTTTCAGTTGATCAATGTGAAGAGGAATGCAGTAGACATGCTCTTGGTTAGTTATTTTTACCTAGCACTTATTCAGTTATTTCTACCTACTATGAAAGAGAGAAGCATGCAAGTTTTCTTAAATCAAATGATTCTTGGTGTGTTTTCAAATGTGCTCAGCTGGCAGCAGTCTGCATACACTCAGGGCTGGCAAAGAACCTCCCGAGTCAAATCATCACTGCCACTCGCCATGGGGATCTTCTACACATCAGCAGGGAAAAGGGTTTTAAAACAAACAAACAAGCAAACAAACAAACAAACAGACACATAATTTTTCTGAGCTTGTGTAACCACTCAAGTCTTACCTCATCTACTCAGCATCTTGTAGCTTCTCGTGACAGGAATAACACATTCTTGATACAAAGGAGGAAAGATTCAAGTATATAAGCTGCGCACCTTAGTATAGCTACGTGCACTTCCACACAAACAAACAAACACCCACAGAAGCGTTTCAGAAGCATACATTCTGTCGCAAAAGAAAATTAAGTACCCAGGTCATGTTTGGTATGCCCATGATGCCTGATTAGGAAGCAGTTCCTGCTGTGGGACTGCTGTGGGACTGTGGGTGAGCACATTGGTAGAAGTTTCAACAAAGCTTCATCGGTGTGACATAAGATGGGGAGAAGAGAGGTGCAGGGCATGGTAGCAGTACCCCCATGTGCAAAGTCTGCTGCAGACAGGATAGGGCAATCCATCTTTCATGTCCACTTGAAAAATCAGGGGGAACATAAGAGTAGGATAGATAAGTGTTGCGGATATCTGCAAGTGCATTTTACACAGCCTGCTTCAAGAATTACTGTGCTGTCCTCGGGGAGGAAGAAGAGACTGGAAAACCCTTTGAGATGAGCCCTTATGACCCTACATCCCCTACCAGAACCAAGTTAAAAGGTCCCTCTCTTCTGGTGTAGCACTGGGCCAGCATGGCTACACTGGCTTTGACCCCTGGGCTACTTGCATCCAGCTGTTGAGGATGGCAACCCAAAGCAGAGGGCTGGACGTTCCCACCAATTTTTGCCTTTCAAAGTTTCCCACAATATCTGAAGGCACTCCACAAAATTACCACAACCAAAGTCTATGTAAAAATTAAATTAAACTGGACCAATTTATCACTATGATCTCTCTCCAACTAAACTTCCTTCCTTGGTATTAATTTTTAAAGGAAACCAGTGACTGTGATGTTTATAAAGAGTGAAACACACAGTATTCCCTGTCTGGGCCACGCCAAAGTTTCTAAGATGCAATCCCACAGGGACACATCCTCTTCTCTGCTTCACACCCTGCTCCCTGCAGGCAGGAAGAAGACCCATTCACCCAGTCCCTGCCTTACCCCTTCCTGAGGCTGCCCTGCTCAGACTCAGACCAGCACTTCCAAGGAAGAGCCCCTCTCTCAGCTGTATTGCTCCAGCAGAACTGCAAGCTAAGGAGCACTCATGCTGTGGAGGAGCTCTGAGGATGTATTTGTGGGAGAAGGCAGGAAGCAATGGGGTGATGAGGAGGTGGATCAACCTGCCCTAGGAAGCCAAAATGTCTTCTCATGGATCTGGCTATCCCTATTTTACAGCCAGTCAGTCCCGCATTCCTCACATACCCACCATTCCCAGCAAAGCAGCAAAGCCCATTGGTGTTTCTAAAAATGGAAGGGTTAGAAATACGCAAAAAATAGAATTCCTGCTTTTAAAATAAAAGTTGATTCCTCTCTGATACAAAGCATGAAGCCAAGTGCCTCTAGAACAAACACTTCACAAAGGAAGAAGGGGAGTTGAAAAGAACTTCAGCTTCCATGCTGGTCCAAAGTTTACAGCCACACTAACTGGATCCTGTAATCACTGGCATTCTTGGAGTCATTCCCAAATACTCATTTTAGGAAAAGGATTTGCTTAGATTTAGATGTTAAGAATGTTGTGAATAAGGATGCATCTAAAGAACAATTAGTTCACCAAAGATGTGGCACTTTAGTCTGATGGGAACCTATTCTGGAAATTTAGTGCCTTAAATTGTCAGAAGAGAATATGCTTTTGCATACCTGCTTCTGCCTTTACAGTACACACAGGGAAAAAGGACAAAGCAAATGTTCTCCTCACATTGTATGGTAGCACATCCCACCTCAGGGAGGCCTGTCTGAAGCATTACGCAGTTCAGGTGTTAACATAGCAGATGTTTTTTGCAGATGACTTAGCATCTCACAGCTTGGAAAGTGAAATACAGATCAATAGATCATATGGATCTGGGATAAAAAACCCAAAAGGAAGAACTTCCAGAAATGCTTCCCCTCTGACTGGCAGCAGGCCTGGGGAGGAAGCAGCAGTACTGCTGGCCACGTCTCATTCTCTGCAGGTGAGACAGCCTGGCCGACTGCATGGGGAGATAGATTTCACACACAAGACACTTTCTGTATACATCACACTAGCAGTTGTCCACGGAATCGCATTAGCATTTCATTGTGTTCAAACCATATCACGTTCAAATCTGTTTTTCCTAAAAGGCCTCCATTGTGCATCACTGTGGGAAATTGCTAATGCAATAAGACTGACATATAGGTTCTCCTGCATGAACATCCGCAGTAATCTGTGCTAATTGAGCCCTCAGTGGCTTGTGAAACTCTGCAGGGGGGAGGAAGGGTGGAGCATCCACATGGCCTGTATCTTGGAGAACTGCAGCAAATAACTGTGTGGAGAAGAGGTAAACACTAGTATTAGTGTGCTTTATCCATGTAAAGATCTGATTCAATGGCAGGGATTGCCTTCGTCACGGGACCAGGATATTTTCTGTGAAAAATATCTGGATATGCTTGGACTGTCTGTGGAAGTTATTTCCCAACAAGAGGGCTAAGAACAAAAGGAGCAAGAACTTGCCTATCTAGTTCCCTCCTGTGGGGCAAAGGAGATAGATGGCCATTCCCAGTGACTTCAGCTGAAGATGTGGGTGCTCAGATTCTCTGTGAACCAGAACACCTTTTTAGGAGATTAAACAGGTTTCATATGCCTATATTTGAGCCTGGGAATAAAAAACCAAAGGCTGGATGCTCTTTAGCATGGAAGATGACATGTCATGTTAACTACAAGCTTCAGAAAACACTGAGCAGAAGGCACAAATCAGGCCCTGAGTCTTTAGAAGAGATATTTTACTCTTCTTCAACTCTATCTCAAGATTCCAAAGAATACTCCATCTCTTCATGGCTGTTGCTGCCCTTCATCTCCCCTCCTAATACTCAGCTCTGGCCCATGCAGCCCCTACAGCCCAAGGCTCCCAAGGAGGCCACCACCAAGAAGCCTGAGGTGGTCCTGTAGGACCATGCAGCAGGACAGGCATGGGAGCTGCAACCTCCCATGGGAATGGATTTTGGTTTCTGTATTCTAGATGTCTCTGTGAAGGTTTCATGCCCTGTGTGAAGTAATCCAAGATCTGTTGATGAGAGAGAGATAAATCAGCTACCTCACATATGCTGCAGGGTGAGAAACCGCACCTTGGCAGCTGGGCCAGAGTAATTTGACAGAGACAAGTAGGTTTGGATAGGCAAGACCAGCAAGTAACCATAAGAGAGTTTTGAAAAGCCACATGAACTGCTTGTGCCTCCAGTCAGTTTTGTGCCTACTGGGCAGCATGTGGGATTGCTTCCTGCTACAGGCCTCAAGGTAAACAGCCTTCCCTCAGGTGCCTCTATTTCTGCATCTGTCCCACAGGTACCCTGACAGGGATGGCTTTGTAAAGCAGAATCTGATGAGGAATTCTGCAATGGAATGCTTAAAAAAAAAAAAAAGATAGGGTTTTTTGGATTTGGTTTTGGTTTTTTTGTTGTTTTTTTTTTGGTGGGTTTTTTTGTTAAGGGAAGGCAAGCAAGAAAACACATGTAAAAAAAGATTAGGTATTGTTGAAATGTATTGACCTCAGCTGCAGGGTTATTCACATTATAAAGGATTCTTCGTTAGGTGGAGGTTTGCTGCTTGCAGACAAGGCTTTCTGGAAAGGGCACCTCCATGGCCAGCTCCTGCCTGCTGTTCTGCACAGCACGGCTGCGTGACCCAGCACGCCACCAGGCCGAGCAAACACAGAACCACCGTTATCAAGAAGTGGCCAATCTGCCTCCCATTGTAGCCAGGTAATGAGGGTGAAAGGAAGCCTGAAGCAGAACAAACTCTAATGACCCACGGGTCTGTTAATTTTCTTTCCTCCTCATTTCTCTCTTTTAATGGACAGTGAGTTTGAGACCAACAGTTGTGGGGAACTCAGGACGTGGGGAATATTTTCAAAACCTGTTCAAAGGCCAGGCATATAGAGAGACTCCAGAATGGGAGATGTTTCAGGAAGAAAAGCAAAAGATGCAGGATTTTGCATCTGGGAGCACAATGTAGGTGGGAGAAGAGAGCTTGTTGGGAAATGGGAGGTTGCAGTATCAAGCTGGAAGGTTGCCACAGTGTGGACTAATGCTTTGGCAGCTGCAAACGAAAGGAAGGAGGAATGTAAGAAGTAACACGAAGGAAAACTGTCAAGAGATATCTGGAAGTATCACCACCTGTGAGGAAACAGAAGAGGCAAAGATGATGCTAAGTTTGGCAGAGGGAGGGTGGTGATGCTACTGACAAGGAAAAAAGAGTGGGAAGGAAACAAGTTCTGGATAGAAAGATGTGAAAGATAAGACTTTGCTTCTCCCAATCAGAAACACACTTTGATCTTAATGCTGTCTCAGAAAAACAGAGATCAATTATCAGATTTTCTTCTTCTGTTTTTTTCTTAAAGTAGAAGTGGCTGCATACATTGGGAAGTCTCCTTCACTCCATGTCCACCTCCACCATGTCCTTGCTGTGCCCTTGTTTAGAGGAACTGAACCTCAAAGAGAACTGCTCAACCTTACATGTCTCTAAGGTGCAGAAACCTGCAAATCGTCCTGTAGAACAATCCACCTTATGTTTCACCTGCTTTAATTAAAATGCAAACATGTATAAGTCAGGATTTCTGTCTGGACTCTGATCCTGCAATCTATTAAATCCACTCATCTGCAAAAGCACAACCAGATTTTTAGCTGCTATAATAAATACACAGGGCCCAAGTCTCTTTAAGTCACATTTCCACCTGTAAAATTCCCACAGTATTAACCATTCAAACATTGCAGACAAAATATAAGATGGGAAATAATTTGGGATATTTTTGAAAAATTAATTTTGTTGCACTGTATTCAAAGTCTAGTGCTTCTCACAACTGTTCTCCAAGACAGTAATAGGACCGCGATGATTATCTCAAATTGTTGTTGTTATTACTATCCCTTGCTGCTCATGCACAGTAACACTAATGGTTCTTTATTCCCACCTGTATCAGGAAACCAGGCAGTTAAACAGAACAACCTTTACTATGTATATATTTGCTGTGTTGTTTTCAGTTAAAATATTTATGATGCATTATTTGGGTTTTTTTTCCTTCCCCAGCCCTGTAATTATTATTTGTAAAGGGTATATATTGCACAGAAAATGGAATATCTCTAGGCTATCACTGTATTTTTTGCAACAGACAAATTATAAAGCATATATATATATATATACATATTTGTCTCCCCTTATTATTTTAAGTTTCTTTGAAACAGGGTGCCCAGTACTGCTGATGCTGGAATTACTGTTAGTCAGTATCAGCACTGGTGATAAACTCCAGCTAGTGTTTTGGTTAAAGGTCACTTGTAATTAGTAGTCATTGTCCTTTGAATTTAACAATGGAAAAATAAAACTTTATAGCGACAGATTAGCCTGGCCATCAAAATTACAGCACTTTAGCACTCAGGAGAGAGGATTGCATGACACACTATCTCCCTGTCTGATAACAGCAGATAGCTAAGAATTCAAACACGAGACGCAGAAAGCCTGTAAAAGAATAAAAGGAGAGAAAGGAGAATTAACTGTGCAGATGTTACGTGATACATTATATTGACACTTCCACACTCCTCTTTTAGTGAGCTGGGCCTTGTCATGTACCCACTGAAGTGAAGATGGAGCACTACTGCCCATTTTTGTGAGAGTAGCTTTCAAACCCGAGGCGCTACCGAGCTCCTCTAGACCACATCCCCACCTTCTGCAGATCCTTGGCATGTGTGTGCATGACTCTTTAGTGAAATACTAATTCTCAACTTCTTCACAAAGTTGTGCAGTTGACAGCTTTGTGCATATTTGTTTCAGTTGCTGCAGGTAAATAAAAGCTCTCTCCACCTTGTATCAGTTTACAAATACTGACACAGATTCAAAGCATCCATCAGGAAATCTCCTGGTTTGCATATATAATACGATAAGGATTTGTGATAAAGTACCCTTGACCCTTATTCCAGGCACTTTTGCAGAATTACTGTTTATCAGCTTATGTGCGAGGTAATAAAGTGAAGAAGAAAATGTTTCTAATTCCATCACAAAGGACAGACGGGAATGGGAACTACTGCTAAACCCAGTAAATACAAGATATCCTTCTTGATACAAATTACTTTAAATGTATTTTTGGGCATGTTTATTTTAGCTACTAAGTCAAATTAACTCAGTATTTAAAAAACCAAAAAACAAACCACAAACATCCCCAGCGTCTGCTTTAAAATCTAACAGGAAGCAAAGATGAACCAGCCAGACACTGGTACTTATCAAATCTGAAAGAAGGGAGTTGTCTGGCTGGATTAAAACGGATGAGGTTTGTTTGAGTGATGACATTTGTCCTACCGTGGCTGAGGAGAAGAATTTTGCAGCACTTTCTTCATCTTATGCTCCTGAGGATGGGAAGATTATTCCTACCACACAAATACTTGCACGTATAGAGGGGCACATTTCCACACGTCAGAGATGCTGAAGAGTACTGAAACTTGCGTTATCTGCAGTGCCCTCCCCAAACCACTGCAAACTTGAATACATTCCCAAGCCGTGCACATAATTTCCCACTTCTGCCAAGGGAGAGCTCCTTCACTAAATCGTTGACCATTCTAGGCTGAAATATTTCTTTCACTAATTTATAAGATGCAAGTAATTAACAGCAGGCGTGCGTGTCTGTGTCTCCGCATGTGCCCATGTGTGTGTCATTTATCTTTATTCCAGCTAATGCCTCTTTAATAGCAGACCTGGCTAGCATGAAATAAATTTATCCATAAAATCAAACTAGGAAAACACAAAGTTACCAAACAATTGTTGCCAATTAGCCGAACTCCGAATTTCCCCCCACTTAGAGCTGCCTGAGCTCGGAGATAAAATTACAGTGATTTGTAATTTGCCATATCGAGGGCTATTGTTTTTGGAAATGTTGGTTACTTGCTAACCAACAAACGTGTAACGTTTTAACTTCGGAGCCAAAAGACAAGAAACCAATCAGAGTCACCGTTCGTAGCTGGAATAAAAACCCCGAATCCCAGCAATTCTGCTCCGTTTTGCCCGGGAGCGTGTCCAGGAGCGGGATTTCTTGAACAGAAAATAACCTCTGAAAGGAAAAGTATTTCCAAACGTGTCATGTGGGGCTCTGTTGTTTCTTTTCTTTTCTTTATTTTTTTTCCCTCCCCTCTCCTACTTAAACGAGAAAGAAAGAAATCCTGACAGCGGGAAGACTTGTCAACGTTTAGCCATCCATAAAAATGTTTTTCCCCGCGCTCCTCCTTTCGCTCGCCGTCCTGGCGTCGGTCTGTCTCATCTCGCTGCTCTGCGGCCCCAGCCCCCGCCCGCACACCGCCCCAGCGCAGCGGGGCCGGGGCCGCCAGCCGGGGGGACCCCGGCCCGGGCGCCGCCGCGGCTGCTCCGCCGGGCGCTCGGGGGATGCCGCCCGGCACCGCTCGGGGAAGGAAGGATGCGGGACAGCCCCGGCGCGAAGTTTGGAGCGACGGCGCTGTCTCCCGTCCCCTCTGCTTCCCCCCTCCGCCCTTCCCGGGACGCGGCCGGGAGCCCCGGCTCTTACCTGCCACGGGCGCGGGCTGGGGTCTCGGCGCGCCGCGGGCGGGAGCGGGGCTGCAGCTGCGCGGCGGCGGCGGCGGGGCCAGGGCGCAGCGGCAGCGGCAGCGGCAGCAGCAGCCCCGGTCGGCGTCAGTCAGGCGGGAGCCGCCAGGCTGTATTAGTGCGCCGGGCTGGAGCGCGGCCAGCAGCGCCGCGGCCGCCGGCCCGCCCCTCGCCCCCCCGCCCCCGCGCCCCCCCGGCCGCGCTCACACACACACACGATCGCGCACACACACACACACACACACACACACTCGAGATCGCTCACACACACTGGAGATCGCTCACACGCACACCCTCGAGATCGCTCACACGCGATCGCACACACACAAGCGCGCATCCACACACTCGCACACGCTCGCACGCTTGGCACCGCTCACACACACGCGCATCCAAACAGATACAGATACACGCTCACTCTCAAGCACACACGGACGAGCGCACGCCCTCGATGAGTTACACACTCACACTCACACACACACACACACACACACACACACACACACACACACTCACACTCACACCATGCACATCTCGCACCCGCACCCACCGCACGCCGCCCCTCGCCGGGCTCACCGCTCCGCGCCCGCCGAGTTGTGCCCCTCCGGCACACGTGCTCCCCGTGACAGGGCTCACCCGCAGGCACAGGCACACACGAACCACCCCCGCCGAACCCGCCCTTCACACTCCCCCCGCTGCCGCTCGCCCCCAGCCCCGCGGGAGCGCAGCCGCCTCGGGGCCGCCGGCCCGGGCTGCCCGCGGAGGGAGTGCCCCGGTCGCTGCCCTGCCCGGGGCCGTGCGGGGTGGCCGAGGAGTTTGTGTGTGACCGCCGGGCCGCCCCGGGACAGGTCCCTCCTGAAGTGCCCCCGCAGCCGGCCCTTCCCCGGGGTCCTTCTCGCCAGTCCCCGAGGATGGACACAGACTTCAGCCCCGTCCTGCGCTGCTACGAGTGCAGCTGACCCGGCATTTGGGCACAGGAGACAAACGCCGGCTGCGGGCAAAGACTTGGAATCAATGTGGTCCCTCTGGGACGGCTGGACAGCACAGCTGCAGCGGGATTGGGGATCAGACTGTGCCTTCCCACGCCGGGCTGTGCGGAGGTCCCATCATTTCTCGGACTGGTCAGATAACACCAAACTGCAGCTGGCATGATGAGCAGATGCATTTCCTGCTCCAGAGATACTAAACCTTCATATTCCCTAGAAGTAAGCATCTCTAGCTATGTAGCATTAGCCGTAATAAGAAAAGTCTGAAAGAAGGGAAGTCAAGTGGCTTCAAGGACACTAGACATAAAAGCTACTCATGAAATTGGGGCTCCAGGCAGTGCTAGGAACAGGTACTGTCTGAACCTGACCCTGGCTGCATTGAGGGGCTCCAGTTAAATTGCACTGTGCCTTTTGAGGTCAATCAATAAATATGATTAAAGATACCATCCTGCTGACATTTTCACCAAAATTTTTTACATTGTAAAACATGACAGCAAAGCTAATGTTGTTTGAGTAGACATCAAAAAGCCACAATGCAATTACGGCTCCGCAGCGCAGTTTTATCCAAGCATGCGTGCGTGGGGGGTGTGGTGCAATAGGGAGATACAATGTAATGCCCCAAAATATCTCTGTTTCCTGCTTTGGACTGGCTTCAAATACCGGTGGCTTCCCCACTGCTTGTTGGGCTTCTCATACAGGAGACTTCTCAACAGATGAGTGGCAGAAGAGATGCTGTTAATTAAAAATCACTGTAAATATTCATAAAATACCAATCACACATTCTAACTGGGTGTGCTTTCAGATTTTATGTCCACAATGCTGTTTATTTTTAACTGAAGACCTCACACTGCAAATGTATACATGGGCAATTGTCAGGGGTAGGGGGGTGGGTCGGCAGATGTGTGGAGTGTAACTTCCTGAGGCACAACCAAATTCTGCTGGGTCTCACTGCATCTCTTTCAGGGGTTGAAACCTCTGGTTTCTCATGCCTCTGCTCAGAGTTTCTGCTATCAAAAAAGGGGTGCAGGACAAGGTGAGTCTTTACTCCTGCCACTCTGGTGCACAGCCTTCTGTGCTATCTCTAGTCTGTCTTCATTGGCGGGGTACATTAAAACACCAGTACTGCTACTGGAGTGATCCCAACCAGCAGAGCTGCTGCCTAGATTGGGCAGTCAGTTCCTAAAAACTTACTTTGATTGAAACTTCCAGTTTAATGGGCATAAATTATTTGTGAAATGATTTAATTGCATTCCTGTTTGTGTGGTGGCAGTTTTAACTGTGCCATATTGGAAGAAACTCTAGCTAACAGAGGTCACATGTGTGTTTTTATACATATATATATATATATATATATATATATATATATATAAAACTAGAGTTTGATATATTATAGATTATATAGCAGGCAACAATTTTTTTTGCATGTAGTTGTATTTCTGATCATGTGGCATGCACACATACATGTTTTATACAAGAGCTGAATATATGCTGGTGTTACCTGTGATCTGCTTGGAACCTTTGGAATGAGGGCTCTCCTCAGGAGCAGTCCTCATATACCCCACCTGTCCTTTCCACTCTCGCTACACGCACTTTCTGAGCCCAAATCCCTGAGCCCAAATCTTCTTCTGCATGGTTTTCAAAGCTGGTGTCCTCTTTGTATGGCTCTGCTTCTCCTGCCTGGGTGACTCATCACCTGTCACTCCTCTGCACCACCTGGGCTCTGCTAATTCCATTTCTCATTTGCCATTATCTCTCTCCAGTGCCTCATTTCCCATCCTGCCCTTTGTAAAAGCCCTCCCTTAGCCTGCACACAATGTAACTTTCTTTCTCAAATCCCCTCCTGCAAAACATGGACCAACCTTCTTTACTCATAAAATAAAACCTGATTGGAATATTCTTCTTATTTTGGTCTGTATTCTGTCTTTTTGTACTGGATAACTCTGTAAAGAAAATCATCAGTATAAGGTTATATAGAGAATAGTAAAGACTGGATGTAGCTGTAAAACGGATGGAAAGGTACTAATGTCTTTTAGCACTGATACTGTGTAAAACATAGAATAACATGAATTTTCCACTTGGACAGAACTGTAAGTTCCTGAGAGCTGTAAATATACTGACTCTGTAGGTACTGCTCCAGGGCTCCAGTGAAGTACTGGCAGTGTCCACCACTGAACAAGGAACAGCTGTTACAACAGCAGTGTCGTGTGCCGGGCCATGGAGATTCCTCAAACAGCTCCAAGTGTGCTGCTGCGGGCACTAGAAGACTCCTAGCCACAGTATCTTGTATTTACTGCATGAGTTACATTTTCCTCAAGGGCTTTCTCCAGGCAAAGACGCAGCAGGCACTTGCCTCTGGCAGCAGATTTTTGGGAACAGCAACATAGTTGTGGTTCTGTTGCCCGCTTTGCCTGTGCCAGAGCCCTGGAAAGTGAGGGCTGTTCCTGTATTGCAGGGTGGAGTCAGACATGTGGGGCAGCATTGCCAAGAAGAAGCTGATTATTCAAGCAGCAGCAGTCACCATCTCACTCTCTCCATGGGTGCCTGAACTACAAGCCCAAACCCTGCCAGGATGCCTAGCTCCACACCTTTTACTCCACTTCCCAGGATAGGACTGGACCAGCCCCAACTCTTTCCCCTTGCATTTGACTGTTTGATATTTCTTGTGCTGTCTGGAAGCTTGGAGCTTACCCTGCTTCTTATTCACAGGCAGTTTGGGTGTCTCAGTATCCCAACTAAGGTCCCAAGAGTTTGGACACATCTGTATCAGGTTTAAAAGCAAGCACTTGAACCATCAGGGAGTCTTCCTTCACACATCTTTTCCAACACAAGCAGGATAAAACATTTGCTTTTACAAACATGTCTTGTGCTACTCACATCAATTTCCTGCATGTTTGTGGTATAAGATGCTAATTCTCAGAAGTAAAACAGGTGGAAAAAGCAGCTGCAATCTTGTGCCACATGTTGGTGAATGCAGCATTGCAGAGACTGTGCTGGGCAGCTGGGAGGTCTGTTCTGTCACAGAAAAGGCATTGCAATTGCTCCTCTCACTGCTCTTTGTTTCACATTCTGCAAGAGAAGCTAAAAATTCAGAGAGGCAGAAGAAGGATGTAGGCAGGCAGGTTTGGAGGTGCATGCCTAAAGGGAGAGAAGGAATAAACGGAATCAGCAGTAGAGTGGATGGAGTAACAAGGACCACCTCAGAAAACTGAAAAACAATATTTCAGAAATATTGGGAGACACAGAGGTGAGCGGGCTGAGTGGCTTCAGGTACTGCCACCAGATGGGGATTCTGTCCCTTTTGGGTCAGATAACTAGTAAGATCTGAAATTTGTCATTTAGCTTCATGGCGCTTTTCATCCAGGGTTGAAAAAGGTGTCAAGAAGAGAATGAGCATACTGTGGTATGGAAAAATGAATTTATTCTCTGTACCTTTCAATTATCAGATGAAAAAGACTCTGCAAAATATTTGGACTGGCTAGGTTACTACAGTTTTCATAAATGGAAAGGATAATTTCCTATCCAGTACCATAACAAGATTTTTGTTAGTGTGTGTATGTAAGTACTGGCTAAAAGAATGAAATCATATTTGTTATTAAAGATTTTGGGGGTAATTTCTGCTCCAAGCTAAAACCCCATAAATTCTAAGGAATTCCAGGGAATTTTGTCTTCATCTTATTATACGAAAGTTCTACAGGGTCCTTTGATTTTTTTCCTTTTCTTTGATCCACATACAATGACTTGGCTTTAATTCTCCAAAGCTTTTAGTGCACTGAGATCCAGCTACCTGTCTTGTTATTTGTGCTGAGTTTGTTCTCTGCTGCAGAGAAAAAGACTTGGAATGCTCAGAAAAATATGATTCTTGAGATGTCTTTTTATTCCAAGATATGTGGATTGATGCCAGACTAGCTGAGATTAGTTGGAAGATCTTCCAGTTGACAGAGTCTGTTACTTTGTCCTCAAAACTGTGAGACCACGTGGAGGAAGAGGACAGAGACAACCTACTTGCACTTCTTGTTCCTTTAGCATAGCAACGTTGATAACTTAGTAAACCTTAGAAGGCAAAGTCTGGAAGGATTCTTTCCACCCTTTTTAGCCATCACTGGCTGAAACCTGGGATAAATCACCTCCCTGATGTTTGCTTGACCTGGATGAAATATTTATGTGCCTCTGGCTCAGCTGGCATTGATTCAAGCACTGCTGTAATCCCCTGCCTTCACTTCACCTTCTGAACTTCACACCTAATGTTGAGAAGAATCAGATGAACTCTCAGCCATTTTATCTAAATCCATTCTTTATCTTACTAACATGAGCAGTTTTCTTGTTGCTGAGGACTTGCTTGGATTAAAAGAAAGAGTATGGAAAAGAAACAATATTCAAAGATTCATTGGCAGTAAGAATGAACCACTGTCCTTTGACTTCACATATATACAGAGGTCCCAGGATATCCTGAACTTTGGCATCAGAGCCAACAGTTATGGTTGAGCTAGAGGAAATCTTCTGGAAAAAGAGATTTTGAAATCATTAGTGATGGAAAATCCATTACAAGTCTTGCTAAATTGTTCCATGGTCAGGTTTATCCTTGGCTTACAATGTAGCATAAGCACAGGCTGTAAAGAAAAATGGCTTTCTCTGCTCTGAATTTTTCTAGCTTCAGCTACTAGCAGTTTGATGTTGTGTCTTTACACACAGGACTCAAAGTTCATTATTTCTGCATGTCTGTTCCTTTACAGCCTGTGCTTATGCTCTACCTTTTCCATCATACACTTGGCAATGGCTCTTAAATATCAGGTGATTAAATAATCTTGAGAGTTGCTGGGATCCCCTTTGATTCCATTCCAAATTTTTAACATTTTTCGAATGGTGGACATCAAGAACCCAGGCTTCTCCAGCTCTACTAGACATCAGAGGACATACACAGAGAACAGTTGACCTTGTATGTCTCTATTTCAACCTTTGGAGATCACACCAGTATTTAATAATTTTGTCTTTTGCTGAGATGAAGCCCAAGATTTATTTAGGTTCTAGGTTAGACTCCCCATCCTCTCATACCTTGACCTGCAAACATTCTTGACTCCAGCATGTCACCTTACGGACAGGAACAGAGTGTGCAGAAACGTGCTGTTTTCTTGAGCCAGGCTTACAAGCAAGTACTGGAATAACTTCCCCATTGCTGAGGGAGAAGTTCTACCTCTGAAGAACAGATTAGGCAAAAAATCTGTCAGAACAGCTGGTTCTTTCATGGAAATGGGGAAGAACAGAATGACTTTGAGGTCCTCACCTGCACTACTGACAGTCTAATTACGTGTTCTCTTCAATTTTTTTCTCTTCCTTTTTCAACAATGCCATAATTTGTGTCATTGACAAAGTTCTCAGTAACAACTTCATAGATTCTTCTGCGTCATGATTAAAAAACATAGTTAAGTACTGTTAGGTCAAGAAATAATCTCTTTGAGCCCTCATTAAAAATCCATCAAGCTGATAACATTTTCCCCATTTATGGTGACGTTTTCAGACCTAGGAACTAGTCAGTTTTTAATCAATTTAAAATAATAAAAATTCAATGCAGCTTACATTAATTTCTTAATTAAAATGTCAGGTAGCGTGAAGCCGAATACCTCTGAAAATTCTGTAATCTCAAACTCATTTCCTTTACCAGCTAATCTTTTAATTCAGTTTTAATTTCATCAGATGTATTTATTGAGTGGTGCTACATATGCCTCCTGTTGTCCTCCCTTAATCCTTCAGTGACCATGACTTGTTTTAACTGTTTCATTGTTTTACCTGGAACTGTTTTTAACTTTGAAAGACCTCTAATCCATAGAGGTCTTTCCATAGGCCCACATATTCCTTATATCTCAAAATGCTAACATAATATTAGCTTTCTTCTGCTTTAATGTTCCTAACCTTTCCAAATCTGTTGAAGTAGTGTGTGTTGGTCATAGAGCTTGTTAGTGCTAACATTTAAAATCCTTGAGAACAAGATGCTAGATGCTGAATTTTTAAGACCAGGGAATCCAGTAAGCACAACTTTTCACAGGAAGCTATTGACCTGATGATTTCAAAATGTCTTAAGTCAGGGTTTGCTTTTTAACATCATCTTCAGTTATTGTTAAAATAGAAAATTTACCTTGCAGTATAAGTAATTTAACTCTTTTTTCCCAGATAGTTTTTGAAATCCTTAATTTATTATTCTCAGTTCTATCATTTCTACCTAGTACTGAACAAATAATTGTTTGAATTACTTTAATTAATCTGGAATACTTAACCCCTTTCTTACTGTTACTTTTGCTATCCATGGATTTATACTCCTTTTTTTCCATTATGATTTTTTTTCTACAATCTCTATTTCTTTTTTGTCTTGTGTGTTTTACAGAAAATATTTGCATTCACACTGATTTGGGGTCTGTCTGTTCTCTGTTAACCAGAATAGCCTCCGTTCTCTGTTGGATTGTGGTTTTGAAAGTATCTCCTAGAATGTTTAAAGCAGTTCCTAATTATTATTTCCTTTCTATTTATTTTCTTTCTTTTCAGCTGATTTAGCTTCAAAATGCTTTCAGCTTTGTAAGACTGAATTTCTGGTTTTGGTTTGTGGTTTTGGTTTTTTTTGTTTTTTTTTTTGTTTTTGTTTTTTTTTTAAATTTTAAATTTATTTCTAAGAACATGTAGAACTTTCTGAACTATCTCCTGATCACACATCACAAATGCAATTAAATCATGATACCTTGCAATTAAGCAATCTTTGTAAAGCAATTTCTGTATTTTAGTGATAGGTTTCTCTACCAATCAAGACTTAGTCCAACACATATTCCTTCCATATTAGATACTGAATTTTTGAGGCCAGGGAAGCCATCCTCAGTGAACAGAACTTTTCTGAAGAAACTATTGACCTGACAGGGTATCATTCCTGACCCTTTCTGGAAGCAGATTTAAAGTAAGTCCATAGAAAGATTTTTTTTCTCTTGGCCACACTGTCAATGAAGAAGAGGTATGAAGAAAATTGTGGAAATATTGAGTGGGGTCATCTTGATGTGTTAATTTCAGTTCTGATGTGCCTCCTTCTGTTTGAAACTCAGCTTGAACAGTTCCATTGCTCTCTACAAGTGCCTGAAAGGAGGTTGTAGCAAGGTGGGGGTTGGCCTCTCCTGCCCGGCAAAACTAGTGATTGAGTGGTTACACATTGGAACAGGCTCCCCACGCAACGGTGGAGACACCATCCCTGGAAGTGTTCAAAACCTGAGAAAACGTGGCACATTGTGAAATGACCTAGTGGGCATGGTGCTGTTCAGTTGGAGGTTGAATTTGGTGGTCTTGGAGGTCTTTTCCCATCTAACTGGAAACTTTGTTTTATCTTTATCTAGTGCAGCAGCTTTCCCTAAAATGTCCTTGTGAGTTCTGTTTACTTAGAAGGTATGGTTGCTTGGATTTTCACATGCTTACATGGTTTCTTCATATTCTTGCTCTAGGAAGGGAAAAGAATGGTCACAACAACAACAAGCCAGTAATTCCCCCCTCCCCCACCCTTTTTCTTTTTTATGGACTTAAAAGCTCATTAACAAATTTCTCAAAACAGAGACTGCAAAGATGTGTTTCACTTTTGGAGAAAGCCCATCTTGGAAGGTCATTTGAAACACTTATCACTAAATGTTGTCCTAGGCCTTCCCTCTCCAGATGAAAACATGTAAAGATGTTAAAAATTAATGTTGATTGCAAACATCTTCATAATAATATTTTATTTTAAAACACTCCCATGGTTTAAAGAAAGACAGTATATGTGCCTGCCAGGGGAGAAAAAATAC
Source organism: Passer domesticus (assembly GCF_036417665.1). Taxonomy (NCBI): domain Eukaryota; kingdom Metazoa; phylum Chordata; class Aves; order Passeriformes; family Passeridae; genus Passer; species Passer domesticus. Next base: position 66,848,727 of record NC_087475.1, on the reverse strand, counting down.
ATCTTTATAAACTAGACTATTTAAAACTCAAAATATAAAAAGGAAAAAACCCTCAGTGATACATGACAGACTGGAACATTGTACTGATAAACATATCTTATTTGTTCAGTGTTGGCAGAACGCAGTGATTAGAAGGGAAAATGCCATCTGTACTAGAAAACTCAAAGTATTTTAATTAAAAACTTGATTTATATGGATCAGATTTATCTGTATTTTTATTACCTGGCAGAAGGAAAAAGAACCTCACAAACTTACAGTTGCTTCAAGCAATAGGGGTCAAGCAGTGCATCATTTTACCCTGTGTTTGTTTTAAAACAAGTTAGGTACTGACTGAATATTTTGCTTAGGAGTTCCAAGAAGGAGACCACTGCACTTCAATCCACTGCTTGCAAATATGCTGTTGTCTTGGAGATCATGAAGTTATTGCCACTCCATAGGAGAAGTTGGAACAGTCTGCTTGGAGGTCTGTGCCTTTCAGAGGGAGATGCATTTGGTAATTTATGCCCTGATTTAAAGTTGACTGCAGTTCATAGGAGCTAACATTAAGTTATAGATCAAGTAGTAATTAAATAAGGATTGCAAGACTAAGCATGTGATAAATTCACTCCCCTGGGAAACACCTGGCACCAAATACCAGGCCTCATATTTAATCAAGTTATCAGAGAAGCTGAGATACATGAAGATCTGTTTTACTCAGCATCTGTTCAGTGACTATTAGACATCTGAAATGTACAAATCCTGAAGAATGTTTTTATACCTACAAATAATTTTTAACCCACTCAATGCCTAGGATTAAATGTTTTGACATAGTTCATTAGTCTTACATTTTCTAGTCTTACCATAAAAAACCCCTAAACAAACCAAAAGAGAATTAAGGGGAGAAGAAGCTATTTCTTATGGAGGAAAGCAAATCAACATTTAAAGATTTGCCACTAAAACATACTTGTAGGTATATCACTGTATGAACTTCAGACAGGGAAAGTATTTATTCCTTAAATCATAAAGCAGCTACTTATTTTCTAGAATCTTACTACATTTGAATTATAGAGGTGATGTACAGTACATGAGGCATATGCTGTTGTCATTTCATGATGTCTCTTCATCTTTTTCCATTCTCCAGACCATATTCCAGAAAAATTTCTTAATTCCTTTCACAGAAACATCTGTCCAATTGTAAAACCAACTTCTTTTTTTTGTTGTTGTTTTGTGGCTTCCATCACAAGACTTAAAGGCACCATATTTTACAATCTAACACATTTAGATTCAGTGAAACTCTATGTTACTGCACACTAATGTAATAATGAGAAATGTAATTAAAGTCACTGCTATAATAACATCTTATCGGAATGCACAATGAAGATAAACTTGCTTATTCCAGAGACAGAGGGCTTATTGCATAGGAAGCAGTTTGTTCTGATGGGTTCTTTGATCTACAACTGGTATTTCTGTTAACTGGAGGGGTGAGGAAGGGCTCAGTATATATTGCCACATTTTCCTTTGGCTGCCAAAGGGAGGATAATTAAAATAAAGGGGGTTTAATGATCAAAGAAATGGAAAAAGTTATGCTCCCTCGTCAACAAACTGAGGGAAAAAAGTTTTTTTAAAAAGATCTTCATTAGTAAATATTTAGAAGGCACAGATGCTGAATAAACACTCATTTAGCTACAGAGTTCAGCAGAACAATTACTGTATGAAAAAAATCAAAAGATTCAAAAGAAAAATAAAACTGGGTTGGTGGCTAGTATGTAAACTGTGTGTAGAAATACCACAACTATGCACAAGGTATCAAGTTTTCTTCATAAAGGGCGAGAAATTACTCTGACTCATCTCTCCATATTTTGTACACAAATGAGACTGGATAGCAACTGAAAGCCTCAGAGAAGGCTCAGAAGTCAGTCCCTGGGAACTGGGTGAGATAGTTTGTGTATCTCTAACTGGGGTGCCCAACTAGCTCCACTCTCTTCCAAAGGAGGCACTAAGAAGCACAAGGAAAGAGGGAAGGAAAGGAGTGATTTCTTTATTCTGCACAAGGCTTGCGAAAGCTGGAGCACAACATTAATTGTTTATTCCAAATACTTAAACAGTCAGTGCAAGGGTCCATGTTTGCAGAGTCCAAGTGGAAATGACTCAGCATGCTAAAAAGAAAAAGAGCAGGCTGTCTTGTTGTAATTCACATAATTAAAATATTCTGCCTAAATGCATTACATCTCCCCACACACATCAAAGGCTTGTGTTTCCTCAAACTCTCCATTTACATTTAGGGAAGCAGAGTTCTTAAGCTCTTATGAGAGAGAAAATATGATGTGGTCTGAGCATCTCTGCCTTGCTGTGCATAACAAATCATAATACTGTATAAAATACCAGGTCCCAGGCAAAGATGCCTGATTTTCAATACATGCTGCAGCAGCACCACTGCTCTGTTACCCTTTGCTGCATGAAGGGCCGTGTGTCCAATTCAGTTTGTACACCAGCCTGCATTGACATGAACCTGCCTGTGGGCCCTCCAGCAGCCCAGCAGTGCTGGAAAACTAGGCTGCAGCTCTTAAGGAGTCAGCAGGAATCTATATCCTAGCTGGCATATTTTTAAAGTTTTTTTGGTTTACTTGGTTTTTGAAGGTTGTGTGGGGAAGTCCTGGGAAGCAGAGGTCTGCCTAGAAGAATGGCACTTGTGATGTGAATGGGCAAGGGCCTGCTGGGTCACTGTTGGCATTTGGATAGGGCTGCTCTTTTCCTCTGTGGCTTTAGACAGCACTGATGAAGGCTTCATCAGCATATGTGAGGTGTTTGCTCTCTGGCCTGGCAGCCTCCAGGTGATGGAAAATGCAGGTGGAGAGGCAGCAGTTTAGGGAAATAAGGACTCAGCAATCTGCACGATGGAAAGAGCAGCAGCTGTGGGCTTTGGGCGAGTGACAGTCATTGCAGGGGTGTCCTGAAAAGCAAGGAGGAGCCAGCAGTAATGCTTGTGTGGGCTGCTTGCACTGGGACTGACTGGACTGTGGGTGCAGCCTTGGGGACTTTGCTGGGAAGAGACGTTGACAGGGAAGATGAGGAGCAGGCACCCTCTTCTATCATGCTCTGGAGACAAGTGATGTGAGTAAGTTGAATGATCAAAAGTTTTAGAAGAAAAGGTGGTTGCTATTTTCCCTTTACAGCCCAGCTGGGCCTACAGCTGGGATGGTTTTAGGTCAAGGATGTAATGTGAAGAGAGTGAGGGTAGGGGCCAGGGCATGGTAGTGTTACCCTCTGGTGTGAGATCAGGTCTTTCCCTGGATTAGGGGGCTGTATCCTGGCTGACTATGATGAACAATGTCAGGACTCTTCTGATGGGGGCAGCCCTCCAAAAGCTGGAGCCTGTTACCTGACCCACATTCTTCTTGGCTGAAGCAACATCTCCCTTCAGGTTTCTTTAATAATTTGTATTTGGCAATTTGGTATTTCCAGTGGGTTGGTGCCATTTACTGGGGTATTGTACTGTCTATCTTGTGAAGAGAAGAATTAGGACTGACCACTATAAAAAACTACCACATAGTTCAGGCAATGAAGAAATGAGCATGTTTTAGAAAAATCTTCTTGTTCTGTATTTTCCCATGATACTCGCAATCTAGTTTTCTCTAGCAGCAGTAACCAACCATTCTGTGGCATTTAGTCTTAAGCTACAAAACATCAGTTTCCCAATTAATTTTCCCTCTTAGTGAAGAGTTGGGGAATAGATCTCCTTTCCACAACATGGGTGTATAATCCCTTTTTTTTCTTTACAGCTTTGATGAATTAGAGCAGTTCTCCTTGCCTGCCTCAGCCCCTCAGCTGAAAGCTGTTGGGCATAAGAGGTGGTGCTTGGTACTTGCAGGAGAGTGAGAACCAGACTGTCATCTGAGGGAGGTAGGAAGTAGGGCCTGTGTCACCACAGCAATATAATGGCTACAACAAAGTGTAGCAGACAGTTTTTGGATCCTGCTTACCTTAAAGGAATTTAATTTGTGGTACCTCCTTTCTGAAACAGTCATTGAGCTATGGAAAGGTCCAGCATGAGGCCACTGAGATCTATTGGGCCACTGTTCAGCAAGGAGTGCAGGACTCCTGAGGACACAGACAAAGTGGAGAGGTACACACCCTCCCTTTTAACAGAAAAATGTGTTTGAGAATGGGAAGTCTTGGTTCTTGTCCATGTGCTGGAAACTGCTTCACAACACTTTGCCCAAGAAGCAATTGAGTAAAAAATGCCTCTGCAGCACTGGAAACAAGACAGAGGACTCCTTTCCCAAGGGGATATTTAAACTTTTCATTGGAAAAGATTTAAACTTGTCATTCGACATATTTTGTCAGCAATGATTTTATTACTCAGTGGCTATAAATCATGGGCCTTACTGTGGCATTCATATTTCAAGTCATTAGCCTTTTATTTTCTGGCAAAAATGTAGTAGATCTGTAAGAGTGACTGTTCCCTGCTGTTGAGAAAGCCATGGCATCATAAAACTTGAGAAGCCTTGCACTAATATAATCAATCTACTAAATGACAGCTATGTTTGAAATACAGTGTGCATGTATAATGCCTCACAATGGAAAGCAAAATACTGGTAGCACTGCTGTGTTGTGGCTCCACACCATCAATTTGGGGAGTTTCTTGTGTGAAACTACTTCCATGCTGCAAATCCTCCTTCTTCTTGAAGGTCTGCTCCCTCAGATTTGGTGGTGCTTATCAAACAGCAAATGGTGTGTTGGCCGCATAGCGTTTTGATATCAGGTTTGCATCCTAGCAAAATGACAACCACATCTTTTTTTTTGTTAATTACATTACCTCTCAGATACGAAAGATAATGTTTGCCACTAACTTTACATCCAGCAAATGTTTGCTGTAAGTTTTTTTTTTGTTTTGTTTTTTTTTTTTTTTTTCTGCGTTAAGCAAAGACCTGTGAAACCTGAATCAATTTATTTTGAAGTTCTTTATGGTAATACTAACTACAAAGACAACAGCCATCTTAGGAACATTGCATACTTTTATTTGCCCTCTTCTTTGAGAATGAAGAATTAATCTCTACAGGATACAGTCCCATTTAGTATGGGATTCAACCCTGAGTGAATATATAAATGCAGATTAAATTGAGGGGAAAAATGTTGACAAGCCTGCAGCAGGAACATGGAAAGAACAAACCTTTTGTAGAGCTAGGAATTTCCTAAGAAACTTTTAAGGACCTCGTAAATTATTATCTAGGCACAGCTGAGAACATCAGTCTACATTCCTTCTGAATTTTCCTAACTCTTAAATATCTGACTGAGTGCAGCAGTGGCTTTATGAATGACTATTCTGCACATTTTTTCCCCAACATCAAACATCTTGCTTGATGGAAAAATAAAAGCTCTTGCACATTGCTCGAACTTGTGCAGTGATATTATCCATTAGATTTGCACTTAGTAGCAAAGACAGCATTCTCCCCAAAGTAATCACAGTGCATAATAAAGCTTCTTTAAAGTGGGGAGTGTAATTGCTTGCTGTTGACTGCACACCTACAGAACTATAAGCCTAATGCTTGCATTGATAGAGAACATCTCAGGAGCAGAGGAGCCAAAACCCCTGGATTTTAGTGCAGCCTGCAGGCAGCTAATTGGGGTCCAGGTAGTTGACAAAATGACTTCATATTCCCTGTGAATGTTTGCTGTTCACATTGAGGAGCTTCAATTCTGACATATTAAAATCTTTTGTCCTACCACTGGAAAATTCAGCAGAGGTTTTTTGAGGGTAATTAAATTATCATGCCCATCTTCCAGATTAGGGCTAGACTGATTTACTGTATAATCTTGAGTAAATAAGGAGTAGCCAGGAATAGAAAGAATGCTTCATTATTTTACAACCTAGAGAAATCATTACATGTGAAATTAGATTCTTGTAACCACGCAGGTCTGTTCAAGGCACTCCTGAAATTCCTTTGTGATGGGCAAGGGTGCACACAGCAAGATCACTATTCCCTCGCTACTTTCTCCAAAACCTTTCAGTATTGGAGGCAGAGAATGGAGTGGGCCTTACACTGAATTCTCCTACTTTCAATCTTCTCAGTGTAAGATAAAATCCCATTCTCTTGCCTCTGAATCATTGTTCAGGAGTACCTGAGCAGTGACCCTGCTTTATCATGATCCTCTTCTACTTTGTGGAAAGGGGAATGTCCAGGATATGAAGTTAGCTGTTCCCTGGTTCTCATGACACTTAGGAAGGCACTGGCAAGTATGTGAGAGACACATGTAGACAAAATGGTGAGTAACGTCTCCACTCTGCAGTATTGCTGTAGGATCTGACAAATCACAGCATTCCTTATTCTTTGTTTAATACTTAAAGATGAATGGGCCTATTAAGTTGTCTAGCTCTATTTATTCATTTTGGTAAACAGACTTTTTCAGTAATTAATTTGTTTGATAAGTGAACTAAAAACGTCCAGATTTCTTCTGCCATGGGATTACTTATATGCAGATATGAGTGTGGGTGCAAAAATTTCAGAGGTGTCATGGAAATTGAGGCAATACATGAAAACATAAGTAATGCATGCAGAAGTTGCTTAAATCTAATGTATTCGTGTGTAATCGACCATTCATTTTTTTTCTAGCTTTCTAGCAAATACTGGAATGAAATTGCTTGCTGTCTCCTTTATGAGAATAATTTTTGTATTTGTCCTTTCTGTAGTCGCCTTGCAGCACTCCTGCAGAAAATGGGCTATTTTTCATTCTGTTCTTGTTCTTATGAAGCATTTAATTGAGAAACTATATTGTCAAGAATGGTAAAATTAAACATAACATCAGAAAACATTTTTGTGAGATCATAATTTTACTGTTTGATTGAAAACCAGTAAAGGTTGTTCTAATGTCATCTGTGTTTCATCTTTCATTATCACAAAACATTCTACCAGGGCAGAACCTAGCCAGACTTGTAAAACAACCAAAGGGAGAGCTGACACAGTTTATTACCACTTCCAAATTGTATGACTTGGCTTAAAAACTGGAAGATGGCCATGGATATGGTTTTGGTTTTTTGGCAGCAAGATATGGAAGTTATCAGCAGTTCTGTTGTTGAGACCTTAAATGGCAGACCAAGTCAGCCAAAAAGAGTTACAAATTCCTTGTGGTTTTGACCTTTTTCCTAGTTTCACAGCAGATGATTGAGAGTATGCAGTGGGTAGTTTATGACAGCCTGTGCTGTGCAACTAAAGCTGTAGCGTGGCTACAGGGTGAAGCCTGTCCTTGACATAATTAGCTAAATCTTTTTCTACTCTACAAAGACAGGAAGATAAGGATTAGTCCCACATGTGGAAGACTGCTTTCCAGAGATGAGGCAAAGTGAATTTGCCAAAACTCTTTGCAGAACTCCATGATTCTTCATCATCCTGTGGTTCGAGTACCACTTCTGATCTCCAGTCCAAAAGCTGACACTCAATATTTCTCTTTGTTTTGTAACAGGATCTTTATACAGTTCCAGAATAACCCCAGATGAAACACCAAAACATGGCAAAAACCAGATGCGACTGCCAGAGTTCATGTCACCTCATTCTTCAAGAATATTGCATGGAATGTGCCAGCAAGAAAGGCTTGGATTCAGTCTAGATATTGAAGTTCATTCTGCTAAAACAACAAATTGATGAAAATCCAATGGAGGAAAGTGATGTTGACAGCAGAGCATGAAGAACCAAGGAAGGCAGAGCCTGACTGATGCAAAGGGAGGTACCTGAGGGAGAGTTAAGGTCATGTAGGTAAGAAGGATCACCTGTGGCTAAGCCATTTTGGAAGGATGTTTGCTTGGTTTGCAGCGGTTTCTTTAACACTGAAGACTGTTTTGGTACTTGGAAGACTAAGCCCAGCAAGCAGGACTGGAAAGATTTTGTTTGTTCCTTTTTTACACCAGGGAAATATCTAATTATGCAGCCAGGGCAGTTGAACAGATCCATGAACGAAAAGTTAAGTAGATTAAAAAACATTGAGGGAAATGGAGGCTAGTTAGCCCTTTCTTTTCTGATGGATCTCTTAAATGAAATCATATTCTAGCACACCCCTCTCAGCTATGATCTCACAACTATTACTAATGCTTGGTCATATGAAAATATAATTTCTCTCCCAGTAAGAAACAAAGGTTTGTCTGTAGCTTCTCCCCTGAGCCTCAATGACCCCTTGGGCCTGTGTGCTCAAGACTCCCTTATGTGCTGTTGGATAAAGCAATAGGCACGACTTGGTACCATCCCATTCTTAACCTCTGAATCTCTATCCCAAAGAGGTAGATAACTTATGGTCCAGCTGGCAGGGTGCAGCCTCCAGCAATGCTGGAATACTACTTTAATTCATGCCCCTTGAGCTATTACAGACATGCCACTGCATCCCTAAGAAACACACACAGATCATAAATAAGGTTAGATGTTATTTTAAGTAATAAACACTAAGATACAGAAATTTCATTGCAGCCTTCTGTCTTTGTCTGTCTCTTCGTTTCGACTATTTTTAGTTTGCAGTCAGCATTATGACTGTGAACTCAAGGAACACTTGGACAATAGGTACATAAATAATTATGGATAAGTCTCCAGAGCCTTAAACATTAGCAGAGAACTTAAGTTAAATACTGGCTGGTACTATTCTGTGGCTTGGAAATACAAACTGTACTTATACACATTGCTATAATTTTATTTCCCATGACCTGGACATTGGTGGTGGTGGAAGGGTCTGCACAGAAGCTTCAAGAACTTCAAACTGATGTATTACTGAACACAATTCTGCAGAACAAACTGGTGCCATCTTCTATGTTTATCTGCTTATACTTCTTAGCAGTGAACTTTGAGCTGTCACAGAAAACATATTGCACATCCACAGACATGCCTGAGAGTAAAAAAAAAGATTTTTACTGGTTTTCCAATTGATATTTAAAACGTGAGTTCAAAAAATAGCTTGTAAGGATAAAAGCTAAGTGTGTAACAAGGAATAATGCATGGCTAGTGCTTTGGGTTGTGATAAAAAATAGTAACAGTAAAGAAACCTCATGTAAACTACTGAACATTTTCTAGTAACTTGGTTTTTTTCTGCATGTGTTTTTCAAAGAGGACTCTTTAATATTGTTGCCTTTTGAAAAAAATCTCTTGTGAAGTATTAGTAAAGTGGTGCAGAAAAGTATGGTTTTGATGCAGAGATATGAAAATAAAAGGTTTTTTTCTTAAATTGCAATCTGTATTTATAAAAGCACTGCCTCTGCAGACATTGATGTTGGTAAGAATGTTGCAGAATTATCATGTAGATTTTCTTTATTTGTTCTTATTTTCTTTTCACAGTCTGTGAGAATACTTTGAGTCTTTGGAGACCTAGGTCAAGACAGTGAGTAATATAATTGAAGACTTTCACCTCCTGCAGGTCACCCCTGCAAATGCAAGCCTAGGAAGAAATAGTAAAATTTAAGACTCCACTGGCATACAAATAAATGTATCTCTGCAACTCTGTACAAAGAGAAGCAAGAGGACAAGCTAGGCAGAGCACTGGTTTGAATGACAGCCTTGATTATCAGGGAGGCTCTTTGTTTATATCTGAGGCACTTAGTACTCTACACAATCTCTGCAATTAAGCAGGCCTGCATCAAATGTGAATCAATCAGCTTTTCTCCTACTAGGACCAAAACATTCTACTCAAACCTCCCATTTCATGTTGTATCACTTTGTAAAACCAAGTGGGGTCCCTGGAACACGTCAAGATCCAGAGTAAAATCTTTCTTGATGGAACAGAGTAATTCAAGGTCTCATTTTGAGAGGGCAACAAGACCTCAGGTCTTGTATATGCTTAAAAAGGGAGCAATTTTAATTTACTTTTCTGCCCTTGGACAGTTAACTAGCCTCCAGGTGACAAGTCAGTCTACAAAATTGTGGTAAATTCACAGCTACCAAAGGGGGAAGCCCTCCTTTTGCTCCTGCATCCTCTGCCTGCTAGACCATGGAGGGAGTCATTTTAGATCACTGAAATGGTAGAAAACTATCTCAGAAGATAGGAAAAAAAACCCAGCAGACATGTAGAAGATGGCATTCTGCCATTCTAGTCAGCTGAACTGGCTTGAGGGAGTCTCTAAGCAGCCCCAGAACAGGTGCAGAGAGAGAGCAGGAATACTCTTTATGGCTCTGTGCCATTAAACCAGTACATCTGCTTCTGAAATGGAACCCAGGAGAATCTTTCTCTGATTCTGTGGTTGCTGTGCAACAACTGAGGTGTGCTGGGCCTGAAGGAACACAAAGGACAGCAGAGCAAAAATCTAAATGCAAGTGGGAGTCTAAAACGTGCTTTTTTAGAGCATGTGTGTGGCAAGTCCTGGGCTCCTCTCTCTCACACCACCTGTGTGTCTTGTATTTCTAATCTGCAAATAACTGCCCACGAGATGAGTATGCTACCCAGAAGACTTCTGACTGCTACATGAGTGACAGAAGACCAAGCCAACCATCTTTCTCAGCTAAAGTAAATCTTCCATTTCACTCTGGCTTTCAACCTCTGCCCCAGATCATAATCCTTTTCTATTTCTCCCTATTCTCCTTCCATCCCAGCTGGCTCCTTTTATTCCAGTTCAGTCTTATCCCCCCTGCAAGGGAATGTATCGGGCTGCACCTATAGAAACAACCATTATAGGTCCCTTCCAACTCAGAATATTCTCTGATTCTGTGAATCCACACTGTAGCAGGTGTCCTGAGGAGCTTGTATTTTATTCTAGTAATGGCAATGAGGAGTCATGATTGATTCTGCAGAGGTGACAGACACGTATCTGGACAAGGTAAGAGAATAAAGCCTGTGAAGTCAAACTGAATATATTTTTTGAGAATTTATTCCAGCACTTTATAGAAAACTGAGGTAACCCTAACAGAAGCAAAACTCAAGTCAGTATTACAGAAAGAATAAAAAAATCACCAGTGAATTCACATGTGAAAGTACAACCATACACTGTTCATTCTTTAAAGCTCTTCAAATTTGTACAAGTTTCAGGAAGACAGATTGGCTTAGTTTGTTGGCAATTCACAGCTACTTTGAAAGCACAAATGAAACTGTTACTGAACTGTAATGCAGTGTGACATTAGTATGAAAGAGTCAAGACCCTCCCTCTGTCTCTGATCTCATTTGAAGCATGACAGCATCAGACTGGCATTACTAATGCACAGGTCCCCAGTGTACATTGGGTCTCACTTTTGCATGCTCTGAACTTTCCATACCCTTTCACTACAGATCTGCAGATGTCAAGGACCCCAAGCCTTGAGCATGCAGTACTAAGTATGTATGAGCAAAACACATTTATAGAAGACATTTTAAAATTAAATGTGCTTTCTCTTGGACCTTCTACAGTCTAGAAAAGATCTGCAGTTGGATCTCAGGAAAACTTTCAGCTTCAGATAAAAACATTTGGAATGTCAAGGGACTACTGGAAGTCCTGAGAACAACTTTATGAACATTTACTGTTACTACAACTCAGTAAAATCCATTAACGTTTCCCACAGCACTGAATCTAAACATGCATCAGTGTGAACCATGAATGATAATTCCAAGTTGCAATATGTCCTAACATTTCCAGATATAACAGAAACAAATGGCTGTGGTCATTCACAACAGAACATTGCACAATGCCGAACAAAGTGCCTCTTTTTAATATGTATAAGGAGATTTCAGATGGATAATGAGACAAAAGCAGATATATTTATTTGAATGAATTTTTAAGAAATGTTAAAGCTACTACTTAATAAAATAAAAACCTGATTACCACATAAGAAAATCGTTTTGGAAATGCTTTCTTTTTTCAAAATGTAGAAATTCTTTGCTGACAATCTTATAAAACACATACATGCTGCAAAAATGAAACATACAGAGGAGCAATGAAGAATTACCTCAGCTTTCACCACCACTTCACTTGATTGAAACTGTTCTTGTGTTCCATTAAGCATAATAATATATTTGGAAAATGTAAATAACCTAATTACATTTTTTTGCTTCAAGCTTCCAGGCACCAGTCATATATCGTAGTCGTATAAAAAGAAGATCCCTGCCCATCTGCAGCCAGCTCCAAAAGGGAACTAACTTAGAACCTGTGATTAATGAAGAAGAAAATCAGAACGACATTGTTAGGAAAAAAATGAGCACTGGCAAGACTCACATTTAAGCAGTCACGAACCTCTGCATTCTCAGCATACTCAGCCTCACAACCTAGATTTTAACATTTACAAAAAATATGTATTTTGAAAGCAATTGCTTTATAGTATTACATTATGCCACAGGTGAGACACTCTAGTTTGCAAGCAGCACAGTAATTCCATGTGTGTGACAAGATGCACACTGCTCTCCGTGACAAGCAAAAAGGAACCTGAACACCATTAACTAAGCAAATGATTTATCTAGCAACTTTGGAGAAGAGGACCACCAACTTGTCTTACAACAATAATATGACGGTACCTATCTTCAGGCAAGGCAAGGAACCCACATTACAAAACCAAGCCTTCTACCATCTCTGCTAATATTTGTGTTAGGTGTAACATACACATGGAACTGCACTGAAAGGAAATATTTCTAGTAAAGTTGGCTCAGGACATTCTCTGCTTGTACTTTTCATCATTATTACAGTTCATTATAATTTCTCTTGTCCAGGGGTTGTGCTGAGGAGATTAAAAAGAAGATAAAAAATATGAAAAGGGAAAAAAAATAGAGGAGCTGCATTTGATGGGGGGGAAGTGAGCCGAAGCAAGCAGTATCTTTTGAGCTGGTTCTGCACTGAGGAAAGAGCTTTACTTCTTAGTGGCAGTAACTTAGTGGCAGAGACCTCCCTGCAGGTCTGAAACAGTACCACATCTTAAGAAGAGATGGTGCTCTAAAGGTAGCCTTAGTAGCTGAGAATTTTGGAAGGCAAGATACAGTGAAATGGAATTGAATCAGTTAAGTGATGATGGTCAGACTCCCTGCACAGTGTTTTAAAATGGCACTAATTTATTAACAAATTTCAGCAAGAAGACATGCCAAAATAGTGTTTTGTCGTAGCACTGTAATTCCTTACTTTTGTCTCCAGTGGGACTGCAGAGTTTCTCTGCCATTCTACCCCTTCACCTACACTTTCTGTACCAAGCCACTGCAATAGGCTGGTAAGGACACGAAATTCAGAATTTGTATGGAAAGAAGGCTGTGTGCTATCAAAACCAGGTAAATAGGGCAATAACCTTGGATCTGTTATTCTGGATTGACATTTCAGGAATCTTGTAAGAACAGCAACTATCTCCCTACCTACCTTCTATTTCAGTCCAGTTGACAGCAACTTCTGCTATAGGTATTTTCAAGCGCTGGGCTATATAAAGAAGTTCCACATCAAAAGCCCTGAAGAAGAACAAGAAATACCAAATATAATCACACATACTCCCAGATGAAAGACAGTGGAAATGTTAATTAAATGACTGTTCAGTTATGCAGTTGATACCAATGCTCTATGGGCCATCAGGTACACATGGATGGGAAATTAATTTTCTTGACTGAACATCTCACAAAACAGACAAAAGTAACAATACTTCTCTGTGTCTGTATTTGAAGGTATAGATCACTCTCTGTTCAGCCCATTACTTCCTTTTCCTACTGTCACAATCACAATTTAAACATTTTTGAAGACCATGAAGACCAAGCAGTCAGTGTCACTGCACATCTCTAGTAGTTTCATCGAAGAGGACATCTATCTGCTGTGGCTTTATGCTGATCTGATGGGTGCTCCTTTTACTTTCTCAGTCAAGGAACCCAAGGCAGCAACATAGAAGTGAAAAATTATTTATGTTACTGCACAATTAATCCAAACAACAGTTTAGTGACCACTTAATGCACAACACAAAAACCCTCTAGAGAGACATGTTTTTTATTGGCTCAATTTTTTGCAGGTTGTATGGCAAAATGAACTGGGACAGAGATCCTGCGGTGTCAGGTGCTCCTTCCTATTCACATTGTCCAGAATGCACCTTAATCCTCACAGTTCTCTGCACAGAGAATTGTCTGTGTGTTTCATTCCTGTAAATGCATTCTCAAGTAGGCCTTCTGGCTCTGAAACACCAGATTTTTGATATGCAATAAGTAGTCTGGCAGCTTTTAATGCTCATTGAGAAATCAGCATATGAAACTGCCAGTAGTTACTATTGCCAGGGTTGAACACAAGTCACAATTACAAAGATTCTGATAATTTGCCTTAAATTCTTGTTGCTGAGTCAAAGACAGTTTTCTTTTGAAATGGAAGAAAATATTTTTCCACTGGAAGAAAGGTATGCAATAAAAAAACCCCCAAAATTATACATTCATGCTTAAAGAGTTGCTTGAATTCATGTCTTTGGTAATTCCATTTAACACTAGAGAAAAGATGGAAAGGGACAAAGTGATCAAGATCAGGCAGAAGACACACTTTAGCAGGTTGCTTGCAAGTTCAGATGTGATTTTCCTCTACTTCAAGCCACCTTCTCCTTTTAAGCAGCACATTTCTGTAAAACTATTAATAAATGCAACAACAGGATCAGTCCACTCTGAAATGTGCAGGTAGGTCTGACACACAGAGGTAGGTTCCCACTGAAGTACAGACCACAGCAGGCTGGCTTGCTGGTGGCATCACAGGCACACCTGCACAGACCTGGACTCGTCCTCTCCGTGTACATGGCAGGAGAGCCTGATTCCACACGGGACAGTGCTAAAACAAGCGAGGGCAGCACAGACAGATGTTATCTACAAAGGCTACAGATATTGTGTATAGGGAATTTAGAGCTGCTTTGCAAATCTGATTTTGATTAGGACACAGGCCTTCTCATTGCCACCAAAAAAGTTAGAAGAATAAATTATTTCTTTACCTCAGTGAACTAAATCTGCTCCAAGCAGCCCTGTCATTTCACTGCTGTCCTTACATGAGGGTTGAATATTATTTTATTAATCACTCCATGGTCTCTTGTACTGAAGAGGTAGTATTTAAATTTTTGCTGACATTTTACATTTGTAAGCCAAAAACCCAATGTATTCACCTTTGAATGTTTATGAATCATGTGTATTAAGATTAAATCTAATTTTGTAATACTTACTTAAATGACTAAAAATCTTAAGAGACGCAGAATAATTGTCTGATGAATTAGACTGTATGAGCTTCTCTAAAAGTATTACATAAACTATTAGCCTAGTGAACTAATAGTTATTTGCAGTAATTCCTGTGGACAACTGATTACTGGAATGTCAGCACATACATCACAGAACAACAACATTAAATAGTTCTGTGAACTACAGGGCTCAAAGTAAGAGATTAAAAGCACAGGAATTAATCAGGTTGAACACTAATATTGTTACATGTGGCTGCCATTTGGGTAACAGTGCACATATCCTGAAATTAAAAAAACCCCCAACAAACCTATTCAAAGCTGAAAGGAGAATGACTCCAGTAGAATACCACTGGGTTATCATTTTTCATCCCTTTTCCCCACCACCTTTCAGTATGCCAGAATGGTTAGTCAAGGCATACAGACTGCAGCATGCTCAAAACACATGACAGCAGTACAGGCATACTGCAGACCACCAGATCCAGATGGTACAGGAGAACCATACAGAAACTTCCACAGTCAAGATTAAACTTGGGTGTGTTAAATGGAGCCTACCCTAGAGGAGATCAAAGCCAGAACAAGTGGATGAGCTGTAAGTACAATTCATGTGATTTGCCACAAAGCCATTTGTGAGCAGTTAACCTGTGACAGAATTGCTCCCAGAAAGAGCAAGATATTCTTCACACCATGTATTTCATTCTGCTGCCTCTTGGGAGGGGGACACATAGCTCAGAACACCCAAACTTGACTCCAGCCTGGAAGAATTCAGATTCCAATCTAAGTACCCAGAGTTAGACAGCCAAAAATCTATGGTGTGAACAATTTCCCCATCTATTTCTAATAGTGGCTCCATGATGTGCTAATTACCACAAACATGTATTGTAAAATAAAGAAAAAATTCTCCACGTGGTTGTGTTTTGGTTAAGTTACAATTTAAGGCAATGCTGGCTAAAATTAATTTGAAAACTACGTTGGTAAGTGTTTAATTGAATTCAGTCTTTTTCTAAATTCTTACTATATACTCTATATACTATATATACTCTGAATCCTTAAGATGCTTGAGCTTATAAAAGATCTATCCTTAAAAATTATTCTGCATTTTAAAATTGCACTAGGACTCTTTCTGGTCCAATATTATATGTTTCAAACACCAAAATCAGGCCTTCAGCTATAATGTTTTAACTGGAATTCACGAGTTTTGTACATCCGAGATATGTTTTTCCAATAAACTCTTAAAGGCAAAGAAAACAGCGAATGGTCAAAGAGGTCTAACAATGAAACAAGATGCCAAGTGGGCTAGACTGCCAGAACTGCCCTAGCTGAACTTGGGCTTTTGAAAGTCCACATGTCAGCCAAGAGCAGGACTTTTTAAAAGACAAAACAGACAGAGTTAAAACAGCAAAAATATTTTTGTGTTGACTAGACATGCAAACAATTCTACTTGCCATGTACAAAACCAGGAAAAAAACAATTTATTCCACTGCTTGTGTTGGTCTACAATGGCACAAAACTGGGGAAGAAATCCCTGCAGCAATGAATGCTTATTTTTCTGAAATTTTTATATAGAAACTCATATTTAGAGATCAGTGACAAACTGGAGAAACAAACTTTTTTTTTTAACCAGTTTCTTTCCCAGTTTTAAATGTGAAACAGCATACCTTGTTCAGTGCACAAGGCAATTTTTATAGATAAAAGTTATAGCAACAATTTGATCTCTTCATTGATCTGCTGACTTGTACAATGCCATCATAAATTGCCACTTCACAAAAATATGTCAATCCAACCAGTACTAGAACTACATTTTTAATTTCTCCTCCTTTTATCATAACGGTAGGACTGTAATTGCTATGTCTAGTTCTCCTAAGGATAGACGTTTTCTGGCTGGAAGAAAATTTATCTTTTTTTTTGTTGTCAGAAGAAATCAATGATCAAATTTAGGATAGGAAAACTCAGCCAGCGAGACCATTTAATTTTCCAGTATTTCTCCTGTGCATCAAAATTTAACAGGAACAGTTACATTTTTCAGGTCAAGACTGTAGATGCAGAACTAGATCTTCTTTTATAGCCTGAAGTGACTAATTCCAACTGTCTCTGTAATGTTTTTATAATATCTCTTTTAATTTTCTTTTAAGTTTTAAATTAAAAAATCTTCTCCATCCATTTCTGAAAAACAGATTAGCTGTGTAATCAAATTCAGAATCTAAAACACAAAGCATATGCTCTCTGTTCAAAAGGTTCCTTTCATTTCAAACCAATGTCAAAACTTTGCTATTTAGAAAGTAAATTTCAAGAATGTTTCGTTTATACTCATATATACACAGCCAAAGGATAGTTAAACAAAAAAGAGAATGAGAACACTCACCAAAAAAGCCAGTTTAGGATGTAAGTATCAAATATATAAACAGTTTGTAGTATCTATTAATATTCAAATGCCTTCTAAAATTTAGGGTTAGATTAAAAAATATTCTAGGAAATATACTCGTCTCTCTTTAAGAAGTGTTACGTGTATGTGATCTTTACTGCCATAACAATAAAACTGTATTTTTCCTTGTATGCCTCAGTTTCAAGATTTCTTAAATGTAAGCATCTATAAATCAAATTCAGTGCAGCAAGAAGAAGAATCTGGTCTGTTTTCTAGTATTTTAAATATTACAGAGGTGATACTCACATCAGTGTCCATTGGAATGAAAAAAGCACGGTGAAGCATTAAGAAGTGAGGGTCTAAGCAGGTGGGAATTATTAGAGAGCTGATTTTATATTACTTTAGATGAGTAAACATGTTATGCCTCGATTTTAGTCTAAAGATTTTTCATAAGCATTCACCTAGCACTGTAGTAACCCCCCCAAATCCAAGCCTGACTAATTGAGCAGACAGACAATTTGGTTTGTGCAGAAGCCTGGTGTTCATTCCCTTCAGCAGCTCACCACACGTTCCAGTGCAGCAGCTGGGGAGCCCTCGGCAGGCTCAAGGACCAGGATGCTTAACTCAGATGGCTTTTATCCTATTAAATCCAGCACTATCCTTATTCCCAGAACATCTGAGCCCTGACCACACAGAACTGAACACTCTAGTACCTAACAGACCTGCACCCCACTTGTGGGATTTTAAGGTTCAATGACAATCAAATGTCCATTTCCTTGGATGTCAAGTAGCCCCAACACAGTGACGCAGAAGTGGAAATAAATCCAGATTTCAGAGCCTCTTATCCAGTACCAAGATAGTGTTTCCTCTGCTACCCTTGCTGATGGTTTCAGTATGAACAAGTTGCTCTGTGACCCAGCTGGGAACTCCACTTTGTTCCAGGCCAGCAGAAGTACAATACCAACTAATATTTCTTACTCTTTTGTCTCCATACTCACGATATGTATAGAACCTCTATGGCACAATGTCTAATCAGTTTGTATTTTCTTTTTCACATGTTATGCAATGGAAAGATATCAGGGGCCAGATTTGTTTAAAATAAGAAGTTTCCAGCATTGAGCTGTTTCAGATTCTTACACAATTATATACAAAGAATCTAATGCTATGGGATGAATGTTTGATGTCCCTATATAATTTCCAACTGCAATTACCCCAACTGTTTGTACAACACTGACATTTCACTTAGGACTATAATTTCCCTGAATATATGCACTCTCCCCACATACATATGCCTCCCCATCTCCCAGTTTATTTCCAGATCTTATGAATATTAACTGGGAAAAGGACAATACTTGATTTGTGCACTGACATGCTATCTCCCAGTTACAGATGCTAAATGACTAGCTGTGGAGCAGAAAAGTAACTTTTGTGACCTTACTATAAGGTTTTTTCTTCAGCGGTGGCAATAATCTGAGTTTCTCTCCTCTAAGAGGGTTTAATTTTCCACAGACCTTGCCAAAGCTTTTGATCTTGAAATCTCTACTGTTCTGTTAGATTTGGTTTGAATAAGCCAATAAATATAAAAAAGGTAGGTAAACTCAGAGAGTGTTGATTGAGAGATGAGCATGAAACCAGAAAATACAATACCAGTTTGTACAGAAGTAAACCAAATTTTAAAAGACCCAAAAAAAATCTACAGTTTTAGGCAAACTTGAGACTTGGAATTATCTGAAGAGGTTCTTTCTTGGAAGAACTTGAGTTGTTCTTTTCTTGACACACAAAACACACATTCTTCATCACTAACTAGTACATTTCAGATAAATAAAACATACAAGGGATTAGTTGATGGATTACTACAGATAAAAGAGCAAGAATCAGGCTATGATTCTAAGAAGGAGGCTCATCCTATAGTGGCACATACAAGGCTCAATGAACTAAGACAGGAAGATCTGGTATGTTCCACACCAATGACATAATTACTCTAAAATGTTAGCAATATCACTTTTGCATTGCTTCTACTCCTAGATAAAGGGGTACAGCACAATTGTTTTTACTCTTTCATTCTTTTGGTGCTAGATAATTGAAGTGGCAGAAGAAAGCTTGTTTTTATCTAGAAAACACTTCATATAACCAGTAAGTCCAATTACAAAAAAATCCTTCAGTTTAAAAAAGAATAAAATTTAAGATTGAATTTCTACAGATGAAATTGATTATCCTCATTTACTTTCAGTTTTCTTCTTGAAGTACTAAATTTACAAAATGAAGTTAAATAAGGCAATTTTGAGATGTGCACTTCTGGGCCTCGCATATGAGTTTAACTGTTTATTATTAGTATTTAGAAAATCCCTGTATGTGAAATTTACAGAGCTTTATAGATCAAGACTGGGTTTGGAGGTAGCAGCACAAGTCATACTTTGGGCACAGCTATAGCCTCCTTTAGGTCAATAAGCAACCCACTCAGGTGGGAAAGTGATTTTCTGACTGTTGACTGCCCAGTTCAATGCAACAATAGCTCTGTTCCACATGAGATTCATGTGCCTGAACACAACCTTCCCAACTGCAGTCTGGAGGGGCAGTACAGCTGTCAGAGCTCAGCCTGAAACATTGGAACAGACTAGGACTGTAGGATTGCACATGTTTGTGTGGAATGGAAACGTTGTTCAGCAGTTCTGTTACCTGTCAAGCAAACAGAAGCTCATGAGAGATTTTCCTGAATGAAGACAATAGTTTGAAAAGGTTTGATTACACGTAATTAAACTATCATTTTCAGCAAAAATTGTGGCATAGAAAATCTATAGAAAAGATGGTATTTGTGTGAAAGCTGCTTCAGTCCAGTAACAGCAGTCATGGCTGTATCACTCACATACAGAAACTGGTCTACCTAAATTACAACCAAAGGAGCTCTAAATTAATTAAAAGACCACACATAATTTTCAGTTGTCTTAAATTAAAGATATCTGTCAATGTTCCTCACATAAAATACTTTAGCAAGAAAGCAAGTAAAGAATAAGTGTTTGCTTTCACTTTAGAGTCCTCAGCAATTACAAACACCTTATCAGATATTAATTTTACATAAAATACTTTGGTTAAGCATTACTGACTGTAATGTATAAAAAATAACACTGATAGGAGTTTTGAATATGATTAATAACTCTTAACTTTTCTTATCAAACTAACAGCTTCTCTCTATTTCTTACTGTGCTTGCATGGCTTATATCTGTAAAAGGAGAGAGGACTCTCAGA
This sequence comes from Passer domesticus, assembly GCF_036417665.1. Lineage (NCBI taxonomy): Eukaryota > Metazoa > Chordata > Aves > Passeriformes > Passeridae > Passer > Passer domesticus. Next base: position 66,828,069 of record NC_087475.1, on the reverse strand, counting down.
AATTGGAGTGAATTACAGCTCCATGTGAAACTGTTTGAAATTCCTTCTGGAGGTAAAGAAAGAAGAGTTATTGGGATTTTCAGTTATTTGAGGCCTTTTTCCTCTTTTTTCCCCTCTCCTCTTTCCTAATCAATTACCATTTCCTACAACAAGGCAAAACCAAAGTATCCTACCTAGGATTACATACATCTTTTGAGAAAAGAGAATAAAATTAAATAAAGAATAAAATTAAATACCCAACTACTTTACTATAATGTATCTTAATAAGAACATAGAATTTCTAGCAATCTTTAACATAACAAGAAATCGAAGCTGCCATGCAGGCAATACTGTAATTGGCTAAACTGAGCAGCTGAGATGCATGTACAGACATCACATACTTCATCATAGCTGCAACACTAAAATTACTTTTTCAAACCCATGTTCAATTATAAAAAAACACCACCAACAAAAAAAGGAACAATTTACCAGCGTTCTATGTGAAGATTTGAGAAAGTCTGCAAGGCAGCTTCTCTGGTTAGAAGTTTAAATCCACACTGTGTGTCCCGGATCTCTTTGACACAGAGAAACCACACCAGGAAGTGGAACCCATACATGAGGAGAGTTCGAAAGTAAGAGCGCTGTGGACAAAAGGCAAGAAGTTAGGTGGTTTTATTTGAGTGATGAGTGAAGTCCTTGAAGAGAGCTGTCTTACAGGACAGTAACTCTGTTTTGTGATAGCTTTCAAAGTTTGTAAACTGGTTGTATTTTTACACTGGAATGAAAACAGAACTTAACAATTGTTACAGTACAAACAAAATTTTGGATGAAAGGGAAATATTTTGATCTAGGGAAAGACTTGCCAGTCATATGTATAGTCTAGGACAGGAGAAATCCAAGTTTCTTTTTCTCCTCTCCCCAGTTCAGAGCAGTTTTTCATTCTGGATTATGCCTTATTAAGTAAAGCAGGAACCTGCACCTGGATTTCAAATAATTAGTGGAACAGCCATAGTATCTTCTGTATGACTCTTTGGAAGTATATAATGGACCAAGTGAAAATCAGGTCTAAAGTAAAGGCTGCTGTGCAAGATATTTCATTTTATATTTCCAGCAATGTTATCGTCATCTCTTGTTCTTTTGCTTTCACGGATATTTGTTATATTCTTCATAAATGTTCCCAGCCTATTTGTTGGTTACACTTGTGCTCTTGACACAATAATCATACAGATAAATTTGGCCATGAACTCCAAAGGCTGGAGTCTGGGTTTGCTGAGGTCCGTCTTAGTCTTTTATTCAAGATAGCTCCTAAACAACTAGAACTGTGATCAAAAATTTGCTTCTGAACTCACTGCTATTCCCAAGCTAAATTTAAGTGATTGTATCTATGACTGCAAGCCACATATCATGTAAAATCTTTAGGAGCCAATGATTCAAATGTTAAGTATCTCTGGGTGATAAGAAATGCCTTTAAAGCCAACAATTTAGAATCTCACATGAAAAATAGAGAAGATGCTTGGCTTATTATGTAATAGCCTTTGGCTTAAGGAAAACCAAATTCATAGCTTGTGTCTTTTGAAAAGTGCTCCTGCCCCAGGTTAATGGTGGATCTGGTGTGGCTTCTTTGGCTCTTTTGGCTCTGTGACCAGGAACACCAGGCTCCCACCAGGACCAGAAGGGAAGTGCTAGGAGGCTGCATGACTGTCAGACAGTGAAACTGTGCACTTACTTCACAAAGAGCAGTTCCTGGGTTATGCCTATCATTTCTAAGACCATGGAAGTCATAGTATAGATTCATTAAAGGTCATTAACAATTCTGGAGGCAGACCAGAATTCTTGATGTATTGAGACTGAACACAAGGGTCAAATTCTGGTCTTAATAAATTTAATACAGCTGCTTATCACAACTTCATTCTACAGTTTTAGATGCCAATAAGTCCAGAGAGAAATCCCAACATCTAAAAGATTGCTCTACAACTTTTTAATACCTATTGTACTATACAACAGTCTTGTCCCACCACAGTAAAGGTAGTCTTTCTATTCCAGTCTAGGGACAACTGGGTGATCAAACAAAATGGGCTACACATTTCAAGCAAATCAGTTTCTGATTCCTCTATTAAAAACTCAGAAATATGGGGAGAAGCAGTAAGCAAAGGATGGATGTCCTAAAAATTGTACCCTTGTATTAAAAGATGAAAGTCCTGTTCCAATTCCTCTCCCTAATGTAGCAAGAAATATGAATTCACCGAGAAATGTCTGTCCATATCCAGTACTAGACCATGACATGAAACATTTTTTTCTGGGCTCCACTTTATCAGCTACATAATCTCCTTGTAATAGTTCCTAGTTTCTGATAATGATGAAGGCTTTTTTCTCATTGAGTTCTTTTTTTTTGTTTTGGTTTCTTTTTCTTTTTGAGGATGAGGATGCTTTCCTCACACAGAGCAGTATTTGCAAGAACTCAGGAAGCATGAACCACTCCAATACTATCTCATAAACCACAAGAAAAAAGTACAGATCTGCCAGTATCAGTGTAATTTCTTTTGAATGTCTGTAACTATTTTAGTAGTTGTGTATATATTTTAGAATAATTTCAAGTACTAAACATCAGTATAAACAAAGCTTACTCGAGAACATTCAACATTATGAGCACGTCCAACGACACTAAAAATGAGCCCAGCAATGTGTCTGTTGCAATACAAGTTCCATGCCTGTGCTTTGTCAATTACTGTCTGCCAAGACATCAGAAAATCAGATGTAACAAAGCCATGTGCCTGTGTATCACTGTTCATTACATAAGAGTCACACAGAGAACAGTACTGTCTGTGTGTTCAAAACTCAAAAATTTTACTATGAGTAACACAGAAGACTTAAACCACTTTCCCAGGAATAGAGGTACTCTTCAAACAGCTGGCTGCTAATTATCCCTAACTCATTTTAAAAAGGTTTCAAGATCTGCAGGCCAAGTTCTTGCATTGGAAGGAAATCAATAATAATGAACTCATTAGCTGCCTCCCCTTCCAGCCCCAGTACTGGTTGCTGGCCACTAATTCTGTCAGAGTTTAGAAGCTCTGCTTGTGTGATATCCTCAACTATAAAAATTAAATCCATAAATTGGAACACTAACTGAAATGAGTTCAAAGTGCCAAAAATCTAGAATACTCTTTGTGTATGATGGAGGACCTCCGGCATGTATGACAAGCTTTTCCTTATTTTTAGCTTCCATTCTTTTAAAAATATTGATTATCTAATTGCAAAACCTGTAGAACAGAAAAAAAAAAAATGGAAATATTTGGTTATAAGTACACAGCAGGAAATGAAAACAAACCTTTGCTATTGAGTCCTTCTCCAGATGAGCTCTAGAACCACACGAAATAGCCATCCCTTCCTGTACAGGAATATAAATTAAAGAGTTATTTCTTAAATGAATATTATTTGAATTGGTGGAATCTTGTGCTGAGAACCATAAAAAAAAAACCCCAAAACTTCAAAGCAGTACACTTTTCTGCTTCCTATAGCTGCACTTCTTCTACTGCTAGGTTTTGACCCTAAATCAGTCTTTTACAATTAAGAGACAATCTAAAGTTTATTACAATTTGCATAAGGTGCATGCAAATTGCCTCCATTCATTCAGGTCTTGTTTAGCTTTACATTGTTTATGCATATGGAAAATGTTAGCAGCACAGATAAGTACGCAGCATTCCTAGGAATTAAATGTTATAATGTACATTTTCCTTAAGTATTGCACAATGGAAGCAACAACAGAATAAATCACTTGTTGCACTGATGTATCTTCAAACGAATAAAATGCCATGACATCAGCCAAAAATATAATCTCAAATTAAATCAACATGTTAAAACAAAAGGTTTAACACTATTCTCATACTACTTCCCACATAAAATCTCACAAGTCTACTCTATTTGAGACCAATACTGAAGAAGCAGCAGCTGCTGCAGCCCTGATAGGGAAGAGTGTCAGGATCACACTGCTGCCCATTGTGTCCTGCACTTGTGGCTCTTGCACTCAGAGGCTGTGACCCCTTCCACAGGTACATTCCCCACAGCTTTGTCTGAAAGACTGCACATCTTTTCTGTCACTCTGGGAAACCAGCTACAAGTACCTCACCCATCTGCATTTAAGCAGAAAATAAACCTCAGTTCTTTCAAGTCAAGCTTCCAAAAGAGAATGACTGTGCAGGGAGGTGTTCTTGTTCCACAGGTTCTTGAGTTTTTGTTTACAATAAAAGTTCTTCCAAATCCTGTCATTAAACTAAGGACCCTGAGAAAAGAAGACCTGTATAAAAGAGGGCGGAATTAAGATGCACCCTTATAGGTATATAGAATGACATCAGATAAAATGAAAAAACAAATCAGTTCACAAAGAAAACTAAGTAGGCATCACTTGGTATTTATACAGAACAGAACAACTTCAAACAATTTGCAGGAAGGATAAACAGCAAACAGAACATTCTGTACTGCCTTGGAGTAGGCACAATTGATACAAAGGAGGTAAGAACTCAGTGAAAGCTCCTTCTGACAGCCCATTCTTGAGGCTTCTAATCTTACTTAAATCTTCATACTTACACCTGGATCTTCAACTGAATCTCAAAAAATTTGAAGAGAGCTACAAAAGTCTATTTTGTGTATTAAAGTATGCATGTGTATTGCAGTAGAAGCACGAGAATTTATACTCACAGGCCATGGCTGGAGATTCTTTAGACCTTCTTCTACTTTTTCAATATCTGCAAATTTTGTAGCTCCATCTGCATCAGCCATAAGAATCGTCTTCCCCCGAGAACTAAAGACACCCTGCAATGAGAATAGCCAATAAAAAAAATCAACATCTTTGTAATAAATTATTTGTCACAAGCTAGGTGCAAGACACTCCAAAAACCTATGTAGTAACAAGACAGTGATATCTCACAGATTCCACACAACGGGTGAGTATTAATATTCTGCTACTAACAGTAATTCACCTATTTATATGGCAATAACATCTACAGGCTTCACACTCTGAGTGTCCACAGTGACAGACAATGCATGAACATGAAAGGCTAACAATCATTTCCAGGAAAACCTAAATCTAAAAGGCAACAAGTTGCTACAGTCAGCTCTACAGGGGAGCAAGAAGTAGGAGTGATTAGTTGTCATGGTAGTGAATGGCTTTTCTTTGTCATGAACGCTGTGGGGAAAGAAGGATGCAGCTCGAATTTTTCCTAACACTATTTAATGAAAATTCAAGACCTATTTCTCAAAACTAATTTAAGACAGTCTCAAGTCACAGAATCACTGCAAAACACTGGTGATACACAGGTTTCACAGCTTATGTTGCATATGTTTGGTCAGAAAAATCTCTTAATTTTTGAAGGGGTCTACACAGGAAAACAATTATCAGTGGGTGTGACAAATGTACTGTTGCAACCAAGCACGTGTCCATCTGGAAAAGTCTGTCAAAGAAGTAGCTGTACACACATCCACTCTACATAATGCATTGTAAAAGTGTATCACACAGAAAATTTTGTCCTTCTCTTGGAATAACTTCAAAATTGTATCTCTTACAACAGTTCCATATGTTCTAATATTATGTTCTCTCCATTTCCGATAGTTATTCATTTTTCATAAAAAATAAATTGACATACTAAAGATAGAGCTGAAAATACAGATAAAGACGCTCACTGACAATCCACAGATGATACCACCCTTTTTCAGAAAAGCAAGGTGTCATGCACTGTAAGAATATAATGTTCCTTCTAAATGTGTTACAGCTATTTCATATTTAGAACATGTTCATTTTACGGTAATATCCATGGGAAAGCATGAATTGTGCTGTTCTGACTATCAAGTGTGGGTGATAGCAGTGGGCTTCAGTAAACATAAACTGTGCTGGATGAGTTCTTGTTTATCAGCCATGTTAAAAACCACAGCCATGACCTGGACAGTGAAGTTTGCCAATTTGGCTCTATTTTGTCTACAAAAGTTTAACTTTAATTTATAACAGTTTTGGTGGTTTTTTTTTTTGGGGGGGTTTTGTTTGGTTTTGGTTTTTTTTGTTTTTGTTGGCTTTCCTAAATGCAAGCCTATTTCTAAGTAGAACTAACATGAATATGAAATTCAAGCACTTTTTTCCACTTGGAATTTTCATGTTAAAAAAAATGTCTTTGTTATTGATCTTTCTGGAAAGACAACACTGCTACCAAGACCTAAAATAAACTTATTTCGAAAAAAAAATTTGCTTAATTTATAGAATCTGAACTCAGTTTTCTCCTAATCATTTTGTTAATGCATTGAATTCAAAATGTCAATCATCACAGCTCTATCTTCTGCATACTTGGGCACAGGTAGTTCAAACAGAGAAGGAGATGAAAGTATTAATTACCGTCCTGACTGCTCCCCCTTTCCCTCGATTTTTTTCCAAAGATATCACTCGTACTTTGTCACTTCCATATTTCTTGCAGTACTCCTTTGCAACCTGACAGATACACAAAAAGCCAGCATAAAACAAAACCAGGAACCAAGGGAGAAGTGTACATTTGCTCACCCTTCAAAAGAAAATAAATTAATAGCACAGAGCTATAACCACTTCAGTCAGCACAAATACATTGCCAGTGTTCGCTGGAGTCTGTTTGGGAAAATAAAAACAGTTCACAGTCAAAACAAAAAGACTGAAGAAACAAAGTAATGTTCAATAAGAACAGGATATTTCCCTAAGCAATTTCAACCCCCATCCTCCCACCTCCAAAAAACTCAATCCTAATTTAATTTATATCATACTATTACAGACCTTTTCTATTAACACTAATAGTTCATAAAAGAAATACAATTTTCTATGACAGCTACCTACTTCTCACTTGTTTTGCTGCTATTCGTGGTTTTGAAGAAAAATTCATATTGATCTAAAACTCCATTCACACTACAAGGATCTGAACATTTTGGTAAATATTGTGGGGAAGAGAAAGCTTGAGCTTTCCCCTAATTTTTTCTAAAGGTTGTCTTGAGTCCTTTTAACTCCAGAGGCCTGCAGCCACTGTATGCTCAGTTGAAAGAGATGGTAGAAAGAATGCACAGCAGTCAAAATTATATACCAGCAATCCTTAAAGCAATATACATCTTAGTGTCTACCTCAAACATCTTCTAAGCAGTAGGAAAAAACCCCACAAGCTGGCTACCTTCCTTGCCAGTGACAGATAAAAGTTGAAGCAGAAGAATACAGAACTTCAATACAGAATTTCAAAATTAGTATTTTGAAAATACTAATACTGGCATGTGGATATTTAAATGAACAATCCCACAATGGGTGTGGGAAAGAACCGTGTCAGCTGTTCTGTCAGTCACAGTATGAATGAAATAATTTTAAAAGACTTTTTAGCTTCCTCAAATTCATATTTACATCATCACTATGGACATGCAGAGTATTAAATGTGAAATTTCTCTAAGTTAGTATTAGCATTCTCAGCTGCAGGAAAGTGGCTGTCACAGTTGCCAATCAAGAAAACAGAATTTGCAAAAGAATTGTATGAGTACTCATGTGCCTATGTGCCATCCATGATGCAACGACAGAGATAATTCAGATATGTGAACTTCAACTGCCAACTGCTTCAAGTACCAAAATATAAATATAAACCACTGGTATATTCCACAAATATACAAAAATCCAAACAAAATTCATGCCTCTGATTGCTTGGGAAGACATTACTTTTTCTTACCTTTGCAGTTTGATCTTTACTACCATCGTTAACCACTATCACTTCATAAGTGAATGAAGGATCTTGTTTCTTGAAAATAAAGGAAGAAATAATGCATTTATTTCAATTTCATCAATTTCATCCAATTTCTTAATTAGGCAATAGGTCTTTCAAACGTCATTATTCTTTTCTCCCTAGCAGTCACTCATAGTTGCCAACAGATACTAATATGATGCAGTAAATTTGTTAAGATGGCATAATTACAGAATTTTGTATATTTGACAAGGTAATGTTACACTGGCTTGTCATGCTACCATCTAGAACTGAAAAATCAATTTGGCTGTAGAAGATGGAAGCTCAGAAAAACATCACTTTTAAGAAAACTGAAACAAAACAAAATCCACAAACTTTCACAATGAGCTTCTTACCCAGAGAACAAATCTTAATGAAGAACAGATGCTTATGACACTTGTTGGAACAAACCAGGACTTAGTTTAGAAAGTTAAATGCATGGTTAATCCTTAGCCCTGTCTTGGGCAGATTTCATGCATATGAAGGTTGTTTCATCCTACAGTAGCATATTAAATTTTTACTTAATTTAAAAATCCTTTCAACACTTGATCTAAAAATAACTGGTAAGAAACAGAAGCATTATTTCTAAGTGGTCAAGTACTACTGTTTTAAGGTACACTAACATAAAAAAATAACTAGATCACTGACTTCTTATACATAATACGCAGAGAAACAATGAATCTTGAATGCAAAAAGAAAATACCTGTCTTTTTTCTAGATAATCCAAAGCTTCATCCATCATAAGTGGTACTAGAGAAAAGGTGGAGGAGGTCAGGTTAGTAGCTTTTAACATCAAAAGCACCTGCACAAGCAAGCTGACAACAGCCACAAAGCAAGGCTGAGCAAATCAACTCTTTCATACAACACTACCTTCAGTAAACAAACTTAGCAGCGGCAACTCTAAGTGGTGTCTTTTCTGAATGCAGAAAGAACACTGAAGAAAATCACACACATGACAAAAAGACAGGATAAAAACTTTTATTTGGAGGAACCAAATTTTCATTTTGAATTATGTAATTCTCTACACAACATTAAAGGAAAAAAAATCATTCTTTGAGACTGACCCTGTAAAGCAGCAGTAACTTCATGTATTTAAGCAAGCTGTCAGCTTGTGTATTGCCATATCAGCTTTAGAGCCTGATTATTTCTATCACATCTAAAATCCTTCACTCAGTATCAGGTACTCCTATCTATGGCCAAGTCAAACACAAACCTGTGAGATCATCACTTTTTCTGCTTGTCTGAAGCTGCTGTTGTTTAAAGAGTAGGAAGCTCTCAAATCAATTTAAAAGCTATTTTACTACTTCTTGCCTCACAGCATTTGCAGGGGCAATGAACAGCCCATTCTTCTGGGGTTCATTAAAATTAAGAGGATTCTTACAAGTGCCCCATGCTATTTTTAGCAGTAGAAATCAAGTTACACTATGCCTTAATTTTGAAATTCAATGTACTTGGACTGTTTTCTGGAAACTGTGTCCAAAATCTGATTCGTAATCTGACCTGCCAGAATCTACTGCTAATCCAACTGACCTCCCCATTATTGCAGTAACAACAGATAGATTTTCTTCTTTTCCTCAAAACTAGAAAAATCTTACACCGGTTTTCCTCATTGTACGAAGGCACAACGACAGAGAGTCCTCTTGTAGCAGGATCACGTATATTTGGTGCAGATCCTTTCCTGCACTCAGCATCTTCGTGCGGCATTGTTTTGGCAGTTACGTGAGCAATTACACAAATCTGTGATGAAGAAGAAATGAAAAAAGTTGTCAAGCATTCTGTTAGAAGTTTACCTAGCTGTTAAATGTGCTACCAGGGGCAACCAAGTATATTTTAGTAATGAGGTGGGTCACTGCTGTGGAATTTCACACAGGACCAAAACCCTCTCACGCCGTTTGGTTACTCCCACTCTGACCACTGTCAGCATCATTGGCTTGCTGCTGTTTTTATGTGCAAAGTCGTGAAGCAAGCTCCTTCCCCAAGTAACCTTGAGTACATAAGCAGGTGGCACCTCTGATCCCCCACCAAGGCACCGAAATCAATGGCAAGGCTCACGACCAGCCAGCCATATGTGCTTGCAAAACTAAGGTTCTGATTACTTTTTGCATGGCTGAAAAAAAAAAAACAGTAGAACTTGGGTTCTGGAGCACTTTTACTTGGTGCCATCACACACAGAATCACCTGTGTTGAAAAAGACCTGTGAGATCACCGATGCCCCAACACCACCGTATCAATTGGACGGCAGCACCGAGTGCCACGTCCAGCCTTTCCTTGAACACCTGCAGGGACGGTGCCTCCGCCACCTCCCGGGGCAGGATGCATACGTGGCACTGTGGACAGGCAGCACAATTTCGCTTCCCTGGGGGTCGACCTTCTTAATCTCGCAGGGCATTTCGAATACGCAGAAACACAGCCACTTCCCAAATGGTTAACGCAAGGCGTTACCAGGACATTTCCCAACACGCACTGTAAGGCTGAAATGCTCCGTCCTGGCGCCCTTTGCCAGGCACGGCACCCCACGCCTTGCCGAAACACGTTCCCCGCACAACCCCCATAAAAGCACAGCCCAGCCGGCTTCTGCCGCCCGGCCCGGGCCGGCCCTGCCGCCTGCGGGGCGCGGCGGGACCCCCGGGCAGCGCCCTGCCCCGCACCGGGGGGCGGGCACAGGGCGGCATCGCGCACCGCCCCCGCCGCGGAGCCCCCCGGGCCCGCCGTGCGCGGCTCTCACCAGGACGAGGAGGAAGGCGGCGAGGGTCGCCAGCGCCAGCGCGGCTGCGGGCAGGGACAGGGGCAGGGACGGGAGCGGCGGCAGCGCCATCGCCCGCGGCAGCCGCGGGGCCCCAGCGCGCCGCGACAGCGACGCGGAAGCGGCCGCGCCGCGCGCCGGGTGCCGCTGGGAGCCGCCGGCGCCCCCCGGCGGTCACGGCCCGCAGCGCCGCCGCCCCTACGGCCGCCGCTGCCGCCGGTCCGCCCGCGGAGGCTGCCGGGAGGGCGGGCCGCCAGGGGGCGCCACATCCGGGGCGGAGACGGCACCGCCATGGCGGCGGCGTTCAAGTAAGTGCTGGGCCCGGGGCCGCCGTGCCGCCGGAGCCGCGCTGCGGGTCCCGCCCGCGCCCACACCGCCCCGGCCCCACACCGGCCCTGTCCCACACCGCCCCGGCCCCGCGGGGTCCCTCGAGGGCTTTATGCGGGGAGCGGGCTCGGCGCGTCTGGGCGGGACGGGGTCGGTGCTGCGGGGGCTGTGGAGCCCCGCCGTGTGCGGGAAAGACTGAGCGAGCGGGGTTTGGCCAGGCGGGAAAAGGCCCGACAGAAAGCGGAGCTCAGTGAGGCCCCGAGCTACCTGCTAGCAGAATTGCGGAGTATAACGAGGTGGATCCTTAGAGAGCAGCGAGTCCAGCTCCTGGCCCTGTGCAGGACACCCCCAGGAGTCACCATGTGCCTGGTTATCCAAGCACTTCTTGGGCTCGGGCAGTTTTGGTGCTGTGACCTCTGCCCCCGGGAAGTTCCAGTGCCCAGTCACCCTCTCGGTGACAAACGTTTTCCTAATCTCTGACCTAAACCTCCCCTTACAGCTGGTAGAATTATAAGTTAAAACTGTAGGGAATACAATGACTTCCCATTTATAACTACTCGCTTTAGAATAGTAAAATGGTTTGGCTCAGAGGGGATTTTCCCAGATCATCCAGTCCCTCTGCCGTGGGCAGGGACACCTTTTGCTAGACCAGGTTGCTCAGAGCCCCATCCAGCCTGGCCTTGAAAGCTTCCAGGCATACATGGGGCATCCACAGCTTCTCTGGGCAGTCTGTCCCAGCATCCTTGATTCTGTTGTATGGCTTAAAAGCTTCAAACGAGGTTTAGCAACTGCTGTTACATGAACTGGAAGACAACAGACTTTGTGTTGGGTTTATAATCCAGTGGTACTGGACCAACACATATGGATCCAACAGGGGCCAATTCATGCTGGCCATTATGTTGGTGATGCCTCTGTGTGTTAGTTTCCGTTTGGAAGACTTGCCTATTCCACTTATCTTTTTTTCCATCCCTGCTCCAGAAGCACTATTTTAACAAAACTGTGAATGCTTTTTTAAATATTGGCAACACTTTTTATAAAAAAATATTTTTTTACGTTAATGATCCCTGCTTAAAATACTAATACACAGGTACTGTTACTAGTGCATGATTAATAATAAGTATAAATTATTTCTCATCTGAAGCACTGCATGAAGCATATTTTGTAATTTTATATTTTCTCAAAGATTCTAAGAAAAACTGAATAATTTAAAACTTTTATACAATTTTCTGCATCTGAATGCAGTCCTTGAACTAACAGATATTTCACACAGTGTAGTAAAATTTTCCTTTTTGCATTCCTTGAAAGGCACCTTCCTTCCTTCACCCTTCTTTCACTACACTTATTTTGATTTAAAGCAAATAGGATTATTGAAGTGAAAGCTAGCAGTTTTTGTTAAGTGTATGTGCAGGCATGTTCCTAGTATGGAAGAAGCATTTTGGAAGTGACTTTAGGAAAACATCTTTTTTTAATATTAGTTTAAAATTTCCTCATTGTTCTGTAACTGTATTGCTAAGCAGCTTTGTCAGGCGTCTTGATTCCCAGATTATTTATTGTTACGGGTTTGTGCTTTTTTTAAAATTTTTTTTGTTTGTTTTTTTCTCTTGTGTCTTGCCTACTCTGGAGCTTGCATTTGAACTTCTCTTTCTATTTGTTCTAGAACTGTGGAACCATTGGAATATTACAGAAGGTTTTTGGTGAGTGAAACATAAGATGCCTGTACAAGTTCCTTATAGTGATTTTTTTTCTTGCTTGCTTCTGCTCTTCTGACTGTATGGAAATCTGAAACTATGGAAATGGAAACTGAAAAAAAAACCCAAAAAAACTGAGCAGGCAAAAAACATTTGTGCTCTTCAGAACATGTTTTTCTTTCCATCTGTGGTGTTGATGCTGTTCATCTTGATGGGTAAATGCTTCTCTTGGTCTTGAAAGTAGTTCAGGTTAAGTTTGACCAAGATACAGATTTTTCCCTAGTATAAAATTATGTCAAACCAGGCTTTTGGATGCTATAAAAATTAGTAATGGAGACTATTGCTGCTAACCGTGCACACTGTAATTGCAGAGGAAGAACACTGACTTTTGTTACCTTAAGTTAGTTCAGCTATTACTGAAGTTGTATTGACTTAGAAATGGATCCAGTATTATTGCAAATTTTGGTTCTCATAATTGAACCAAAAGTGTTTGCTTTTGAAAACTTGAAACTGTGGTGAGTAACAATTCAGATCTAAAATGATGGAATATTATTTTCAGTTTCTAACATAAGGGTTATGTGTTGTACAGCTTCTGACTGATGTTATTTGAATGCTATATTTTCTTTGGGTGCAGGGTTTTTCTTTTGTTTTCTTTAGTTCACTCTAATTTTAAGAGCTCCACTGAACAATGCAGGCAGGTAGAAACTCTCATTTTAAGTTACCAGTGCGTGTTCATTCTTGGATGATGTTCTGAATCTAGTCTTCTCTAGTACCTGCCTTTGAGACAATCAGTCTATTGTTATATTGTCTAAATAAATTTAAATGACTTTTTAAAATGAGAAGTTTTATTTTGTAGGCCTGCAACCACAAACTACATATCAGTTGATGAAAAGCCAGCTAGAGTGTGACTGAGTTTTCCCTAATATTTTTGAGAAGACAGTATTCTTTTTTATTAAGTTCTGTAGCAAAAATATTACTGTGTTATTTGATAAAGTATATTTTCTAATTTGAAGTTTGTAATTTTTCTTTAGAAAGAGAACTGTCGGCCTGATGGAAGAGAGTTGGGTGAATTTCGGACAACCACTGTCAACATAGGCAAGTGCTTATGTGGAATAATAATAATAATGGGGGAGGTATTATTAATATCAGGTTATAGTGGTGACCTTAATGACTTGCAAATTGGTTTTCTTGGTTCTTGCATTTGGAAACCAGGAAGAGGAAGGATTTTTCTTTACAGTTTCAACAGGGATGAAAAAGAATGTGTGGTACAATGACATCCTTGAGCATTGTTTTCAGTCCTGTTCCTGGGCTACTGTGCACGGTGCAATTAGTCAATTCTGCTCCGGTATGTGCAGCACAATTTAGGTGCCCTCACAAGTTTGCAGATGACACCAAACTGGAAGTGGTTGATATGCCAGAGGGTTGTGCTACTATCCAGAGGGCCCTCAGCAGGCTGGAGAACCTCAGCCATTTTGTGTGATTGACTGATTAATACAGAGGTTCTTTCCCACTCTGGATTAGAGACTTTGCTTGGGCTGTGTTTAGTATGAAGTGATGGAAAGTAAACACTCCGTGAAGCTTGGATTTTATTTTGCGCCCTTTGAAGGGAAAATAGATTTTATTGAACAGTACTTTTTCTCTTCAGGTTCAATTACAACTGCAGATGGTTCTGCCCTGGTGAAATTAGGAAATACCACAGTGATTTGTGGAGTAAAAGCGGTATGGTTGGTTTTTATCTTTATTTATCTGTTAGCTGACTTTGTTCATTTGTGTTTAGAATTAATTGCCCATGGTGTTACAATAACGTGCCAGTCAGATGCAATTACAGTCTTTCACCTGACTTACTTCCAGACCTGAAAGTTAATACGTAATGTAATTGTATAAACCTACCTGTATAGTCTGAGAAACATGTATTTTTGTGATGCCCATCGTGTATGGGGAAAGATGTGTACAAAACTAAAGTCCTTGTTATTTCTAGATAAAAGCTCTGTAACTGGAAAGTTCCTGAACATGGATCAGTAAGTGCACTGGGAAAGAGCTGGCTGGACTATTGAATGTCTTGTAGCCTCAACTCTACTGCTGGCCTGCCTGACCTACAAGAAAAGTGATTGTTCATCCCTGTACTGAGTTCTTCCACAGGAAATTTACAGACAATGACTGATTAAAAATGACTTTTGTAAATCTCATTGTAATAATAATTGGGAAGAAAACAACCATTTGTATGTAGAACAGCTGAAAAATATTTTGTACAAAATTCTTATTTTTTCTCTTACCTATTTCTCCAGGAACTTGCTGCACCTGCAGTGGATTCTGCTAATAAGGGGTATATTGGTAAGTGTTTCAGTATGGATCTGAGGTTTTTATTACTTCAGCTAAAAGGTTGTGGAAATTGTGTTCTGTAGATTTCTTAAAATAATTAATTTTGATAGAATTTTATTGCAACCCTTCAAATTAATTTCAAAATTGGTATCCAGGCATCTAGAATTCCCTTTGCTTTGCTTGTGAGTTTTCCCTATACAGCTACCTTTTTATTGCTGTTTCCAGGCTGGGCATGGAAGGAAACCTGCATCATTGTGTATATTAAG
The DNA here is from genome assembly GCF_036417665.1 of Passer domesticus. NCBI lineage: Eukaryota > Metazoa > Chordata > Aves > Passeriformes > Passeridae > Passer > Passer domesticus. The sequence goes on along the minus strand of NC_087475.1, from coordinate 66,812,996 downwards.
AGGGAGAAGATACTCTATAAAAGATAGTGGCATGCACGGTTGTGCAAAGGCATGTTAACTTCTGTTTCAAAGTCCCAGTAGGCAAGAGATGTAACTGTTAAAAACAGTGAAATAAAAATTGTTTGTTTCTCAGAGAACTGTGAGTCCCAGTGGTACCTCCTCACTCTTGTTTGGAGTTTCTTTGGAAATAAAACAATTTTGTGGAATTGAGAGACAAAATCCCCTTTTTCTAAGGCATCTCCCAAGTATGTTGTTTTCAGTAAGCTTAACTATGCTTAGCTTTTTTTCATGAAGGTTTATGCATGTTTTTGCTTCAAGTCTAAAGCCTCAGGTTTTAATGGTTGATGGAAAGCAGACAGCATACCAGTGAAGTCAGGCAGTGGGATGGAAATGGTACTGCTTCTTGATCTGCTGAAAAGTGCTTAACACTTGAAGTATTTGTGTGGGTCATGATAGAGAATGATTATAAACAGAGAATGGTAGCTAGGAGTATGTGCTTTTCCATGGAATATCTATAGTTTCTGAGTACAGAGAGTACTACAAGTTCTTTAATACAAACTCATGCATAACTATTTTTGAGGGGAGAATAAGGAAGGCTTGATTGAAAAATTCTTTCATTTGAAGTACATAAAATAGTATTAAGAGCATCTGTTATTTATTTTTTAATTTTTGATTACCCATTGCCTGCTTTCTTTGCTTTATGACTAATGATTCTTGCTATCTAGTTCCAAATGTGGAGCTGCCATCCCTCTGCGCAGAGAGGTTTCGCTCTGGACCACCTGGTGAAGAAGCTCAAGCAGCGAGCCAGTTCATCGCAGATGTGATTGAAAAGTAAGAACCATCTTAGTACTGTTAAAACACAAGCAACTCTGCAAGAGTTTTCTATTGCCTTGCTTACTCTCATTTTATTTTAGTTCACAGATGATTGTGAAAGAAGATCTGTGTGTTGCCAATGGCAAGGTAAGTTGTATCTCAGAATGAAGAGGGAGATAGTAACAAGATCACAGGACCTGTACGCAAGTACAAATACAGAAGGTATTTAAGGTTAGAGGGGGTTTTAGTGTTGTTTTTGCTTTTCAGTGTTCATAGTTTACATCCTAAGTGCAAAAATCAAATAATAGAAATAAGTATCTCTATTTAGTGTGGCCAGAATTTTCCTAATCTATTGCACCATTTGCTTAGCTGATGTAATTTCTCACATGTGCAAACCTTTTTTGATAGCTTGCATGGGTGTTATACTGCGATATCATATGTCTGGACTATGATGGAAACCTTCTGGATGCCAGTGTCTTTGCTTTGTTGGCAGCATTAAAAAATGGTAAGGCTTCCTTAGAACCAGAGACGTTCTGATTAGTGTTGCTTGGAGAAATGCATTCGTTTTGAATGCTGATAAGTGGGCAACTTGTTCCTGGGACTGTTTGTTTCCTGTCATCTGAATGCAATACAAGGTGGAAATGATGGTGGGATGCCACAGGTGTGTAACACATGAAAAGTAGGATCTTTTTTGTACACTTATTATTGCTTTTTTAAAAGACTAGTAGCTATTCTGCTGCATGTTCTCTGGAGTGAGATACCTGAGTCTTTTGGCAGTGGCCATGAACAAGTTTAACATCTACATGGAGTATTACTTTGATAATGTATTTTGTGGAGGCAGGATGAGCTGCTGGAAGCTTTGCTTACACAAGTACTTTGTCACAACAGAATATTCCTTTCCTAGATTAATGAATTATCGTCTGTTAAAAATATGTGTGGCCTGAGTGTTTGCAGGTGTGTGGCTTATAAATGCATGAAGGCAGCAGTTTAAAAGGAAGCTTATGGCAAGGCCTCCCTTTCTAACTGTGAATTGCCAACTTTGGAATTCCCCTAGCTACTTTGCTGTTGTCCTCCTTGTCACCAGCAATGTATGGGTTGTCACAGCAAGAGTTAGCTGAAGGTCAGGTTGCACTGTTTCTACAAATATATACAATTCATGACATGAGACTATATTCCTAGTTTTTATATGTCCAGTAGACTTGGGGAAAAATACTTCTGGTTAAATATGACTCTGAAGTATTTTAATTGTGTGGCATTTTGGAAGTAGAAAATATTTGTGTGTAAAGAGAAAAGCTTCTGTTACCTTGAGTACAAAAATCAAATACTTCCTTGAATGGGTAGTTCTAAGCTAAATACTTTCCTTGAATTCAAAATATTTTTTTTTATAGTGAGTACCATTAGTGTAGGAAGAACTATTCTGATTGATTTTCAGTGGGTTAAGAGAACAGCTTAAATATTGTCAACAGTTGTTGTCAACATCTCTAGGCCTGCTAAATCCAGCATGTTTAATATTAGACCATTGTAATTTTTTAATCTCTTCAGTGCAATTGCCGTTGGTTACGATAAACGAAGAAACTGGTTTATCAGAAGTTAATTTAAAACAGAAGAATCCTTTGATTATCAGAAAGCATCCGGTTGCCACATCATTTGCTGTATTTGATGAGTAAGTTCCAAACTGTTTTGTACTTTATGGAAACAACAGTGTCTGTAAAACAAATGGAAGACAGAGGATGCCACCGGTGATGTTTGTGCGCTTCTGCCGGGGATGAGAGTGGAGCCTCAGGCAATGCTGCCCCAGCCATCTTAAATCCACAGCCTCTCTCATTGAAGGGGCCTCTAGTACTGTGATGTAAGGAGTGCAAGGAACAAAGTGTAGTCTGTACTGTGCAGCTTCTTCCTGTGGCTTAAAGCAGAAGTGGTTCCCAACCTAAAAGATAAGTTTAAAAGTGCAGGGATGGGTACTGTTTTAGGTTTTTGAAGTATCTCTAAGATGAAAACATTACCAGTGCAGTTAGTGTTTTAGAAGCCTGTGTAATGGATAGAAAGGATGATAGCTTATGCCAAGGATGTAGTCAACAAAGGAAGTGGGAAGTAGCAGTCCAGTTAGAACCCTGGAACCCCTGGATAACTGAAAACATAATTACCCAAGGTGAAGTGTAACTAGCATGCTTAAGTCATGTTCATGTAGGAAGAGAATCTGATTATAAGAATTCAAAGTAATCACATCTAATAACTTGATTGCTCATCTGAAATTGTCTACTCGCTCTTCCTCATGTCAAGAATGTTGTGTTCTGCTGCTGATTTTAAGAAATGCAGTCATTTCTGGTGATATCCATTTGCAGAGCAGAAAGTGACAGGATAGTGCTCACTGTGCTATTCAAGATTTAGGCCTGTTTGAAGATCTAGGGGGGTTATGGCACATTAATGTGTATTCACAGAAATTATTAGTATGGGCCTTTCATCCAAGTAACAAATGGGGTGGGAAGAGCAATAATCTCAAATGTTGACTAAGTGATTACCAAAATGCACCAGAGCAGGACATTATTGGTACTTTAGAATGCCTCTGTTAATTGCTTTGATACCATTTCTGCTGGGTCTGAAGTTTGATGTACACTGAGTGTTTGGGTAACATACTAGGCAGACAGCTGTCAGCAGGGTATTATTTACACACAAATGACACATACTTGCACATAGACCAAAAAGCTGCTGGGGAAGAATGCTTTCCATGAGTGTCTGTTGGGCTTTGTTTCCTTCCCCGAAACCAATTGTTGCATCAGACAAGTTACTGAAGTCTCCTTTTACCTCCTAAAACTTAAGTATTGAGGGGGTGTCTGCCTGTGTTGTGTGGTTTGTATATATATATATATATATATATTTTTTTTTTTTTTTTTTTTTTTGTTATTCTGGTTAATAGCCCTTTCAATAAAATGCTTTACATACTCTGGCTTCCAGAGGCATTTTTCTTCTGCATAAAAGGCCTTCCTGAATAAATGGAAGTGGTAGGTTGCTGGTTAGTGTGGTCATGGCTGAGGAGCACTGCTGCAGGGCTGCTCCTGTGGCAGCGACCTATACATCAACAACAGCCATGCACTGAACTGCTCATGTGACAGTATGACAGCCAGAATAAGCTGTTTTAAAGCAACCCAGTGAATCTGTTTTTGAACTATTCCCAGTCTGAGTAAGGTTAGAGTTCACTGACAAAAAATTGAGAACTACTTTGGTGAACTTACCAGTGGAAATGAGTTTTGCTTTACGGTGTCTGGTAGAAATTAATGCAGCCTACACCTAAAACCAATGCCAGTCTTCAGTGCAACTACAAAATAATGACTGCAGTCTTTCATACTGCATACTGCAAATGGCAATTTAGTGGCATTTTCCTCAATATATCACTGTCACAAATTTATGAAACTACTTATATGCCTATTTTCCACATGATTATGTGGAATCTCCCACATTTTTTGGCTATTTTATTTTTTTTTAATTGGTGCATTTTGGTAGGAAAACAGAAAGCTTGAGCACTAAATCGACCTACAAGTATTTTGTAAGACTACAGTAAAAATTGTATTTTGCAATAACATTAATGGAGCAATGTATACCAACATATCTGCATGCATTTCTTTTACAAGCACATTACTCATTGTTGATCCAACTGCTGAAGAAGAAGATTTAGCAACTGGAACAGTAACCATTGTAACTGATGAAGAAGGCAGACTGTGTTCTGTCCATAAACCAGGTACTTCTAAATGTACTACAAAGAAACCTATGGAGATGATGTTAGATCAAGAAAATATTCTGTACCTGCTTTGCTTTGTGAGATACACGTGCTTTATGGTAACAGAGTGTCTGCTTGAATAGTCATTAAATTGCCTGCTCTTGAAAGGAGTTTTAAGATGATGGGTGGCATGACTAAAGTTGAAAAAGCAGTCACAGCAGAGGACTAATTCTGGGCATGTTACAGTTTGTTTGTTTCCATTATCTTTGCCTGAAGCTAAGGGAAAAAAAGCTGCATGCTCCCTAGTGAAAGGTGCTGGTAATGACTATTACTGTATTAGTGCTCACGTTTGGAAATCACAGTTAGATACACGTAAATGAAGTATAAGTAGAAAATCAAATTGTTCCCTTCAATGTTTAGGTGGAAGTCCTCTTACAGGAGCCAAGCTTCAAGACTGTATCACCAGAGCAATTACAAGACACAAAGAAGTAAAGAAGCTGATAGACAAAGTAATAAAAAGTATAACACCCAAGTGAACAAAAAGAGAGCTCTTTTCAAAAATGGATTTGTAAAAATTGTATTTGTTACAGTGTTCACAAACCTTTTATACTAAATAAACAAATACCAATACTACATTTACAAAGTTCATTTTTTCTAAAATGTTTTTCACCCTTATTCTATGTACAATGTTGTTGACTGGTAAAAAATACAAGATAAAACATTCTGTTAAAAAATTAAGTGACTAGAGGAAACCAGATCCTAGCCGCTTTATAGATGAAATTTCTAAGTTCTGTAAGGTTGGCTTCCAAAATCAGTTCATTTCTTTTAGTGTAATGTCAAAAGTTCATTTTCCCACCAGTCATATAAAACACTAATTTTATTTTAAGCCTGTTCCTTAATAATCTGAAAAAAAAAATCCCCTTCCAGTCAATTTTTGGGGCGGGGAGGCAAGTCTCATGATTTTGGAGGGGCTGGTGTGCCTCTTTTCCTTTTACTTTTTGAGTGGCTGCCTGAATGTTGTTGATGATGCAGGTGAGCTGCTTGTGCTGCTGCCGCTGCCATAGCCATTTGATGCTGCAAGAATCGCAACTGCTGCCATGAAGGAGAAGGGAGAAAAAGCTTGTTAGTGTTGACTATAAAGCTTTCACATCAGGAAGAATGAAGGGGGGGGAGAGAAAGAAAAAATGAGGAAGCATCAGGTTGACAAAAGGAACACACCATGTATTGGGGCAATGGGTACAGTCAAGCAGCACCAGTGGCACAGAAGACTGCTGAGGGCACAAGCTAACATTTTACATGTGAATGTGCACAGCTTTGTTTCTTTGCCCTTTCTCTTCATTGCAGTAACTGCAGTAACTCAGCAACTTCACTGAGTGTTTGGGTTGCACAGTACCTTTTCAATGTGATAGCTTCTCAGTGTATGCATTGTAGGAATTTTCTGTATTTATTACAAACATGAGACTGTGTGCTAAAAAAATGCTAAAATGTTTTCATGAAGCATCTGAATGGTAAAGAAATGCTTTGCAGAGCTCTTGCTTTCATGTACTGACTGTAGCAGTGCTACATTCGAACTTCCAGGTTCTATTGGCAGCTGGTACAGTATTTAGATATGTGCCACAAGCACCCCTTGAATGTTTGCAAATCAGGAAGGTGGAGGGCTTAAACAAATAAAAATAAATTCAGTGCTCCAAGCTGAGAGAACCACAGATTTCAGGTCTTGCATGATAGCTTGCCAAATACATGTTGGTTGTGTTATTTTTCTTTTTTCCTTCAATTTATGAGACCATAACTATTAGTTAAAAAGAGAGCCCAAGAGGGCAATATTTTTGATTTTGGAGCCAAGAATTGTATTTTTAATTTAATTTTTTTTAACACAGTCAGAGTGAAGTTGCTGGATTACTTGTATCTGTTGCTGCTGCTGCTGCAAGGCTTGTTGTTGTTGCTGTTGCAAGGCAGAAGAGAGCTGGAGTCTCTGCTGAGGAAGGCTTTGCCCAGGTCTGTTCACGGCAGAGCCAAGCTGAGACAACACTGAGAAAGGAGAAGGGGAAAGCAGGCAGGTCAAAGAGGTCAGGTTGAGTTGGTCAGGGGAGGAAGACATAGGAATACAGTGTAACAGGAAAGGGGGATCAATAGAATTAGTTTCAGAGTCAAATTTGGAACAGTGCAGAATAAAGTATACATGATATACATACTCTGTTAGTTAGAACATAATTTGATTATGAAGTGCTTGTGGAGACACAAAGGTTTCTCACACTGGATGTTAAGCACAAAGTTAAAGAAACATTCCTTAATGAAGTCTGGCATGAAGTTCCCTGCATTTTCATTTTGTCTTAAGTGTAACTTGTTTTCATGTGATAACCATCAATTGATGGCACTTAACTGCCCAACAAAGCAGAGAAGTGCATGCTTTAGAAGTCGAGTATTTCTCATAGAATTCATGTCCTGATAATAAACAGTAAATCATTCTGATCTAACGTAAGACTTCCTTAAGACCAAACTTCATTTCAGTGTGAATTTATCAACATAAACACTTCACTACAAAAGG